>NW_027142401.1:3942465-4566825 GCF_026170545.1 Melanerpes formicivorus | reverse complement strand
ACAGGAGAAAAGTGCTGTGGTTTTTGTTGTGGTAGGTGGGTGGTGTGTTGTGGGGTTTGTTGTGTTTATTTTTTTTCACTGTGAGAATCATGATAAACAAAATCCAGACACTGTTTTAAAGAGCTCTGCACAAGCACGTGACGATCCTCCTTTCAGTTTGGGCACGGGAGGCCTGAAGTTCTCTGTTCCAACAGATCCTGAACTACAGGATGTCTTGCATTGTTTCCAAATAGTTTGGGTTTCAGCAAAACAAGAGAACAGAACAAACTGTGACCAGCAAGAACTGGCTAGGACAAGCTACAACCATGTCAAAATTTCCCACGTGGAACAAAAAAAACAACAACAAAACCAAAGCAAAAAACAAAAAATGAGCCCCACTGGTTATAAAACAAAAAGTCATGTCCCTGCTGCTATTGCCCTAGGTAGAAGAAGCCCCACTGTCATGTCCCTGCTGCTATTGCCCCTGGTAGAAGAGCCCCCACTGTCATGTCCCTGCTGCTATTGCCCTGGTAGAAGAGCCCCCACTTGTCATGTCCCTGCTGCTATTGCCCTGGTAGAAGAGCCCCCACTGTCATGTCCCTGCTGCTATTGCCCTGGTAGAAGAGCCCCACTGTCATGTCCCTGCTGCTATTGCCCTGGTAGAAGAGCCCCACTGTCATGTCCCTGCTGCTATTGCCCTGGTAGAAGAGCCCCACTGATTATAAAACAAAAAGTATCATAGTATCATAGTATCACTCAGGGTTGGAAGGGACCACAAGGATCATCTAGTTCCAACCCCCCCTGCCATGGGCAGGGACACCCCACACTAGACCAGGCTGGCCAGAGCCTCATCCCAGCCTGGGCTTAAAACACCTCCAGGGATGGGGCCTCAACCACCTCCCTGGACAACCCATTCCAGGGCTTCACCACTCTCATGGGGAAGAACTTCTCCTCCTCACCTCCAGCCTGAATCTCCCCATCTCCAGCTTCATTCCATTCCCCCTAGTCCTATCACTACCTGAGATCCTGAGAAGTCCCTTCCCCCAGCCTTCTTGTAGGCCCCCTTCAGATACTGGAAGGCCACAATTAGGTCACCCTTGGAGCCTTCTCTTCTGCAGACTGAACAGCCCCAACTCCTTCAGTCTGTCCCTCAGAGGAGAGGTGCTCCAGCCCTCTGATCATCCTCATGGCCCTTCTCTGAACACCTTCCAGCACACTCCACATCCCTCTTGTAATAGGAGGTGGTGAAAGTCACCATCCCTCGAGGTGTCACAGTATCACTAAGGTTGGAAGAGACCTCGAGGATCATCGAGTCCAACCTGTCACCACAGACCCCCATGACTAGACCATGGCACCAAGTGCCACGTCCAATCTCCTCTTGAACACCTCCAGGGATGGTGACTCCACCACCTCCCTGGGCAGCATATTCCAATGACTAATGACTCTCTCTGTGAAGAACTTTCTCCTCACCTCAAGCCTAAACTTCCCCTGGCACAGCTTGAGACTGTGTCCCCCTTGTTCTGGTGCTGGTTGCCTAGGAGAAGAGACCAACCCCTTCCTGGCTACAACCACCTTTCAGGTAGTTGTAGAGGGCAATGAGGTCACCCCTGAGCCTCTCTTCTCCAGGATAAACAATCCCAGCTCCCTCAGCCTCTCTCCTCACAGGGGCTGTGCTCAAGGCCTCTCCCCAGCCTTGTTGCCACTTCTCTGGACACGTTCAAGTGTTTCGATGTCCTTCTTAAACTGAGGGGCCCAGAACTGGACACCAGGACTCAAGGTGTGGCCTAACCAATGCAGAGTACAGGGGCACAATGACTTCCCTGCTCCTGCTGGCCACACTATTCCTAATGCAGGCCAGGATGCCATTGGCCTTCTTGGCCACCTGGGCACACTGCTGGCTCAAAGGTGTTCAAGAGGGGGATTGGATGTGGCACTTGGTGCCATGATTTTAGTCATGAGGGCTGTGGGTGACAGGTTGGACTTGATGATCTTTGAGGTTTTCTTCCAAGCTTGGTGATTCTGTGATTCCAGTTTTCAGCACTGGCACAACAAAAACACAAAGAGATGGAAGGAGCTCAAGGCTGGTATCACTTTTGATAAGCTGTACCCAAACCAGACGTGCTAGGATCGTATCATGCATGCTCTACTTTCTCTGCCAGCGCCAGGCTTGGGGCAGGTGATACCAGGTACAGTGCAACACTAGCCATGGCTGATACAGCTTGGCTGCAGGTGCTCACTGCTCCAGGATGTAAGGAATGTGATAAGGTGAATGTTTAATACATGGGGAATTCCCATTAGGTTAGGCATCCCCATCTGTGTAGCTGCCTTATCTTAAACAAACAAAAAAAAAGCTTTCATTAGTAGAATCACAGAACAGTGTGGGTTGGAAGGGAGCTCCAAAGGTCATCTAGTCCAACCCCTTCTGCAGTAAGCAGGGGCATTCTCAACTGGATCATAGAATCATAGAATTGTCAGGGTGGGAAGGGACCCAAGCTCACTGCCAGCCATCACTCACCCTGGCAGAGGTTCTGCCTATTAGAGTCATAGAATAGCTAGGGTTGGAAGGGACCTCAAGGATCAGCTAGTTCCAACCCCCCTGCCATGGACAGGGACACCTCACACTACATCAGGTTGCTCACAGATACATTCAGCCTGGCCTTAAAAACCTCCAGGGATGAGGCTTCCACCATCTCCCTGGGCAACCTGTTCCAGCGTCTCACCACCCTCCTGGGGAAGAATTTCTTTGTAACATCTAATCTGAATCTACCCATTTCCTTTCTTCCATTCCCCCCAATCCTATCACTACCTGACATCCTAAAAAGTCCCTCCCCAGCTTTCTTGTAGCCCCCTTAAGATACCAGAAGGCCACAATAAGGTCTCCTCGGAGCCTTCTCTTCTCCAGATTGAACAGCCCCAGCTCTCTCAGTCTATCTCCATGGAAGAGGTGCTCCAGCCCTCTGATCATCCTTCAGATCAGCTTGCCCAGAGTATGAAGAGAACAGTGAATTTTCACTGTGGGACAAAATAGCAGCAAAAGTGGCATTTCAACTGCTGAAATGTTAACTTTGCTTATTAAAAGACCAAAAAGAAGGAAAAAGAAAAAGAGATGCAACATTCCCAGGTAATATATTTTAGACAGCTTGTTTCATCATCTCTGAACACAAGGTGGGATCTTCTGCACTGCAAAAAGCACAAGGTATGAGCAAATACCCACTGGTCTCAGAACAACCACCTGAGTTCTACAGTCACATACAAGCTCCAAAATTGAGAATTCAAGGTGGTGCAGGGAGTTTTAACACTAAGTACCGTGAATATATGCACTAGTGATATGGCTCATTGCCATCTTCCTCCTAATTTGCTTTGTTCAAGAGCTCATTACTGAAGTTTTATCCAGATAATTAAAGCTGATCAAGAACAAAGTATCACTGGATAATATTTTAATATAGAGTAAAAGATGATTAAGTCTACCTAAATTCCAGGTTGTTAGACAGCTGGAATGTTAGAATGAAAAGCCTTAAGGTGCTGCAGAAACTCAGCTGTCACCTGGAACAGCACAGAGCTTCATTCTGCCAATTGCTGCAGAAGACCACACAGAATCCTGATGGCCAATTCAAAGCCACAAGCAAGAGTGGCTTCATCTTATCATCTGTAGTACACTAGCTGACATGAGGGAAGCTGAAATTTGGAGGTACTAATGGAAATTCAGGAGGCTTTGTGAAGTCAATTCCCCAGCTCAGTTATGACATAAGGTTAGCATTGTACTTTATTAAACCAAACACAGAATCCCATCTCCTTTACTAGGATGAACTTGAAGAAGACACATTCAAGGGACTTTAATTATGAAAACCCCCCACCCCACACAATTCCAGTTTCTGATGATTGTTAGGCCTTCCCCAAAGCTCTCAAGACAAAACATAAAGAGAACTTTGGAGTTATTAAACCAAATACAGAAACAGCAGAGTAGAGGAATGAAGGTAAGGAGCCAATTTGTATTAGCCTGGCATTCTTCCAAGGCTGATGTCTACCCAACAGTTAAAAATGCTTGGCAATCTTCCCTTCATCCTTAGTGTCTCCTCTCTCACAACTGTCATGAACCCTTTTTGCTACTGAGGTTGAAACCTCTTCAAGTGCAAACAAAAAAGTGGTTTTCTTCACCTTGATTCAAATTTTTGCAGCCTTCTCTTTTCTCCCAGCCCAGAACCTGTAAAGGCTCAAGGGGAATTACTTCCCAGAGACATTCTTGTTGATGGACTTTGTCTATTAGACCCCTGACATTGTTTCTGTCACTGCCCAAAATTCAGAACCAGGCAGCCAAAATTCCAAAGCATATAGAATCTGTTCCCCTAAATAAATGTTTGCTACAGAGCTGTTTAATTATAGCAGATGCCTCTGAAATTTGCTACATGCACCCCAAATAAATCAGTCAAAAGGAATGCACAGGGAATCGCAGCACAAGTTTGTTCCTGCAACTTTTGTCCTATACCCTTACACAAACCCACACAAATGCTAAGCTTTTCTTCATTTCCCCACAGTTGAACTAGCTGCAAGCCCTTCCAGATCAAGGCAAGAAGAGGACACTCCAGGAGTTCAAGACACACTCATCCCATAACCCAACATGAAGCTTTACACTGGGAGCTAAATAGCCCCGGTGAAAAATACAGCGCAGAGCGTGTCTCTTAAAACTCCACTAGAAGGCAAGCAGTCACCACAGAAACATTCAGAGTCACCAAGTCTTTTGATGAGACTTTCATAGAACTAAAAAAAGATTTAAAACCCCCCTCAAACATTAAAAGGAGACACCAAGTATTTCAAAAACCTCTGTTTTATTTGTACAGAGTAAAATACATCATACAGTGAACACCGTTTTCCACCCACCATCTAAAGCCATTATGAAGTGTTTTCTTTACACCCAACATCCTGGCCAGGAGCACAGACAATGGAAATGGGAATGCTAATTAATTAGTCTCTCTCTGCCAGGGCTACAAGGTGCACATCAATCTCTGCTTCTGTGAGGATCCTGAAAGAACAACAACAACAACAAAAATGATCTTAAATAGCTTCAATGATTTTTCCTCTTGAGCTCAGTATTACAGCCTAATAGCTACACAAATAAGTTTTGCACAATGCATCTTTCAGCCCTTTACAGTCCCACTGCCAGGCTGACATCCCAATTCTTTTTGCAAAACAAAGGAAGAATCAGAGGCTTGGGAGAACAAAGAGGTAATAAATGATAGAAAAAGAGCAGGCAATTCCTCATGAGTAATATATTTGTGAGCTGGGACCCGGTGAGAAGAATGAGTATGGAAATTAGCGTGATCACTTCAAGGGGGACAGAGGTTTTCATTTCCTTTTCCCTCCTTATCCATCCTTTCAGAAAAGGACATGGGACAGGCAAATGAAGATTGGCAGAAAGCTAGCACTTGACCCTTGAGCAGCAGTAGGGAAGGGTTATAATGCAGCTTCTCCATGCTTTCTCAAAACTGCTAGGCTGTTCTGTCACCTTATACCCACCCCATCAAAGGCAATCATCCTCACCATGCCAACTTTAAAGACATTAGGAAACACTCAAAAGACTGCACCTGTAGGATCCAACGGTTTGAAGCTTCTCTCCCATCGCCACCTACCCAGCAGCTACACTAAAGCATCAGAGGACCTTTCTTCCCCATTTAGCTGGACTAATGCAGAAATAACAGAACTCCTCTGCAGCAAGCCAGACCCACCCAAAGTTTAGGCAAGACCTACCTAGAAAGTCCTTTTGTATTAACAAAAAGCCCCCAGACCTCCTCTCCCACATTTCCTGAATGCTTCTGCAGCCATACACTGTGCTGCAAGGAGGCTGTCAAGTACACTCTATCTGATGGGAGGTAGAGTGCTCAGCAGGAATATTTCCAGGTGTTGTCTCGGTGGATTGGTCAAGTAACATTGCAGCACATAGTGAAATTCAAGCCATGGCAGGGGGCACTGGAACTAGATGATCCTTGAGGTCCCTTCCAACCCTGACAATTCTGTGATTCTGTGAATTCACAGTGCAGATTCAAGCAGTAACAGAGAGGGAGGAAACTGCAGGTATCCTGCCTTCATGCTAGTGGGAGAGGCAGTGTACTCGGAAAGTCAAAGATTGGCCAGTTCCAAGTCACTGCAGTGACTTCTAAATCCAGACTCTTTTAATCTCAGCAAGTTTAAATAGGCTAGGTGTAGTGGTTTGATCCATAAATTCTTGATCTATTAATTATATACTAGAGATGCCAAAAGCTGCTTCAGGTGCAAGCTAAACAAGAGTAATTTAGGAGTAACTTAGGAGCAGATGTTAGTCAGAGGGTAAAAAGGCTCTGCAGAGGGACCTTGACAGACTGGACAGATAGACAGAATCCAATGGGATGGCATTCAACAAGTCCAAGTGCCAGGTGCTGCACTTTGGCCACAGCAACCCCATGCAGAGCTACAGGCTGGGGTTGGAGTGGCTGGAGAGCTCCCAGACAGAGAGGGACCTGGGGGTACTGGTTGACAGCCGCCTGAATATGAGCCAACAGTGTGCCCAGGTGGCCAAGAAGGCCAATGGCATCCTGGCCTGCATTAGGAATAGTGTGGCCAGCAGGAGCAGGGAAGTCATTGTGCCCCTGTACTCTGCATTGGTTAGGCTGCACCTTGAGTCCTGTGTCCAGTTCTGGGCCCCTCAGTTTAAGAAGGACATCGAGACACTTGAAGGTGTCCAGAGAAGGGCAACAAGGCTGGGGAGAGGCCTTGAACACAGCCCTGTGAGGAGAGGCTGAGGGAGCTGGGATTGTTTAGCCTGGAGAAGAGGAGGCTCAGGGGAGACCTCATTGCTCTCTACAACTACCTGAAGGGTGGTTGTAGCCAGGAAGGGGTTGGCCTCTTCTCCCAGGCAACCAGCACCAGAACAAGGGGACACAGTCTCAAGCTGCACCAGGGGAGGTTTAGACTCGAGGTGAGGAGGAAGTTCTTCACCGAGTGAGTCATTCGGCATTGGAATGTGCTGCCCAGGGAGGTGGTGGAGTCACTGTCCCTGGAGGTGTTCAAGAGGGGATTGGACGTGGCACTTGGTGCCATGGTCTAGTCATGAGGTCTGTGGTGATAGGTTGGACTCGATGATCCTCGAGGTCTCTTCCAACCTTAGTGATACTGTGAGACTGTAATTTCAAGACTGCATTCTGAAAATTAGTTTAAAAATTAAGGTAGCTGCAAAAGTTTCCTTCATATAAACCAGACTTTACTGTGCTGGTTGCCATGGCTATGATTTGGAATGGGATTCCAGATACCAGCACAAACAAAAATTTTCACTCTTTTAAGCAGGAAAAAAAATAATCACCTAGACCAGATGTAACTTACACTTTAATCACCACATAAAGCAATACACTTCCAATAAGCAGATGACACTTCTCCCTGCTGCAGCCCTTAAACCATGACAAACATTTTAAACCTCTATTCAAAGTATCAGTATCAGTCAGGGTTGGAAGGGACCACAAGGATCATCTAGTTCCAACCCCCCTGCCATGGGCAGGGACACCCCACACTAGATCAGGCTGGCCAGAGCCTCATCCAGGCTGGGCTTAAACACCTCCAGGGATGGGGCCTCAACCACCTCCCTGGGCAACCCATTGCAGGGCTTCACCACTCTCACAGTGAAGAACTTCCTGTTTGGGATTGATTATTTGTCTTTTTAAACCCATGTCTTTTACATATTTTTAAGAGTTACAAATAAAGTACACCAACAGTTGAACTTCTGACATTCCCTCTCTCAATGTACCATGACACAAGAAGTTAAGACTAATTACATATGTATAAGCAGAGAAATGCAGCAAGTTTTACCAACGCTGCTCACTTACCTGAATTTAGGATTTTCCACTGTAACTACACCAACTTCTATTTCTGAAGGTTTGAAGTCAATGGATAGTACAGTGGACAGGCATGTTATTGCTGTCTAAAAGATGACAAAAAAAAATCCATATCATTAAACAGAAAGCACCAAAGTTTTCCTGCATTAACGACCACACCTCCTTCCTGTCTTATTTCCTTTCACTTCCAAACCTCAGCTGAAAAGTTTCAAATAGTTTGCCATTGTTAGATAGTCCCTTTCTGGGTCTCTTGCTAGGAAAAGCCCAATCTACAAAACACAAAAAGGGGGAGAGGGGAAGGGAGGGGAGGAGAAGGGAGGGGAGGAGAAGGGAGGGGAGGAGAAGGGAGGGGAGGAGAAGGGAGGGGAGGAGAAGGGAGGGGAGGAGAAGGGAGGGGAGGAGAAGGGAGGGGAGGAGAAGGGAGGGGAGGAGAAGGGAGGGGAGGAGAAGGGAGGGGAGGAGAAGGGAGGGGAGGAGAAGGGAGGGGAGGAGAAGGGAGGGGAGGAGAAGGGAGGGGAGGAGAAGGGAGGGGAGGAGAAGGGAGGGGAGGAGAAGGGAGGGGAGGAGAAGGGAGGGGAGGAGAAGGGAGGGGAGGAGAAGGGAGGGGAGGAGAAGGGAGGGGAGGAGAAGGGAGGGGAGGAGAAGGGAGGGGAGGAGAAGGGAGGGGAGGAGAAGGGAGGGGAGGAGAAGGGAGGGGAGGAGAAGGGAGGGGAGGAGAAGGGAGGGGAGGAGAAGGGAGGGGAGGAGAAGGGAGGGGAGGAGAAGGGAGGGGAGGAGAAGGGAGGGGAGGAGAAGGGAGGGGAGGAGAAGGGAGGGGAGGAGAAGGGAGGGGAGGAGAAGGGAGGGGAGGAGAAGGGAGGGGAGGAGAAGGGAGGGGAGGAGAAGGGAGGGGAGGAGAAGGGAGGGGAGGAGAAGGCAGGGGAGGAGAAGGGAGGGGAGGAGAAGGGAGGGGAGGAGAAGGGAGGGGAGGAGAAGGCAGGGGAGGAGAAGGGAGGGGAGGAGAAGGCAGGGGAGGAGAAGGCAGGGGAGGAGAAGGCAGGGGAGGAGAAGGCAGGGGAGGAGAAGGCAGGGGAGGAGAAGGCAGGGGAGGAGAAGGCAGGGGAGGAGAAGGCAGGGGAGGAGAAGGCAGGGGAGGAGAAGGCAGGGGAGGAGAAGGGAGGGGAGGAGAAGGCAGGGGAGGAGAAGGGAGGGGAGGAGAAGGCAGGGGAGGAGAAGGCAGGGGAGGAGAAGGCAGGGGAGGAGAAGGCAGGGGAGGAGAAGGCAGGGGAGGAGAAGGCAGGGGAGGAGAAGGGAGGGGAGGAGAAGGCAGGGGAGGAGAAGGCAGGGGAGGAGAAGGCAGGGGAGGAGAAGGCAGGGGAGGAGAAGGCAGGGGAGGAGAAGGCAGGGGAGGAGAAGGCAGGGGAGGAGAAGGCAGGGGAGGAGAAGGCAGGGGAGGAGAAGGCAGGGGAGGAGAAGGCAGGGGAGGAGAAGGCAGGGGAGGAGAAGGCAGGGGAGGAGAAGGCAGGGGAGGAGAAGGCAGGGGAGGAGAAGGCAGGGGAGGAGAAGGCAGGGGAGGAGAAGGCAGGGGAGGAGAAGGCAGGGGAGGAGAAGGCAGGGGAGGAGAAGGCAGGGGAGGAGAAGGCAGGGGAGGAGAAGGCAGGGGAGGACAGGGTAGGAGAGGATAGGAGAGACCAGATTGGAAGAGACCTTTGAGATCATCACTTCCAACCTATTATCCAACCCACCTAATCAACTAAACCATGCAACCAAGCACCCTATCAAGCTACAGTGGGGGTGCTACAATCACAGATTCTGCTCCAGCTAGTGAAAAGCAGCAGCAGATTAGATGAGGATTTAAACATTTACAAAATACCTTCACCAGACTTTATGGTTGGAATAGTTACTCTGCAGCACTACACAACTGTAAGGAAACAGCAAACACCTAACTGCATTCCTCTATCTTGCAAGCCCCATACAGCACATTTACCAAAAACACTTCACCAAAGCTTCATTTCTTTCTGCTGGCCTACCTCTACTGTCTGCTCATATGTCCAATCAAATTTCTTCTTTACTTTCTTTTCCAGAAAGCTGGTTGACTCTGTCTGTTTAACCCCCGCAGCTGTGGCCTTGAATCCACAGTAGTAACCTGCTGGATCACACTTGTACACCTGAGGGCCGTGTTCTTCATCAATACCTATCAAAATCATACCTTGAAGAGAAAAATGTCTTCATTTAGTTTTTTTTTTTTGTCTCCAATTCCATTCAACTGAAGAATAGATTAGATACTCCTCTCCTGTGAAAAACATGCATGCACATTGTTGGGAAGCAGTCCCATACCTTGAGCTGTGTTTTCCACTTTCAGTTGCCGTTATTTACCAGCATTTCATTACCAGGTGTGCAACTCAGCTTAGTGCAAAGTAGATTTCTGTCATTCCCAGAGAAGGGCACACATTAAACAGAGAAACAGTTTTTGCCATGCTCTGTGTGCAGAGCCACAGTCAGGGAATACAAGAGTTTAATGCAGATACCAAGTTAACCCAGCTACAGTTCACATCCTGAGTATTATATGACACATTAAAAGTGTAAAAAGTAGTTCTAGTAACATGTGCCTTCCACCAGGAAGCAACCTTACAAGAATGCTGAAAGGCCTGTAGTGACAGGACAAGGGGCAATGGCTTCAAATTAGCCAAGAGTAGATTTGGATTGGATGTTAGGAACAAATTCTTTACCATGAGGCTGGTGGCACACTGGAACAGGTTGCCCAGGGAGATGGTTGGGGCCCCATCCCTGGAGATACTCAAGGTTAGGCTCCATAGGGCTCTGGGCAACCTGATCTAGTTGAGGGTGCCCCTGCCCACTGCAGAAAGGGTTGGACTATTACAAGAGGGATATGGAGGTGCTGGAACGTGTCCAGAGAAGGGCCACAAGGGTGATCAGAGGGCTGGAGCACCTCTCCTATGAGGACAGAGTGAAGGAGTTGGGGCTGCTCAATCTGGAGAAGAGAAGGCTCTGAGGTGACCTAATTGTGGCCTTCCAGTATCTGAAGGGGGCCTACAAGAAGGCTGGGGAAGGACTTCTCAGGATTATCAGGTACTGATAGAACTAGGGGGAATGGAATGAAGCTGGAGGTGGGGAGATTCAGGCTGGATGTGAGGAGGAGGTTCTTCACCATGAGAGTGGTGAAGCCCTGGAATGGGTTGTCCAGGGAGGTGGTCGAGGCCCTGTCCCTGGAGGTGTTTAAGCCCCGGCTGGATGAGGCTCTGGCCAGCCTGCTCTAGTGTGGGGTGTCCCTGCCCATGGCAGGGGGGTTGGAACTAGATGATCCTTGTGGTCCCTTCCAACCCTGACTGATACTATGACCTCTGGAGGTCCCTTCCATCCCAGACCATTCCTTAGATCTATGAAATATTTAAAAAAATCAAAGGTCAACTTTAGATTTCCTGCCTGTGATCCTGAAAAACACTGCTTTGCATCCTCTTGTTCTCTTGTCTTTAAAGAAAAAAAACTAAACCACCCAACAACAACAAAACCAAACCCAACTGAAATGAAATGTGGGAACACCAGGACATACAACTGACTCTTTGAAGCCCACCTGACTAAGTGCTTTCAAGTTGGACATGCTTCAAGTAACACAAGCTGGTCACATCACTGAAATGCATCTGTGTGGACCCACACTTCCAGATTTGCAGCTGCACAGTCTCAATACTAATTCAATATTAATACTCAATACTAACTCAATATTAAAACTAACTCCAAAGCAATAATTGGAAAACAAAAACCCCAAACACAAACAGAACAAGGCCAAGGTTGGAAATTGTTTTCACTTGAGGCTTGCACAATTTTTAACTGGCAGTTACAGCTGATAAGCTTCTGAGCAGCTGTTACTAAAAAGGACCAAAAATAGAACAATTTTACTTTCCAGTACTATCAGGGGGATGGGAAATGCCAAGGGAAGAAAGAAATAATCATTCCTCAACATTTTAAACACAGGAAAAATTTCTTCATCATGGAAACTGTGGTGCAACCCTGAATGTTACTTCTTCAGTGACAAGCTGCCACTGCCCACTATGATGATGAGAAGTGATTCATCAATTCTGAAACTGTTCTCCTTAAAAGTACAAAGAAAGCCCCACCAAAACAACCAAGAAAACAACCAAGAAATTCTGAGTGTTTCATGAAAAAAAAATAAACTGAGGAAACATTATCATTTATCTCAGTTCACTGACAGCCTAACCTTATGGTTGTAATTTGCTCACAGTCAAATGTGAGAGAAAAACAAGTCAGAACCAACCTCAGAACACAGAGATGACCAGGAATGCCTACAAATAAAAAACCCCAGCTTTACACACAGCTTTATTTAAGCTGCATGTGCTGTTATAAAACATGACTGGTGTAGACATGTTTGGAAGTGAAATGTTTTTAAGCACTTCATTATATATATCATAGGGCTATATGAAGAGCAAAAACCAGGCAGACTTTTGTCCTATACATAGTACTTGGATAAAAAAAGCCAGGAGCATAATTGCACTCTCCACATCTGTTCTAACAGGGATACTTACCCAGGCACAGGCACCCATAAGAAAGAGCATCTCCCATTCACTGACATCACTGTGCAGTGCAAACAGATCGGGCCACAAAAGCTAAAGAGAAATACTGTCACACATTTTAAAGAGGCTACATCATTTACTCCAGTTTAAATGCTGAGTTAGTGGTAAAAATCATAACTCCATTTCAAGACTTTCACCACTGGTCTCTCAGCTGGCTCTTTGTCCCTCTTACTCCTTCAGTGACACCCTTATCTCACACCATTTGAAAGTGGGTGAGAATTTCCAACACTTCAAGTTGCAAGCTCAGACAATAAACAGAAAAGATCAATTTCATGCAGCATACTTACAGCAGCCAAGAGGCCTCATTTCAGCATTTTGTGTGTAGACCTGAGAAATATCTGCAATCCTTTTACACAGCATATCCACAGGGATGTCATAGCCATACTTGTACTTCCAGTTAGCAGCCTCGTAGCGGGCTCTCTGCACCTGGGATCTGCTGTCAGCTACACAGAAAGAACACAAATTCAGCTGAACATGTGCCACATTTATTCCTCACACTGCATGAGAATGCAGATACCAGGCTCAACTTTTAAGTTGTCTTTAAATATATGCATCAGAAGCAGGTAAGTTCTCCCAAACCAGAGGGTTGGAACAAACCTCCTGGAGCACGGACTTCTTTGATGTAAAGCTGGCAAACTTCATTAAAAAAGAGATCTGATACACTGCAGCTACTTAAAACAAGATGGTGAAATAAATACCTGTCATTCCTGTCATCACACAGCCAATGTTTTCAGTAATTCTGAATAAATGAGTCACTGTGTTGGAATCCAGTAACTTGTCCTAAAGAGGAAACAGAAATAATCTAATAGGAAATGTTCAAGTACACAAAAAGACCCTGGATGATCTGGTGTCTGCAGAAGAGCCTCAAGGAGTCAGCTAGCAGCTAAAAATTGTCTTGCAGGCTCTCCACTATTTATGGCTATAGGAATGAGAAGAAAGAAATAGAAGAGGGAAGATAAAACCCAGACTATCTGGAAAAGGATGACAGCTAGAGCATGACCAACATCAAACTCCTTTTGCCTCTGAAGAAACTTTAAGAACTCAAAATGCAAACACTTGGGCCCTTATTTCATTCAAACACAAACAGTTCCCCCCTTTGTCAATGATACATCACCACTGTGATACAACACTCATGAAAACTTGTTCTGCATGCTATTAGTCTAACATTTTCTGGGTAGGAATTAAAGAAATGAGGAAATACCACGGAAAAAATCAGCCCATACCAGCCACAGTAATGTATGCATGCTGAAGGACAAGAGGACCAACTTTGTATTTTAGCTTTAACCCTTCAACAACTACAGAGAAGAGAAGAGACCTTTGAGATCATTGAGTCCAACCTATCATCCAACACTATCTAATCAACTAAACCATGGCACCAAGCACCCCATCAAGTCTCTTCCTAAACACCTCCAGTGATGGTGACTCCACCACCTCCCTGGGCAGCCCATTCCAATGGCCAATCACTCTTTCTGGGAAGAACTTCTTCCTAACATCCAGCCTAAACCTCCCTGGTGTAGCTTGAGGCTGTGTCCTCTTATTCTGTTGGTTGCCAAGCCCCACCAGGCCACAACCTCCCTTCAGGTAGTTGTAGACTGCAATAAGGTCTCCTCTGAGCCTCCTCATCTCTAGGCTAAGCAACCCCAGCTCCCTCAGCCTCTCCTCATAGGGGTCTGCTCCAAACCCCTCCCCAGCTTTGTTGCCATTCTCTGGGCACATTCCAGCAACTCAACATCCTTCTTAAACTGAGGGGCCCAGAACTGGACACAGTACTCAAGGTGTTGCCTGACCAGTGCTGCGTACAAGGGCAGAATGACTTAAACATTGTTACAGTTTCCCTTTTCTGGAGCGTGTCCAGAGAAGGGCAACAAAGTTGGTGAGGGGCTTGGAACACAAGCCCTGTGAGGAGAGGCTGAGGGAGCTGGGGCTGCTTAACCTGGAGAAGAGGAGACTCAGGGGTGACCTTATTGCTCTCTACAACTACCTGAAGGGAGGTTGGAGACAGGCAGAGCTTGGTCTCTTCTCCCGGGCAGCCAGCACCAGAACAAGAGGACACAGTCTCAGGCTGCGCCAGGGGAGGTTCAGGCTGGAGGTCAGGAGGAAGTTTTACACAGAGAGAGTGATTGCCCTTTGGAATAGGCTGCCCAGAGAGGTGGTGGAATCACCATCACTGGAGGTGTTCAGGAGGAGACTTGACAGGGTGCTTGGTGCCATGGGTTAGTTGATTAGGTGGTGTTGGATGATAGGTTGGACACGATGATCTTGAAGGTCTCTTCCAACCTGGTTTATTCTATTCTATTCTATTGTACAGTACTTAGCGTGGAAATGAACAACTGAGCACCGAAGAGAGCTAAAACTTGCCATAAGCAGAACCATCAGACATTCCATTTAAACAATACATGTCAATGCTAATAAAGATAATACCAGTGTTTCAGTTTCACTCCCACCTTTTTGTTTATCTCCTTCCAGCTGCCCCCTGCCCTCCAAAACCCAGACTACTTACAGGTACTTTCTTCTGTGTTACAACCACTGCAGAGTCTTTCCCACGAACAGCTACAGATGTAAGTCCACCTTGGTTTATGGCCTTAAATGCATATTCTGTAACAATAGGTAAATGTCAATTAGAACAATTAACTCTGAAACACCTCACCCCAACACAGAAATCTCACCAAGTTCTGGTCTTTTTACTAAGTATTTGTGCAACTCTTTAGGTCTTTAAGGGCTTAGTACAATGCACACAAGAACTTTCTGATGGGCACTGAAAGTCACTGACTCTTTTCACTACCACTGCTTCTTTCAGGCATTTCTAATAATTCACCTTTCTCTTCAGTTAGAACTGCATGAGAATTTGTTTTGAAACAAAAAGGTTGGCCAAACCAGTCCAACCTTAACCTACAGTGACTGTAAATCCTTACAGAAGATGTTTAACATGCAGAAGTTTAGGATTTCAAGCATTATTGTTGTTGTAAGCATGTCATTTGCTTTTGCAGAGTCTAACAGAATCACACTCTGCGATTCTGTAACTGATACAGATGGAAAACTAAACAAAGGGCTAGGCACAAAAGGGGAGTTTTAACCTTACCAACACGTTCTCAGATTGCATTCAAACACTGAAATGCTTTTATTCCCTTTTGCAAAATGAAACATAAGCACATGCCAACTAAACAGCATTATTCAGATAAATGAATGCAAGAGGACTTTCTTGGTATGATTGATACAATGCAATTACCTTGATCAATGGCTTCAAAAGCCTCAGAAAAAGGACTTTTAAAATAGTTTATCTGGCAATAGATGGTAAACATTCAGGACTTCCTAATACCTGGTTACAAGAGGCAAGTTTCAGTCAGTAGCTAAACATAAATGAACTGGGTTTTTAGCCATGTGACTGAAACTGGAATTTAGCACATATCTGACTAACAGTGCAACAGATTGCTAAAGCCATCTTCTAAAACAACAGGATCAAGAAACTCAGCTGTTTTACAAGCTGTGTTCAATTCTATGGAAGGCACTGCACAAAAGGGAGAGGAATAATCCAAAATACATAACAAATGTTGCAATACCAGAATCTTGATGCTCAATCTGCCAAGCCAGTGTTGTGGAAGGGCAGACTGTCATGTGTTTATGGCACATGTTTTGAAGCCCCAGGCCAGGGCTCTGCAACGCTTGTTTATTTATGTGTACAAGGATCTGAAGACAGGCTGTAATGCACATGGACAGAGCTAGGCTCTTTTCAGTGGTGCCCAGTGATGGGCACAAACTGAAACAAAGGAGGATCTATCTCAACATCAGGAAACACATTTTTACTGTGAGGGTGACTGAGCACTGCACAGATGGCACGGACAGGTTGTAGAGTCTCCATCCATGGTGATAGTCAAGAGCTGTCTGAACACAGTACTAGGCAACCAGCCCTAGGTGGTCCTGCTTGAGCAGGGAATTGGACCAGTTAACCTCTAGAGGTCCCTTACAACCTCACCTGTTCTGTGATTCTGTTAACTATGCATACCTATGTATTTTTCATCCCATACTACACAGGTACTTAAAATATCTTTAAGTCAGCTTCGGGTTGTGTGCAGAGGCTCTCAGGTACACGTGCAGACATCTGTTTCTAAGACACCAGTAAAGCACATGGAGGTATTACACATTTCTCGTACATTAACCTAATGAATACGTCCATGAGGTAGAGAACCAAAGCTTAGTTTCCTCTTCACTACAGGATGCAGAAATCATTCCCAGCAACTAGCAATACCACAAAGAAACTGCCAGAAATGCAATGCAGACCAAGCAGCCTCTTTCAATGGCAAGAGAAGGTTGGAGCCCATAACTCGTCCATCACAGAGCCACTGAGTAGCCACTGTCCCTACTACCCATAACACTTACCACAGAAGTTGCATACAAGCCCAGGTATAAGACACCACCCACAAGTAAGTATTTAGCACAGATAGCTTTCTACCTGTGCATAGACACCCACACAAGGTACTTTCCTAGTTGCTCCAAAGAGAATGGGCTGGGGAACAAAGCTGGGGAGGGGTTTGGAGCACAAGCCTATGAGGAGAGGCTGAGGGAGCTGGGGTTGCTTAGCCTGGAGAAGAGGAGGCTCAGGGGAGACCTTATTGCTCTCTGCAACTACCTGAAGGGAGGTTGTAGCCAGCTGGGGGTTGGTCTCTTCTCCCAGGCAACCTGTGACAGAACAAGAGGACACAGTCTCAAGCTGTGCCAGGGGAGGTTTAGGCTGGATGTTAGGAAGAAAGAGTGACTGGTCATTGGAATGTGTTGCCCAGGGAGGTGGTGGAGTCACCATCACTGGAAGTGTTTAAGAAGAAAGTGGATGAGGCACATGGTGCCATGGTTTAGTTGATTAGAGGTGTTGAGTGATGGGTTGGACTTGATGATCTTGAAGATCTTTTCCACCCTGGTTAATTCTATTCTATTTTATGAAACTCATTCCACAGCCACCTTCCTGAGAAAAAAAGACAAGGGCAGACACAAAAGAAACGTGGCTACCATGTCCAACTCATCCAGTCTGGTCCCTGCAACCTCCCTTCCTGGAAAACAGATGGATGGATGGACCTCATGCAACACACATACAATGAAGCCACTGCACCTGGTAAAGAGCCACTAAGCTCTAGGGGAAGATGGCATCAGAATGATGCTGCTAAAACAATTCATCTGGCTCTGTTAGAACAATTCTCCAGGCATGCTCTCAGTGAACTTTCCTGCTAAACTGCCAGTTGACTATGCAGTTACAGCGCGCTCTGCTAAAGCAGCAACGTGAAGTTCTTCCGCAGAACCTGATGCACTGTAAAAATATGAACGAGGGATTCAGGGACCTACAAAAGCAGCAGCTAGGCTGCACTTTAATTGCAGAATAAAGCCATCTTTCTCACAGACCATGATGAACACAACACACTGCATTCAGAGAGAGATCTAGTGTGGGGTGTCCCTGCCCATGACAGGGGGGTTGGAACTAAATGATCCTTGTGGTCCCTTCCAACCCTGACTGATGTTATGATACTATGACTTTGTTACTCCAGCAGTTCAAGGCCCATTACAACGAGTTACTGTAGTTCCCCTGTTCCAAAATACAACGGTAGGAAATTTACCAAAATAAACGGAAATAATGACTTCAGGGAGAACAAACAGTTTCTGGATAGGCTTTAGTTGGGCCCCCATGCATGTGAAGCTAAATACCACGAAATCACAGGAGGTCTTTCCCTGTGGCAGGGGATAGTCGAAAGAGCCTACCCCGGCTCTAAGTTTTCCTTATCTCAGACGAGTACCCCTTTCCCAGGCACCCATCCCGGGGTGGCAGCTGCTCCAGGTTCGCACTGGGCTTCTCCCCGCACCCCGCGCCGCTGGAGCAGGCAGGGCGAGGACCAAGACTTCCCAAACAATGAAGGCGCCACGCCTCCCCCCTCCCCAAACGCAGCCAGGCTCGGCTGTTGCTTTTGCGACCCGCCTGCAGCCCGGCTCGGCGGAAAGCGGCGGCAGCGTGAGCAGGCCAGGCCCGTGACGGGGCAATTCGGCAGCATCAGCATCCCCGGGGCCGGACACCCACCGACTTGGTAGAGGCGGCCCTCGGGCGAGAAGATGGTGATGTGGCGGTCAAAGCCGGCGCTGGAGCCTCGGGACATGGCGGGCACGGGGAGGGGCGGCGAGCGCGGCCGAGGTCCTCAGAACGGGAGGGCCGCAAGCACGGCAGACAGGCAGCGCCGCACCGCTTCCGGGGCACGCGCTCGGCGCATGCGCCGCAACCCGCGGCCCGCGCACCGTCACGCTCCGGCGCCCCACTGCGCATGCCCCAGCACCGCGGCACGGCCGCCCCCTCCTCGCGCGCCCCGGGCATGCGCGGTGGGGCTGCGGCTGCTGCCTAGGGGCAGCGGTCCTGTAGCGATACGTCCGTCGCGAGCAGAATGCAGACCACCCTAGCACCGCACATGTAACCGCGGGGTCGAGAGCCCGTCCCCTTCGGTTGCGTGGGGAACAGGCGGGCGGAGGCCGAGAGGCAGCAGGCCGAGGCCGAGAGGCAGCGGGCGGGCCCGCAGGGCAGTTGGAGAAGTGCCAGCTGTCGGGTGATGCAGTGGTGTGTGGTTCGTGGAAAACAGCAAGCAAACATCTTCGACGTGCTTTAGAGAGTACGCGCGGAAATGTCGGCAAACTGGAGAAAAATACCGTCATGAGCTGTGCTGACAGGAAAACAACCCCCTGCCTCATCTTCTAAACAAAGAGCTCCACGTGTTCTCTTCAACAAGTACAGTTTAAAAGCAGAGAAATAACCCTGACCTCACAAAAGGTCTTTTAAGAGCTTCGTAACAAGTAATTGTTGCTGCAGCTGCATTGTACCGTGATGTTTGAAATCAGAGGGGTTTTTTTTAACCATTGTCCAGTACAAAGGGAAATCCCCCAAAATGCCTTTCAGCATCCTGGATTTCCCCTGCTCTTTGTGGGAAGGAATTGTTTTAAACTCAGTCATTAAACGAAATGGAAAAGCTGTATTTTGGTATCCACACATCTTACTTTAAATTGTTGAGGGAGCTTATGCTTTTTTTTAATAGCAGATCAGAGGTGCTTCTTGTTTATGCCATATGCTAAAAGTCTGCTTTCTTGAATTTTTAAGTACACTTTTCATTACTTGCATTAATACTATGGGAGAATAAAATGTCTTGCTCTGCTATTGTAAGGCGCAGAGTCAGCCCCTTTCATTCGGGGAGCGCTGTGATGGACAATGTGAAGTGTTTAAAGCTGTGATGCAAGCACTGGGGGACAGAGAACATGAAAACAAGAACAGCTCTGCTGAGCCAGACAGAATTTGGATGCTCAAGGAAAGTTATTAAGACTACAGAGATCCTTTTGTGATCTACTCCCTGAATCCTTCCACAGCCTCCAATCATCTGGAGGGACTTCCCAAGGTAGAGAGTTGGGGCTGTTCAGTCTGGAGAAGAGAAGGCTCCGAGGGGACCTCATTGTGGCCTTCCAGTATCTGAAGGGGGCTACAGGAAGGCTGGGGAAGGACTTCTCAGGATCTCAGGTAGTGATAGGACTAGGGGGAATGGAATGAAGCTGGAGGTGGGGAGATTCAGGCTGGACATGAGGAGGAAGTTCTTCCCCATGAGAGTGGTGAAACCCTGGAATGGGTTGTCCAGGGAGGTGGTTGAAGCCCTGTCCCTGGAGGGGTTTAAGAACAGGCTGGATGAGGCTCTGGCCAGCCTGATCTAGTGTGGGGTGTCCCTGCCCATGGCAGGGGGGTTGGAACTAGATGATCCTTGTGGTCCCTTCCAACCCTGAGTGATACTATGATACTATACTATACTATGATACTAAGATAGTGTCTGCTAACTTAATAACCCTTGCTGGTCTCCCTTTGGACTCACATGAACCTCTTGCATCCATGACATGCTGTGGCAGGGTTGCTCAGCATAACAATTACTTGTGTGGTTTCATCTGAAACCTCACCTTTTATCTGAAACTTCTATCTGCCAGCACTGTTTGACACCACTGTTTTGCTGGAAGACAGCAAACAATCGATCCCTATGCATCCCCTCCACAAAACTCATGCTTTTTAATGAGCTCTGCATCTCTGAAGACCTGTTTCTCCAGGTTGAGGATTCCTACCTTTACAGTCCTTCCCTGTACAGAGCTCTTCCATTCATAACACTGATTTTTTTTTTAGTTCTTGAGAAAAAGGGAAGAGGAAATGGAAGCAATTATCAATCATTCAGTGTAATTGCCCAAAAAGTGAGAAAGTCCTTAAGAGTTTGCAATCAAAGATTCAGTTATTTGACTTAGACCAAGGAAAGAGTTAAAGTTGTCCAATGCCATGGACATGATGGGAGTGTTAGCCATGCCACTTTAAGGATATAACCTCCAGAAGTTTCTTCCATCTATGCAGCAATTTTGTCAGCTCCCAAAGTATGGTTTTGCTTCAGAAGAGCAATCACTTACTCTTGGTTTAGTGTTCATCACCTCTGATCAACCATATGGGAATCAAAACTTGTGCTGCAGGATCCTGAGGATGACATCTTTTTAACATAGCAAGCAGCAAGTGGATGAGTTTGGAGATGAAGTTATTCACAAAATAGCTATAGTGCAGCCTGAATCAGTTCAGCCTTCCTCAGGTCTCTCTTGCCAATATGCCTCTGTCTCCAAGGTAGGCTAAGATAAGTGTTAGGTCCTTTCAATTTCTCTTCACTCATCATACTAGCAAAGGGTCATCAGTGTCACTTGCCATAGTTTTGTGGGTATAAATTGCTGCGATGTTTGGAGGACTTGCCTTTCTGGCATTCAGCATGGACCCATTAATCTAATAAACTACCATCAGACAAATAAAAAGTCCATGCATTTTTACTGTACCATTGTATAAGCAGTAGTGGATGGCAAGTGTATCTGCTGGTAGATGTCAGTATGCTTTGGTTTGGCTCTCAGGTTTATTGCCACTGAACACCCCCCCACCCCCACCCCCCCGAATTCCTTTGGTACAGACTGATGCTGGGCACAGAACAAGTGCCAGGATTGCTCTCTAATGTGAAAAACCAGCAAGGGCCATGCTTGAGTGCCAAGAGTCTCAAGAGAGCTTGTCATAGGACACTGCAAAAGCTCAGAACTGCAGGTACTATACAAAAAGATCTGCAAGGTTCAGTTCAAACAGAGGATTATTCAGCATGAAAGACAAATGGGACAAAACAATGGCATTTCATCTGAGTGAATGTGGCATTTCTATGGGGTTTGGGGAGAAAGATTTGCATTCAAGTGGTAAGTGCAATAAATGAATCAGGTTTACCATATATGATATGAGGGTGGTGGCACACAGGAACAGGTTGCCCAGGGAGATGGTTGGGGCCTCATCCCTGGAGATACTCAAGGTTAGGCTCCATAGGGCTCTGGGCAACCTGATCTAGTTGAGGGTGCCCCTGCCCACTGCAGAGAGGGTTGGACTATTACAAGAGGGATATGGAGGTGCTGGAACGTGTCCAGAGAAGGGCCACAAGGATGAGCAGAGGGCTGAAGCACCTCTCCTATGAGGACAGACTGAAGGAGTTGGGGCTGTTCAGTCTGCAGAAGAGAAGGCTCCAAGGGGACCTAATTGTGGCCTTCCAGTATCTGAAGGGGGCCTACAGGAAGGCTGGGGAAGGACTTCTCAGGATATCAGGTAGTGATAGGACTAGGGGAAATGGAATGAGGCTGGAGGTGGGGAGATTCTGGCTGGATGTGAGGAGGAAGTTCTTCACCATGAGAGTGGTGAGGCCCTGGAATGGGTTGTCCAGGGAGGTGGTTGAGGCCCCGTCCCTGGAGGTGTTTAAGACCAGGCTGGATGAGGCTCTGGCCAGCCTGATCTAGTGTGGGGTGTCCCTGCCCATGGCAGGGGGGTTGGAACTAGATGATCCTTGTGGTCCCTTCCAACCCTGACTGATACTATGATACACACTTCCAAATCATAAATGACAACACTTTTCCTGTAATATAAACTATTCTCCTTGCTTTAAAACTTGGGACAGGTTTTATAGAGGTCTCTTTACAAAATTCATTCCTGTCCTATTATTTCCTGTAAGAATTTATCATCAATTTTTGTTTAAAAACATTCATGGATTTCCTGAAGCAAACTGTTCTAGTGACATGGAATCTTGTCAGAGGCAGCACCTTTAAGAGTGTGAAAGTCATACAACATCCCACTGGTGGCTTCCTTACTTTTCTAAACAAAACTCTTAGTATGTGTTGCTATAACAAATCTCTTGCCTTCTGGGTGACCACATGAATTCTGATCAGTCTGTGGAAGTCTTAAGGGCTATGTCTGTCTAGCAAATGGTAAACATACTATCTGGCCTTCTTAGTTCCATTTATTCGTGGCAGACATTTAGCAGCACTGTTGTAAGCTCAGCCCTACAAATTTTGAGGACACTTGGCAATTTCTGCTTAATTTCTTTGATGCACAGAGTTTATGAATTTCATAGTATCACAGTATCACTAAGGTTGGAAGAGACCTCGAGGATCATCGAGTCCAACCTGTCACCACAGACCCCATGACTAGACCATGGCACCAAGTGCCACATCCAGTCCCCTCTTGAACACCTCCAGGGACGGTGACTCCACCGCCTCCCTGGGCAGCACATTCCAATGGCGAGCGACTCTCTCAGTGAGGAACTTTCTCCTCACCTCAAGCCTAAACTTCCCCTGATGCAGCTTGAGACTATGTCCCCTTGTTCTGGTGCTGGTTGCCTGGGAGAAGAGACCAACCCCTTCCCGGCTACAACCACCTTTCAGGTAGTTGTAGAGGGCAATGAGGTCACCCCTGAGCCTCCTCTTCTCCAGGCTAAACAATCCCAGCTCCCTCAGCATACAGTACAGATAAAAAGCTTGAGGAAAAAAAGCCATGAGAGAAACCCACCACAAGCTGAAATTTTAAGAGGAAGACCCACGTTTTAATTCAAATCACATTATTAGCCTACAGAAATCAGCTGAAAAGATGGAAATGATGGGCTTCATTTGTTCCTGATGGACAACCATTGATGTTAACAGACTTACTGCAGGAATGCTCTTGACAAAATGCAGTTACTCAGTAATCCTGTAATAGTGTTGCTGAGTTTTCCTAGTTATCAACAACAAAAAAACAGCATCTTCATCTTGTGCAATTACATTCTTCACTGCTTCTGTTGAAGGCAGAGCCATTGTCTTGGTACCTGATAGGAATACTTTTCCTCAAAATTGTTTTTGTAGGGGATATGCCAGGTGTCACCTGTAGTCTGCACCACACAGTCGTAACGGAGAGCAGGCTGGTGGATAAAGAGAGATAGAAACATGGTTTTAAACTTCATACACTATGTTACTAAAATAGCAGTGACAGGCAGTTATAATTTCCAACACCTTCCTTAGAAATCTCCAGAGATTCATCTCTATAACAACTCTCATTTAGCTCCTTACACTAAGGAAATTCTGTACTGGAGAACTGGAGGAAAAACTACACTTTTGGTAGTCTTTCGGTATTTTTCTGGTCTAGGAGTCATTATAGATGGTTAAAAAAAAACCCAGACAATAATGATCTGAACATAATGCACTCAATTTCTAGAAATAGCAAAATGCTTGCTTTTCTGTTCAGGTAAATGAAGTCATATGGGAATTAACTCAGGATGTGGGGTTTATAGGTTTGAACTGATAGGATTTAATGATGTTCCATGGTTTAGTTGGTTAGACGGTATTGGGTGATGGGTTGGACTTGATGATCTCAAAGGTCTTTTCCAACCTGGTTAATTCTGTTCTAAGAAATTCTATGCTAATTACATCTTGCATTTATTCTTCTAGTGTAATTCTTTACAGAATGGACTTCAGGCTGGATGTGAGGAGGAGGTTCTTCACCATGAGAGTGGTGAAACCCTGGAATGGGTTGTCCAGGGAGGTGGTCGAGACCCCATCCCTGGAGGTGTTTAAGACCAGTCTGGACGAGCCTCTGGCCAGCCTGATCTAGTGTGGGGTGTCCCTGCCCATGGCAGGGGGGTTGGAACTAGCTGATCCTTGTGGTCCCTTCCAACCCTGACTGATACTACTACTACTATACTATGACTTGGTCTGTGTTGAGGAGGATGTAAGAAAAGGCTCTATCAGTAAGACTTCCAACAGTCTCTAGTCAAATAAATAGAGCAAACCATTTCTCTGGTCTATTATGTCACAAGCATACCAACTCAACATATGTAACACAACTACAAAAGAAACATGACTGGTTGGCAGTTATGATTCTCAGAACATGCTCTGTGTGTACAGTCTTGGAAGTCTACTTTCCCAAGAGAGCTTCCAGCATAACCTAGAAGACAGTTCTGACTGGCAATGGCAATCATTCCCATCACTTGTGTGGGAATTAAGATGTGAAAATGACGAGCGTTCTCATACAAAAGAAAGAAAGGTGGTGTAGCTAAAGCTGTGTTACTCAGCTAACCCTACATTCAGTATTTGGTTCCATAAAATGAATAAACATATTATTTAGAATAGAATAAACCAAACCAGGTTGGAAGAGACCTTCAAGATCATTGCATCCAACCCATCAACCAATCCAACCCACCCAAACAGCTAGCCCATGGCACCAAGCACCCCAACAAGTCTCCTCCTGAACACCTCCAATGATGGCGACTCCACCACCTCCCCAGGCAGCCCATTCCAATGGGCAATCACTCTTTCTGTATAGAACTCCTTCCTAACATCCAACCTAAACCTCCCCTGGCGCAGCCTGAGACTGTGTCCTCTTGTTCTGGTGCTGATTGCCTGGGAGAAGAGACCAACATCCGCCTGTCTACAACCTCCCTTCAGGTAGTTGTAGAGAGCAATAAGGTCACCCCTGAGCCTCCTCTTCTCCAGGCTAAGCAACCCCAGCTCCCTCAGTCTTTCCTCATAGGGCTTGTGTTCCAAACCCCTCACCAACTTTGTTGCCCTTCTCTGGACATGCTCCAGCAAGTCAACCTCCTTCTACACTGAGGGGCCCAGAACTGGACACAGTACTTGAGGTGCGGCCTAACCACTGCAGTGTACGGGGGCAGAATGACCTCCCTGCTCCTGTATACATGGCAATACTGAATGGAGGGCTGTCATTCTTACAAGCCTGTTTGCAGTGTTGAGTATTACTTTACCATTTTAACCAAAGCCACAGGAAAATTAATCTGCACAGGTGAAGCATTCCTTTAAGCATGTAGTAATGATGTAGGTAGACCAGATAACAAAAACCTGCATGGTATGCAATGTCATGTGATGAACTTGTCTCTAGAAAAGTCTTTTAAAACACCTGCAGTCTTATTACTGTTCTGTTCATGGCTCACAAGGGTACACGTCTCCTAGACAATAACAGTAGCATTGTGCTATATGATGATACCATGCCTGGAAGTCTGATTTCTGCAGCTGAATACTACCTATAAACATGACTGTTGTGAGCTTTGCTAGATGAAACTTGATACATAGGTTAGTAGTACAGTGAATACCTGCATTTTCCTCTGTCTTAAAGATGAAAGCAATCCTGTTGTAAAACTAGAAGCATGATTTCCCATAATAGTGGCAGAGAGCAGAATAAGCTGTTTCAAAGTTGACAATAAATGAAAACACTGGCACTTAGGGCAATGGAGAGATCTGTATACATAGACTGGTATGTACATTTGCATTTCAAACATTTAGGCAGCGTTTCTTGGGGTTTTTTTGGACAGTTTTCACGTTTATGCCATGCTTTGTGACCTTTCCTCAAACACGGGAGGTGTGAGCCGGTAAGTATAAATCTGCTTCTTGGGTTACAGCATCACAGTATAACTAAGGTTGGAAGAGACCTCAAGGATCATCGAGTCCAACCTATAAACACAGACCCCATGACTAGACCATAACACCAAGTGCCACGTCCAGTCTCCTCTTGAACGCCTCTAGGCACGGTGACTCCACCACCTCCCTGGGCAGCACATTCCAATGATGAACTTTCTCCTCACCTCGAGTCTAAACCTCCCCTGGTGCAGCTTGAGACTGTGTCCCCTTGTTCTGGTGCTGGTTGCCTGGGAGAAGAGACCAACCCCCTCCCAGCTACAGCCACCTTTCAGGTAGTCGTAGACAGCAATGAGGTCTCCCCTGAGCCTCCTCTTCTCCAGGCTAAACAATCCCAGCTCCCTCAGCCTCTCCTCACAGGGCTTGTGTTCAAGGCCTCTCCCCAGCCTTGTTGCCCTTCTCTGGACACGTTCAAGTGTTTCCATGTCCTTCTTACACTGAGGGGCTCAGAACTGGACACAGGACTCAAGGTGTGGCCTAACCAATGCAGAGTACAGGGGCACAATGACTTCCCTGCTCCTGCTGGCCACACTATGCCTAATGCAGGCCAGGATGCCATTGGCCCTCTTGGCTAGCTGGGCACACTGCTGGCTCATGTTTAGGTGGCTGTCAATCAGCACCCCCAGGTCCCTCTCCGTTTGGGAGCTCTCCAGCCACTCCAACCCCAGCCTGTAGCTCTGCATGGGGTTGCCGTGGTCAAAGTGCAGCACTCGGCACTTGGACTTGTTGAATGCCATCCCATTGGATTCTGCCCATGAGTTCCAACAAGAATCTTTTGCTTCCAGAGTTGGAAGCTGTGGCTCTTTAATGAATATGCTCTTTGTGCTTTCTTGTTGCAGCAGGAAACTTACCAGAAAATTGATATGATTTCCTTCTACGGATGAGCAAAAGGCTATTTGGTGTCCGCGCTGCCACTTGCGGAACAGATGCCGCGTCACGCTGTCGGAAAGACAGGCCTTGTGATCCCGGAGGAAGTCTCTAGTAACAAACTTGCAGTGCTTGCCTGACTGAAGAGTGGCATATAACAAGAAGGTGTCATCCTCAGAGCTTAGCAAAACAAAATGGAAAAGACTGACGTCATTCACAAGCGGTTGCAGGAAATGAATCAAACGCTGATCTGGGACCTATTCATCAGCAGCACTGAAAGTTGCCATCCCTGCTCTAGTTCCCTGGTACAACAAACACCTTCTGCTTACCATCAAAGGTTGCAGTGCAACAGAAGTTAATTGCACGCTACACAGGGCCTTCTTCTCTCTTATCACAATCTGTTAATAAGGTGATCTAACCTTCTGCCACAAAACTTAACAGTATGTGGTAGCTGTAGGCTATGCCTTTAAAAAAAATTTCACAGATCTTGAACAGAAAGTAGTCACATGTAAATAAATCACTGCTGGGTTTCCAAAGGAAAACAATGACAATTCTCAACAATCCCACTGGAAGAGATAAGGGACTAAAACTGCTTGTACCAAAACAATCTCTTCTCTTCTCGCTTCTTTGCTCTGGGAGAGATACTCACTTGCTTCTGCTTGACCTTGGCTGCATTGTTTTGGTTAAGCCTAACACTTCTCTGCTCCTTTCTCTTGTCCCTTCTTTTGTACAGGGCAGTAAGGGGGAGGCAGAGAGGGAGAAACTAGTAGCTTCCCCTGGTCTTTGACGGGGGAGGGGGGGGTGTTGTGCTGTTTATTCATTGTAAATACCTGTAAATATTGTAAATGCTTTGTATTTTGTACATATTCATTGCCTTCCACTGTACATTATAGGGCTATAGGTGTGGCTCAGGTGGTAGCACATAAACCTTTCAATGGGAAGGTTGTGAGTTCAAGCCTGCAGTGAGCAGGAGTATTCACACTGGGCAGCAGGGTCCTCCCTCCCTAGTCATGAGGTCTGTGGTGACAGGTTGGACTCGATGATCCTCGAGGTCTCTTCCAACCTTAGTGATACTGATGCTGAGATACAGCTTTCATTTGCTTCCAACTGGTCTGGTCTGGCAAATTTAAAATTAGGGGGGGAAATTTCGACCCACCACACAATACAGTGCTGTGGGAGACAGAACTGCTAAAATCCATAACCATAGCCCCAAGGCTTTGTGGAATACAATCATCACAACTGATAGTAATTTGCCATGTGGGCAACAGCACAAATCCATGAGTGTATCTACATTAATAGATTCATAGGTTGGAAGGGACCTCAAGGGTCATCTAGTCCAACCTTATTTGAAAAATGCATTTGACACTAGCTGCTATTAAACTGCAACAGTTTTAGGGGAAAAAAAATCTCTAAAAATACATTTATAGTGGGCATGAATTACCCTAGACCTGGAGAATCTGGGGCAGAACTGTGCTTGAAACCATTTTTTGATTGCTGTGGATTGCTGGAATAGTAAGTGACAAGACACAAGATTGGGGAGGATCTTTATCCTCAGGTAATGGTGTCCCCTTTGTTGGTGCTTAGATAGCAGAAAAGAAAACAATGAGATTCAGCAGCAAAGAAAACAAGGGACAAGTGGAGAGGAGATGAAGTAAAATAGATTTGAAACAAGGAGGCAGACAGAAAAGACTTGCTTTGGCTGTTGGGCAAAGAACTGGGTCAGAAGCTCTGGGAACTAAGGTCACAGAAGAAATGGCAGAGGCAGGTGAAGGATTAACAGAGAGAGACTAGGTGGGCCTGGAAGGGAAGGAAAACTGAGACTCATTGTATGAGGAAGGTAGGGCTAGGAGATGGGACACTGAGGTGGTGGCAAGTACCTAGTTTAGAGACAAGGACAGGCTTGACTAGAGAAGAGCAAGGGGGCTCTATTTCTTAAATCAGAGATCCAGAGGTCCATTTCCACTCAGAGAAAATCACCTCTGGGAGCAGCAAGGAATTCAGTCCTCCAGGCTCTCCATGCTCCTGTGCTACCAAGCAACAATGGCCAGGCACAAAGTTCCTCTCCTGCCTTTGCAGGGCTAACACAGCAGACCGTGACCGTACACTGATGCTGTTAGGTGTTCTGTAAGTTCAGGACACTGTGGTCTCAGCAGTGGTTTTAATAGTTGCAAATCCTAATAAACATTACAGGTGTCAACATGATTCCAGGTGATTAAGTTCTTTATAATGCATTTTTTACTGTGTATTGGGTTTTGAAGCAAGTATAACAAGGGCTGTGTTTCTCTTCCACACACAGAGCTAGGGATGCCACTAATACTAAAGGCTATAACAAAATGCACATAAATCAGGTGTCAATCTCCATTACATTCAGCCATTTTCTTCAACTTACATATTTTCAGCAAAGAAGAAGTCTGCCTTATTCTGCATCTCCATCATAAGCTCTTTTCTCCAGCTGGAAGAGTTAGTCAGCATGTGCTTGCGGCCCAGCACAAGCAGCCGGGCATTCCCTTTTGCCAGGCAGTTGACAGCATTAAACAGCTGCAGAAAACAAAGCAAAACCAAAGGGTTTCTTGGCTGTAAAAACAGACTCACAGGAAAACACTTTCACATCTGTGCCTCAACTACTGGGACTTCTGGCATACCCTTATTTCCTGCAGTTCTCAACTGCAACACTGATTAAGTAGATAACTAATTTAACTCTCTAATGACAAAGAAAAGAAATAAAAACCCACCCACCAAACCAATTCACTGTAGGAAACTGCTCCACCACACAGAATACAACAAAGCTGGTGAGGGGTTTGGAGCACAAGCCCTCTGAGGAGAGGCTGAGGGAGCTGGGGCTGCTTAGCCTGCAGAAGAGGAGGCTCAGGGGTGACCTTATTGCTCTCTACAACTACCTTAAGGGAGGTTGTAGACAGGCAGAGGTTGGTCTCTTCTCCCAGGCAACCAGCACCAGAACAAGAGGACACAGTCTCAAGCTGCACCAGGGGAGGTTCAGACTGGATGTTAGGAAGAAGTTCTGCACAGAGAGAGTGATTGCCCATTGGAATGGGCTGGCCAAGGAGGTGGTGGAGCCACCATCCCTGGAGGTGTTTAGGAGGAGACCTGATAGGGTGCTTGGTGCCATGGTTTAGTTGATTAGATAGTGTTGGATGATAGGTTGGACATGATGATCTTGAAGGTCTCTTCCAATCCAACCTGGTCTATTCCATTCCATTCCATTCCATTCCATTCCATTCCATTCCATTCCATTCCATTCCATTCCATTCCATTCCATTCCATTCCATTCCATTCCATTCCACTCTACTCTACTCTATACTGCTGTTATAAAACTTTCCTGGCCCCTGCAGCTTGACCTATATGAATGAACTCTGGAAGGGTTGTATGGGGATTTCAGCAATTCAGAGTCAGTTGAGGGAACGGAATCAATCAATCACGTCGGGATTTAATGAATACCTCCATTTGGAAGCGCTGGTGTCAAGAGGACGGCCGAACCCTAAGCCACGCTGCATTTCCAGCGCCACCTGCTGTGGAAATTGGAGAACTACAAGTGAGCTGCGTGGGGCTGCGGCGAAGGAGCAAGCCGCAGTAAAAGGAAATCTGTGACCTCAGGATTAAGGGGTTATGAAAGCCACATCCCGACTAGCCTCCCACTGATGAACCAACATCCTGAGGTAGCATAGTCACTGCTGTGCCCGCTTCTCTTTACAGGGACTTCTCACCAGCCTCTTAGGGCTATGTCTGTTCAGCAATAAATGCTGCTTAGGACAGGTGCTTGTGCCTGTGCCTTTCCCTCCCTTGCCTCATCCAGACACAGTTTACAGAGGCCAGAAGTTCTGGCTTTCAGCATCCAGGTTATTACTGTGCACTTCTTACAAAGCAGTGGCATTCCAATTCTGCCCAGAAAGAGAGAAGACCTGTTTCTTGAGACTGAAGCATCACATTTGAAGGCAAAGGAGGCTCAGTCATTGACGGCTCAATCTTTCCCAACAAGAGGTGTTTTCCTGGTGGCAGTTTGCTGCCACTCTTCTCAGTATACGACCTGATTTTTCTCTAATTCTTCTTCCTGATTTTCTAGCTACTCCCCTCTTTCTTCCCCTTTATCTCTTCTCCCTCTCTTTCCACTCTTTCCCCCCTGTTTGTGATCCTTACCATTATTTGGTATCACCTTTTGTTTCAGGGGCTAGAAATTTTACAAGGCATTTAGCTTCATCTACCTGCAAGTAGCAGTGGAAAGAGGGCGTGGTCCTACTCAATCCTCACTCCAGATGCACATTCCCTTTACTTCTGTTGCATTGGATCTAACAGTGCCACAACTACCACCAACAGAGCCACAAGCTCACTGATCCCACAAAAGGAATTTTTTCTTGCAGGGTTGAGCTTGCAGCTGCACAACTGATAGGCCTGAGTCCAAGGCTGTGACTGAAGGCAACACATCCCTGGAGGCAGTGAGGACAAAAGGGTGGGATTGCCACTCTGCAAAATTAAGTATGCCATGAATCTGGATCTGAGAGAGGAGGCTAGAAGACTTTCTACACTATTTTAACTGTTGAACTATAAGCTGCTGTTACCAGCACTGACTGGGGGACTGAAGGCTCTGTTTCATGGAGACACAGGGTCTCAGTGCCAATGCAAAGCACAAGAGCTTAATTGTACCTATCTGAACTGACTTCCTGCTTCTGGGAGATCACACTGGGCATTGGCTATGCCTGCATACAAACTACTTTTCCCTGGTTAAAACAAAGAGGACATAGTGTGAGCAGGAAAAGGCCAGATGGCTGCAGTAATTTTTGCCTATGAAATGGCAAGTGAAAATAAACCCAGCATTCCCTCTGGTTCATGCCCTGGATCTTTGGAGATACAAACAAAAGCCACCACTTTTGATGTTACAGGAAGGCTTGCAAAGTAACTGTATTATGTAATAACATATCTTCTCATCTCTGCCACAATTTGTTTGATCATTAAATTAGGATCAAAACCGCAATTAATTTTTCCAGTATTGACATTTCTCTTTGGGAATGTCTCCTCTGGGCAGTTAAAAGCCACCTCATCCATTTCACTTCTTTACAGCCACTTTCCTTCTCTGCTTCTCATGGACTGGCCCAGTCCTGCAAAGAGCTGGACACAAATATCAAAGCAGAATTGAGTTGGTTAAGATGAGTGAAGTACATTTAATAAATGTGAGGAATGTACCTACTGCATCCACACAGATTTCTTCAGTCAACACTGCAGAAATACCAACCATGAGTAACTTAAGCAAACCATGCTTTCTCTTCTTGCTTAATGTTTTGCTGCATTAAAGGAAGGTTAGCAGAAAGTCAGGTGGAAAAACAAAGTTCAAACACTTTTTTTTTTCTTCCAAAGAACACTTCAGAAACTGATTCCAGAAAGGTCTAAAATAATAAGACCCAAACTTGACAGCAAGAGCATCTTGATGGTACAACAGAAGATACAGGTCCTAAAGCACATTATGAGTCAAAGTCTCAGGAGCACACCTGCACTAGTGGTACTTCAAGGCACTATGAAGTTTCCAGTATTTGAGCCATCAGAGTTTACCCCAAATAATAAAAAAGGGAAACACCTTTTAATTACACTTAGGGTTCAACACAAAGGCAGCTGCATTTCCAGATACACCTGGGCCTATTGCCAAGTTTATATAGAACCTGACTGGCTTGGAGTCAGCTTTGCTAAATCTTTCTTTCTGAAGGTTGTAACTGGTGGCACTCTGTGTCTGTTAGTCATAGGGACCTTCATAGATTCATAGAATACCAGGTTGGAAGGGACCTCAAGGATCATCTAGTCCAACCTTATTACTTGAAAAATGCATTTGACACTAGCTGCTATTAAACTGCAACAGTTTTAGGGGAAAAAAAATCTCTAAAAATACATTTATAGTGGGCATGAATTACCCTAGACCTGGAGAATCTGGGGCAGAACTGTGCTTGAAACCATTTTTTGATTGCTGTGGATTACTGGAAGGGTAAGTGACAAGACACAAGATTGGGGAGGATCTTTATCCTCAGGTAATGGTGTCCCCTTTGTTGGTGCTTAGATAGCAGGAAAGAAAACTATGAGATTCAACATCAAAGAGAACAAGGGACAAGTGGAGAGGAGATGAAGTAAAATAGATTTGAAACAAGGAGGCAGACAGAAAAGACTTGCTTTGGCTGTTGGGCAAAGAACTGGGTCAGAAGCTCTGGGAACTAAGATCACAGAAGAAATGGCAGAGGCAGGTGAAGGATTAACAGAGAGAGACTAGGTGGGCCTGGAAGGGAAGGAAAACTGAGACTCATTGTATGAGGAAAGTAGGGCTAGGAGATGGGACACTGAGGTGGTGGCAAGTACCTAGTTTAGAGACAAGGACAGGCTTGACTAGACAAGAGCAAGGGGGCTCTGTTTCTTAAATCAGAGATCCAGAGGGTCCATTTCCACTTAGAGAAAACCATCTCTGGGAGCAGCAAGGAATTCAGTCCTCCAGGCTCTCCATGCTCCTGTGCTACCAAGCAACAATGGCCAGGCACAAAGTTCCTCTCCTGCCTTTGCAGGGCTCACACAGCAGACCATGACTGTGCACTGATGCTCCTTTTCTCCAACATACTATTAGTGTATTAGGTTCTCTAGTATGAAGTGCTTCTGGGGGAAAAAAATGAGGGCTTGGTATAAATTAGCTACAGTTTTGCAATGGAAAAAACCTCAGAACAGGCTTAAATTGTAGTAACATCAGCAGGAATCACCATTATATACTTGCTTGTATAACAGCACACTGTGCCTCCACAGGCACTCACCACAGAGTACTCACCACAGTACTCACCACAGAGGTTAACCTTTACATACACAACTACAACTCCATAGATAGAAACTATTTTTGTTTTCACAAGAGAAAAATCATTTTGTCCTGCACACTCCCCTGCCTGATGCAACTTTACTGAAGCGCTCTGTATCTCATTTTAGTCTTGAGCACCCAACAGGGATGGTCTGCAGGGAGTCACAGAACTTAACATGGGGGGTTTCCCTGAATGTGTCTACTCCCACACCAGGCTGCTTCTCAAGAAAGGAAGACATGAGACACACAGCTAACACTTGTTTTAGTCATAAAGGAAACTGAACATGAGAGTGCTAACAAAAAACCCAACCAGCAGTAGTGATCTCTCACTGAAAAAGACATGAGTACTTTATTAATTCAGTGCTCCAGAAGCTATCTAAAACCAGCTTTATCTGCCACTACACAATGCAAACATGCTAGATGCAGTAAGCTCTGTGCAGAGGCAGCCTTTGAATGTTCCCACATTGCTTAGACAGCAAATATCAGGTGCTCAGAATAGGATGGAATGGAATGGAATGGAACGGAACGGAACGGAACGGAACAGAACAGAACAGAACACAACAGAACAGAACAGAATAGAATAGAATAGAATAGAATAGAATAGAATAGAATAGAATAGAATAGAATAGAATAGAATAGAATAGAATAGAATAGAATAGAATAGAATAGAATAGAATAGAATAGAATAGAATAGAATAGAATTAGACCAGACCAGACCAGGTTGGAAGAGACCTTCAAGATCATTGTTCCAACCTATCATCCAACACCACCTAATCAACTAAACCATGGCACCAAGCACCCTATCAAGTCTCCTCCTGAACACCTCCAGTGATGGTGACTCCACCACCTCCTCAGGCAGCCCATTCCAATGGCAAATCACTCTCTCTGTGTAGAACTTCTTCCTAACCTCCAGCCTAAACCTCCCCTGGTGCAGCTTGAGACTGTGTCCTCTTGTTCTGGTGCTGGTTGCCTGGGAGAAGAGACCAACCTCTGCCTGTCTACAACCTCCCTTAAGGTAGGTGTAGAGAGCAGTAAGGTCACCCCTGAGTCTCCTCTTCTCCAGGCTAAGCAGCCCCAGCTCCCTCAGTCTCTCCTCATAGGGCTTGTGGATCATCTGTTCACAATGCAGTTTGTATAAAACATTAAAAAATACATCAGCAGGTTAAAACCTATTTTCTCTGAAAACAGCTGCTGTAAGATGCCATTTTGCACAGAAGGGAAAATAACTATGGTTAGTCTGGCTGCGTCAATTCATATGGCAAGGTGTGGCTGGGGCAGAGCAGCAAGAGGCTCCAGCCGGCCTACAGGAAGGCTGGGGAGGGACTTCTCAGGATCTCAGGTGGTGATAGGACTAGGGGGAATGGAATGAAGCTGGAGGTGGGGAGATTCAGGCTGGATCTGAGGAGGAAGTTCTTCCCCATAAGAGTGGTGAAGCCCTGGAATGGGTTGTCCAGGGAGGTGGTTGAGGCCTCATCCCTGGAGGTGTTTAAGCCCAGGCTGGATGAGGCTCTGTCCAGCCTGCTCTAGTGTGGGGTGTCCCTGCCCATGGCAGGGGGGTTGGAACTAGATGATCCTTGTGGTCCCTTCCAACCCTGACTGATACTATGATACCATGAAATGGCTGCTGGTCTGCAGAAATCAGTGGCCCCATAACGAGGCACTAGAAGTACGACTGGGTTACAGAGCTAACCATTGTTGCACTCAGTCCTATTTTCTGTTCCTTTGACAAGGCACATCAGAATCTGTCAAGTCCTGAACCACACAGACATTTTAATCAGTTTGTGAAGATTGCTAGATCCTCCTCTAAGAAACTCTCGTTCATTAGCACCTGCTGAATACATTCTGCTTGCAGTCCCTTTCATCATTTATCAGTTGGATTTCAATTATTCTGTGCTGTCCCAGTCTTTAATTAGATCTTTTTCAAGCTTTGCCTACACCTTAACATTTTCCTTACGATGCAAACAATTCTGTGTTCACAGCACTGTAGCTCATCATTCTGATGGAGTCAGGGTGAGCCACAAAGAAGAATGAAGCTGCACACAGAGCAGGGGAGGAGTCAAGACCAGCTGTGTAGACATGTGCCAGGTCTCAGCCAGTGTGGTTCTGCTAAGCACACTGGTATTTTTCATATAGTCTTTTAATTATTAGAAAGAATGATTCAATAGATGGACGTATTCTCTCTGTGTGTTTTCATTCTGACTTCTGCCCCCTAATCAGTGAAAAAGTGGCACACTTGCACAATACTTTGGCTGAGTGCATACATTAATCTTTCCTTGGGACAGTCCCAGAGAGAGGAGCTATTTCCCCAGTAGCCATTTCAGGGAACTTCCTCATCACCATCAAGCTCCTGCCCTCATATCATAATCTGTTGTGCTGATATCATCTGTTTGTTGGGTCGTGCTGTCAACCAGATCCCTGTACAATCACAACTGTGCTCACACACCAAGGCAGGAACTTCTGGATCAGGGAAGCCAGAGTGAAAAGAGGAGGCAGAGCAGTAGGACAGTGAATGCACACTCCACAGGATCATGCTGATGCTGAACTCCTTCCATCATGAACAAAGGCCTGAGCTTTGCAACCATGAAATAAGGCAACCAAAAATGCTCTACCTGGCAGGTTTGCATTTCTTAAATCAGCAAATTATACCTTAAAAGAAGCACTTTTCAAGTAAGAATAAATAGTAACAGTTTCCCATTCCCTGTACAAATTCCTAGAAGCAGTTTTGCAGTGGCCCACATTCACATTTTGCAGCAGCCCACATTCACCTTTTGCAGTGACCCTCATTCACATTTTTCAGTGGCCCATATTCACATTTTGCAGTGACCCTCATTCACATTTTTCAGTGGCCCATATTCACATTTTGCATGGCCCACATTCACCTTTTGCAGTGGCCCACATTCACCTTTAGCAGTGGCCCACATTCACATTTTTCAGTGGCCCATATTCACATTTTGCAGTGGCCCACATTCACCTTTTGCAGTGACCCTCATTTACATTTTTCAGTGGCCCACATTCACATTTTTCAGTGGCCCACATTCACATTTTTCAGTGGCCCATATTCACATTTTGCAGTGGCCCACATCCACATTTTGCAGTGGCCCACATTCACATTTTGCAGTAACTCCACAGCCTCTCTGGGCAGCCTGTTCCAGTGCCCTGTCACATATAAAGCAAAGTAGTTTTTCCTCAAGTCCAACTCTAACCTCCTTTGTTCTAGTTTGTACCCAGTGCCCCTTGTCCTATCAGTGGCTGCCACTGAAAAGAGCCCAGCCTCATCCTCATGACCTTTACCCTTGAGATAGTTATAAGCATTTGTGAGATCCCTCTCAGTCTTCTCTTTTCCAGAATAAAGAATCTAAGGTCCCTCAGCCTCTACTTGCAAAGGGAGATGTTCCAGGCCCCTAAGCATCCTCATGGCCCTCTATTGCAGTCTCTTCAATAGTTCCCTGTCTGCCTTGAACTAGAGAGCCAAGAAGTGGACACAATACTCTAGGTGCAGCCTCACCAGAGTAGATGACAAGAAGAACCTCCCTTGACCTGCTGGCCAGGAAGACAGACTGATGACCTCATACCAGGAACTATGAGCAGAGCAGGATCCTGATATCCTAAGGCTTCACTGCCAGTCACTTTTCTGATTACTAGATCATGCTGTGCCACATGTCCCAGTCTCAAAGGTTAGCTTGCTGTAGGACAGCCCTTCCCCTTGGAGACTGCTGGTGGTTTCCCACTTGTCAGATGGGAAACCCCTAAGCACCGCTGCTGGGAGGCACACCGTTCAGTGACTCAACAAAAAGTGGCTCACCTGAATATAGCAGGAAGGTAGAGCAGGAAGGTAGAGCAGGAAGGTAGAGCAGGAGGAAGCAATCACCTCAGAGAAGGTTAACATCAAGTTTGTTATTAATAAATCGTGTTTGCCATTCTCTAAACATTTGGTTTCGTGAACTACCATTTAAAACCAAAATACACCCATCATCAGACTATCTGCAAGTAACAGCAACAAACTGCTCTAGGACTGTAATTTTCACTTGTTGGTAATGAAGCCTCCTACCCATCACTGTAGCTGTGAAAGTACAGAGGAAACCCCAAGGCTGACCAGAGGTACAGAACTGCTGTAAGTACACTGTCAGGTGGGGCTGACAGAAGCCCTATGAGGAGAGGCTGAGGGAGCTGGGGTTGCTTAGCCTGGAGAAGAGGAGACTCAGGGGAGACCTTATTACTCTCCACAACTACCTGAAGGGAGTTGGAGACAGGCAGAGGTTGGTCTCTTCTCCCAGGCAGCCAGCACCAGAACAAGAGGACACAGTCTCACGCTGTGCCAGGGGAGGTTTAGGCTGGAGGTTAGGAGGAAGTTTTACACGGAGAGAGTGATTGCCCATTGGAATGGGCTGCCTGGGGAGGTGGTGGAGTCGCCATCATTGGAGGTGTTCAGGAGGAGACTTGATGGAGTGCTTGGTGCCATGGGTTAGTTGTTTAGGTGGGTTGGATTGGTTGATGGGTTGGACGCGATGATCTTGAAGGCCTCTTCCAACCTGGTTTATTCTATTCTATAAGCATTGTCTCCAAAGGCTGGCAAGTGATCAATTCCCACCATCACCACATTTAGGTGACCTACAGTTTCATCAGTTTTAGTTCTGTTTTTACATGCTGTAAACAAAGAAGCTCATCAAACCTATGTATTTTAGTACGACACGCAGGAGAGAGAGATGATGGGAAGCATGATTTTTTCCCCCATGGCATGGCCAGTTACCCAGGGAAGGTAAGGCTGCTCTTTGCAAGACAGGCTGGATTTTCTCACTGAGCCTGGTAATTTCACCAAGGCAGGTTCAATACCATTATCATAGTATCACAGAATTGTTAGGGTTGGAAGGGACCTCAAGGATCAGCTAGTTCCAACCCCCTGCCATGAGCAGGGACACCTCACACCAGATCAGGTTGCCCAGAGCCACATCCAGCCTGGCCTTAAAAACCTCCAGGGATGAGGCTTCTACCACCTCCCTGGGCAACCTGTTCCAGTGTCTCACCACCCTCATGGGGAAGAACTTCTTCCTAACATCCAATCTGAATCTACCCATTTCTATTTTTGTTCCATTCCCCCTAGTCCTATCCCAACCTGACACCCTAAAAAGTCCCTCCCCAGCTTTCTTGTAGGCCCATTTCAGATACTGGAAGGCCACAATAAGGTCTCCTTGGAGCCTTCTCTTCTCCAGACTGAACAGCCCCAACTCTCAGTCTGTCCTGATAGGAGAGGTGCTCCAGCCCTCTGATCATCCTTGTGGCCTTTCTCTGGACACACTCCAGCACATCCAGCACCAAACACAATGGAAGCTGCTTTTTCTGTTCCTTGCATTATTACTGGTACCACAGTGCAAATTAGTCTCCAAGTCCTCTTTACTCAAATGCAGGGGCAGCATACCCATTTCTGAATCCCCTACAGATTACCTGCCTCTGACTGGCAAGGGAGCAGCTACTTCATAGTATCAGTCAGGGTTGGAAGGGACCACAAGGATCATCTAGTTCCAACCCCCCTGCCAGGGGCAGGGGACACCCCACACTAGAGCAGGCTGGTCAGAGCCTCATCCAGCCTGGTCTTAAACACCTCCAGGGACAGCACCCCAACCACCTCCCTGGACAACCCATTCCAGGGCTTCACCACTCTCATGGTGAGAGGGAAGAAGGGAAAGCAGTAATGGATGAGTAAGTAACAGTCACCATGCTTAATCAGCCTGGTTTACTTTACACTCTTGAGATAGGCAACAGCTAACTCTTGGGAATCATCCCTTATGCCATTGGAGATCTGTGCAATACTGCAGAAACAATTTGCTGGCAATATTTGTATCCTGTGTTACAGCAGGACTGCTTAGATTGGCATAGCACACACATCATCACGCAAAACTACCAGTGACAACACTTCACATATCAATGACAGCAATCACACAGTGGTTAACATGTTTTAACCTGTCTGCATTGACTCCTCTTACCCTCTCTGAACGCATTCCCCAGAGTTCTGTCTTAACTCTCTATCACAATTCATTTTCATTTGCAGTACATTTTTAGATGCCAGCTTTTACTCTTGACTTCACAGTCAACTCTATTAATCAAAGGCAGATTAGTGATGGAGCAGATAAACTAAATGACAGAAGCAGATTGATTTGAAATAGATTGAGGATTGTATGGTAGCCTCAGCTTGCAAGATGAGGTGATACCTAAAGATAGCTCTGCTGTTTGCAGGGTAAGTTTGTATTCACAGGCATCCTGAAAATGCTTTTGCTGCCAGGTCCAAACTGTCTGCTAAGACACCCAGTGCCCCAGTGTCCTTACTGACTGGAGGACTTGGCTCAAGTGCAGCACAGGGTGAATGACATACTACTTCCAGGTCAAAATACACGGATATTCCATCAACCACATGCAAGCTAATGAGCCCTCTTGAATCCTGTGTAGTGGGGAGAGTAAAGCTAAGTAGCTGAACAGATTTAGGTCAAGCACAGAAGCAATAGCATGATGCAAGGATTACCATGAGCCACCAATGTGCCCTTGTGGCCAAGAAGGCCAATGGCATCCTGGGGTGGATTAAAAGGACTGTGGTAAGTAGGATGAGAGAGGTTCTCCTCCCCATCTACTCTGCCCTGGTGAGGCCACAGCTGGAACAGTGTCCAGCTGTGGGCCCCTCAGTTCAAGAAGAACCTCAGGGAACTGCTTGAAAGAGTCCAGTGCAGAGCCACGAAGATGATTAATGGAGTGGAACAAGTCCCTTATGAGCAAAGGCTGAGGGAGCTGGGGCTCTTTGGAGGAGACTGAGGGGTGACCTCATTCATGTTTATAAATGTGAAGGGTGTGTCAGGAGGATGGAGCCAGCCTCTTCTCAGTGATGTCCAATGACAGGACAAGAGGCAATAGTTGCAAGGTGGAGCATTGGAGGTTCCATGTGAACATAAGGATAGACTTTTTCACTGTGATGGTGGCAGAGCACTCGAACAGGCTGCCCAGAAAGGTTGTGGAGTCATAAGGCCATAGGAGAGTTTCTCTTATACTTTCTGATTTTAGAAGAATGTAAAAAGCTAGCTATTGGAAAGGACCACTTGTGAACTACATGCAGCTGTGCCAGTCTTAGATTTTGACAGAGTGGGTCAGGAGTTGTATTTAAGCACTGAAAATCAGTGAGCAGGGTCTCTGGGTGGTGGCGGCAGGGCTGGGGTGTTACGAAATTGAAAGCACAAGCTTGACTGATCCTCTCCATAGATAGGAAATAACTTGGTGCAGGACTGAAATCAGCTTTGTAAGACTGAAACTGACAGTTTTAAAAGACACCAATAAGTTAGCTCTCGCCACTGCCCTATGCAGATGTCTGCAGAGTGTCACTGAGCTGGTCTGATGCTGTGTTTCCCCCCGGCTCTGCAAGCTGTGGTTCAAAAAGTCCCAGAAGGTACTTTTGTTCTTTGAGGAAAAGTGCTGCAGCAGCTGGGGAGATTGCTGGTACAGAAGGCATAGGCATGATGGTCCTTAAGGCCCATTAAACTGCAGTAACATCCTATGCTCTGATAAACTTGAGAGTTCCACAAGGACTTTGAAATAAAGACTCTTCCAGCGTTCACAGGCCAGCGTGCTCATCACCTGGGTAGAACAGCGTAGAATCATAGAACTGCTTTGGTTGGAAGAGACCTTTAAGATCATCAAGGCCAAACATTAGCTCCAGGTCACCACTAAACCATGTCCCATTTACATGGTTTTGAAAGCCCTCCAGGGATGGAGGTCTCCACCACTTCTCTGGGCAGCCTGTTCCTTGACAATCCTTTTGGGGAAGAAATTGTTCCTAACGTCCAATCTAACCCTCCCCTGACAAAACTTGAGGCCCTTTCCTCGTGTCCTATTGCTTGTTACTTGGCAGAAGAGACCAACACTCACCTCTCTCCAATTTCCTTTCAGGCAGTTGTAAAAAGTGAGGTGGTCTCCCCTCAGCCTCCTTTTCTCCAGACTAGACAACCCCAGTTCCCTCAGCCACTCCTCATGAAACTTGTGCTCTAGACCCTTCACCAGCTTCAATGCACTTCACTCTTTTTGATTCTCTGCCTCCAAAAGTTCCTTTAGGTTTTTTGACACTCAGGTTAAGATCTTTGGCCCACAGCATGCAGTTAAACACAAAACCCCCCAAACATCTGAGAGACACACATTGCCAAAAATGACTCCCTCACTGAAGGTCAGCTAAAATATAAACTCAAATCCCTTTGAGCTTTGTGTTCTTGACAGCCTCTTGTAAATAAGAGCCTTAAAGCCTCTTTTAAATAAAAGCACCAAAGTACTGAACTGAGATTTCCAAACCTAGGTTAGTGAATAGAATAGAATAGAATAGGTTAGTGAATAGAATAGAATAGACCAGACCAGAACAAGTTGGAAGAGACCTTCAAGATCATCGCATCCAACCTATCAACCAACACCACCTAATCAACTAAGCCATGGCACCAAGCACCCTATCAAGTCTCCTCCTGAACACCTCCAATGATGGTGACTCCACCACCTCCCTGAGCAGCCCATTCCAATGGGCAATCACTCTCTCTGTGTAGAATTTCCTCCTAAACTCCAGCCTAAACCTCCCCTGGTGCAGCCTGAGACTGTGTCCTCTTGTTCTGGTACTGGCTGCCTGGGAGAAGAGACCAACCTCTGCCTCCCTTCAGGTAGTTGTATAGAGCAATAAACCTTTATTTTAGAATAAACCAAACCAGGTTGGAAGAGACCTTCAAGATCATCGTGTCCAACCCATCAACCAATCCAACCCACCTAAACAACTAACCCATGGCACCAAGCACCCCATCAAGTCTCCTCCTGAACACCTCCAATGACAGCAACTCCACCTCCTCCTTGGGCAGCCCATTCCAATGGGCAATCACTCTTTCTATATAGAACTTCTTCCTAATATCCAACCTGAACCTCCCCTGGCGCAGCCTGAGACTGTGTCCTCTTGTTCTGGTGCTGGCTGCCTGGGAGAAGAGACCAACCTCTGCCTGTCTACAACCTCCCTTCAGGTAGTTGTAGAGAGCAATAAGGTCACCCCTGAGTCTCCTCTTCTCCAGGCTAAGCAACCCCAGCTCCCTCAGCCTCTCCTCATAGGGCTTGTGTTCCAAACCCCTCACCAACTTTGTTGCTCTTCTCTGGACTCGTTCCAGCAAGTCAACCTCCTTCCTAAACTGAGGGGCCCAGAACTGGACACAGGACTCAAGGTGTGGCCTAACCAGTGCAGTGTACAGGGGCAGAATGACCTCCCTGCTCCTGCTGGCCACACTGTTCCTGATGCAGGCCAGGATGCCATTGGCCCTCTTGGCTGTCTGGGCACACTGCAGGCTCATGTTCAGCCTACCATCAACCAGTACCCCCAGGTCCTTCTCTGCCTGGCTGCTCTCCAGCCACTCTGACCCCAGCCTGTAGCACTGCATGGGGTTGTTGTGGCCGATGTGCAGAACCCGGCACTTGGATGTGTTACATCTCATGCTGTTGGAGATACCCAAGGAAACTCATCAGGAAATTGATAGCCTGCAGCTGAAAAAAATAAAGAGAATTGCCTACAACATGCAGCAAATGTTTATAACACAATTTTCAAACTGCTTTTCTTCTGCTTCTCATTAGTGCTATTCTCCAGCTGCCTGCTGCAGATCACTTTTCAGAGATAGAGAGATCACCGTTCAAAACTATTTTTCCAGTAAAAACAGTTCTGCAGCTCTTCACAGAAATAAATGCACCAGCAAACACAAGTGGGTGATGATTGCTCTTTGAGGCTTAGAGAGATGATTTTATTTTATTTTTTTACTGGGGAAGAGAACATATAAAATGTTTGTCTTTACAGGACAGAAATCAGCAGAAACAGACTAAAGCACAAAGGTTTCAGGTGGAGGAGCAGCTGTGAGGCCAGAGTCAGCCCCACCTACTCTCAGTAGATCATGCACCAAGGGTTTCAGCAAGGAGGGATCAAGGGATGAATCTGTGGTTGCTTAGCCTGGAGAAGAGGACACTCAGGGGTGACCTTATTGCTCTCTACAACTACCTGAAGGGAGGTTGGAGACAGGCAGAGGTTGGTCTCTTCTCCCAGGCAACTAGCACCAGAACAAGAGGACACAGTCTCAGGCTGTGCCAGGGGAGGTTTAGGCTGAAGGTCAGGAGGAAGTTTTACACAGAGAGAGTGATTGGCCATTGGAATGGGCTGCCTGGGGAGGTGGTAGAGTCACCATCACTGGAGGTGTTCAGGAGAAGACTTGATCGGGTGCTTGGTTGCATGGTTTAGTCGATTAGGTGGTATTGGATGGTAGGTTGGATGCGATAATCTTGAAGGTCTCTTCCAACCTGGTCTATCCTATCCTATCCTATCCTATCCTATCCTATCCTATCCTATCCTATCCTATCCTATCCTATCCTATCCTATCCTATCCTATCCTATCCTATAACTGGGATTTACCAGGCTGAAGAAAACTTTGGGGACTTTTCTATACACCTTTTATACATACACCTTACACTGTCAGTCCCATGAGGCAGAGGTTCCAAAGTCTCATGTGGATCAAGGCTCCACTCCCTGTTACATACTATTCCTGAAACCCAGCAAAAACGTGATGCAGAGTGTTGTCAGCGGTGGGTGTAAACTATGGGTCAGCATTGTCTTCCTTAACACAGTCATTAAGTTTGAGTGCACATTGCTGCAGGCTTGTGCCACTTCACTCCTAGGAACACTGCAGGCAACATCCACGCCTGGAGTGCCTAGGCAGTGACAGTATGAAAGCCCCTCCACAATCACTACAATCCACAAGATCTAATTTACTTCAGTGCTTTTAATATACATTGCTTGATAAGGGCTCACACTGACAATACTCCATAGCTGGACACAAGGCAGGAGATTGTTTTGTCTCAAATGTTTTTTACTAACTCAAGAGGCAAGACACAGCAGTTTGACAACCAGATATTATTGTCAGCTCCTACAAATGAATTATAATTGACATGTGGCATTTGCCTAAGAGCTCCACCCCCTGGGAACAACTCTGCCTTCTTAGTCACATTTTGCCCCTGTAGTCAAGAGAAATAAACTTGGGAATGTGAAAAGTTTTTAAGGCCAGGCTGGATAGGGCTCTGAGCAGCCTGATCTAGTGTGAATTGTCCCTGCCCACGGCAAGGGGGTTGGAACTGGATGATCTTTGAGGTCCCTTCAACCCTGACAACTGATTCTGTGACTCTGTTAAACCATAACCACCAGAAGAGCTTGGTCAGCAGAAGCTGAGTAAGAACCACCCACCCCCTATTTCACAAAGATATCTGTCTTTTTAAAGCCTATTTTGGTTTGGGGCCTTAGTATTACAGCTTCCAGGTATCTGACTGTAACAGCCAGCACATTTGAGGAATTCTGTTGCATCTTTCCTTCCTTTGTACATTTCCATGGAAAGGATGAAGATACACATCTACCAACTTCCAGAGCAGGCAGTGCTCAAGTACCAGAGAGAGCTAGACTTTCAGAATTATTTTGTTTACCAAATTTATCAGATATCTAAGGGTTAAAACTCTGTGTTACATTGCTGGTTATGGTAGCTAGGCTGGCTGAGTGAAAGGTCTTGTGGAAATGAGAGTGAGTGGGATAAGAAAAAAGAAATCCCTAACCCACAGCATTCATATTTCTGAGTATTTGGGGATGTCCACTCAATGGAAAGTTAGAACTCTTCACTTTGCAAGGCAAGAAAGTGTGAAGATACTATATATAGCAATGAGAAGTGGAAATGTCAAAAGCCTCTAGATCTTTTATTTAAGCCACTTCCTCTAACTAATGAGGCTGAGGGCCATCACCTATAAATGGATTTAACCAGCACAGTGCAGTGTCTGTGATTCTGTTAAATTACCTCAGATGCTGAAAGCAGCATAGTAACATTAACATTACATAAGCATAGGATAACTACTCCTAATAAGGAGCAGAATAAATCAACATCATTAAGACTGACTGGTTCTCCTCTCTGACACCTGCTTGCAATGTAAATGTGTGGCAGCTTAAGACTGTGGTGGAAAAAAATGCCTGTAAATCAATCCATCAGGTAGAAGTATAGATAGCATTCAAGGAATACTCGTTTCCAACTGGGCTTTCTACAAACTTACACTGAATGCAGAAGCCCAAATTCAAATGAACCACAGCTTTATCAAGCACCTGCATCATCTTTTGATTGGGTGGTTGGTTTTTTTATTTCAGTCTGCATCATTACCTGCTTTACCCAAGTATCATACAGTTATGTCTTCATCTAGTCTTTTTCAACTACTGATTTTTAAGATCTTGAGGTAGGCATCTTTCTTGGAGGATGGGGAGTAAAGATGTCTGTTGTATAACAGTTAGGACCCTGGCTACTAATAAGTAAAGGGGCTGTTCAGTCTGCAGAAGAGAAGGCTCCGAGGTGACCTAATTGTGGCCTTCCAGTATCTGGAGGGGGCCTACAGGAAGGCTGGGGAAGGACTTCTCAGGATCTCAGGTAGTGATAGGACTAGGGGGAATGGAATGAAGCTGGAAGTGGGGAGATTCAGGCTAGATCTGAGGAGGAGGTTCTTCACCATGAGAGTGGTGAAACCCTGGATTGGGTTGTCCAGGGAGGTGGTTGGGGCCCTGTCCCTGGAGGTGTTTAAGCCCAGGCTGGATGAGGCTCTGGCCAGCCTGATTTAGTGTGGGGTGTCCCTGCCCATGGCAGGGGGGTTGGAACTAGCTGATCCTTGTGGTCCCTTCCAACCCTGAATGATACTATGATACTATGAAATACACACATACAGTTTAAAATCCTTAGTTCATTCACTATCATTTAAAAAAAACTAAAAGACAGAAGATCTAAAAAGTTGTAAAATCATGTAAGCAAGCGGGGATATCAGGGTAAGAAAAAAAGAAAAAGTCTTTAGGGAGTTTCTACAAGTTCCAAGGAAAGCTCTTTTGCTTTACACATGGAATTAGGGATGACCTTATACAGAAACACAGCATCACAGAATTGTCAGGGTTGGAAGGGACCACAAGGATCATCTAGTTCCAGTCCCTCTGCCATGGGCAGGGACACTTTACACTAGATCAGGTTGCCCAGAGCCACATCCAGCCTGGCCTTAAAAACCTCCAGGGATGAGGCTTCTACCACCTCCATGGGCAACTTCTTACACGCAAGATTGACCTCCACAGCAGCAAAGCCACTGCCCTGCTACTCTAGCATGATGTGCATATGATCTGACCCAGCAGATATAAGCCTCATTTTCAGGAGATCCCACAGTTTAGGACATCCTCTGAAGCTGATTTCAGCTTGGGTCACATTGATATGTCTTGCCTCCTAGAAGCAGTCCCCGAAATACTAATGTTTCCTAGAGTTCATTCTGTATGACAGAGGAAGAACCCATGTAGAACAGAACGGAACAGAACGGAACAGAACAGAACAGAACAGAATAGAATAGAATAGAATAGAATAGACCAGACCCAACCAGACCAGGTTGGAAGAGACCTTTGAGATCATCGAGTCCAACCTATCATCCAACACCATCTAATCAACTAAACCATGGCACCAAGCACCCCATCCAGTCTCTTCCTAAACACCTCCAGCATTTCCTATGCTAGAAATCAGCCTGGGTGTGTTGTTTTTTCCCCCCTGAAAATGTGAAGAACAGCAGCAGCAAAGCTAGCCATAGTTTTCTTATGATGTTTTTGGTACTGCTATTCTTACCACTCCTGCTCTTCACATGATACCAATAACAGAATCCCTTATGAGTCCCAGCATTTATGATAATAGCTTCATTATGTTTTATATGGATAGATCAGATCTGATTGTAACCATTAGTAGACACTCTTGCAAGGCTTCTAGGAATTTCACGTTGCACTCTTCCAGACCATGTTTCCATTTCATTGATGGCAGAGAGTAGCAAAGATGATGCCAAATCAACTGCTCCTGCTCGCTGTTGCTAGCCACAGCAGAGGTGCACCACACTTCATCCAAGGGGGCTTCAAGGGATTGCTGCAGTGGCAGACACAAACTCCCAAACCTTCCTGAACTGCAATGAATTGTCAGGTTTATTTAAGTCTTCTATGCATCCCATCTCTTACATTCATGAGCATTCATTTATTTATTAATAGTGAAAAATTCCCAGGAAACTTTAGCTTGTCTTAATTCCAGGCAACCTGCAAGGCCAGGATCCTTCAAACTGAGTTGCTCACAGTCAAACAAGAGCTCAGTCATTACACAGTAAAATGTTGGTCTCCTGAGTCCAACCTGAAGGGCTCACTCTTTAGGCCAATAGTAGCCCTGATTGCCATTATATTCACCCAGCAGAACAAAGATCTTATCAAGAAAGGAACATAGTCAGAAATGAAAAAGAAATGAAAGTCTATGTGATATAAAATCTGAGTGTGAACCAAAAACTTATTGCTTTGCAAAATACAGAAATACATCCAGGTAGATGAATGGATGCAATCATTGTTCTGAGGATGTTAGCTATATTAAATATGACACTAAACCCCAGCATTTATCACAGTATCACACAGTATCACAGCATCACCAAGGTTGGAAGAGACCTCAAAGATCATCAAGTCCACCCTGTCACCACAGACCTCATGACTAGACCATGGCATCAAGTGCCACATCCAATCCCCTCTTGAACACCTCTGGGGATGGTGACTCCACCACCTCCCTGGGCAGCACATTCCAATGGCAAACAACTCTCTTAGTGAAGAACTTTCTCCTCACCTTGAGTCTAAACTTCCCCTGGTGCAGCTTGAGACTGTGTCCTCTTGTTCTGGGGCTGGTTGCTTGAGAGAAGAGACCAACTCCCTCCTGGCTACAACCACCCTTCAGGTAGTTGTAGAGAGCAATGAGGTCTCCCCTGAGCCTCCTCTTCTCCAGGCTAAACAATCCCAGGTCCCTCAGGCTCAAGTCAGTTATTTATTCTTACCTAGATGTGGCCTATGCCAACCCAACCTTCATATTTTCTGGCCTGATTCCCCTATGTTAATAGCACTGCAGATTATCACTATTACAGAGATTTTCTGTAGAAGAATCACTTTTAAAGCAGCAGCTCAGGCTGCCTGGGGAGGCGGTGGAGTCACCATCATTGGAAGTGTTCAGGAGGAGACTTGATAGGGTGCTTGGTTGCATGGTTTAGTTGATTAGGTGGTGTTGGATGCGATAATCTTGAAGGTCTCTTCCAACCTGGTCTATTCCATTCCATTCCATTCCATTCCATTCCATTCCATTCCATTCCATTCCATTCCATTCCATTCCATTCCCCAGGGTTCCAATTTGGAGGCCCAGCACACCCTCTCATTGCCACACTGATAAGGATTCTATGATCAGGTGAATCAGTTGGGTTGCCCAAAGAAAACTCATCTTGTGGTTTCTAAGGGAGAAGTGAAAACACTGAGACAGAAGTTCATCCAGAAGATACCTTCACTTGACTTTGTCACCCAGGCTTCAGCAGGACTTCTCTACAACATACAATAAACAAGCTGTTGCTACAGTTACCAAGTTCACTGGGATGTGAGTCAGCAAGGCATGTTCATTCTGCTCTGCTACTTTCAAGCTTACATGCCTAGTGATTAGAATTCTTGTTATGAAAGATATGATGCAATTCCCATCACAAACCAGGAGTGCTTGGGTGCACTTACCATAACTTCTGATTTGCTGCTATTGCCACACACAGAGATAGAAATTATAAATACCAGACAGGAATTGGTAGAGGTTGTTAAGGTAATCACGTGGGGGTGTATTCAGTTTTACAGCCAGGCTGCAAATGCTAAGGAGAGGAACAGCAGTGGGGATCAGACGTTGGGAGAAAATGAAAGGGAGAGGTTATCAAAATGCCTGATAGTCAGGTTGTTTTTTTTTAACCTGCTCTGTTTCTGCTGCTCTGTTCTTACCAGGAAATGCAAAATCAGATTGCAAACCTCTGAAAGGAAAACTAGTTGCTCTGAGTCAGCTGCTGAGGCATTTAGTCAAGGAATCCTGTCAGCATCTCCACCCTTTTCACAATGCTGGGAAGTGAAAAGTTTTGAGGAGGTTTCCCTGCACTCACAGGTAGCCAGTCTGACTTTGTGTTTCCTTTCTTACCAAGTTCTAGCCCCCTCCTACTCTTCCCTTCCACTGCTGCAGAAGCAGCAAAGGATGTTTCAGCATTCCTCTATGGGGAGGGCCAAACTTGCTGACTCAAGGTATACAGTCACCAGGTGCGTTTCCTTGGTGGAACCACTTGCAGGAGTACTTCTAGAAGATCCAACCCACTTACATCCAATGCACCTTCACCTGCTGTGTACTGGCACACAAAGTTGACTCTATGAAATGCCCTTCTATCTCTCTTTTAGCCACAAGTGGAAACCATCAGGTTCCAGAAGAACTCCGTGGAGAGAGGGAAGACTTGCAGGCCAGGCCTTTCCTCGGGTTTCACAGGCAGATGAATCCAGGCTCTTTTACCTCTCTTGAGAAGCTTATGACCTTTGCTCTTTTGGTTCTGCTGACCAAAATTTTTTGAGCTTGATTTGTTTTCGAAGGCCCCAATACAGGAAGGGAGGGAGATTTCAGCAGATCAGTATCAATGTGTGGCTTTGGAAAAGAACTTGACTCAGTCCACCTGCTGAGCTATTCGAGGAACCTCAGAAACTAACTGCTAAGAGATGAATGCAATGCTGAATGCTCCAGTCACACCTGTCTAACACTAAAAATAGATGAGGTTTCAAAGGTGCCCCTTAGTACTTGGGCTCCTTTCTCTTCCAAGATCACGTTATACAGAGGCTCAAGGTGATTTGCAGTGAAAATACCAAAGAATCTTAATCTTTGCAATTTGTGCGATACTTAAAGGAAATGCAAGTACAGATCTAAAGAATGAAACACTTTGCAAAGACAGAAATCTCTCCAATCTTGAGCAGTAGGGCAGTAGGGCCCCTCAGTTTAGGAAGGAGGTTGACTTGCTGGAACGAGTCCAGAGAAGGGCAACAAAGTTGGTGAGGGGTTTGGAACACAAGCCCTATGAGGAAAGACTGAGGGAGCTGGGGCTGCTTAGCCTGGAAAAGAGGAGACTCAGGGGTGACCTTATTGCTCTCTACAACTACCTTAAGGGAGGTTGTAGACAGGCAGAGGTTGGTCTCTTCTCCCAGGCAGCCAGCACCAGAACAAGAGGACACAGTCTCAGGCTGTGCCAGGGGAGGTTTAGGCTGGAGGTTAGGAAGAAGTTCTATACAGAAAGAGTGATTGCCCATTGGAATGGGCTGCCTGGGGAGGTGGTGGAGTCACCATCATTGGAGGTGTTCAGGAGGAGACTTGCTGGGGTGCTTGGTGCCATGGGTTAGTTGTTTAGGTGGGTTGGATTGGTTGATGGATTGGACACGATGATCTTGAAGGTCTCTTCCAACCTGGTTTATTCTATGCATTTTTTTTTCTATGTATATTTCATTATCGTGGAAATGCAAACTTGGGCTACTATGAGAAGACAGAAAAGGAAAGGAAAAAGAAGATGGAAAAGGCTGGGAGAAAATGAACACATACAAGCACATGTCCAACTGCTCTGTTCAGTGGTAAGACGAGTGTTGGTGGGTGGAAGAACTGAGGAACTGTCACAGTATGACGAATAAGACCTCTGGTGGATGTATTGATTCTGAACAGAGAATGACTCATGGATCTACTTAATTCTTGCTTCATTTATAGACAGTGAAATATTTGAACAAATCACAGAGGCTGCCAAATGAGTCAAAGAAGGAAAAAAAAAGACAAACCAAAATCTTTTCCATGCATGGCCTTTTTGGGGCTTGTTTTGCAAGACAACTAAAATGCAAAGACAAATCAAATTTCATTGCATCACTAATTGTGTTCTTGACTCTCATATGCCTATTGCAGTTAAGACTGACTTCAAGACTGGGGGAAATTAAGACATGAAACCCTGAGCATATCAGCATGTGTCACGGTCAACTATGTATGCATGCACAGGTGTTAATTTCTTTGTGTGTTTCATAGCCTGAAAATGGTTTTTTAGTAAGCAGAACCTGGGAGAGAAACTTCTACTCATTATTTTCCCTCAAAAATGTAGGCTTCAGTATTTCTCCCTTTTTATAACATAGAGGATTTATAGGCTCAAGAGGTCTCAAAGTGACCAAATTATGCTTCCAAAATGATTTGGGTTACTAACCCAAGTGAATGCTGGGCCACAGATGCCCTGGTTTTTCATTTGTTTTTTGTTTGGGGTTGTTTTTTTTACCCTCTTTTAAACCTTTTAGTTTAATTTGAGGAGTTATCATCTTTGTCTTGAGATTTGCCTTTACCTTTGTAAGACAAGCCTTTAAAGCATGCATAAAGTGATGCAAAAGGATCCAAAATGCTGGTTCTGAGCTCAATTTACAAAGGATAAATCACTGAGGTTCTTCAATTCCATGGACACAGCTGGGGCTTTTCAAAGCTTTAACAAGACCATTCACCATTTTCCTGTAGACTAGTATCCCATATCTTGGCTTTCTCCCATATCCTGAAACTATTTTCTTACCCTCAGATTTCCCCTTCAAGGCTGCAACCTCTCTCAACTCACTCTTTTTTCATCCTGTTAAAGTAAGCAGGAAGTCCAGGAATAGCTAGTACAGGACCACTAGAATAACTGAAACTATAATATTAGTTTTAAACTTCAAATCCCCTTGATAAATGTGTTGTTCTTTTGGGTTTTTATTAAACACATGGAAAACCAAAATGCAAGACTCTGTTCACAAACAATTACTATACTACTTGTGAATACAATTCATTTAGTCAAAGAACCCTTGTCCTGTTCAGAGAGCAGCCTCCACTCAGTAAGTCAACTGCTTTTTCTCTGAAAGAGACAAGAAATAGCTGCTATTTATGTTATGGAGCACCCCCAAGTACAGCAGATATAGCCTGACTTTTTGTGGCAGCCTGTGGAGGTGCAGAAGGGCAGGTCGGGTAGCTTTGCTGGCAGGAGCTGACTGCTGCTGCAGGCAGGAGGTGTAGTAGGGGTGGCATGTCAACTGCTGCCACCAGGCTGGGATGGGAGTGGAACAGCAAGGGTCTGGTTTTGTCAGCTGTTGTACAGGCCTACTGCAATTTACATGGGAATTATATGAACTTATGTAGTCCATTATAGAAATGTTGATTAAGGTTGGGAGCAACCACTTTGAACTATCTGCCAAGAGCAAAAACTGTTCCTTTGTGCACTGTCAGCCTTAAGGAACTCAATCTGGAACTACTTTACCAATCTTTCAGATGTTTGAGTTCAATACTGAGATTAGAGAGGGTAAAGCTAGGGCAGAGCTGACCTCAGCTGCCAAACTGTTTGAAGGAGAGAACTGTGAGTTAGCTTTGATCCAACATACATTTGAAATATATATTCAGTTACATCTAACACCATCTGGGTACAGCTGGAAAAGCAGCTGGCTGTATACCTCATTTGCTATATACCAATCTGAATGTAAGTTAAAGATGTCACAGTACTCCTTCAATTGTGCTTGCTGGTCATGCTCCCTCACCCCAGCACTTCACAGTCTAGGAACTCGTAGTTCCTTCACTCCTCTCCCACAAGCCAGCTGAGATGCTCCAGAGCTTAGATAGCGTGCTTGCACTTGGATTCCCCTCACATCCAAGGAATACTTCTACAGAAAACTGTGGTAAAAAGGAAACCCCATGTAAACTCAAACTTTTACGTAATTCTTGACAAGAGAAGCGGACAATTACTGCGTGGAAATTCCCTCTATTGACCTTTACAATGGGAAAGGTGGAAGCGCGATGGGAATTTACAGCAGCAGAGGACAGGCAGTACCAAATGTTATTGTGCTGGCTAAGGGCTTATGTAATTAGATACATCTGGAGGGAGGGATTAACTCAATGTCACTAGACAGCCTGAATGAACTTTGCTTAAACTGCAAGGACATCTAAGCTATAACCTTCCACGTCTGCACTACAAACTGCAACTGACTCATCGAGGCAAACATGCATCAGGTACAGCCTCAAACAGCAGCAGGATGAAAAAAAACCCCAACAAATAAATAAGAGGGGAAATGACAAGATTGAATGATTTTATGGAAGTTTGTTCCCATTGTCTGGATTATATAGCAAAAATCATTTCCACTGTAGAATAGCTTTTAATTAAGAGCCAACTTTAATGCCCAATTTAAGATGCTGCAGTGAGGAAGAAAAATGTTGTGAGGAGGTGTTGGCTAATGCTCAGTGTTGCAGTTTTGCAGTCACTGTTTGCAGTGTCTTCAAATCAGATGATCTCAGCATTCCCCAGCCTTCAAAACCCTTTGCTCCCACCCTCATGCTACCCTTCATTATTTAGAATAAACCAAACCAGGTTGGAAGAGACCTTCAAGATCATCGTGTCCAACCCATCAACCAATCCAACCCACCTAAACAACTAAACCATGCAACCAAGCACCCCATCAAGTCTCCTCCTGAGCACCTCCAATGACAGCGACTCCACCACCTCCTTGGGCAGCCCATTCCAATGGGCAATCACTCTCTCTGTATAGAACTTCTTCCTAACATCCAACCTAAACCTCCCCTGGTGCAGCCTGAGACTGTGTCCTCTTGTTCTGGTACTGGCTGCCTGGGAGAAGAGACCAACCTCTGCCTGTCTACAACCTCCCTTCAGGTAGTTGTAGAGAGTGATAAGGTCACTCCTGAGTCTCCTCTTCTCCAGGCTAAGCAACCCCAGCTCCCTCAGCCTCTCCTCATAGGGCTTGTGTTCCAAACCCCTCACCAACTTTGTTGCTCTTCTCTGGACTCATTCCGGCACGTCAACCTCCTTCCTAAACTGAGGGGCCCAGAACTGGACACAGTACTCGAGGTGTGGCCTAACCAGTGCAGTGCAGTGTTCTGTTGTTGTCAATACTTGATGCAACCACATAGTGAGTTGTACCACGAAACAGATCCAGTATAAAACAAACCTGGGAAAAAAGGGGATTGAAATTACAAACCAAGAGTGCCATGTACTAAAGAAACTGCCACAGACTATTCCTGTAAATCTGCCAAGTCAGTAATATTCATTCTGACTTGCTAAGTAAGTGCTGCTGGCTGTGAGGACTGAAGTTACCTGGGGCTACTGGAAATCACATGCTGAGTTTTGCAGAATGCCAGAGCACTTTGGGAATTCAATGAGTAAAAATCATTCCTTCAACTTCTTTTTTTCCTTCTCATTCTTCAAGATACTTGTGCCAGGTCCACACAACCCAGCCCCTTCCCAAGATGCCTACGGAATGTGAGGAAGACGTGAGGAAGAAGTTCGTCACCATGAGAGTGGGGAAGCCCTGGAATGGGTTGCCCAGGAGATGGTTGAGGCCCCGTCCCTGGAGGTGTTTAAGACCAGGCTGGATGAGGCTCTGGCCAGCCTGCTCTAGTGTGGGGTGTCCCTGCCCATGGCAGGGGGGTTGGAACTAGATGATCCTTGTGGCCCCTTCCAACCCTGACTGATACTATGATTCTGATTCTGTCTGAATAGAATTACAATTCACTATGACTTAGCTAGAGTTGATCTTCAGCAAAGCAGCTGCAGTTCTTAAAGCTAAATGAGAAAGTGGAATATATTTAAATTTACCACCAGCCTCCCTCTCCCCCAAGTCTGGAATGCATTTAAATGACCATATTATTGTCACACAAATCTTAGGCCTTCTCCTGTGTTTTACAGTGCCCTTTATGTTGCTATTTTCTCTAAATCACATAAGGGATATGGTCCAAAACTTAACAATTTGCACATGGTAACACTCACAGTGTGTTATAAATGGAGAGTAACAATACCTTTTTGTATTTCAACTATTGCTGCCCACTGGAACAAAAACTGTTACAAAAACATCCTGAATGGGTCTAGAAGCTGTGGTCATGAACCTCTGAGAAGAGCACTGACTGCCTTGCACCTAGAGACTTAAAATAATGTAGCTTTTTGACAAGTAAAACACGGGCTGGGCAGCTTGCAACATAGGTCCTTGGCAATACTGCTCCTTTAGTATCTCTCAAGTCAAACAGAAGAGGTCACTGAAGAGTCACAGCATGTCCCTCTTCAAAACGGGCTAGTCCTGCTGTCCTAGCCAGCCAGCTTCATCTCAGCTGCCTTCAGCCTCAGCTTTTCCACCCTTCTGCTTCTGCCTCCAGATTCTCTTGCATTTGTTTCTCCCCTCTGTCCTCTCAGTTCTGCACACAGAAGGGTTTAAAATAAGGCAGGCTGTGAATGGCCCAAACCTGCCACTCCACATTTTCCATTCATCTGCCTCTGGTGTGAGGATAGCAGCCTCCTAAGGAGGCTGGTTTCTGACAAAGGATAGACTACATTGTTCACAGAGGTCAGCATTTGCAGCAACACCAGGAAAGCAGCACAGGCAGAGATTCCTGTGGCCTTCCCTTCCTTTGTCTGGAAGAAAAGTCTGGAGACAGAAAAAAGGATTTCTCTTTTGTGGGTTTGCTCTTGTGGTTGTGGGGTGTTTTTTTTCCTTTCTGTTTTTAGCAGTGTAGGGAAAAAAAAAAAAAAGAGCAGAAAAAAGAACACATCCTTCTTGCCAGAATTATCTAAAATATGAATAAAGCCACAATCCTTTCCTGACATGTCACAACACAGGGGCTCAGCCATGAAGAAATAAAAACCCAGGATTTTCTAGCATCCAGCATGACCTCAGCATGAATCTCACATTTAAACAACATTTCCAATTGGGAAAACCCTGTGAACTGTAAAGTTAATACTGTAAAATGTGTATAAAGACATCTATCACAATGACTAGTTTAGAAGTACCTCAATGATTAACATTTTTTGTGCCTGACAAGATGCAGTAATCATTAACAGCAACATAGCTGATGGGGTGAGCTCAAGTTACTGTTGTGTTTTGCATGAAGGAAACCCTCCTCATCTGTAAATACCTGCAATTCAAGACCTGTCTCTATATGGAACAACCTAAGTGGAAGGCTGATGCCTCAATATAGTCCTTCTGGAGCTCCCTGGCATCAAGGATCCCAAAGTCTTTCCAATACAGCAGGAACACACAAAGGCAATTTATGCTGCTCAGCACAGTAACATCTCCTAGTCAGATTTCTTATCATCAATCAGCAGTTATTATCCATCAAAAGTAGGTAGGATATTGGCTCCATTGCCTCCAGCTGCTACAGACCATTCAGGATGCTGTTCAGAGTTCCCACAATGGGACAGGCATGCACTGAGCAAGGATGTTTATCTTCCCCCCACTCTGGCATCAGAGATCTGTCCTTCCACATCTTAAAACAGTGTACCATTATTTAGAATAATAAACCTTTATTTAGAATAAACCAAACCAGGTTGGAAGAGACCTTCAAGATCATCGTGTCCAACCCATCAACCAATCCAACCCACCTAAACAACTAACCCATGGCACCAAGCACCCCAGCAAGTCTCCTCCTGAACACCTCCAATGATGGTGACTCCACCACCTCCCCAGGCAGCCCATTCCAATGGGCAATCACTCTCTCTGTATACAACTTCTTCCTAACATCCAACCTAAACCTCCCCTGGCGCAGCCTGAGACTGTGTCCTCTTGTTCTGGTACTGGCTGCCTGGGAGAAGAGACCAACATCCACCTGCCTACAAACTCCCTTCAGGTAGTTGTAGAGAGTGATAAGGTCACCCCTGAGTCTACTCTTCTCCAGGCTAAGCAACCCCAGCTCCCTCAGTCTCTCCTCATAGGGCTTGTGTTCCAAGCCCCTCACTAACTTCGTTGCCCTTCTCTGGACTCGTTCCAGCAAGTCAACATCCTTCCTAAACTGAGGGGCCCAGAACTGGACACAGTACTCGAGGTGTGGCCTAACCAGTGCAGTGTACAGGGGCAGAATGACCTCCCTGCTCCTGCTGGCTACACTGTTCCTGATGCAGGCCAGGATGCCATTGGCCCTCTTGGCTGCCTGGGCACACTGCAGGCTCATGTTCAGCCTACCATCGACCAGTACCCCCAAGTCCCTCTCCACCTGGCTGCTCTCCAGCCACACTGACCCCAGCCTGTAGCTCTGCATGGGGTTGTTGTGGCTGATGTGCAGAACCCGGCACTTGGATTATATGCTGCCTGGGATTCTTCTCAGATAATCATCACTTCCTCCCCCGTCCCATCTAAACAACTTGTAAACTTCCTTTTCTATTTCTATAGCAAGGAAAGTACCTTCCTCATGAGCCAGCATCTCATGAAATTTCACAGTGGCTCTCAAACAAACATCTTTCAGGAGGTTTATTTAACCTCCCTGTCTAACCTGCTTTTATCTACATATATGAAAACATATCCTGCTTAAGCCTAGTTTTCAAGTGGTTCTTAGAACAAGAATATATTTGTTGTAATTGCCAGAAGTAATTTCAAGAGCATGAAAATGCAAATTTTGGCTTTGGCATACAGGTGAGCAGCTTCTTCATGACTTCCAATTTAAAGTCATATTTGATTGACACAAGGCAAACCTTAAGCCATTTCTTAGTGAAGTGCTAAAAGGAAGCACCAGGAACTCTCAAAAACAGGGGCTGGTAAAAAAAGCACAGGATTAGTCTTCCACAAGTCACCAAGTGGGAAGAACTAAAGCCAGTTGTAGCTGTCTATGTGAGAACAGGACTGTCCTAGTTGTGAGCCACGAGCTGCCCAGGACAAAAGGACAGAAAAGATATTTTACCCCTCCCAAGGAGTAAAATAAAAATGTTCCACACTGGACTGGAAGGTTAAATGGAAATTCTATTTACAAAGATATACAAAAGGTATTCAGGTAAAAGGAAGAGAGTGATTGTCCACTGGAATGGGCTGCCCGGGGAGGTGGTGGAGTCACCATCATTGGAGGTGTTCAGGAGGAGACTTGACAGGGTGCTTGGTGCCATGGGTTAGTTGTTTAGGTGGGTTGGATTGGATGATGGGTTGGACATGATGATCTTGAAGGTCTCTTCCAACCTGGTCTGGTCTATTCTATTCTATTCTATTCTACATTTACAAATCAGGCTCAGTTCTTCACCTGGGCCTACCAGGCCAGAGCCTTCCAGAAAACCTCCACCCCACTCAGCCTCAGCAGGCCCAAGAGCAGCCAATCTGCTCCCCACTAGACCCAGGCCTAACACAATCTTCAACAGGCCCAGTGGTGTAGCTAAAAATTCACTGCCAGCCAATCCAGGCAAAAGCCTGTACCCCAAAAACCATAAAGATAACAGCATACACATCCCAAGAAGGAGAGAAGAGGAAAAATTGGCTGCACACTCCCTTAAATGGAGAGATAGAGGCAAACAGAATAGTATAACAGAATACAGAATTAGGCAGGTTGGAAAAGACCTTCAAGATCATCAAGTGCAACCCATCACCCAACACCATCTAATCAACTAAACCATGGCACCAAGCACCCCAACCAGTCTCTTCCTGAACACCTCCAGTGATGGTGACTCCACTACCCCCCTGGGCAGCCTGCTCCCATGGCCAATCACTCTTTCTGTGAAGAATTTCCTCCTAACATCCAGTCTAAACCTCCCATGGTGCAGCTTGAGACTGTGTCCTCTTGTTCTGGTGCTTGTTACCTGGGAGAAGAGACCAGCCCCCACCTGGCTACAACCTCCCTTCAGGGAGTTGTAGACAGCAATAAGGTCTCCCCTGAGCCTCCTCTTCTCCAGGCTAAACAACCCCAGTTCCCTCAGCCTCTCCTCACAGGGCTGTGCCCCAGACCCCTCCCCAGCTTTGTTGCCCTTCTCTGGACATGTTCCAGCAACTCAACATCTTTCCTAAACTGAGGGGCCCAGAGCTGGACACAGTACTCCAGTTATGAGCCTAGCCATATGGGACCAAATTTTCCACATGGTAGATCTACTCTGTTCCTCCCAGTCTCTCTTGCTATGAAAACATATATAGTTACTCAGTGTAAATTCTTAGGAAGTGAAATTATTATCAATGCCTTACAGCTAATAGAGTCAAGTATGGAAGAAGAATCTCCTTTCCACTGATCATTCTTTAATTTGGGAAGGGCAGACAACTTTCTGAAACTCACTGAATGTGCTGCAAAACCATCTGGATCAGTTTCTCGAGAGGACAAGTAATAATGAGGCACTAATTGGTTTACAATCAGCATACACAAAACTCTTCATGAATATTTAAGCAGCACTTACATTTTCACACTGTGTCTGTCTGGGTTTCATGTGGGAGACATTGAGCCCATCAATAACAATATCGAATGGAAGTCGATTCTCCACAAATGCTTGGAAGGCTTCAAATTCCTGAAAGAAATCAACAGACTTTTGAGTTTAACAGGAAGACATTCCCTTCACTTCTTATTAAACAAAATAAACAAAGCCTAAATGGCTACCTGTCATACCAGGGGACCTGGACAAGGTGGAGAGGTGGGCCCAGGTGAAGCCCATGAGTGCTGCACCCACACCGGAACAATCCTCACTATCAATAGAGACTGGGGGAGGAGGTGACAGAAAGCAGCCCTCTGGAAAAGGACTTGGGGGTGCTGGTGGATGAGAAGCTGGACACGGGCAAGCAGTGTGAGCTTGCAGATAATCACATCCTGGGCTCCATCAAAAGAAGCTTTGCCAACAGATCCAGAGAGGGGATTCTACCACTTTGCTCTGTTGAGACCTCGGTACTCCGAGTCCAGGTCTGGAGCCCTCAACACAGGGAGGACATAAACCTGACTGACCTCATCCAGAGGAGGGCCACGAATATGATCAGGGGGCTGGAGCACCTCTCCTATGAGGACAGGCTGAGGGAGCTAGGGTTGTTCAGCCTGGAGAAGAGAAGGCTCTGGAAAGACCTAACAGCAGCCTTCCAGTACCTGAAAGGGACCTGTAAGAAGGCTGGAGAGGGCCTGTTTATGAAGGCCTGCAGTGATAGGCTGAGGGGCACCCGTTTGAAATTAGATAAAAGGAGATTTAGATGGGATACTAGGAAAAAGTTCTTTACAATGGGGGTGGCTGAGCACTGGAACAGCTTGCCCAGAGAGGGGGCTGAGGCCCTATCCCTGGAGATATTCCAGGTGAGGCTCAATGGGGCTCTGCATGACCTGATCTAGTTGAGGATGTTCCTGCTCACTGCAGGGGGTTGGACTACATGACCATTAGAGGTCTCTTCCAACCCAAACCATTCTGATTCTACAAAATCTCTCACTTTTCCCTCATTGGCTACATTTTACTTGCATATGTGCTAAAACAAACTCAAACTCACTTCACCAGAGTTGGCAAGCGAAGGGACAGAACTTTAAAAGCACATGACTCATAATGCTGAGGAACCCCAGAGAAGTGTTGCAATACAGTGCAAGACTTCCCACAGCAGCTGGGGCACCAGCAGAACATGCAGTGCCGCAGGGTGCTCACAGGAGGCTCCAGAGGTATCCTGCTTCACATCATGTACAAAAGAAAAGGGAATTTAAAACCCCCCTCACCTGATTTCACTCATTGCCTAGCTGGAAAAATAGGGGAAAGCCAATTATGCAACTGTTAGAAATGATTCAGTGCACCTTCTACTAGGAAAGCTTATCTTTGCAAATGGACACCAGTGACTGGATCCATTTGGAAGTGAGAGCCTGCCATAGCAAACCCATAATGGAATTTATCTGCATGTGAATAATTAAAGACACTTAAAGCAATTTTTTTTTGTTTAACCACTAGTGTGTGGATGGCTGAAGTCCATTTGTATCTCAGCAAAAGCAAAAACCAGCCTCCCAAGTTTTGGTACTCCATACCAGCTGGATGACTCATGCACTATTTCACCCCCATTTTATACTGGTATGTACTGGTACTGCGACAGAAAGGCATTTCTACCTTCTGCCTTCCCTCAGCCATGCTGCTCCTAGCCTTGCCACCTCCTCTACTGACACAAACACATTTGTTGGCACAAGGAGAAAGACTGATGAAGACTGAGGATAGGATAGGATAGGATAGGATAGGATAGGATAGGATAGGATAGGATAGGATAGGATAGGATAGGATAGGATAGGATAGGATAGGATAGGATAGGACAGGACAGGACAGGACAGGACAGGACAGGACAGGACAGGACAGGACCAGGTTGGAAGAGACCTTCAAGATCATCGTGTCCAACCTATCATCCAACACCACCTAATCAACTAAACCATGCAACCAAGCACCCTATCAAGTCTCCTCCTAAACACCTCCAATGATGGTGACTCCACCACCTCCTCGGGCAGCCCATTCCAATGGGCAATCACTCTCTCTGTGTAGAATTTCTTCCTAACCTCCAGCCTAAACCTCCTCTGGTGCAGCTTGAGATTGTGTCTTCTTGTTCTGGTGCTGGTTGCCTGGGAGAAGAGACCAACCTCTGCCTGTCTACAACCTCCCTTCAGGTAGTTGTAGAGAGCAAGAAGGTCTCCCCTGAGCCTCCTCTTCTCCAGGCTAAACAACCCCAGCTCCCTCAGCCTCTCCTCATAGGGCTGTGTTCCAAACCCCTCACCAACTTTGTTGCCCTTCTCTGGACTCGTTTCAGCAAGTCAACCTCCTTCCTAAACTGAGGGGCCCAGAACTGGACACAGGACTCAAGGTGTGGCCTAACCAGTGCAGTGTAGAGGGGCAGAATGACCTCCCTGCTCCTGCTGGCCACACTGTTCCTGATGCAGGCCAGGATGACATTGGTCCTCTTGGACACCTGGGCACACTGCAGGCTCATGTTCAGCCTACTGTTGACCAGTACCCCCAGGTCCCTCTCTGCCTGGCCGCTCTCCAGCCACTCTGACCCCAGCCTGTAGCACTGCATGGGGTTGTTGTGGCCAATGTGCAGAACCCAGCACTTGGATGTGTTACCATTGAGCCACCATTCACTGAGTCAATCAACAGCCTTTAGCCTGCACTGGTTCCCCTGTTCAGGTCAGAGCAGAGAGTTTCATCCTGGCACGAAACTTCAGCCAGGACATGGAACAGGAACGAGACTGGTAGCAAGTGAAACTACTGACATCACCTTTCCACATAGGTAGCAGTGACTATGCTAACTTATTGGCTTGGGAAACCAGAGAGATTTATCACTCAGCTTGGGGTACTGCAGCAAAACAAGAGCTAGAGTTTGGTTTTAAAAACCCAGAAGTATAGGAATTAATGTTTGAAGCAGAGAGGAAAAAAGACTGGGTTTGTGTGGCCTCAGCTGGTCTGGCAAATTTAATGGGGGGTGGGGGGGGAGGGGAGGGAATTTCAACCCACCACAGTTTGCCATTTTAAACCATTAATTTAAACAATAATTAAAAAACTCGAAAGGCCTGGCTTACACAGCCAATAATACCTGAAAGAGCAGGAGTAGTGAGTCTGGAAAGGACTCTTCTCTTAAGAGTGTTAATTCTACTTTCACTTCTGTAAACACGTTTATAAGCTTGTATGGTTTTCTTCCAGTCCCAGTGTATACACAGACTAGGAGCCTCAAAAGCACAACAAAAAGGAGGGGAGGAATTAATTATTGCTATTTACAGACTTACTAAGTTAACTGTGGCAACATAAAGACAAAGCAAAGCAAACAGCTAGACAAGCATGTCTTTTGGTAAGAGCAATTCAAATTAGCTTTCTGAAATCATTTTACTGGCTCTAACAGAGCTAAGGGTACAACAATTTTCAGACCACAGAGAGCTTAGATCAGTTGAGTGTTTTATCTCCAGTCTAAATAGGAACTATGTTGGCAGCTAGAAATAACAATCATGGTATCGCTCAAATTGTTCAACAATCCCAAACATCTGCTCATCTGAATCATAGAATCACCAAGGTTGGAAAAGACCTCAAAGATCATCAAGTCCAACCTGTCACCCAACACCTCATGACTACTAGACCATGGCACCAAGTGCCACATCCAATCTTCTCTTGAACACCTCCAGGGATGGTGACTCCACCACCTCCCTGGGCAGCCCATTCCAATGATGAATGACTCGCTCGGTGAAGAACTTTCTCCTCACCTCGAGTCTAAACTTCCCCTGGCACAGCTTGAGACTGTGTCCCCTTGTTCTGGTGCTGGTTGCCTGGGAGAAGAGACCAACCCCTTCCTGGCTACAACCACCTTTCAGGTAGTTGTAGAGGGCAATGAGGTCACCCCTGAGCCTCCTCTTCTCCAGGATAAACAATCCCAGCTCCCTCAGCCTCTCCTCATAGGGCTTGTGCTCAAGGCCTCTCACCAGCCTTGTTGCCCTCCTCTGGACACCTTCAAGTCTCTCAATGTCCTTCTTAAACTGAGGGGCCCAGAACTGGACACAGTACTCAAGGTGCAGCCTAACCAAAGCAGAGTACAGGGGCACAATGACCTCTCTGCTTCTGCTGGCCACACTATTCCTAATGCAGGCCAGGATGCCATTGGCCCTCCTGGCCACCTGGGCACACTGCTGGCTCATATTCAGGTGGCTGTCAATCAGCACACCCAGGTCCCTCTCTGTTTGGGAGCTCTCCAGCCACTCCGACCCCAGCCTGTAGCTCTGCATGGGATTGCCGTAGCCAAAGTGCAGCACTCGGCACTTGGACTTGTTGAATGCCATCCCATTGGACTCTGCCCATCTGTCCAGTCGGTCGAGGTCCCTCTGCAGAGCCTTTCTACCCTCTAATTGACTAACATCTGCCCCTAACTTTGTGTCATCTGCAAACTTGCTGATGACTGACTCAACCCCCTCATCCAGATCAATGAAGATGTTAAAGAGGACAGGGCCCAGCACTGATCCCTTTACTGATCCCTTACTGATCCCTGATACTTTAAGCTGTGTACAACAACAAAACCCCCAGTGCTTCCCCTCTCCATAGGAAATGCCATTGTACTCGAGTGCAAGGAAAGGGCAAATCCTGAATAACAGAGGCTAATACCTCACTTCAGGCTTATGCAACTCTAAGCATCCAGCAGGGTGTTTTGCAACACTGCAAGAGCAGCTCCTAGAGGAGTGAAAACACTCACTTTAAGAGCTTCCTAAAATACAAAGTGATGGGAGTTGCTTTGTTTTCAGCAAGCTTTGTTGGTATCAGAAGAAAAACACAGGACCGAGCGTTAGAGCGTGAGAAATCAAATTCAGCTGTCAAACTGAAATCCTGCCAAGCTGCCTTGCTGGAGCACTCTTATGTCTGTTTGTTGCTATGCCTAAAGGGTTTGAATATTTCCTCCACAGTTTCAAAGCTTGGAAATCCCCTTCTAACCCTAACAAGCAGGAAGGTTTTTCTCAGTCATACCATACTGTCTGTGGGAGCACTGTGTACCCTGGATTGCATACAATTTGCCTGTTCTCTGTCATATGCTGCTGAAATTAACAAATAGTCCAGGAGTCACAAACCTCTGTAGCTATAGCCTTCACAGACACTATCACAAGCAGGAAGGTACTCTCAGGCATATTGAGAAAGGTAGCTGAGATGTGCTCTGTGTTGCCTGTTCATAGTCACAGGATTTGTCCCTGCCTGCCTACATCAGAGGTAGGTCACAAGGGTCAATGCAAAACTCAGACCTCAACAATCCACTTGCAGCCTGGAAAGCCAATCAGATCCTGGGCTGCATCAAGAGAAGTGTGGCCAGCAGGTCAAGGGAGGTGATTCTCCCCCTCTACTCAGCTCTGTTGAGACCCCACCTGGAGTACTGTGTCCAATTCTGGAGCCCCTATGACAAGAAGGATCTGGACGTGCTGGATTATGTCCAGGGAAGGGCCATGAAGATTATCAGAGGGCTGGAGAACCTCTCCTATGAGGACAGACTGAAGGAGTTGGGGCTGTTCAGTCTGCAGAAGAGAAGGCTCCGAGGTGACCTAATTGTGGCCTTCCAGTGTCTGAAGGGGGCCTACAAGAAGGTTGGGGAGGGACTTTTTAGGGTGTCAGGTAGTGATAGGACTGGAAATAGTGATAGGAATGGGAAAAATAGAAGTGGGTAGATTCATATTGGATGTTAGGATGAAGTTCTTCCCCATGAGGGTGGTGAGACACTGGCACAGGCTGCCCAGGGAGGTGGTGGAAGCCTCATCCCTGGAGGTTTTTAAGGCCAGGCTGGATGTGGCTGTGAGCAACCTGATGTGTGAGGTGTCCCTGTCCATGGCAGGGGGGTTGGAACTAGATGGTCCTTGAGGCCCCTTCTAACCCTAACAATTCTATGATTCTATCTGTATTTTAACCAAGCAACTGTTGCTCAAAACCCAACCAATCAAACAAACAAATACAGACCTGACAGAGTAGTATCTTCAAAAGACTGTGGGGGAGCAATGAAACAGGTTGAGACTATACTGGAAGAAAGGAACATTCTAGTGCTGCAGGATGGCCTCATTTTGCTGCATACCCATTTGATGGCAAAGGAGACCAAGTGACCTGAGCAAACCTGAGCAAAGCCTTCGACACTGTCCCGCACCACATCCTGGTCTCCAAACTGGTGACACATGGGTTTGATGGGTGGACCACTAGATGGATAAGGAACTGGCTTGATGGCCGCACCCAAAGAGTGGCTGTCAATGGCTCCATGTCCCAGTGGAGGCCAGGGACAAGCAGAGTCCCTCAGGGATCAGTCCTGGGACCTGTCTTGTTCCACATCTTTGTGGGTGACATGGACAGTGGCATTGAGTGCACCCTCAGCAAGTTTGCTGATGACACCAAGCTGTGTGGTGCAGCAGACACGCTGGAGGGAAGGGAGGCCATCCAGAGGGACCTTGACAGGCTGGAGAGGTGGGCACAAGCCAACCTCATGAGGTTCAACAAGAGCAAGTGCAGGGTCCTGCATCTGGGTCGAGGCAATCCCAGGCACAAATACAGGCTGGGCAGTGACTGGCTGGAAAGCAGCCCTGAGGAGAGAGACTTGGGGGTGCTGGTGGACAAAAAGCTCAACATGAGCTCTCAGTGTGCACTTGCAGCCCGCAAAGCCAATCAGATCCTGGGCTGCATCAGGAGAAGTGTGGCCAGCAGGTCGAGGGAGGTGATCCTCCCCCTCTACTCAGCCCTGGTGAGACCCCACCTGGAGTACTGCGTCCAGTTCTGGAGCCCCTATTACAAGAGGGATGTGGAGGTGCTGGAACGTGTCCAGAGAAGGGCCACAAGGATGATCAGAGGGCTGGAGCACCTCTCCTATGAGGACTGACTGAAGGAGTTGGGGCTGTTCAGTCTGGAGAAGAGAAGGCTCTGAGGTGACCTAATTGTGGCCTTCCAGTATCTGAAGGGGGCCTACAGGAAGGCTGGGGAGGGACTTCTCAGGATCTCAGGTAGTGATAGGACTAGGGGGAATGGAATGAAGCTGGAGGTGGGGAGATTCAGGCTGGATGTGAGGAGGAAGTTCTTCAGATGGCAGGAGGGTTGGAACTAGATGATCCTTGTGGTCTCTTCCAACCCTGACTGATACTGTGATACCTGAACAAAATCCCAGCTCATTACTTGCTATATGAATTGAGACAAGGAGGACTATGGACCACCCCAGAAGATCTGACCCACCCCCAGGAAAGATTCTCTAACACTGAGGTAATTAGGGGAAAGAAATATGTGCTGAATTTATGATGTTTTCATCGAGATCTATTTCTGGATGCCGAGGAAGCAGCTAAGTCTTTTATCCTTCTGCCAAAATACTCTCTGTGCTTCTGTTTGCTTCCATTATCAGAAGCCTCTGATGTGAGAGAAAATGCATGAGAAATCTTAGAAAAATTCCCACTGCCTTTGTCTCTCACCACCCATTTCCCATTTGGTCTCCCCTCTTCCCCTTACTTTCCTTCCTCCCAGATGTTGCCTCCCCTCTAGCAGAGCATATCACCCAAAGAGGGTGACATCTACCCTGAATTAAATGGAGGCAGGAGGACAGAAAGTAAGCAGGATAAAGGCTGCAGCTTGGGCTGCAGTGCTCTCAGTGCACTCTGCCACTGTAGTTGCTTCAACAGCCCACACAAACCATTACCTGTCTTTATTCTATGCTTATTGCAAGACTGTGCAGGGGATCACGCTCTGAGGCTAGTGTTCTCTCTAACCTCCAAACTAATTCTAGCTTTAGCCATAACACTGCAACTGAAACAAGCCCACAGCTAACCTTGAGCTGTGCTCAGACCAGCTCTCCTCTGTCCTTGAGGCTTAGCAGCAAACCTGGCTCTTAAGGCAGTGCAGGATTGTGCCCTACTGAATACTAACCCTATCCTGACAGAATCCAGTGGCCTATATTTAGCAGAGATCTGGGCAGGGGGAGGGAGGGAAACAAACAACAAGAACTGTACAAACCTGACCTCTTTCTGCAAATGTACTTAATTCTAGTTGCAATGCTACCCCTATCATCTACAAGCTAATGGTGATATCCTTCCCATAACAAACAATTAGCCACAAGGCAACCCTGGACTTAGACATCAGTCTGCTAGTCTGCAAAACAGAGTATGTTCAGCACTACCCAACCTAGAACTAGACAAGAGCTACCAGCAATTTTTTTGGCCACTGTTGTTGCAGTCTAGGTAACACCTTTGTCCTTATCTATGCCACCTATAATTTAAGGGTCCAGTTAAGCAAGTGATTCAGGTATTTTAACTCTCAAATACCAACTCTTATCCTAGTCTCAGCCACAGTCCAACACCAACATGTACCCAAAAGGCTACCAGTAAGCCCTTCATCTCTACTACCATTAGCTCTCACTCAATCATAGTGAACTTGTAAGACTCCAAGCACAACTCAAGTTCTCCAGCACTTGCTGTCCAAAATACTAATCCCCAAATACTGCTGCCAGGACCTTCTAGAGCCAGCAAGAACAGGTTCTTCCACCCTTGCCACCCTGAAGCTGCAGCCTACCTACAATTCAGTAACTCATCCCCATCCAAAAATTAGTCATAACTTGCTCAGCTAAGCCAACTCATCCACAAATTACTCATAACTTACTCAGCTAAGCCAGCCTTAGCATTCATCCAACTCTTGGGCCTTGCAGAGGAAAGAAAGAAAAGGATGGGGGAAAAAAACACAAAGGACAAGCTGAAAAATCTGCATTGTCTTTAAGCCTAGGTTTAGTCCTAATCCTAACCCTAACTACAGCTCAGCACCCCTGTATCCCCCTCCAGAACTAACAGAAAACATTCAGTCCAGGCTGGGATCAAGAGCATTTTCACCCTGCCAGCAGAGCTCTTGCAGAAGCTAGCTCTGAATCCAAATGCTATCCAAACTCAACACTAGCAAAGTGACCTCCCCCTGTCACAGACCTTCAGTCATTCCCACATGGGAAGAACCACAGGAACTGATCCTGCCCAGCACAGCCCCCATCCCAGTGCAAGGGGCTTAGCAACAGTTAGCAGCATGCCAAATGTTTGCCCTCCTCTACAGAATGCTTCAATGGGGATCCAATCCCTTTCCTGCAGCGTGGAGCACATGTAGGTGGGAAGGAGCACATGAAAAACCTTCCTTGTTTTCTCCCTTCAGAAAGTTCTTTGCTCCCTGGCAGATTATGTAAAGTAGATGAGGTAAACAGCATGCATAGCCTGGGCTGTGGTACTATCTGGGCACACAGTATCAGCTGTTTGCTGGGAAGGAGTTTTCTCCTCTTCCACTCCTGATCATCTCAGGAGATACAGCAGTTCTAACTAAACTAACCAGTCTCTTTTGTTTTTTCTCCCTGAGCTCAAAGAAGCCATGACATCCAGGTGGGAGATGGACATCCATAATAATCCAAGCATTTCAGGGCAGGTAAGAGTAGCTCACCTTGGAAACAGCTCAAGTATAGGCAATTTAACTGACTCTGACCATAAGCCGAGACATCAACAAAGCAGGTAGAAGAATGAGATCACACTGGAAGCTGAGAGTGAGGGCTTTGCCACATGGGGTTAGGACAGACTATCAGACACAATCTTCTTAGGAGTTTGGAGTGCATAGAGGGTTTGGAAGTAATAAACTACTCCATTCAGAACACAACTGACAAGTACCACAGAGGGCTTTGGGACAAATCACAGAGCTGGGAAACATGCACATGAGAAGGAGAATCAAAGCACGATAGAAAAAGTATCAGTCTAGCTCCTTGGAAACAGTACAACTTCAATCAGTTGCAAAAATAACACTGAGATGAATGGGTCACTTCCTCTTCCTCCTCCAGTCTCAAATTCTAGAAGAATAAGTAAACCCCCTTTACACATCCCAGATCAAGCATGGGGACTTTACATGCCCACAAGCCCATGCCTTCTCGACAGCACACATGCATCTCCCATATGCTTCCTTCCCCCTGCACAACAGTCCTTTCAGGCTTATCAGGGACAGTAGTCACAAAGGGAATGAAATGACTGCATTTATATGTTTGAGAGAAGCACCTGGGAGCAGCTGTAAGATGAAAGTCATCACAGCAAAAGTTGATTCTGCCTCTCAGTAAAGCAGTTGTATTGCCTCGGGCTCAGTGGCATAGTTCCCAATCAAATGCAGCCAGAGTAATCAGGCACCCAACTGAAATCACAGAATCACAGAAAACATCCACTTGGAAGAGACCTCAAAGATCATCCAGTCCAACTTTCAACCCAGCACTAAAGGGTCCCTCAAAGATCATCCAGTCCAACCCTCAACCCAGCACTAAAGGGTCCCTCAAAGATCATCCAGTCCAACCCTCGACCCAGCACTAAAGGGTCCCTCAAAGATCATCCAGTCCAACCCTCGACCCAGCACTAAAGGGTCCCTCAAAGATCATCCAGTCCAACCCTTGACCCAGCACTAAAGGGTCCCTAGGCACCAGGCTCACATGCTGCTGAAACACCTCCAGGGATTCCACCACTACCCTGGGCAGACCATCCTAATATTCGAGAACCCTCTCTGTGAAGAAGTATTTCCTAGCATCCAGCCTGAACCTCCCCTGACACAGCCCTGCCCTTCTCTGAATGCTTTCCAGAACTCACTGTCCCTCTTGTGGAGAGGGGCCCAGAACTGAACAGAATACTCGAGGTGTGGCCTCACTAGTGCTGAGTACAGGGGGATGATCACTTCCCTGTTCCTGCTGGCCACAGTGTTTCCATTATAAGCCAGGATGTCATTGGCTTTCTTGGCCATCTGAGCACTGCTGACTCATACTTAAATCATCATATCGACACTGGTACTAAAGGAGACAATCCTGTTACAAGAGTTTACTTTCTACAGCAGACTGCAGGTTTGCAGCTCACTGTATTCTATCATCACATGACATTCTAATAGACCTGTGCATAAAGAGCTGACTCAATGTCCAACAGGTATTTCCCTATCAGAGATAATCAGCTCCATAGTTCATGCATTACAGCACAAGAGACTCCTGCTGGGGGATCCTCAACAGCCTGTTCCCCTGAATGATCACTTCATTGCAAGGAACACAGATGCACTGAAGAAAACTAGTTAAGAGAAAAGAAGGAATAGAAAGTTAAAGTTAAAGTGAAAATGTTTTCTGTTTGAATTGCAGCTTCTAAAACAAAAAGAAAGATGACTGACTGGAAAATGGAAACACCCCCCCCCCCCCCTTCTCAATTATAGTTGCTTGCATCCTATTTTCAATTTCTTCACCTAGTTTCCCTTCTGGAAACCCCTGGCTGCAGGAGAAGTCACACAGTCTGGCACACCTAAAATGGGCAGCATATTTTCATCACCACACATCTGGTTTCACAGCATAGAGGCAACTGAAAAGTCCCAAAGCTATTTCTGGAAATCTCTGACATGTTGCAACTGTTTTGCCTCCACTCCTACATCCATGTTCAAAATCCACTGAGAGTGCAGGCTTTAAGCTATGCAGCCAACAGTAAATACACCAAGTTCATCTCCATTCACCTTTCCAGTGACTGCTTGCTGATATGGAACTGGATCACAGGATGCTAAGGTTTGGAAAGGGCCTTTGGAGATCTTTGACTCCAATCCCTCTGGCAGAGCAGGACCATAGAATCTAGTGGAGGATGCAGAGGAATGCATCCAGATGGCTCTTGAAAGTCTCCAGAGAAGGAGACTCCACAATCTCACTGTGCAGCCTGTTCCAGGGCTCTGTGACCCTTATAGTAAAAAAGTTCTTCCTCATGTTAAGGTGGAACTTCCTGTGCTGCTGGTTACATCCATTGCCCCTTGTGCTATCACAGGGCACAAGTAGGCAGAGACTGTCCCTTCCTTCCTGACACCCAGCCCTCAGATATTTATGTACATTTATTAGATCCCCTCTTGGTCTTCTCTTCTCCAGACTAAAAAGCCCCAGGGCTCCCAGCCTTTCCTCATAAGGCAGTGCTCCAGTCCCTTAATCATTCTTGTAGCCCTCCATTGGAATCCCTCGAGTAGATCCTTGCCCCTCTTGAACTGGGGAGCCCAGAACTGGACACAATATTCTAGGTGGGGCCTCATTAGGGCTGAGTAGAGGTGGAGGAGAACCTCCCTCAATCTGGCAGACACACTCGTCTTAATGCACCCCAGGATACCACTGGCCACAATGTCTGTGTCTGCAGAAAGGCTGAAGAACTGGACCTGGCGTCCTCTCCTGTACCTGCGGTGCCAGCGGCAGCCAAAGGACACCAGCGCCTACAAAGGCAGAGCGAAGCCGCCCTGTGATGTGCCGTGGGCTCCACCTAGCGGAGCGCAGCTTCACTGCGTGCCGCCGATGCTCCTGAGCCACCCGGCCCCACGCACAGCCCGCAAGAAACACCAGCACCTTGCAGCGGCTGGCGGTCATGCCCGCGCAGACATTTACCACGACCTTTGAAAACATGTGACAGTTTATCTTTAAAGTTGAGGGGTAGTTGGTTGGCTGTGAAAGCTGATGGAAGGAAATGTCTGGTTCTTTATTGTTTCTGGTAAAGAGCTGCACAACTGAAAAAAATCAATCCTTCTGCACATCAATGGAAGCTTCAGACATGATACTGAACTTAAAACACCAAAACCTCTGCTTTTTTGCAGGCTCAAAACACTAGATGTCTTGCTTTGTTTGGTTTACTGGGTTTAGCTCTATATTTAAAATTCAGGTTTTGAGGGAATAAAATATTTCCATACCTTTTAAATTCTGTAATATAGCCCCTCAAAAAAAACATACATTTAAATGATTTCATTATCCATTAACAGCTGACTGGAAATATAAGAATAAGGCCAATACAAAAGATGTCAAGATTTAGACACATCCAAGTGCCGGGTTCTGCACATTGGCCACAACAACCCCATGCAGAGCTACAGGCTGGGGTCAGAGTGGCTGGAGAGCAGCCTAGTAGAGAGGGACCTAGGGGTACTGGTCAATGGTAGGCTGAACATGAGCCTGCAGTGTGCCCAGGCAGCCAGGAGGGCCAATGGCATCCTGGCCTGCATCAGGAAGAGTGTGGCCAGCAGGAGCAGGGAGGTCATTCTGCCCCTGTACACTGCACTGGTTAGGCCGCACCTCGAGTCCTGTGTCCAGTTCTGGGCCCCTCAGTTTAGGAAGGAGGTTGACTTGCTGGAACGAGTCCAGAGAAGGGCAACAAAGTTGGTGAGGGGTTTGGAACACAAGCCCATTGAGGAGAGGCTGAGGGAGTTGGGGTTGCTTAGCCTGGAGAAGAGGAGACTCAGGGGTGACCTTACTGTTCTCTACAACTACCTGAAGGGGGGGTGTAGACAGGCAGATGATGGTCTCCTCTGCCAGGCAGCCAGCACCAGAACAAGAGGACACAGTCTCAGGCTGCACCAGGGGAGGTTTAGACTGGATGTTAGGAAGAAGTTCTATACAGAGAGAGTGATTGCCCATTGGAATGGGCTGCCTGGGGAGGTGGTGGAGTCACCATCATTGGAGGTGTTCAGGAGGAGACTTGCTGGGGTGCTTGGTGCCATGGGTTAGTTGTTTAGGTGGGTTGGATTGGTTGATGGGTTGGACATGATGATCTTGAAGGTCTCTTCCAACCTGGTCTATTCTGTTCTATTCTATTCTATAAAACACAACTGAAAAAGATGCATAGGACCCTTCAGTATCTAATGGCCTGCTAATACTTAAAGCAGAGAAAAGCAGATTTGTGGTGCTTTCAAAGTACCTGAACATCAATTATGTATTACCTGCTTAGCCAAGGAACATGACAGCATGCAAGACCTACCTGTGGGCTTGTCTTTCTAAAAGGGTCAGTGCCATGTATCACATCCCTTACGATTCTTTCTCTGAGATTATCATACTCCTCTTCAGTGAGGTTGCTGTCCTCCAGCTGATGGTTGCAAACTGGGCACTGTCCACTGCAGTAACAGTGAAACAAGAACAGGAGAGAATAAAGGTTTTCAAATAAGAAATGCCTTCTATTTTACTGCCTTACTGAGAGGCAAAGAGGGGGAGGGGAGGAGGTAACATCAATCAGCTGTGTGGTTGGAAAGGCAAATAATGAAAAATAATTCTTCTAGATATTTTAACTCAAGTTTTCAGACATCAGTTATATTGACTGCAGAGATGGGTCTAGCAACTCTAGTAGAGGAGTTTGGGAACTCAAATATACACAACACAGATTGATATTCTTAAGGAATAAAATATTTTCATATAAGAGGAAAGGGGTGTTTCTTATTTATTTAAGGTAGAAGGAAGTTTCAGGGGAAGTTTAGGCTGGAGGTGAGGAGAAAGTTCTTCACTGAGAGAGTCATTTGCCATTGGAATGTGCTGCCCAGGGAGGTGGTGGAGTCACCATCCCTGGAGGTGTTCAAGAGGGGACTGGACGTGGCAGTGGTGACAGGTTGGACTCGATGATCCTCGAGGTCTCTTCCAACCTTAGTGATACTGTGAAATTCATAAACTCTGTGCTTCAAAGAAAGTAAGCAGAAATTGCCAAGTGTCCTCAAAATTTGTAGGGCTGAGCTTACAACAGTGCTGCTAAATGTCTGCCACGAATAAATGGAACTAAGAAGGCCAGATAGTATGTTTACCATTTGCTAGACAGACATAGCCCTTAAGACTTCCACAGACTGATCAGAATTCATTTGGTTACACAGAAGGCAAGAGATTTGTTATAGCAACACATACTAAGAGTTTTGTTTAGAAAAGTAAGGAAGCCACCAGTGGGATGTTGTATGACTTTCACACTCTTAAAGGTGCTGCCTCTGACAAGATTCCATGTCACCAGAACAGTTTGCTTCAGGAAATCCATGAATGTTTTTAAACAAAAATTGATGATAAATTCTTACAGGAAATAATAGGACAGGAATGAATTTTGTAAAGAGACCTCTATAAAACCTGTCCCAAGTTTTAAAGCAAGAAGAATAGTTTGTATTACAGGAAAAGTGTTGTCATTTATGATTTGGAAGTGTGTATCATAGTATCAGTCAGGGTTGGAAGGGACCACAAGGATCATCTAGTTCCAACCCCCCTGCCATGGGCAGGGACACCCCACACTAGATCAGGCTGGCCAGAGCCTCATCCAGCCTGGTCTTAAACACCTCCAGGGATGGTGATTCTGTGATGAAGAGAGAATAATCAAGACAGCACCTCACTTTTAAACAGAACATTGCATTTACCTGTCTTTAATACTGGTCAGGTGTCCCCTCCAGGTCTCTCCTGGTATACTAGAATGTACACAGGGAAAGATAAATCAAAACATTAGACTCTTACTTAAAATACCCAAATTAAAGATAAAGAATAATTTCACTTTGGTCAACATTTAGATATAAAATCATCTACCCTGCAAAGACTCACACACAATTTAGCATAGCTGAAAATATTAGACAAAGAACCAGCATTTAACAATGTGCAGAGAATTAACACCATCAACCTCCTCAGCCTATGTTGTTCCCAAATATTACAAGTAACCAGGCTCCACTGGCAGTTTTTCAGTTGCTGCCTTACACATCCATGAAGTACCACAGAAACCAGACGGGAAATGAGAAATCAAGATTTCCATGCAGATGTCATCCTGAGAAATTAAGAAACACGTGCTCATACCAAAAGCCTTTTTGACTCCACATCGTCATCTTCATCACCACCACTACCAAAGCCACCATCATGCTGGTGTAAATATTCCTTCTTGCCCACAACATGCAAAACAGGATAGGTTACCTATGCCAACATGCAACTGCAGATGCCTCTCCCTTTACCACTAGGTTTATCACTGCACACTCCACAACCATGCATGCTGTGGGCTTTGGAATAAGCAGCCTGCTGCTGCCCTCTTTTCCCCTTTCTCAAGCTACATTTAGCAGTTCTTTAGTTTTCTCACAGACAACAGAAGGTAGTGTGAACCTTTGTTGCACACTCAGATCCCTGTATTGGATCTGGCTCTACTCACTACTAGAAGTCACTGTAGGGCTGCTCGGCAAGGAAAATTGAACCTTAAACTAACACCTATTCATTCACACTGAATACCTCACTTCTGTGCTTACTTATTGGTTTCCTTTGTCAGCAGAAGATACCTCCCAGACCACATAGTTTTGGAAGACTAACAGTGCTAGTAATTATCAGATTCCATTTCTCTTTGGGAACTCCACATAAATGGCATCTTTATTTTCAGCTACCAGCATAGAGACTGGATGTTAGGAAGCAGGTCTTCACCATGAAGGTGGTGAGACACCGGAACAGGCTGCCCAGGGAGGTGGTAGAAGCCCCATCCTTTGAGGTTTTTAAGGCCAGGCTGGATGTGGCTCTGAGCAACCTGCTCCAGTGTGAGGTGTCCCTGCCCACGGCAGGGCAGTTGGAACTACATGATCCTTGAGGTTCCTTCCAACCCTAACAATTCTATGGTTCCATACACAAGTACAGCACAAGCAACTGGGACAGACAGGTAAAGCTGAGCATTTTGTGTTAAGTTCACAAATAAAATGTCAGAAGGAACAAGAGATCATCTAGTCTCATCCCTCTGTTAACAACCTTGTTTCTTCTTCATATTTGAAACACTACTGCCTTGAGGAAAACACCCAACATTGATTCTAAAATAGGAGTCTACCACAGTGTTTCAGGAATTGTTCTAACAAACACACTACTAAAGGTTCAAACAGGAGTTTGTCCAGCTTCAGCTTGCAGCACTGGTTTGCCACTCTATGAAGACAATATACAGTTGTTCAACATACTGCAGTCTTCTTGCCAAGGACTTAATACTACATTGAGCTTCCTGCACACACAGTGCACACAGGCAGGTAAGTCCTTCTCTGCTCACTGGGAAGACAGCACCCCACAGCAGATTTTCTCCCAAGGGAAGCCTATTCTGCCCACTCCCTTGCTGCACCCAGGAAGGAAAACAACTAGGGCACAGCAGTACAAAACAGTCTAATAATGATAGTGCATTCCCACAGCCATATTTTCCATGCAAGCAGACTAACTAGTGAAATAGTCATGCAGTTCATATAAATCATAGTATCAGTCAGGGTTGGAAGGGACCACAAGGATCATCTAGTTCCAACCCCCCTGCCATGGGCAGGGACACCCCACACTAGATCAGGCTGGCCAGAGCCTCATCCAGCCTGGTCTTAAACACCTCCAATCAAAGCTTTTAGTTGACAGGAGTCATAGGTGGACTGAGATGTAGCAACACGACAGACAAGCAGTGGGCTCAAGTGAAGGACGCTGTGCCTGTGCAGCATTAACTACCTGCGATTGGTAGAGTCTGACCATCACTACTCATGAAAACTGCAACCTGCTAAATGCTGTGCTAAAACTAAGAGCCTTCTCTTAAGATTATTCATCTCTTATTATTCTATACTAAGACAGTGTTTAATCTTCTCCTAACCCAAGCTAAATTTGCTGCATCTTTCCTTTAAGGAGAGAAACAATCTCATCTTCAAATAATTGACCACTTCTACACTCCAACAGATTACAGGAAAAACCCTAACACCTTGTCAGTATTCCTCATATATCAACCTCAGAAGGAGATGAAGTTGGACGTTTTAGGAAGCCATGACACATCAGGGTTTCCTACTTTCTGTTCCAATGAGTAATATTTAACAGACAATTTTTTTTTCAAGAACAGGTGAAATCAGGAAGAACTTTCTACTGGCCAGCCTGGTCTAGTGTGGGGTGTCCCCTGCCCACGGCAGGGTGGTTGGAACTAGATGATCCTTGTGGTCCCTTCCAACCCTGAATGATACTATACTATGATACTTCTGCACTAATTTGGAACCAAAATAAAATACAGCTTTTCATGCTGTCTCTTGTGGAGAAGCAACAACCCAAATAAGATGATGCTAATCAGACTTGATCTGTGAAATAATGTGAATCCCATCCTCATGGAGCTTGCTACTGAAACGTTATTTACCTTTCAAACCATAGCTTCACACTCTGCATAAACGTTTTGTGGGGGTATATTTGGTTGTCTCTCAGATAAAAGAGGATACCAAACAGCTCTTTTTGTAACTCTGCACCTTTCATACCCCTGCTAGAGTCAAAAAAGGCCTGCAGGACATCCAAGGTTGGGACCAAATCCTTATCCAGCATTTCACGGTAAAGTTCAAACGCGAGGTTCATTTCTCGGTGCCGGCTGGCTGCTTTGATACAGGATTCATAGTTTGCCCGTGAGGGAATCATGATCTTTTTGACTTCTTCCAGAAGAGTCAGAGCCATTCTCCATTGATCTGAATTACTCATCCCCCTGATAAAAAGGTTGTAAGCCCCATTTTCTAAAATCTTAAATCTGGTTTTCATTATATCGTACACATCAAGGATTTCTGAAGTCTTCCCCTGCTGGACACACAATGCCAGGTACTTCATCAACAAACTATATGCAATGTCACCATGACTCTTTGCCACATGGGTCAGCAAGGACTTGGCCACATCGATGGGGCTGTTGTACCTGACCATACTGTTAAGCATCACGTCTTCAAATATCTCAGGTGATGAAAAGCTTTCCCTCAGTCTGTTCCATTCCTCAGCCTGCAATGGCTTTTCTGGAGGCTGTATGGTGGTAAACCTATGTCTATTCAGAACTTGACTCACTAACTGCTTCTTTGGAGATGTCACAGAAGAAGAGTGGAGGTTCCCTTCAGCTATTTCCTTAGTCTCCTCATCCCATCTTCTTCTTTCTTCAGAATCAACTTCAGACCTCTTCTTGGTAGCAAAGTCATTGGTTCCTTTAGGATCCACCGGTAATGCAGTCCTGGAAGATGTCACAAAACTGAAATACATAAACTTTTCCCTGTTGGGGATGCTGAAAGAGACAGCCAACAGTTGTTGACATCTTGAAATAGGCCAGAACATACGACACTTCCATAGCAAAGCCTGAAAACCCTGTTGACTAGTTTGAGAAAAGAGTGCCATCACAAGAAGAAATTATTAGCTCACTCTATCTACCAAAGTAATACAATGGAAAATAAACTTTGCATGAGGGGCATTTATTATAAAAGGCCAAGGGCTATCAAGTTGTGTAAGGTTCTGTTGCAAAGTGCTTGTTCTATGAGTCCTTTCTCTCTCTCATGAAAGCAAAACAAGGTAAGACATGTTTTCATAAAAGAATCAAGCTCTTAGACTGTGAGAACATCCATCTGAAACGAGGGTATCTTGGTAGAGAGGATGCTTTTCAGGCTTGCAGCTTGTCATTCCTGTGTGTTGATTACAGTAGAGATGAGTAGCGAGTATGCTGTACACAGGCGACTCTGGCACAGCTAGGCACAAATCCTGGGGTTTTTTCTTCCTGCCTTCATCCAAGACGACTCAGAAGAGTTCCTAAAAATAAAAATGACACCCAAAAAAATCGTAACTTGCTCTGTGTTTTCCTGTCATATTTACATTCACATGCTAGCAAACACACAGTTCAAGAGATCTCAAGAACTTCAGGTGAGGAATCCTAGTCCTGACCCCTCGGGCAATCTCAACGCGAGATTCCTGCCTTGGCTCCCTCACACCTTTTTTAACCTGGGGCAAACTTCTCGTTTACCGTTTTATTCGTTTCCCCAGTCATAAATCCTTGGCAACGCCACTGCCAACGAGGCACAGCAACGCCACTGGCAGCAATTACAGTACACGCGAACGTCAGGAGTTTCACCGCAGCCGGGCAGGCAGCGGGCGCAGCTGACGAGGAGCGCCCCGCAGGGCCCCACGTCCCAAGCTCGGTGCCCGCCGCCGCGTCCCCCCACACTACAACTCCCAGCGTGCGGAGCGGCCCTACCCTCACAGCGCACTGTCTACTGGGAATGTTTCTCTCTCTTCCCCTGTCCCCTCTTTATCCTACCAGAGCGTAACGGAGGGCGGTTTCAGTGAAAGCTATGCCCTTACGCCTCCGGATGTAGCCTACCTCGCTCCAGGCGCGGCGGCCATCAGACGACGCGGCGCTGCGAGGCGCCGGCAAGGAGGCGCTGACAGCAGAGGCGACCACACGGCGGCCCAGGCGCTCACCCCGCACCAGCCCGGAAGCTCCCGCGCCTGGGCCTCGAACCAATCGGGTCTTACTGCGCTAGACAGCACGTAACGCCGCGCGCGCTGTTAGGGCGGATGCGGCTGCTCCGCCATATCGATTGAGGGCACGGCGCTCCCGCGGTCAGCCGCGTCCGGGCAGGGTATTGCGCGCGCGCGCGGGGCCGGCCGGGGCGCTGTGGCTGTGACTGCGACGGTCACGTGGCGCCGGGCGCGCGGGGCGGCCAGCGCCGGGGCATGGACTGGAAGCGGAGCCTGCGGGGCCGCCTGGCCGCCCGCCGCGCCCGTGAGTGCCCCGGGGGCGGCCGGCAGCGGCGCTCGCCGCGGAGTGCTGGGGCCAGCCTGGCGGGAGGGAGGGAGGCGCGGAAGATGCTCTCGTGGGTGGGTATCCGCAGTAGCCAGAGGATGCGGGATCCGGCCTGTCAGGGTGGTGGGACAAGCGTCGGCGTTTGCGGTGTTGCTTTAGTTCCCCAGGTACATCTTGGAGAAACAAGCGCCTTTCGCTTAGGGGTTAGTGACAGCACGGGCGGGCCCGGCAGGAGAACAGGGCTTATGGGGAGCGGCTGAGGGAACTGGGGTTGCTGGAGGCTGAGGGGAGACCTTATCCTCTCTACAAGTACCTGAAAGGAGATTGTAGCGTGGTGCGTGTCAGTCTCTTCTGCCTAGTAACAAGTGAGGAGAGGAAATGGCGTCAAGTTACATCAGGCGACAGGGAAGCTTTAGATTGGTTGTTGGAAGAAACTTCTTCACTGAAAGCATTAGCAGGTACTGGAATAGGCTCCTCAGGTGGGTGGTTGAATCCCCACCCTGGGAGGTGTTTAAACGACGCGTAAATGTGGTGCTCAGGGGCATGGTTTAGTACCAGACCTGCTGGAGTTAGGCACTGCTTGGACTCAATGATCTTAAGGGTCTTTTCCAACCAAAACAGTTCTGCGATGCTGTGGATGCTGAGGAGCCATGTGGGCGTTAGTGCTGAGGAGCCATGTGGGCGTTAGTGCTGTGAAGGCAGGTTTGTAGCACATGCCCCTGTGACAGCCTTAGCTGGTACCTCTCGTTAGAAGTGATCTCACAGAGAGGCTTGTGCAAGTGTATAATCATAGAGTCATGGAATGATTTGGGTTGAAAGGGACCTTAAAGGTCATCTAGTTCCAACTGCCCTGCCATAGGCAGGGAATCCTGCCAGTAGACTAGATTGCTGAAAGCCCCATTCAGCCTGGCCTTGGACACTTCCAGTCAGTACTCAGTGCTCCCTGAATATCCCTTGTGTTACAGAGTGAATGGTGGTTTTATGCTGCTGCTTGCAAAAAGTAGTATCTTAAATACTTGTAAAAGAAGAATGCTGCAGCTTTGTCAGTCATAACCATGTGGCTCCTACATTGCATACCCTACAGAGAATCAGGTGTGTGCAGCTACTGACAGAGGTACTTTTAAGTACTCATGGAATGCATGTGTGACATACTCAGTGCATCTGTAGTATAATTTATGTGATAGGTTTGTGCTCCATCTTTTCCCCTCTAATATTTGTGTTTCTAAACTGCATATCTGTGTAAGGCTCAGCCTCATCCCTGGAGGTTTTTAAGACCAGGCTGGATGTGCAGTCTGATCTAGTGTGAGGTGAGGTCTGTGGTGACAGGTTGGACTCGATGATCCTCGAGGTCTCTTCCAACCTTGGTGATACTGTGATACTGTGTCCCTGCCCATGGCAGGGGGGGTTGGAACTAGCTGATCCTTGAGGTCCCTTCCACCCCTAACAACTCTGTGATTAACTCCTTTTTTTCAATACCCGTGTTACATTGAAACTCTCTTTGAAGTACAACATTCAATTTCTGTGTTGATCAGCCAAAAAGAGTGAACAAGAGCTGAAAGATGAAGAAATGGAATTGTTCACAAAATATTACATGGAATGGAAAGGAGGGAGGAAAAGTGGCAATGCATCGTGTACAAACATACCACGATTTTACTACAGGGTAAGTGAGGCATCCAGATAAACTTCAACATGATGTGGATTGCTAAGCATAACGTTTTGGGTTGTACAGCTGTTGATTTCAGCAGTTACAAATAATTACTGAACATCTTGTCAGAAGCCCTGAAATAGTCTGCCAATCAGGCAGTAGGCTTGGCTGTTTACTACAGACTGGAAGTCCTCTTTTGACATACCAGTGGTATGGATACGTAGCTTCCTGTTTCTGTTTAGGTGCAATAGGATGCTGATTCATGAGGAAGGTGGGACATTGGTCTTGCAGGCATAAGATAGTTGTGTTGCTTGCATCATCCAGCAGTAATGCTTGGTCAGGCTGGGATGAGGGGAATATGGGAGCACAAGTCTAATATCTTGGTATCGCTGCCGTTTGTCACCTTGACCGCTCGGCTGCTGTCTGATGGTCCATGGTGCCATATTCCTCAGGATCATGATTTTCTGCCAGTGAAGTTCTCAAATACCTGTGTTTCATTTGATGACTACATATGCCATCATCCAGGTTCTGGTAGTGCTGTACAGTTTGGCATGTAAACATTGGCAGAACTTTCACACCAAGCATTCTTCCGTCTGTTTTGTTGGCTAAAACTTTGGAGAGTGAGACCTGCCACAAAATACCAAGTGCCACTCTCTCCTGAGTAAAATCACAGTTGCAAAGGTATTTTATGAGTGACCTCTCCTGTCTTGCACCTGTGGATGCACTCACTGGCTGGGTTATCAGTTAGGAGGTAGACCTCAGTCTCTCACATTAAAAATCCCCTGATTTAAATAAGCCTGGCAGTACTGTAACAGTTTGAGACAGTAGGGAAGTGATACCCCTGTAGAAGCAGCAGATTCCATACAGCATTCTGGTAAATATTTCATTATTTCCTGACAGGTGACCAGCTTCATCATAGTGTGCAAGTCAGGGCTACCTTAGAGTACTTACTGGATGTGGATTTTGTGAATGATGCCACTGTACAAAGATTAAAACACCACAATGTTTTTTAGCTGCCAGCTGAAGATGAAATCTTGCTTCAGAAATTAAGAGAAGAATCTAGAGCAGTCTTTCTGCAAAGAAAAAGTAGAGAGCTGTTGGATAATGAAGAGCTGCAGGTAAGAAAATGGTGTTTGTATGCCCAGTAGTGATGTCTGACAAGACCACTTCTGTCTGCTGGGTTTGTCTCCTGTCTGTCCCCAGAAGCTTATGGCAAGGTGCTTGGTGTTTGGTCTGGTGGATGTGGGGAGGCCTGTGGCTGTGGTCTACCTGGACTTCAGCAAGGCCTTTGACACCGTCCCCCACAGAAAACTGCTATCTAAGCTGTCAGCCCGTGGCTTGGACCACTACACTCTGTGCTGGGTTAGGAACTGGCTGGAGGGCCGAGCCCAGAGAGTGGTGGTGGGTGGTGCCACATCCAACTGGTGGCTAGTCACCAGTGGCGTCCCCCAGGGATCAGTACTGGGCCCCATGCTCTTTAACATCTTCATTGATGATCTGGATGAGGGGGTCAAGTCAGTCATCAGCAAGTTTGCAGATGACACCAAGTTAGGAGCAGATGTTAGTCAGTTAGAGGGTAGAAAGGCTCTGCAGAGGGACCTCGACCGACTGGACAGATGGGCAGAGTCCAATGGGATGGCATTCAACAAGTCCAAGTGCCAGGGGCTGCACTTTGGCTACGGCAACCCCATGCAGAGCTATAGGCTGGGGTCAGAGTGGCTGGAGAGTGGCCAGGCAGAGAGGGACCTGGGGGTGCTGATTGACAGCCACCTGAACATGAGCCAGCAGTGTGCCCAGGTGGCCAAGAAGGCCAATGGCATCCTGGCCTGCATTAGGAATAGTGTGGCCAGCAGGAGCAGGGAAGTCATTGTGCCCCTGTACTCTGCATTGGTTAGGCTGCACCTTGAGTCCTGTGTCCAGTTCTGGGCCCCTCAGTTTAAGAAGGACATTGAAACACTTGAATGTGTCCAGAGAAGGGCAACAAGGCTGGGGAGAGGCCTTGAACACAAGCCCTATGAGGAGAGGCTGAGGGAGCTGGGATTGTTTAGCCTGGAGAAGAGGAGGCTCAGGGGTGACCTCATTGCCCTCTACAACTACCTGAAAGGTGGTTGTAGCCAGGAAGGGGTTGGTCTCTTCTCCCAGGCAACCAGCACCAGAACAAGGGGACACAGTCTCAGGCTGTGCCAGGGGAGGTTTAGACTCGAGGTGAGGAGAAAGTTCTTCACCGAGAGAGTCATTAATCATTGGAATGTGCTGCCCAGGGAGGTGGTGGAGTCACCATTCCTGGAGGTGTTCAAGAGGAGACTGGACGTGGCACTTGGTGCCATGGTCTAGTCATGGGGTCTGTGTTGATAGGTTGGACTCGATGATCCTCGAGGTCTCTTCCAACCTTAGTTATACTGTGATACTCTTTGGGCACATTGACTGGTTGTGAAGTACTAGCTAAAACTAAAGTGCCTCATAGCCTTGAGCTGAAAATGTCAAGTGTAGCCCTTCCTCATTATGATGTCTGTGTTAAACCTGGTTATGATGTCTGGGTTAAGTCAAGGGCTTCCAGTTTTCCCACACATTCCAACAATTTCCCTAGGTGTTCCAGAAGAAGAAATAGATTCTGTTTGCATATCACTGAGAGACTCCAACGAAGTTTGGGTTTACTGCAGTGCAAAGACAAAAGGGATGTGGCTCTGGAAATCCTATTGAGTGAGAGTGAGTGTGTGTTTAACACCAGTTCAGAGCAGTGCAAACATCACTTCCTTGCTTTTCTGTCTGAATGGATGATGTGAACTGATTGACTGAGAGAACCTTGCAGCAAAACCATGGTTTTGTTGCATTTCTTAGCTATTCTGTCTTAAGCACCTTGGCTTCTCTAAAAGAGAGATCTTCTCAACCAAATATAAATGTCTTTCAAGAATCTGTGGTTTCTACTGGACAAACATCAGACATTACCAATGATGGGGGAAGAAGCAATGATCAACTATGAGAACTTCTTGAAAGTTGGTGAAAAGGCTGGACCTAAATGCAAGTAAGGCTTTCTTCTCTTGAATATGCTTATTTTGGCTGAACCTAAGTGCTGCTCTGACTTCCAGTTGCTAGCATAGATGGAAACAGTTTAATGGTGAGATGAAATCATGGCCATGTAGCTATTGGTGAGCTTTAGTTGCTGCGTTGTCTTGCATCTCTGAGGAAACTTGTGATAGATGTGTCTGCAAGAGGCTACCACATCCTTTTGAAGAAGGAAATTCTTATCAGCATGAATGTTTTGATGATGTTAGTGGCCAGTAAACAGCACATTTTGTATCTGAAGAGGAAGTAATGCTTCCAGAGATACTGCCCAACCTTGCCTAATAGCATCTGGTGGAAAATTTCCTGGCAGATGTTGTGTGTACAGCATACAGTGACTATTCCTTCTTGATGCACCTGCTGGAGACTGCTGTTGTGCACATAGCTTTGTGATTGAATTTTGGCCAGAAGCAGGTCAGTTCTCAGGGCTGGCTGTTACAAGTGTATCATTATAGAAGACTGGAAGCTACCAAATACATCACACTTAAAGAGAAATGAGACTGAACCACAGCTCTAAAGACACCCACATCACTCTCATGAGCAGCAGAGCCAGCTAGCTTGCTTTTTACTGAGTTTACCATTGTTACTTGGTAGGGTCCCACTTGGTGTGTAGCACATTAATGGTTTTGAATGAACAGAACACATTCCTTATTGTTCAAACTGCATCTTAATGTGTCTGTAGGTTTTGGATGCTGTAGCTGCATCTGTCAGCGTTCGGATGCATAGAAGCAGCACTGTGCTTATGTTTTGCAGGCAGTTCTTCACAGCTAAGATCTTTGCTAAATTACTCCATAATGATCCTTATGGGAGGATATCTATCATGCAGTTTTTCAATTATGTCATGAGAAAAGGTTAGTTGCTGCTTCTTCTGTGTTAAAGAGAAGTTGGTTTATTTTCAAGCTATTTTAAACTTTATTAATCACTTGCTGTTCTCTTCAACAGCAGCAAGATCTAGCTCTTGGTTGCTAATGCTGTTTTCCTGGAGGCTTGGGGTGTTTTTTGGGGGGTGACTAGGGTATGGGAGTTCACCCTGCCTCTGAAATCCACCTCTGTGATTGCCCATTGGAATGGGCTGCCCAGGGAGGTGGTGGAGTCGCTGTCATTGGAGGTGTTCAGGAGGAGACTTGATGGGGTACTTGGTGCCATGGGTTAGTTGTTTGGGTGGGTTGGATTGGTTGATGGGTTGGACACAATGATCTTGAAGGTCTCTTCCAACCTGGTTTGGTTTGGTTTATTCTCTCAGCCAGAGACAACCCTGACCTGTTTGTTAGATGTCTTGCCATTCTGATAGCCTTCATTCAGGCAGCTCTGTGAAAAGCAAAACATGTGGGATGCTAACTCCATCTTGGATACTGTGCTTTAACAGTGGCCTCAGTGCACATTGTCCTGTAGATTGCCTAATTAATGTGCCTTCTTACTGCAAAAAATTCTATCACTGTCACTCTGTTCTCTGTTTTCCAGTATGGCTTCATCAGACAAGAATAGGTCTCAGTTTATATGACGTGGCAGGACAGGGTTACCTCAGAGAATCAGTAAGTAAATGCTGGATTAATTAAATGCCTGTCTACTCAAAGCACAGAGCAGCAGAAGGACTCCCAAATTTCTTCTAGTCTTATGTCATGAAAGCTTGTATCATAGAGCTGGAGTGGGCATGTTTGTTTGGATAAATAGCAATGCTTGGTGGTGAGGCATGTTTAACATGTGGGTAAATCTCTGAAAAAGACTGTAGCTATGAAGGTTTCATGTCATTAGTGCTTGGTTAGAGTGAGTAGGATATAGCAGCCATCACTAAAAAGAATGACTAGAGTGGATTTTGAATTACTCCTTGTAGTGGGTTGAGAGAGAAGGCCCAGCTTTCTCTCCCCCACAAGGAGTGTCCCAGCACTGTCCCTCTCTTACAGGCACAGCCTCAAACAGTCACACTCCTGTTAGAACTCATGGAAAGTTGACACAGAATAATTATGAAGGCTCTAGTGCCTACTCTACTTTAAATGTCTGTTAAAGAATGCTCAGCAATAGGGTAATCCACTTAGGAGTTATGCATTGGTAGTTGAGAAAGGTACAGTTGGATGCATTATATTTGCATGTAAATGTCATCTACTTTATAAAACACTCTGCTTTATTTGCAGGCTGCTCAGTCATGGCATCACATGTACATGCATGTGACCTCAGAATTCCTTGCATGGAGGCAGAAGCTTTTTTTGCCTGCTTTCATCCTCTTCCCTGCATGCTTGCAGGAGGAGATGGTGGAGTCACCATCACTGGAGGTGTTCAGGAGGAGACTTGATAGGGTGCTTGGTTGCATGGTTTAGTTGCATGGTTTAGTTGGTTAGGTGGTGTTGGATGATAGGTTGGACACGATGACCTCAAAGGTCTCTTCCAACCTGGTTTATTCTATCCTATTATGCTCTTTACAAATATACTCCAAAGGCAGGGTGGAATATAGCAAACATGCAGCAATAGTGGTGTTTGAAGCTTCTTTTCTTTGTTTATTCTCCAGGATTTAGAAAACTATATTTTGGAGCTCATCCCTACTTTGCCACAGCTGGATGGTTTAGAAAAATCCTTCTACTCCTTCTATGTCTGCACAGCAGTTAGGAAATTCTTCTTCTTTCTGGATCCTCTCAGGACAGGTAGCTCCATCTTTTCAAAATGCTGAGGATGTGGGAGTATTTTCACTTCTCAAATGTTTCCAGCAAGGCTACTTGTGGACACGATGATCTTGAAGGTCTCTTCCAACCTGGTCTGGTCTGGTCTCGTCTCTCCTCTTCTTCTCTCTCTCCTCTTCTTCTCTCTCTCCTCTTCTTCTCTCTCTCCTCTTCTTCTCTCTCTCCTCTTCTTCTCTCTCTCCTCTTCTTCTCTCTCTCCTCTTCTTCTCTCTCTCCTCTTCTTCTCTCTCTCCTCTTCTTCTCTCTCTCCTCTTCTTCTCTCTCTCCTCTTCTTCTCTCTCTCCTCTTCTTCTCTCTCTCCTCTTCTTCTCTCTCTCCTCTTCTTCTCTCTCTCCTCTTCTTCTCTCTCTCCTCTTCTTCTCTCTCTCCTCTTCTTCTCTCTCTCCTCTTCTTCTCTCTCTCCTCTTCTTCTCTCTCTCCTCTTCTTCTCTCTCTCCTCTTCTTCTCTCTCTCCTCTTCTTCTCTCTCTCCTCTTCTTCTCTCTCTCCTCTTCTTCTCTCTCTCCTCTTCTTCTCTCTCTCCTCTTCTTCTCTCTCTCCTCTTCTTCTCTCTCTCCTCTTCTTCTCTCTCTCCTCTTCTTCTCTCTCTCCTCTTCTTCTCTCTCTCCTCTTCTTCTCTCTCTCCTCTTCTTCTCTCTCTCCTCTTCTTCTCTCTCTCCTCTTCTTCTCTCTCTCCTCTTCTTCTCTCTCTCCTCTTCTTCTCTCTCTCCTCTTCTTCTCTCTCTCCTCTTCTTCTCTCTCTCCTCTTCTTCTCTCTCTCCTCTTCTTCTCTCTCTCCTCTTCTTCTCTCTCTCCTCTTCTTCTCTCTCTCCTCTTCTTCTCTCTCTCCTCTTCTTCTCTCTCTCCTCTTCTTCTCTCTCTTCCCAGTAGCATGTAGGCTTTTGTTCAGCAATCTGGTGTGTGAAGATTAATCTCCACAGAAGTATGTGTGTATATGTAATGTATGTGTGTAATACCCTGAGTATCTACATGGGTCTAATAATCTACAGGTAATTTTCTATGAGGTGCCCACCAGTTGTGGTGCTGTGGAGTTACTTCACAGAAACTGACAAGATGTAATTTTATAAAAATGCATTGTTAGTGGTAGCTAATTTGTAAGTGTTACAGGTGAATAAAAACCACAGTTACTAGCAGCAGGCTGCTTGGCAGAGCATCCACAGAACTATGGAAGTGCTCAGGAATGCTAATTGTGACGTGCATCTGTGATTAAATCTGTGTGCACCATGCAAAGCCCTTAGAAAAGGTTTGCAGCTATGGCTGCAAACCCTTGCTACAGATCTAGCACCCTCAGACAACAGTTTGCTGGTTTTGTGTGCCCTTGACTCTGTTGAAAACTCTGTTGACCCTCTTGAGAGCACTGCGTATGTTTTCAAGATCTCTCAGAGTTGTGTGGGCAGTAGCCCCTGGCAGAGGTAATTACAAAGACACGAGGAATGTGTATGTGAAGTTACAATGTGGTTGTTTTGCACAGCTGTTTGTGCAGGCTGTGCACCAGTCAAAGCTACGGCAGCAGAAGTGCATTCTGCCACCTCAGCTTTGTCACAGCAGTGGTTTCTGAAGGTGTAAAAATATCACAGCACTGTATTATTACAGCAAATGTTTTAAGCATGCTCTTCCATCCTCTGTTTTACATTTTGAGCACTCACATTAGATAATGCTTGGCCTCAATGATCTTAGAGGTCTTTTCTAACAGAAACTTAGTTTTGTGGCTTTTAAGGCTTCAAGATAACTCCTGCTAGTATCAGGCTAGTTTGACTCAGTTGTTTTAAAAGCTATTTTTATCTTACTTCTCTAATTACAGCCCTATCCTTGATGCTAGAAGTTGAGGGGTTTGGGCTTTGTCTTGTTGTGGTTTTTTTTCTGTTCAGAATATTTCTTCCTTAAATAGAACCACTCCTAAGTAAGTGCAGTCAGAGGGATGTGTTGGCTGGGCCATTGTTAAAATGTGTTTTCCTTCTCTTGCTGCAGGGAAGATAAAGATCCAGGATATTTTAGCTTGCAGCTTCCTGGATGACTTACTGGAGGTAAAGATCTCCTAGCATATGCTATTGTGTTTTAATTTGCACTCTCTGAATTCTAACTTTATGTTTCACTTAGTTAAGGGATGAAGAACTCTCTAAAGAAAGTCAGGAAACAAATTGGTTTTCTGCTCCTTCTGCATTAAGAGTTTATGGTAGGTTCCTTTATGTGAATGCTCTTCTTTTCAGTCCTCTCTGCCTTGTGTGACGACTTAGTCACATTCTTAGTGTTATTTTTCTCTGGGTTTTTGTTGTGGTTTTTCATTTCTCCTTAAATCCTACACATAACTAATATTTGCAACTGCTGCAGCCACCCTTTCACTGCATCTCTGGCTTGCTTTAGAGTTTCAGTTCTCCACTGTCACTCTTTACCATGGTTTTATCCCTTGTCCTTTCATGCTGTTTGCACAGGGCACAAGACTTCTCTGTAACCTTCCCTGTTGACTGTTCATGCTCTTGCATCACCTTTAGCTCCTTTTTCATGCTTTTCATGTAGATCTGTTTAAAATAATATGCTCTTAACCTTCTGCTTCTTTCTCTGTATATAGAGCCTTGACTCTAAGTAGAACTCTTACTCTTAGTAAAACTCTTAACACCTTGTTATGGGAATTCCCCTTCCCCCATATTCTGTGTCCATTTGTGATGCTTTAGGAATATTAGAATCATGGAATTGTCAGGGTTGGAAGGGACTTCAAGGATCAGCTAGTTCCAACCCCCCTGCCATGGGCAGGGACTCCTCACACTAGATCAGGTTGCTCAGAGCCACATCCAGCCTGGCCTTAAAAGCCTCCAGGGATGGGGCCTTCACCACCTCCCTGGGCAACCTGTTTGAGCATCTCACCACCCTCATAGGGAAGAACTACTTCCTAACATCCAAGATGAATCTACCCATTGCTAGTTTTGTTCCATTCCCTCTAGTCCTATCATTACCTGACACCCTAAAAAGTCCCTCCCCAGCTTTTTTGAAGGCCTCCTTCAGATACTGGAAGGCCACAATAAGGTCTACTCAGAACCTTCTCTTCTCCAGACTGAACAGCCCCAACTCCCTCAGTCTGTCCTCATAGGAGAGGAGCTCCAGCTCTCTGATCATCTTCATGGCCCTTCTCTGAACATGTTCCAGCACACCCAGATCCTTCCTGTAACAGGGGCTCCAGAACTGGACACAGTACTCCAGGTGGGGTCTCACCAGAGCGGAGTAGAGGATTGTTGTGGACCTAGCACATTCCCACTTAACTGCATTAACTTTATGATGAAAATGAAATGTTCAATGTAGTAAATTATCTTTGCCTATTGAAACTGTTCTTTGCTGATACATGTATGCTATGTTTTTCCCTCTATGTCTCCTCCCTAGGCCAGTACTTAAACCTTGATAAAGATCACAATGGTATGCTCAGCAAAGAAGAGCTGTCTCGATATGGCACCGGCACTCTGACCAACGTGTTTTTGGATCGTGTCTTTCAGGAGTGCTTAACCTATGATGGTGAAATGGTAATGACACACTTTCACTTTATTCACAATAGAACAGCTTATTGGGATGGAAAATGTCTCATAATCAGTGTCTCTGAAGAGCAGCTGGAGGTAAACCCACTTGTGTTTATCAATGTGCACCCAAATAGAATAGAATAGAATAAACCAGGTTGGAAGCGACCTTCAAGATCATCACGTCCAACCTATCATCCAACACCACCTAATCAACTAACCCATGCAACCAAGCACCCTGTCAAGTCTCCTCCTGAACACCTCCAGTGATGGTGACTCCACCACGTCCTCAGGCAGCCCATCCCAATGGGCAATCACTCTCTCTGTGTAAAACTTCCTCCTGACCTCCAGCCTGAACCTCCCCTGGCGCAGCCTGAGACTGTGTCCTCTTGTTCTGGTGCTGGCTGCCTGGGAGAAGAGACCAACCTCTGCCTGTCTACAACCTCCCTTCAGGTAGTTGTAGACAGCAATAAGGTCACCCCTGAGTCTCCTCTTCTGCAGGCTAAGCAGCCCCAGCTCCCTCAGCCTCTCCTCATAGGGCTTGTGTTCCAAGCCCCTCACCAACTTAGTTGCCCTTCTCTGGACTCGTTCCAGCAAGTCAACCTCCTTCCTAAACTGAGCAATGACCACACAGCAGATTAGAGAATTACAATTAAGCCATGCTGTGATTACCTTGCTGCTAAGACAGTTCAGTGTGGCTTAAAGGCAAGCTGCTGCTTTGGAAAAGCCTAGGACAAAGCTTCTTCTAGCTTCAGTAACATAGAGTGCATAGATGTAAGCAGTGCATTGTAGTTACATGCAATACTTTAAGAAGATGCAAAGGCAAGTGGCACACTTGACTCTAGTACAGGTTAGCTAACCTGTCCAAGCCTTCTTGAAGACCACAGTGGTTTGTTTTTGTTGTAAGCTTTCCATAGCTGTGAAAAATGGGAAATGTAACTGAACTAGAGGTACAATTAAAACTACTGTTTATTTTGAAAGCTCTACTACTTCATGTGTTGCTACTCTTGTAGCAGAGTTCAGATGGCTGACTTCTAAATTCACCATAAGATCCTGCTGCTGTCTTAGTTTTTTGTAGAATCACAGAATCATTGAGGGCATTGCCCTTTGCTGGACTCAAAACAGTGTGTCTGTCAGCCTTGTGCAAGGGAGACCACAACAGGACCCAACACTCAGCTGTGTTCTAAGCAGTGCTCAGTAGAGGGGAGCTATCACCTTACTTGACTAGCCAGCATAGCTCTTCCTGATGGAGCTGAGGATGTTGTCAGCAGCCTTTGCTGCAAGGGCAGCTCGCTGCCCTTGTGTTGAGAGCTTTGTGGTTCATCAGGATTCCCAGGTCCATCAGTGCAAAACTGCTTTCAGCCCAGTTAGCTCCCAGCATGTACTGGTGCATGGGGTTATTCCATCCCAGACACAGAAGTTTGCATTCCCTGTGTTGAGCTTGAGGAGGCTCCTGCCAGCCCATTTTTCCAGTCTGTCAGGCTCCTTCTGAATAGCAAGACAACTCTGGTGTTTAAACAGGGTTATTATATACACAGGGTTGAAGGATTTCTGTCCTTGTCACAAGGATGTTGAATTGCTGGAACGAGTCCAGAGAAGGGCAGCAAAGCTGGTGAGGGGTTTGGAACACAAGCCCTATGAGGACAGACTGAGGGAGCTGGGGTTGCTTAGCCTGGAGAGGAGGAGACTCAGGGGTGACCTTATTGCTCTCTACAACTACCTGAAGGGAAGTTGTAGACAGGTGGATGTTGGTCTCTTCTCCCAGGCAGCCAGTGCCAGAACAAGAGGACACAGTCTCAGGCTGCGCCAGGGGAGGTTTAGGTTGGATGTTAGGAAGAAGTTCTATACAGAGAGAGTGATTGCCCATTGGAACGGGCTGCCTGGGGAGATGGTGGAGTCACCATCATTGGAGGTGTTCAGGAGGAGACTTGCTGGGGTGCTTGGTGCCATGGTTTAGTTGTTTAGGTGGTGTTGGATTGGTTGATGGGTTGCACACGATCTTGAAGGTCTCTTCCAACCTGGTTTATTCTATGTTCTATTATATACACAGGGTTGAAGGATTCCTGTCCTTGTCACAACTCTATCTTGATCAGGAAACCAAGAATCAGTACTAGTGAAAAACAAAGTTCAGTGGTTGGTAATGTTAGGTTTACTGCCACTGGATGTTTAATTTGTAGTAATGAAAACTTTGCAGGTGGCCTTTCTTCACCCGTTGGATATGTTCAGCAGTCTAAAGATGTGTTAAACGTTGTTGTAAAGTATGTACAGCATTTTCAATTTGAATTGATGCTTGAAATCCTTGGCCTTCCAGTACCTGAAGGGGGCCTACAGGAAGGCTGGGGAGGGACTTCTCAGGATCTCAGGTAGTGATAGGATTAGGGGGAATGGAATGAAGCTAGAGGTGGGGACATTCAGGCTGGATGTGAGGAGGAGGAAGTTCTTCACCATGAGAGTGGTGAAGCCCTGGAATGGGTTGTCCAGGGAGGTGGTTGGGGCCCCGTCCCTGGGGGTGTTTAAGAGCAGGCTGGATGAGGCTCTGTCCAGCCTGATGTAGTGTGGGGTGTCCCTGCCCATGGCAGGGGGGTTGGAACTAGATGACCCTTGTGGTCCCTTCCAACCCTGAATGATACTGTGATACTATGATATGAAATCCTATTTCACCTCTAAAATGGCAGGATCTCCTGTCATCAGTCATTAAAAAACTAACCTTCCTGTTCATGTTGGTGGCTGCAGCCATTTTGGTACTTCATATTGTCTTTGTCAGAAAACAGACTTGATCCCCTACAATGAAATTGCTGCCACTTATACATTTCCTGCTTGCCAAATCAATTTGGAAGGAAGATTGTAATGAACATGATTGTATCTACTTTTAGGACTATAAAACCTACCTGGACTTTGTGCTTGCATTAGAAAACAGAAAGGAGCCTGCAGCTCTGCAATATATTTTCAAACTGCTTGATATAGAGAACAAAGGACACCTGAATGTCTTTTCCCTTAATTACTTCTTTAGGGTAAGTCTCTTTATACAGGTAGACCATTTTCTGTGCTTATAGTGTTAGAGCCTGTGTGCTTCTGCGTGCTGATCTGCAGGGGATCACTTTAAATTACCAACACCCACTGGGAGGCCAGTAGCTGCTTCTAAGAAGATTTAAAATATTAAAGAGAAGGAAATACATAAATAAAGAAATAAATTCCCAAACTTGGAAAAAAATTCAAAGGGTGTTTTCGGTGGTTTTATCTGCAGTGGTTTTATCTGCAGTGGAAATGATTTCATTTAGGAAGAACATTTTTCCTGTTGGTCAAAAGAAAACAAAAAATGCAAACAAAAACCCCAACATATAAATTGCAAATGGCCCTGAAATTGCCTGATCATTACCTGTGGAAATCTCTTTGTGATGGCTGCAATTGCTTCTTGCCCCTGGTTTTAATTTCCACTGTCAGCCTGGAATTCAGCAGAAGTAATGAAAGCAATGAAATGAAGAGATGGGCTGGGAGAGTCGGGTTGGACTCGATGATCTTTGAGGTCTCTTCCAGCCTTGGTGATGCTGTGATGCTGTTGGAGAGCTGCCAAAGAGAAAGGGACCTGGGGGTGCTGGTTGACAGCTGCCTAAACATGAGCCAGCAGTGTGCCCAGGTGGCCAAGAGGGCCAATGGCATCCTGGCCTGCATCAAGAACAGTGTGGCCAGCAGGAGCAGGGAGGTCATTCTGCCCCTGTACACTGCACTGGTTAGGCCACACCTCGAGTACTGTGTCCAGTTCTGGGCCCCTCAGTTTAAGAAGGACATTGAGACACTTGAACATGTCCAGAGAAGGGCAACAAGGCTGGGGAGAGGCCTTGAGCACAGCCCTGTGAGGAGAGGCTGAGGGAGCTGGGAGTGTTTATCCTGGCTTGGGGTGACCTCATTGCTCTCTACAACTACCTGAAGGGTGGTTGTAGCCAGGAAGGGGTTGGTCTCTTCTCCCAGGCAACCAGCACTAGAACAAGAGGACACAGTCTCAAGCTGCACCAGTGGAAGTTTGGGCTTGAGGTGAGGAGAAAGTTCTTCACCGAGTGAGTCGTCATTGGAGTGTGCTGCCCAGGGAGGTGGTGGAGTCACCATCCCTGGAGGTGTTCAAGAGGAGATTGGACGTGGCACTTGGTGCCATGGTCTAGTCATGAGGTCTGTGGTGACAGGTTGGACTCGATGATCCTCGAGGTCTCTTCCAACCTTGGTGATACTGTGATTTTTTTAATTCAGTTGTTTGATAGCAAAAAGCTTCTTGCATTTTGTCATACTCTGGATGTTTGCTCCCAGAGTAGATTTCAAATCTCTGTCTGCTGGTTGGTCTTTTCCCTTCTCTCTTCGCTGCATTTCACACTTCTGCTTTGAGTGTATTACTACCTTAGGCTTTAAGTGGTTGTATTCAAGTGTCTGCATGTCCCATTTGCAGAGCACTCAAACACTAATGGTCATAATGAAATTTGGATTCTTAGGCACTACTTATGCCCAACTTTTCAATTTTTCTCCAGGCTATTCAGGAGCAAATGAAAATCCATGGACAAGAACCAGTGTCTTTTCAGGACGTCAAGGTTAGTGTTGTTGAATCCAGTACTGAGTGCCATACTTGAACAAGCATGCCTCAGCTGGCTTCTGGTTTATTGTAGTTTTTAGGCTGCTGTGTATGTGTTTACTTACTGTGTATATACTTACTGTCTCTTGTCCCACTCATAGGTTTGAAAATGTCTTTGTGTTCAGCACTTGCTCTGTAATGAATCTGGTGTGCAAGGGTTCTATCAGCTTTCTTACTAAGAGACAAAATAGTACATGTTGCTGTGCCTCACACTTGAAGATACTTGGTGTGGTTTTTTATGGTACAGGGTCATCCCTTGGAGGAGATGGAGGCAGGCTGCTGAGAAAATACCCTCTTATAAAGCTGATACTGCCTACTTTACATTTGACAGGGTTTGTACTTAAAAGTACAAGAGCTTCTATAAAACTTAGCTCATAGGAGCAATCTGAGTTTCATGTTGCCATTTCAAGGCCAAAGCCTCCCTGGAGGGGCAAATTCTTATTTGAGATGGAATGGAATGGAATGGAATGGAATGGAATGGACCAGGTTGGAAGAGACCTTCAAGGTCATTGTGTCCAACCTATCATCCAACACCACCTAATCAACTAAACCATGCAACCAAGCACCCTATCAAGTCTCCTCCTGAACACCTCCAGTGATAGTGACTCCATCACCTCCTCAGGCAGCCCATTCCAATGAACAATCACTCTCTCTGTGTAGAACTTCCTCCTGACCTCCAGCCTAAACCTCACTTGGCACACCCTGAGACTGTGTCCTCTTGTTCTGGTACTGGCTGCCTGGGAGAAGAGACCAACCTCTGCCTGTCTACAACCCTCCTTAAGGTAGCTGTAGAGAGCAATAAGGTCACCCCTGAGTCTCCTCCTCTCCAGGCTAAGCAAGCCCAGCTCCCTCAGTCTCTCCTCATAGGGCTTGTGTTCCAAGCCCCTCACCAACTTTGTTGCCCTTCTCTGGACATGCTCCAGCAAGTCAACCTCCTTCCTAAACTGAGGGGCCCAGAACTGGACACAGTACTCGAGGTGTGGCCTAACCAGTGCAGTGTACAGGGGCAGAATGATGTGGGAGCTGAGCACACTGCTCCTATCTGTAGCCAGTTATTGTGCTTTGTATGTTAAATGGTTTGGGATTTAACAGCTTTTTTGTTGTTGTGTTGTGTGTAAAGGGCTGGGGGTGGCACTGGTTCCCCCAAGCTGCTGCTGTGTAGGGTACAAAGCAGCCATTATTCCTCTCGTTCATGTGTGGGGGGCTTTTCCTCAAGTTTGACTTTTCTTTCACAGGATGAGATCTTTGACATGGTGAAGCCTAAGGATCCTTACAAAATCTCCCTTCAAGACTTAATCAATAGCAGTCAAGGAGACACTGTTACCAGCATTCTCATAGATCTGAATGGGTTCTGGACGTATGAGAACAGAGAGGTCCTGGTGGCCAGCGACAACGACAGCACCGCTGATGTTGACGATACGTGACCTTGAACAGGAGCAGACTGTACCCGTAGAGAGGTCTCAATGTGATGCACCAACTGGTGGAAGCTGAAAACATCCATTAGCTGAATCAGTCCCTCTTCCCTGCCCCCTCTGCCCTCCCCTAGGATCTAAAATGTGGTACGTACAGGAATTGTGGAGCTTGCATCTGAAACCAAGAAAAGCAAGTGGTGTTTGAGAGGCAAAAAAGGACTTTTCTTTTTAATAAATAAATATTTTATGATGTTTTGCTTGTGTACCCAGCCCCATCCTTGTTTGAATACCCTCTTCTAGAATGTGACTTCACCCTGGAAGTAAGGATGTGGTTCTCGGTGTCTTTCAGAACTGCTGTGTCCCCCACTCAGCCATCCCAAGCCTCCCCTGGCTTTCTGTATGGCTCCTTCCTCATGACAGCACTGTCCAGCTTTGTCTTGTAAAGAAGTCTGGTAAGAGGTAAAGAGTGTAGGCCTTTATTTTCTCTGTGTCCAGCTCTAAGTATCTAACAGGATATATAAAAACAACTATTGAACTGACTGAATGGTTAACTTACTTCTAAAGAGATTCATTAACAAATTAAACTGTACCAGCTTTAGGTCTAGTTTAAACTATTCCAAATACCTGTATAAAGGCTTTCACCAACTTAACCTTCTGTGTAAGCCTGGAGAAGGCTCTGAGGAAACCTCATAACCTTCCCTTACCTGAAGGGGGCCTGAAGGATGAAGAGACTGTTTCCAAAGGCCTGTAGTGATAGGACACTACAGAAGAGCAGATTTAGATTGGGTGTTGGGAACAGGCTCTTTACTGTGAGGGTGGTGGAACAGTTGGTTGAGGCCACATCCCTGGAGACACTCAAAGTGAGGCTTGACAGGGCTCTGGGCAACCTCATCTGGTTGGGGATATCCTTGCTGACTGCAGAGGGGGTTGGACTAGATAGCCTCTGGAGGTCCCTTCCAACCCAGGCCATTCTATGATACCATTTCAGTGCTTGAAGAGTCCACCAGGATGTGACTTGAGCGAAGTGAACAAGTGCATGTTCCTGTGTGCAGGCATCACTCCAGAGACCAGCCACAGACAACTCCCAGTTCAAAAATTATATTAAATATAAAATAACCAATTAATGCATTTACAGAAAAATTAAGCCATTATGAAAGCAATCACTTTCATACAGGTTGCAAAAGATTGGAGGAAGGGTTAAGTTAAGGCACAGTGAGTAATACAGTGTTTGATACAAAGAAGTTTAAACCCAAGGCAGTGAGAGCATTTTTGATGCAACACATAACAGGGAGAAGGTGGAGGAGAGGGGGGCAAAAAAAAGGCCATGTAACTGACATCAATTTCTTGGCAGAAAAGCAAAGCAGCCTTCAGCTGTAAAGGTTTTACTCTTGAGCTGTATGAGGCTTTCTGTCTTTGACAGCCTAAGAACTCCCAACAAGCTGTTTTTCTATGTATCCCCCAGGTGTTGAACCAGGCTCTCCCTTGCAGATGTTCAGAGTTTAAGGAAGGGTTTCACACAGCTGTCACCACCTTCTGTCTTACACTTCAAAAACAGGCAAAGAACAGGAGTATCGAAACAGATGGAGTAGAGCTGGTGACTGGATCCTCAGGAGATTTTCTGTAGTGCTAGAATGCTAAAAGATGAGGAGAAAGGAAGGGATTTGTGCTCTACAGGACACTAGTTTCAGCAGAGGATTGCCTGAAATAGGTAACTGGAAAGTAAAAGCCAAGTCACCTGGCCTCTGATGGTACATCAAACTCCTTGGTTTGTAGTAGAACCAAGGCAGGGGATGCAGGATAGCAGCCAACACAAAACAGCACTGAAGACTTTGTAAATTGGGTTTCTTTTTAGGAATCTCAGGGGCAGCAGCAGTATTCCACATGGCAAGCACTGCAGGTGGTGTTGCAAACACTGCAGTAAGTGACTGTGGCCCTGACAGCTGATTGTCACAAAGTAAACCATTCTCCTCTTGCAAGCTCTAAGGAGAGGCAGTCACTGCAGTACAATAGCCTTAATGTGGGCTGCTTTAAAGCTCTGGAGCTACCTGCATTTCACTTAGACAAAAATTGCTGCTGTATTGCAACAAAGTGTTTTGTTTATCTAAGAAAAAGGAAGGATCCTAAGATTGGTATTGGGATTTCTTATTTATCTGTTCTGTGCTGGAGAGAGAGAAACATCTGCCATGGCACATCCCTTTACTAGTCCTTTAAACAAACAGTCTGTTGAGATTAATCAACTACATTGCCCCAGGTAATCTATGCCCCAGAAGGTTTTCATCACTCTAGATGGGTACCATACACAGTGTCCAGTGCATTCAGTATCATTCAGCAAGACTTGAGTTTTATTTCCCATGTAAAGTATTAAAGCAAATGGGTCTCACTTCTTGGACTTGGAAGTGAGAACATCTTACACTGGTGCTAGTTCTGTACTTTGCCACGGCACTGAGTGAAGCAGCTGAGCACCATCAGCCTCCAGGAGTGCTGGTGGTACTTGTTAGTAAGTTCTTAAGGGTGTTTACAGCCTCCTTTGTTCTCATTTTGTTTGTAACTAAGAGTCAGTGGAGCCTTAAATCTAACTACCATTAAATCTAACTTTGTCTCTTGGGTTAACCAACGACAGAAAACCAAAACCCATGCAGACAACAGTGACAATAAATAGGGGAAACCAGATGCTATTACAATGACTTGTGAGTTACAGGATAACAATCCCTATCAATCTATTCATAGAGAGCCAAGTTGCAAACAATGTGCAAACCAGGAAGAGATGTTGAGGAGTAGGAAAGGGCACTGCATCTGCGATCCACGGGTGTTTAAAGAGACACAGCAATTCCAATGAAAGATGTTTGTACTTGCCTTGCACAGAAATTAGCTCAGACATTCAGTTTTAGACCAAATGTTTGTAGTGCAATTTGCCTTTTCACTGAAGTGCCAACTTGGCAGAATGCCTCAGCCTTCATCAGGCAGACAAACTGACTGAACAGACGGGGCCTAGCTCTCTCCTGATCAATAAGAACACCAGAAATTGTATTTCACTCAACAAGTATAATCCTATTTTTTCCTGCTCCTGACAGCCAGATTGTGACACCTGACACTTCATAGTTTCTACATGAAATGGAGCTTTACACTTAGGGAGGGACAGGAACTGCATCTTGTTTGTTTTCCCCACTGGACTGCAAATCTCCCTCGGTTTCAAAGTTTACATTCACAAATGAAGTGCAGGCTGTTGCTTCAGGCTGGTCTGTCTGGACAGGAGCTTCAGCTTGGGGTTTGTTCTGCTGCTCTTGATGCTGCCTTTCTGCTTCTTCTGACATCTTGTTTTCCTGTTCCTCCTCTTCCTCCTAAAAATAGGATAACCAGATCTGAAAGCTACTATTTACCACTTGCCTTTAAGCCTTTCCAAAGGAGCATGCAAGCTCCTATTACAAGGCAAGGACATTTGTTCCACTAGAAGACATTCATTAGCTGATCACAAGGTGAGGGATATTCCAGAATTCCCATTATGGAAAAGAATACATCACCAAGAGTGAAGGATTAAACTGTGTTAAATAAACCCAGGAAAAAAATGTCATGCACAGAGTCATGGAATAGTTTGAGTTGGAAGGGACCTTAAAGATCACCTAATTTCCATGGGCAGGGACACCTCCCACTAGAGCAGGTTACTCAAGGCCTCATGTGTAGCTAAGCAGGGCTTAGTCAATAGCAATAGGGATAGGTCTACCCTCTCTAATTCTTCTTTCAGCTCAGTAATGAAGAGCCATCCAAAATGAGTAGTAATGCTTGAAATATGTTTCCCATCTCTTCCAAATGAAGATTATTAAGGTGTTGGTGTGGGGTTGTTTTCTTGCATAAAGCACTGGCTACCTAGCAGTCATTTCCAGTTATGGTTTAGAACAAATGATAACCATCTTGTTCAATCTACCCTTGACACTTGGTTGAACAGGACTTGGAAACTACATTCCAAGCAGCCACCTCTTTACAGGGTCCAGTGACTGCTGCCTCCAACATTCTCAGGCTGTTGACTTGAAAATGCATTGCATAAGGGAAGCAAGTAAAGCAGAGGTCAGGACCCAGCCAGTTCTAAGACAGCTGCTGGATAAGCAGAAATTAATCATGTATCAAATGAAATCAAGACAAGCTGAAACTGAGGTTCTAAAACCTCCCTCTATGCTGCAATACAAATTTCATCTTATAAAGTACTAGGGAAGGCAAGTTGGGAGGATAGAATCCTCTCTCACACACATACCTCTCTCTTCATTCTGTAGTACTCATCAATGGCATATTGGTATTTTGGTGTGCTTATGCCCAGGACAGACGCAATCTTTTCCCCAAGGAAGTCACACACTGAAAAGTAAAGAGAGGTTAACACACAATTAGCATCTAGAAGAGCAGTTTTATTTGAACAGGTGTCATCACTGGGCTGGCTTAGCATCAGGTTTTCATCCCTCAACTGGATTCCAATTAATTTTTCTCTTTGCAGATGAGGGGTCAGACAATGTAGAAATGGTGCAGCTCAATACAGTGTTCTCAGTGTTGGCTGGAACTGAGAGCATGGCTCTTGGCCACTTTCTCTGCTTCCTACTTGCCTGTCCCTAGAATGACATTAATTTCACAATCTCACAGCCAAGCCTAGAGGGTCCATCACATTTTCCCATGAATCTTGATTTCTCACATACCTAGGCCTGGAATATTTCCTGCATGCAAACTTCCCCCTGGAAAGTGCTGGTAAGCAAGTGAATTTTACTTCTGGTGTGCTGTACGAGCTGCTCCTGTAGAACCTGCTTTTGCCTGACTTCAGTCTGTAGCATAATAGCAGGGCATGCAGACAGTGAACATCTCTGACCTGGTGTTCCCTAGCAGGAAGTACCACTGCTGACTTAGTTCTGGGGGTTTTCTGGTCTGGGGCTTGGAGCAGGAAGAGAGCCTGCCTAGGCTTTGTCCATGGGTCATACAATGAGTAGCCACTGTGGTTGGACAAAATGTGTCCCAGCTCACTGAAGGAGGTTGGACAAGAGAACCTTTGAGGGTCCCTTCCAACCCAATGCAATCTGTGAATCATCTTTCCTGCATGGCTTTCTGTAGTCTTATTTCACTCAAAAGACAAAATCAGTATGTGCTAGGCTCATCCCACTTGGATGTAATCATTAGTTCAATATCCTAATGACTGATCTTTAAGATAAAGAATGAACAAAAAGGGAGAAGAATGTAGAGAAATCCATGAAAATCTAGATGGGGGCAGTGAATGTTTAAATCCTGCTGTGGATCTGGGTTGGGGTTGCAAGGGGATCTGTTAAAGATTAAGCCCTTAACTGAACTTTAACTGAAAATTAAGGCAAGAGACTATGCCTCCACAGATTAAAATACAAGCTCATTCCTACTTCTGAAGCTCACAGATATGATTCAGAGCCTGTCAAAGTGGCTTTCAATATTCCATTACTGCCTTACCCCAAGAATTAAATACCTGATAAGGTTGACGTGGCAACTCGCAGCATGTGAAACCACAAGTAGGGCCCCCACGTGAGCGTCGTCTGCAAGAACAAGAGGAGTATTGAGACATACAACAGCTCTATGCTCAGGGTATCACCACAAGATAGAACCATGGTTTACATAGGAGAAGTTTTGTTCCACTGTTTTTTCTCCCCCACTCCCAGACCTGGGAAATAACAAGCATCCAACTCAATACCAAAGTAATTCCTCTCCTATGAGGACAGACTGAAGGAGTTGGGGCTGTTCAGTCTGCAGAAGAGAAGGCTCTGAGGGACCTAATTGTGGCCTTCCAGTATCGTAAGGGGGCCTACAGGAAGGCTGGGGAAGGACTTCTCAGGATCTCAGGTAGTGATAGGACTAGGGGGAATGGAATGAAGCTGGAGGTGGGGACATTCAGGCTGGATGTGAGGAGGAGGTTCTTCACCATGAGAGTGGTGAAGCCCTGGAATGGGTTGTCCAGGGAGGTGGTTGGGGCCCCATCCCTGGGGGTGTTTAAGCCCAGGCTGGACGAGGCTCTGGCCAGCCTGCTCTAGTGTGGGGTGTCCCTGCCCATGGCAGGGGGGTTGGAACTAGATGATCCTTGTGGTCCCTTCCAACCCTGAATGATACTATGATAACTGGAAAGACCTTTCCAGAGGAGGGCAATGAAGCTGTGAAGGGCCTGGAGAAAAAAATCTTATGAAGAGCAACTGAATGAGCTGGGGCTGTTTAGTTTGGAGAAGAGGAGGCTGAGGGGAGACCTCATTGCTGTCTGCAACTACCTGAGAGGACACTGTGGAGAGGCTGGTGCTGGTCTCTTCTCACAGGTACTTAGTGACAGAACAAGAGGGAATGGCCTCAAGTTGCAACTGGGTAGGTTTAGACTGGACATTAGGAAACATTTTTTCCCAGCAAGAGTGGTCAGGCATTGGAATGGGCTGCCCAGGGAGGTGGTTGAGTCATCAGCCCTGGATGTGCTTAAAAGTGGTTTGGATGTGGTGCTTGGGGATATGGTTTAGGGGTAAACCTTGTAGAGCAGGGTTATAGGTTGGACCTGGTGATCCTGAGGGTCTTTTCCAACCTGAATGTTTCTGTGATTCTGTGCTAATGCTCTGAATTCCATCCTGCCCAGAAAAGAAGTGAGTTAGCCAAGCAGGCCCTTATTACAACAGTAAGAGGACTGGTGGAAGAGACTGTGTAAAGCCTAATAAAACCTTCAAACTGATCCTTGAGCTGCTTCCAAGTGTTTACAACCAGATACAAATTATCATCTGGAATTGCACCAGAAGAATAAAACCAGGAACAACCTGGTTTATTCTATTCTATTCTAAACACGAGGGAGGGAGAGAGTTACTGCAGCTCTGATGTAGTGATGGACAGGGCTGACAAATAAAGGGCCTGGGGTAATGAGAACAAGAGGAACAGAAAATGAACAAAACATGGCTGAAGGAGGATCACCTCAAGCATTTGCATGCAAGCAAGGCAGGCTCTGAAGTGCCTGCACACTAAGACATGGAGTGTGGGGAGGGAACACAAGGAACTGAGGCCCTGTGTGCAGCTGCAGGGGTAGGATCTTGCTGGGGATCCCAGAGATGCAGTGGATGGCTCTCATGACCAGAATGCTGCAGTGGAGGGATAGAGACTCTGCAGGAAGCACAGGTCAGGAAGATGAGTTGCCCTTTGCGTGAGCGTATTCACCACTGTAGAGGAAGTACTACAGCCTCCAGATAAACTGAGATACTCATGTGTAAGAGCTTAAGGAAAATTTAGAGGTTAATGGGTTTACATTGAATAATAATAATAAGAAGAAGCCAGGTTGGAAGAGACCTTCAAGATCATCATGTCCAACCCATCAACCAATCCAACCCACCTAAACAACTAACCCATGGCACCAAGCACCCCACCAAGTCTCCTCCTGAACACCTCCAGGGATGGTGACTCCACCACCTCCCTGGGCAGCCCATTCCAATGGGCAATCACTCTCTCTGTGTAGAACTTGCTGTGCCCTTCACTAAGGATTTTAAAAACAGGGAAAACAAACAAGCAGGTATGTCATAAAAAAAAAAGAGAATGGGGGGAAAAAAACCAAACACATTTCAGCCTAATGGGGGAAAAGCTGCAGGCTTTCACCTTTGTGAAGAGGCCACCACAAATGTCAGTGGAATAAAAGATGTTTGTAGTTAACAGTTTGTTGGATTCAGGCAAGCTCTTTGTGCTGTATTCCCCCCTCCCCAGTAAAGATGTCTGTAGAGATAACCTGGGGAAAGAAGCAATTAAAAGAGTCAGTTCCTAGGAAATGAAACCCATTAGGGTCCAGTCAGTTGCATGTGTATTTGTAAACTCACTGCTAAAAACTGTGTGATGATAATCAGTTCCTGGGATCTCACTAAGTAGATCTGTGTGCAGGACAGTCAATATTACTATAAGTAACACAGCTACAGAGACTAGCTGGTCTAGCCTCAACAGGCACATATACAAGCTACCAGACCCCAGTGCTTTCCAAGCACAGCCTCTACAAATGAGTGTAGCAAAGAAATCATCTGTCAAGCCAGAAACTCAAGTTGGGCAGGCTGAAAGAAGCCAGATGCTCTATTTTTTTGGCAGTGGGCATGGAAAATGTCCTGCCAAGGTAAGAGTGTAAGCAAAACCAGCTGCTATCCTGCTTGAACAAAAGCACCTCCAGCTTGCTGATCACTGCTCAGTTGGCAGACAGGCTAACGACAATCATTGCAGTTTGTTCAGCTGAAGAAGTCAAGGAAAGTGCTGGAAAAGCTGGCTGCCACAGGTGCAAATAATGGCACCGAGGAGCCTCTGCACAATCCTTCATAACAAGGTGACAAAGTTAAAAAGCTTTCACACAGAGCACAGGACAAACAAGAGCCTGCTGTGCAGCTGTAAGCAAGAAGCCACAAGAGCCTCCTTAATACCTGAGAGGGAAAGGAGGAGCTTACCTTCAACACCACAGAAGCAGCTCAGACAACTTTTTAACACTTTTGTGGTAACACAAACACAGGGAACATCTGACACTTGGCAGACAGGGCAGCTCTCTCTAGTTCTACTCTTCCCTCACCACGATAAGAAACTGTTTTGGTACATGAGGAGCACACCTCCAGCCTCACAGAAACCTCTGCCTGGAGAAGGGGAGACTCAGGGGTGACCTTATTGCTCTCTACACCTACCTTAAGGGAGGTTGTAGACAGGCAGAGGTTGGTCTCTTCTCCCAGGCAGCCAGTAGCAGAACAAGAGGACACAGTCTCAGGCTGTGCCAGGGGAGGTTTAGGAGGAAGTTTTACACAGAGAGAGTGATTGCCCATTGGAATGGGCTGCCTGGGGAGGTGGTGGAGTCACCATCACTGGAGGTGTTCAGGAGGAGACTTGACAGGGAGCTTGGTTGCATGGGTTAGTTGGTTAGGTGGTGTTGGATGATAGGTTGGACACGATGATCTTGAAGGTCTCTTCCAACCTGGTTTATTCTATTCTATTCTACTCCCAAGTCCTTTTCTTCAGGGCTGCCCTCAAGCCAGTCACTGCCCAGCCTATATTGATGATTGGGATTGCCCTGCCCCAGATGTTGGACACATGTGCTTCCTTAAACTTCTGAGTGCTCCATGTTTCTAAACAATCCATACCTATATTTATTTGCACCACACTTCAGTCCTTTGAACTTTGGAAGAATGTAGTTTCTTTTGGCCAGAGAAAATGGCATAATGATTACAAGGATAGAATAGACCAGGTTGGAAGAGACCCTCAAGGTCATTGAGTCCAATCTATCATCCAACACCACCCAACCAACTGAACCATAGCACCAAGCACCCTGTCAAGTCTCCTCCTGAACACCTCCAGTGATGGAGACTCCACCACCTCCCTGGGCAGCCCATTCCAATGGGCAATCACTCTCTCTGTGTAGAACTTCCCCCTAACCTCCAGCCTAAACCTCCCCTGGCGCAGCCTGAGACTGTGTCCTCTTGTTCTGGTGCTGGCTGCCTGGGAGAAGAGACCAACCTCTGCCTGTCTACAACCCCCCTTCAGGTAGTTGTAGAGAGCAATAAGGTCACCCCTGAGTCTCCTCTTCTCCAGGCTAAGCAATCCCAGCTCCCACAGCCTCTCCTCATAGGGCTTGTGTTCCAAACCCCTCACCAACTTCGTTGCCCTTCTCTGGACTCATTCCAGCAAGTCAACCTCCTTCCTAAACTGAAGGGCCCAGAACTAATTTCCCCATTTAAGGGAAACAACAAATCCTACATTTGGGAGTTGACAAACACCACCAAATGGATACTTTCCACTGCTTAGTGTCAAGATGCATTTTGAATTAGTTTATTTACAGGTCCCATCTATAATAGGTCCTTCAGTGTGTGCACCATGTGGAAGTATCTCATCTATGACAACTACTGAAAACATGACCAGAAACACACCACCCTCCAACAAAAACCTTCCACCCTATTACAAGTAGCTATTCCTTGGGCTGTGATTATTTTTCTCCCTCATGCCCAAATTCTTGAAAGAAAAATCACAACAGTCCTCAAGAGAGGACTGTTTGCTATTTGAAGTTAAGCTCCTTTTTTACACAGGATATCAAGGCAATCTCCCTGCAAGAGTGTTTTTCAATCTTTTTGAGCACTGAAGGTTAATAAAATTAAATCTGTTCTGGGGCTTTGTTGCAGAGATGCTCTCAGGATGAATTGGAAGCTTAGCTGCTTAGAGCTGCTCTGCAAAGACTTACACTCCACCTTCTGCCTACTCATGCAACAAGGGGAATGCAGTGAAAATTCTACAGCAACTGGACCTGCAGTAATTAACAAATTATCTTCTGAAACAGGTGAGAGAAGCTTAATTACAATAAAAGAAACTTTCAGTGCAGTTATGTAAAATATGCAGGGAAATTTTTGCTGAGCATACCCTGTGGCCTGGGTTCAACTCATTCTTAAGAAGCAACAAGCCAACAGGATGGACACTCCAAGCATGTTCATGAACTGAGTGCTGACCTACTGAAGTATCAGAATCACTGCTTCAAAGGAAGACCCAGTTCTCTTTGAAAATTTGTTTTGAGTGGCAATAGACCATCACATTTGAGTGCTTTGGTTATCATATACCAGGATATATACATAGAATATAGAATAAACCAGGCTGGAAGAGACCTTCAAGATCGTGTCCAACCCATCAACCAATCCAACCCACCTAAACAACAAAACCATGGCACCAAGCACCCCAGCAAGTCTCCTCCTGAACACCTCCAGTGATGGTGACTCCACCACCTCCCCAGGCAGCCCATTCCAATGGGCAATCACTCTCTATAGAGCTTCTTCCTAACATCCAACCTAAACCTCGCCTGGCGCAGCCTGAGACTGTGTCCTCTTGTTCTGGTACTGGCTGCCTGGGAGAAGAGACCAACCTCTGCCTGTCTACAACCCACCTTAAGGTAGTTGTAGAGAGCGATAAGGTCACCCCTGAGCCTCCTCCTCTCCAGGCTAAGCAACCCCAGCTCACTCACTCTCTCCTCATAGGGCTTGTGTTCCAATCCCCTCACCAGCTTTGTTGCCCTTCTCTGGACTCGTTCAAGCAAGTCAACATCCTTCCTAACCTACATAGTATCATAGAATCAGTCAGGGTTGGAAGGGACAACAAGGATCATCTAGTTCCAACCCCCCTGCCATGGGTAGGGACACCCCACACTAGATCAGCCTGGCCAGAGCCTCATCCAGCCTGGGCTTAAACACCTCCAGGGACAGGGCCTCAACCACCTCCCTGGACAACCCATTCCAGGGCTTCACCACTCTCATGGGGAAGAACTTCCTCCTCTCATCCAGCCTGAATCTCCCCACCTCCAGCTTCATTCCATTCCCCCTAGTCCTATCACTACCTGAGATCCTGAGAAGTCCCTCCCCAGCCTTTCTGTAGGCCCCCTTCAGGTACTGGAAGGCCACAATTAGGTCCCTTCGGAGCCTTCTCTTCTCCAGACTGAACAGCCCCAACTCCCTCAGTCTGTCCTCATAGGAGAGGTGCTCCAGCCCTCTGATCATCCTCATGGCCCTTGTCTGGACACCTTCCAGCACGTCCACATCCCTCCTGTAATAGGAGCATGTTGATTGCTCAAGTGAGAAAGACATTGCCATTGCCTGCTTCACTCCAAACCACTATTAAACCCAGCTCCTTACTGAAGATGTTTCTTTACAACATGGCAAAGATACTTGTTTCCCTCATACTCTATTCAGAAGCTGCCAGGATGCCAATACCAGCTGAGCTTTGAAATCTCCTGATGCAAAGTTTCCATTCAAAACATCCAATGTGCTTTTTCTGGAAATAAATTGGACCAGAGACTGCTATTATTTGCCACAGACTTTTTCCATATCCCAACTGAGATAAGTTTTAGACATGCTGCTCTCAGCAAACTCACTATTTAATTGCCTTTAGAGAAATCCTACATTTAAGGCAGCTGTTGGCTAAAACATCAAAGCTCAGCTTGGCCTAACATTTCTTCCATTGACTGGCTCAGCTGGGATACATGAAGCATGCAGCAGATAAGGTAAACTTCACTTAATGGCAACCCTTGGTCTAAGCAAGGTTATTCTGTCAAGGTAAAAAGCACTACATAATAAAGCATAGTGTGCTCCACAATGAACTGCCCTGGTTTGGGGTGGGGGGGGGTGTCCTTTTATTAGAAAAATACAATAAAAATTAAGGATTTCATAAACTATAAAAGGAGAACAAAGCAATCTTGACTGTGCCATACAATACAGCCTTTGGTATTCAGGGGTAAAAACAAATCTCTACTAGGCAAGCAGGAGAACAGTCACAGCATTCCTGGCTGCTGTGCACATTTGAGGGCTCTTCCCTGAAGTGTCCATTTGTACAGCAGCCTGCAGGCCCCTGGCTCCACAACATGTACATCCTGGCTCACGAGCCTTTCAGCACTGCACCACACTACCTCTCAGTAGAAGAGTTGCAATGGCACACAACACATTACACAGATTTGGTCCCCTGCTAAGTAGAGTTGGGAGTGGGGGGGGAAGTCTCTTCTACACCCATGGATACCTGACACAAGTTGCATAGCAGGGAACAGATCTGACTCTGAAGATACCTGAGCATTGCCCTAGTAGTCACTAAGTTCCACAGTTCCTGCATTTGAGCAGATCCTTAGGCAAACAGCAAGGCAGCTTAACATCTACTCCTTGTTTGTAAGTATAACACCTTCCTCTTCAATCCACAAGAGACAGGTGTATTCTGTACTGATGATAACCCCACCTGCTCTCAGCCTAAGGTCACTTTTGCTGTATGTAAGAACAGCCTAGCAGGAAAGACCAGTACCATCAATCCACCCAGGATGAAATGCAACAGCTTCAGAATACAGAGTTAACCAGGTTGGAAAAAACCTTAGAGATCATCAGGTCCAACCTACCACCCAACCCCATCTAAGCAACTAAACCATGGCACTAAGTGCCTCATCCAGTCTCTTTTCAAACACATCCAGTGATGGTGATTCCACAACCTCCCTGGGCAAGCCATTCCAATGGCAAATTACTCCAGCCTAAACCATTCTCTGATTCTACAAGGGAGCTGCTCCCATACCATACAGAGGAGCTCAGCCCCAGTAAGAAGGCCCAGCCAGCACCCATGGATGATACTGGAGCTTTTCCTACCTAACCGGGGGGCCACCAGGCCCCCCGGCCTTTGTTGTCACCACCACCATCACCCAGTGTGCACCATGGGCACTCACCAGTGATGAGAGGAGGATCCCTCAGCCCAGATGGGCTCAGCTTGGAGCTTCTGCCCTCCCTGGGGGGATTAAAAAGGGGAGTGAGTGAGGAGGGCCAAGTGGCCACACCTGGGGTGGGAGGAGACTCAAATAGAGCCCAGGTGCTCTGGGATTTGAGGGGGAAAATGGGGCAGGTGAGGGACTTTTCAGGATGTCAGGTAATGACAGGACTAGGGAGAATGGGAAAAAAAACAGAAATGGGTAAATTCAGATTGGATGTTAGGAAGAAGTTCTTGCCCATGGAGGTGGTGAGACACTGGAACAGGTTGCCCAGGGAGGTGGTGGAAGCCTCATCCCTGGAGGTTTTTAAGGCCAGGCTGGATGCAGCTCTGAGCAACCTGATCTAGTGTGAGGTGTCTCTGCCCATGGCAGGGGGATTGGAACTGGATGACCCTTGAGGTCCCCTCCAACCCCAACAGTTCTATGATTCTAAAACAATTCTGCAGTTTAGGATGGATGTTTGGAAGATATTCTTCCCAGAAAGAGATTGGCCATTGGAATATGCTGCCCAGGAAGGTGAGAGTGTTTAAAATAAAACCAGATAAGGCCCTTGGTGCCATGGTTTAGTTGATTAGATGGTGTTGGATGATAGGCTGGACTTGATGATCTTGAAGGTCTTTTCCAACCTGGTTAATTCTGTGATTCTGTGATTCACCTGTGAATCATTAAGAGCCCTAATCCCATCTGAACTCTCCTAGTCTCATTGCAGTTTAGTCCCCAAACCATGTGTTTTGGGGGTTTTTTCCTTCAAAACAAATCCATTTTACAGAGGGGAAAATAACCCCAACTGATTGGCAGTCCCAAACTCTTTACTGCAGTCTCTTCAACGAATTCAAGGTCTCCAAGCATGGATATGCATATAAAGAAACACAGAGCCTACAAAGAAACACAGAGCCTACTGCTGTACAGTCTGTACAGAAAATAAAGAGTTTCAAACACAACGTTTCTGAATTACAGGTTCCCAAAAGATGGTGCAGAAGTCATTCCACCAACAGTGCCAAGCAGAGAACAGGGCACCAGTTTCCATGCATGCAAAGACACTCATCTGAAGCATGAGAACAAGCACCTCTGCACTGCCATCAGCCTCCAGTGTGCAACAAGGCAGGACCAGCTGCTGCACAGAGCAATGATTCCAACCACCTGATTGCACTCCAGCACATCAAGAAGGACCCAGTGAATTCTGGAGTCTGCATCTCCAGTACAGGCAACTAAGCCTGGGGAGGATCAGAAAGCAAGCCCCTGCAGCAAACAACGACAACAGAACTGCAGAGCCAGTTTAGTGGGGTAGGAGTTGTTGTATGAGTAAAGAGCTGGTTGGGACATCAGGTCTTGGAGGGTGTCCTAAAAGAAACACAAGACTGGGGGTGTAGAGAGATGAAGAGATGGATGCAGATCTTCTCTGCAACTGACTGCCAGAGGGCAGGGAGCTGCTATTGCCAGTGCTGAGAAGCACAGCTGTGAGCTTTGCAGATACATTATCACTACAAAATCGACTGTCAGACATGCCAACAAAGTAAAGCAGATTACATATTTCACTTTACCTCCACATGTAGACCCAGAACCATTGACAGAAAGCAAAATGTATTCTAGCAGCTACAGCACACCATGGGAGACAGCTTTTAATGCTGAAACTCCACTTGAAGTTAGGCTAATAAATGAAGACCTCGATCACAGGTCAAGCAAGACCTTAACAGCTTCCAACACAGATGAACTTTACATATATAGAATAGAAAGAGCCTTTGAAACTTGTTCTTCATATATCATCAGTTAGAGTGATTTGCCATTGGAATGGGCCTGCTCAGGGAGGTGGTGGAGTCACCATCACTGGAAGTATTTAAAAAGAGACTGGATGAGGCACTTAGTGCCATGGTTTAGTTGATTAGATGGTGTTGGGTGATAGGTTGGACTCAATGATCTCAAAGGTCTTTTCCAACCTGGTTAATTCTGTATTCTGCATTCTTTATTTCATAGTATCATCATAGTATCAGTCAGGGTTGGAAGGGACCACAAGGATCATCTAGTTCCAACCCCCCTGCCATGGGCAGGGACACCCCACACTAGAGCAGGCTGGCCAGAGCCTCATCCAGCCTGGGCTTAAACACCTCCAGGGATGGGGCCTCAACCACCTCCCTGGACAACCCATTCCAGGGCTTCACCACTCTCATGGTGAAGAACCTCCTCCTCACATCCAGCCTGAATCTCCCCACCTCCAGCTTCATTCCATTCCCCCTAGTCCTATCACTACCTGAGATCCTGGGAAGTCCCTCCCCAGCCTTCTTGTAGGCCCCCTTCAGATACTGGAAGGCCACAATTAGGTCCCCTGGGAGCCTTCTCTTCTGCAGGCTGAACAGCCCCAACTCTTTCAGTCTGCAAGTCATCTGTTTTTTCCCCTTCTATGCCCTTTTAAGTGTAACAAATTGCTGGTATGGTAACACTAAATTACAGGTTCAAGTCTCTGCTGTCACCAAACATAAGGAAACAAATGCCTTCAATCAACAGGTTTTTTAATACAACAGTATAAACCAAAGAGGCATGAAGCAAATTTTATTAGACAGGGAAATGCTGGAGAGGACAGACTAAAACTATGAAGAAATTAAACCCATTTCTAATTAATTGGACTACTTAAATGGAGGAGGACCCCAACACAAAACTTATCAGGAATACTTCTCACAGATTTCTCAGTCCCTAGAGCCAAATGAATGGAATCTTTAAGAGTAAATGAGATTTGTGACACAAAATGAAAGCATAAAATGAGGGCAGTTGCCCAGTAAACCAGAAGTAGCAATTTATCAAGGAAAATACCTACAGGATCTACAGGTGGCAACAGGTCTTTTTTCTCTTGCTCATCTTCCTCTTCATCTGTGCTATATTCTTCCATTGTTTCTCCACTTGCAAAATGAATAACCCTCCTTGGAATTTTCTTCTTCTTTCCTATGACACCCAGCTCCACATTCTCAAAGCCTCCCTCTCCATTTGAAAGTTGCTATAAAGAAGAAGAAAAAGAAGAAGAAAGTCATTATCTCAAGTGCATGCGTCTGGAACTGGCAAAGTTTCTCCTCAAAAAACTTCCTCAGGTATTTAAAATAGAATGATTGGTGTATGCAGTGCACATCCACAAGAGCCTGGCTGTAGCTAAAGGGTATGACTGAACCATTTTTATGTGCACATATATAAAACAACTAAAAAGAACAAAAGGTTAAGTACCTTCACTTCAGCATGGGCAGGTGGCATGTCTGGTTTTGTTCTTCCAGCTGCTGAACACTACAATGCAGTGTCTGGGTCACAAGCATTAAAAACAAAGCATACTTCTAGTTCAAAGTGCCAACCAATAATTCTTTAGACTCCTAACTCCTGTGGCCAGAGAATTTTACTAAGGTTTTGTTTGTACCTGCCAAAGCAGAGCCTTCACCTTGCTAGTGCTTTTAGCTGTTACTGCATCAAATGCACAAAACTGGTTGGAAAACACTTGTTACCCAGAGAAGGACCCAGAAGGTAGGAAATGCCAGCCACATGTTTTTAATGTGCCACAAAGGTTTTTTAAACTGCATGAGCTCATGTAACTTAAAACCATAACACAAGGAACCAGGTATGGGTGTGTGGACAGCAATGTGTCCCTGTGTACAAGAAGGCCAATGGGATCCCGGGGTGCATCAGCAAGAGAGAGTCCAGAAGGTCTAGGGAGGCCCTTCTGTCCTCTACTCTGCCCTGGTGAGACCATATCTGGAATCCTGTATCCACTTTAGGGCTCCCCAATTCAAGGAAGAGTGGGATCTACTGGAGAGTGTCCAATGGAGGGCCATGAGGATGATTAAGGGACCCAAACCTCTGTCCTATGAAGAAAGACTGAGAACTGGGACTGTTTAGTCCAGAGAAGACTGAGAGGAGGTCTTAATAATGTCTATAAATAGCTAAGGGGTGGGTGTTGAGAGGAAGGGGACAAGCTCTTCTCAGTGGCACCCAGCAGCAGGACAAGGAATAATGGATATAAACCAGAGCACAGGAAGTTTCACCTCAACATGAGGAGAAACTTCTTTACTGTGAGGATGATGGAGCACTGGAATGGGCTGCCCAGAGAGGCTGTGGAGTCTCCTTCTCTGAAGACTTCCAAAGGCAACCTGGACATGTTCCTGTGTGGCCAGCCCTAGGTGATCCTGCTCTGGCAGGGGGCTTGGCCCCAATGATCTTTGGAGGTCCTTTCCAACCCCTAGCATTCTGTGATTGTCTATGCAGAATTCAGGTTGCATAAAACAGGCACGTTCCAGTTTTCAACTTCTTGCCTCTGCAACCTTGTCCCCACAGAGGCAGCTCAGAATCATTCATAAATACATATGATTTTATCACACAGTTGTAGGACACTCCATAATCACTGTAAGCACAGCACCAGCGTTCCCATCTCTTGTGCTACATTATGTAACTTAGCTTTACAATGCAAATGGGCTCAGTTAGTTGGGAGAGGCAGTGGGCACAGTGCAGAGGGGCAGGAGGGGGCTGTAGGGAGCAGAATGGTTTCCTTCATTCCAGGCACAGCTTTTTCTGGTGCCCACAGAGAAGAGGGAGGGAAGGTAAAGATCACGTGCCAGGCTCCTCAGTGTGGAGAGGGAGTGCACACATCCATCATCTCTCCCAGCCCTCACACCACTGCTGCTCAAAACTGCAAGTCATTTCAGCTTCCCCTAGCATTTCTTTAGCTACCATGGCACACTGCAGGCATTCTCCTGGAGGAGCAGAGCAGAATCAAGTGCCAGGTTTTCACTGGGGTAATTCAGCTGCAATGGCACTACATTTTCATGCAGAATGACATTTTCATGCAGAATTACATTTTCCTGTAGAAAACCTGACTGTCCAGGGCTCACTGCACTCTCTGCTGTGTTTTGGCCGTGGGAACAGAGCAGGAACAGAACAGCAAAGCTATAAAAACACAAATGCTGAAAACAGAGGAGCAACCTAAGCTCAGGGAGTGCTCTTTGCCGGGCTGCATCAGCAAGTGCCAGTTACTGCCACTCAGATCTGCATTTTTTTGGAGCCAAAAGCACCACAGAGTCAGCCTTTTGTGAACATCTCACACTCCTTTATTGGCATCATACAATGATGCCATTTTTCATGCTTAGTCACAGTGCTGAAGAGCAATACAGCACCACAAATATTACTCTGATAACAGCAAGCAAAAATGAGCCACTCCTCAGAGCTACTCCAAAGGCACAGTCTCTTCATCTGATTTTGGCTCATTTAACTCAAATGCTTCTTCAAACAGTTTAACTTGGGAAGAAAAATTGTTGAAGTTTAAAAAGCAGGCTTTCACACCTTGCACACCCATAGTATCATAGTATCAGTCAGGGTTGGAAGGGACCACAAGGATCATCTAGTTCCAACCTCCCTGCCATGGGCAGGGACACCCCACACTAGATCAGGCTGGCCAGAGCCTCATCCAGCCTGCTCTTAAACACCTCCAGGGACGGGGCCTCAACCATCTCCCTGGACAACACATTCCAGGGTTTCACCACTCTCATGGGGAAGAACTTCCTCCTCACATCCAGCCTGAATCTCCCCACCTCCAGCTTCATTCCATTCCCCCTAGTCCTATCACTACCTGAGATCCTGAGAAGTCCTTCCCCAGCCTTCTTGTAGGCCCCCTACAGATACTGGAAGGCCACAATTAGGTCCCCTTGGAGCCTTCTCTTCTCCAGACTGAACAGCCCCAACTCCTTCAGTCTGTCCTCATAGGAGAGGTGCTCCAGCCCTATGAGGGACAATACTTGGACACATACCTAAGGACTAAAAGCTGTATAACGGAGTTGAGCAACCACTGGCTCAGGAGAACCAAAACACAGGAGAATCAAAACACAGAAGGAAAACACAGATGAAGAAAAACACAGGAGAAGGACAATGTTGCTGAGAGACATCATCATGGAGCCTGGAAGAAGCAGACTGAACCCTCTCTCCGTGCCCTAAGATCCTCCTGCTGCAACTCATGGAGCTGAAGAGGCTGCCCAGAGTACCACATCTCTTCTACAGCCAAAGCCTCACCACCCTTTCTCTACAGACCCAACATCTCCTGCAGCACCTTTCCTCCACAGACTCAAACTGTCCTGGGGGTGTGAGGGGTGTGGTAATACTATTCCTTTCCTCTTCTCTCTCTATTTTCTCTCTCTCCCTTTCTGATCCATCCACTTTATTTATGTAATAAATAGTCTAGCTGTTGATATTTTGGCCTGGTTTGTGCCTCTAATTTCACAACACAGGAGTATTCAAAAGAACTGAGTCTCCTTCCCTCTCTGGGCCCAGACAATGATAAATAATGCCTGCCAGCTGTTGCTTTGGTTGTTACCTAGTCAACAAGCCTGGGTACAGGTTTCACTCATCACTGGGAACATTTGTCCTTTTAATTTTCACACACACAACCTCAACAAAAGCCAACTCTCTTTGCTGAGAGCAAAAAGTTCAGCACCAGTAAATGTTTTTTACCTTTCCAAAGCTGTGTCAGTGCTGCTCCACTCTAGAGCTGCCAGCTAGACTGACTCTACAGCTCAAATGTTACACTACCTCCTGCTCCAGGCTTTACACTTGGGCTCTCCTTTATGGGTTATCACAAAGACTGCTCTGCTAGTCCACACCTTTAGTCAGGTTGCCACCTCATTTTTTTTTCTCCACAGGTTTGTCCCCCTCCAGTACCTGTAAGGGTCTTGAAAGACTCAGCACTTCTCTTAACCTCATGCCATGGAAGTATTCACTTTGGCTTCTATTCCAGTAATTACTAGACGCAACGGCCAGTCGCCCTTTGTGCTTTCACCATGCTAGCTGACACACAGAAGGTACTCCATGAACAGTGTGAAGTAACTTCCTTTTTCTTTTAGCTGCCCTGTTGGAATTTTTAATGGCTTTATGGCACCCTTCCAAGCCTCACCTGTCAGGAAATCAGCACCTGAAACTGTTGCTCCTTGTTTACCCTCTTTACACTCACCCTCTTACCTCACCTTTTGGCAGAAACAGAGAGAACAGGACATACTTTGAAAGTGTTGGGTACAATACCCAGCACAATGGCATTTTGGTCCACAACCACAAGGCCAAAGGAAATAAACAAACTCCAATTAAGGATGAGGTGTGCCAGGACGCCTGCAGGTGAGCCAGGAGAACCGGCACAGCCAATATTAGATGATGCAATAAAGTTTCACTGAGGAAAGATGAAAAGCAAGAACTAATAGGGAAAGCAGACTACCCACTTTGGTAGCTTTTAATCTGTTGGGCTCTGGCATTCTTATGAGAGCTTATGACCAAAAATGCCAAAGTCTGTGATGTCCACTCTCCCCCTCAGAAACGTGAGCAATTCAATTGCACTGAACTGACAATTCAGTTCTGGGCTCCCCAGTTTAAGAGGGACAGGGATCTGCAGGAGAGGGTCCAGTGGAGGGCTAGGAGGATGATTAGGGGACTGGAGCACTGCTTGATGAGGAGAGGCTGAGGGACCTGGGGCTTTTTAGTCTGGAAAGAGACTGAGAGGGGATTTAATAAAAGATTATAAATATCTGAGGGATATAAATATCTGGGCATCAGGAGGGAGGGGATAGGCTCTGCTCACTTGCTTCCTGTGATAGAACAAGGATGTAAGCTGCAGCACAGGAGGTTCACAGAGCACTGGGACAGCCTCCTTCTCTGGAGACTTTCAAGGCCCATCTGGATGCATTCCTGTGTGACCTGAGCTGGATGGTATGGTCCTGCTCTGGCGGGGGGGTTGGACTCGATGGTTTCTTTGTGTCTCTTCCAACCCCTGACATCCTGTGACAGTGCTAGTTAACGAGAAATATTTCTGCCCAAGTTATCTTGCCTGCCTGTTTGAGATTTTTTTTTCCTTATGGCTTGACTTTCCACCCTCGGGTTTCGACTGGAGCTAAACAGCGTGACCCTTTCTAAAGCAGGAGACAACAAAATACTAGTCAGAGGATGCCTGTAAGGAAAGAGCCTCAGAACACGAAGCCTTGGAAAGGCACAGTAACCAGCGACGGTGCAGGGCATAAAACATTCAGCGTGAGGCCGAGGTCAATGCGATGGGTACAACAGCTCGCCAGGTGACACTCTAATTAAAAGCTGGCGTCCCTGACCATCTCCAATGCCTCCGCGAACTTGACAGCACGGAAACTTGTCTCCATGTAATATTTATCAGGCTGGTTTGTCGTAGGCATTGCCTGACAGTGAGCAGGAGACACCCGAGACACGCGTGCCCGTCGTGCTCACTGTGATTACAGGGCGCTGGAAGGAAGGTCGGATGGGCAGAGGGACAGACTGACCGACCCACCGCCTCCCACCGCAGCCAGGGACCCCACACCCCTGCACCCGCCCCGGAGACCCGGCAGGCGCTGGGGGCTCTCCCAGCTGCCGCACACCCCCGGGCGACGCGGCCACCGCCCACGGACCCCGGCGCCGCCGCCCGCCCCACCGCGGCCCGGGAGGCCTCGCCCTGCTCCGGAAGCGGCCTCCTCCCGGGCTCGGCAGCGCGGCGGCCCGCCGCTAAAGACCGGGGAGAAGGCGCTGCGCCGGCCCCGCTCACCTGCTCAGGCTCCATGGCGCAGGCGGCAGCCGCGGGGCCGGCGGCGGGCGCGCAGTAGAGGGTGATGGCGGACAGCCCCTGCTCCATCCTCCCGCCCGCCGCCGCGCCGGGGGAGGGCGGCAGCGGCCCCGCCGCGGCCCAGGGAGGCGAGCAGCCGGGCGGCACCGCCCGTCACACCGCCCGACGGGGCGGCGCCTGCGGCCCGCTGGGCTGCGCTGCCGCCCGGGCTCCCTCCCTGTCCTGACGGGCGGGGTGCCTTGCCCGGGCTGGCCAAGGGGACCCCGGCACAGAGCCGGCAGCGGCCTCTGTCGTCTAGCTTCCCTCCGCAGCCCGGCAACAAGCGGGTTCCGGAGAGGGATGGGGCAGAGAGCAGAGGCAGCCGGGCTGCCGGGCACGGTCGTGCTTACAGCCACAGGGAAGCCCCTCCGCGGAGCGGTGCTCGGTGTGTTCCGGGGAAATACAACACTGTAGGAAGATGATGTGCATAAAAATCTGCGAAATAATAGAAGAACACTTTGAGAAGCACATGAAGATACTCAGCAGTAGCTGAGAGCCCTCTCAGGAGGAGCCAAGCTTGCTCTGCCTTTCAGCAGCCTTGGCTCAGGCCACTGAACACAAAAGACAAACCACAGGACAAGAAAAGAAATGAAAAACCATGGGAGCCTCAGCCCATGCGATGTGTTTGAGTGAGAAAATAACACTTAATCCCAGCAGGCAGGAAAAGGTGTTTGCCAGATAATTGGTTTGTTCCACTGGTCCAGCTGAGAGTCCTTTTCCCTTGAAGCCTGTGCAGAGGCCTCCTCATTGCAGGTGATGGCCCAGCCTGAATGAGGGGCCAGGGCTGACCTAGGCAAAGGGCACATTAGGCAATGACAGCTACTAGAGAAAAGAGCTAAAGTGGAGTAATTTGAAATGTCCTCATTGTGGGACTGAGGAGTGAGCAATTTTACTTATTTTTAAAAGATTGGAACCAATGGCTGTAACGTGGCCTTACTTACACGACATTAAGTGCTACACTTCAATCCTGTGTCATTAAGAACAGCTTCCAAAGAATTAGAGTATGTAGCACAGGATTATTTCATAGCTGGTGAAAGGTTACTTCCATCAACCAAGTACCATCTCCCAAAATCATTGAACGTGCAACAGAAAGCTATTTCTATACTCGTGTGCTGGTTGTCAAAGCTTATTAAGATCCTGCAACCAGATAAAAGGGTGACTGAAGGATGTCACCGTTCCTGAAAGGTACAGAGCAGGATTGAGCTTGCCTTGTGCATCACTTGGTCATTGGCTCCTTCTAGTGGCCTTCCCCGGGCGCTACAATCCTAATGACCTAAACCCTTCCTTACCTACCTCAAGCTCTCAATGAACTTTAGCCATGTGTCCAGACACAGCTCACTTGCCTGAGCAGCAGCACCTTTCAGCAAGATAAAAGACTGAGGTCTGTCTGTGTGTAAGTATTTCCAGTGAAGTTGGAAGTTTAATTTTTCAGGCTTCTTCCATGCCAAAGAAAACTCTTCAGCAGAACTTGCTGAGAGCCCATGAAGGACAAATACAAGAAGCTTCATGCATGGGCAGTTGCTGGCCTTTTTATCTCTTAGTTGCTTGATGCAATTAATCTCCAATTCAGAACATCAAACTGAGAGAACACACAGAAGATGAGTTTCTGTTCTCTTATGGTTTTAGTATTTTCTTCTGTACCTTGTGCTCTGCAGGACACACACACACGAATCCCATACTCCCTAAAAATAATTGTTCTCCTATAAAGCAGAACTCCATCTAGTATGTATTAGAAATTATCTCCATAAGGACTGCTTAACTGGCAGTGTGGTATGAAGATTATCTTTAGTACATGAGACAACTGGTTATCTGCATAGCTATACAGCTCTCCTCCATTCTTTATGTAGAGGGCAAAGTTCTGGAGAACAGAGTTTTGCACAGACCTAAGCACAGCACATCCACCTTCTAACAATGCTCCAACCTGAGCAGCAATAGCACATTTCAGATACTTACTCTTATAGTATGTGTGTTAAACAAGAGTTACAAGAATCATTAGAAACAAAGGGAAACTGATTCATCATAGTATCTGTCAGGGTTGGAAGGGACCACAAGGATCATCTAGTTCCAACCCCCCTGCCATGGGCAGGGACACCCCACACTAGAGCAGGCTGGCCAGAGCCTCATCCAGCCTGGGCTTAAACACCTCCAGGGATGGGGCCCCAACCACCTCCCTGGACAACCCATTCCAGGGTTTCACCACTCTCATGGTGAAGAACTTCCTCCTCACATCCAGCCTGAATTACACAGTGATAGAGGAGAGCTGTGATAGCACTGAAGAAACAAGTCCTTCCCTTGTTTATAACCACTCAGATTTTATTTTACAGCATATTTGTGACATGGTATGTTACTATAACCAAAGACCAGGGCTGTTTACAAATATAATGGCTGCCACTTGATGTAAACAATTTAAAAGTGCCTCTAAACATTAAAATTTTACATCATGATTTTCTCCTATTGAACTGAATTGCTCTTTGTGCCATCAGGTATAAGTGGAGAAGAACTAATCCAAGCAAAAACAGTTTTCAGAAATTAGATGTAGGAACTCAGAAGCCTGAATAAGATTTCAAAAGACCACTCCCCTCATCACTATAAAAAGGAAGAAAGCCAATTTGTTCACTGAAGTTACAATGAAGAGTCAATCAAGTCCATTTTTATTAAGGCTTCTTTACATATTATTGAATCCCATCATGCCTTTCATATTCCCAGCAGCACCTTGTTGAAATTGTCTCATCATGGACTGCAATCCTGCCATGCCACCTGCAGAAAATAAGCGAGAACATGGATGTGTTAATGAACTCTGAAGCACAGCTATCTTGCTTCTGAGGCCTCATTACAGCACACACCCTATTTCAGTAACACACAAGTGGCAAAGCTCAAGACTGTCAGGTCAGTTTTAAATGGCTGTCAAAAATGGACAACTGAGTAATTCACATCCAACATTCAAATCAAATTTACACAGAATGATAAAATGGCAAAGGGAAAAACCAAACTAGAGCCCAGGATCATGGTCAATATATTTCCTCTCAGTCTGTGATGCTACGGTTTGGATGTTATTTGAAAACATATTCCATGCTTGTAAAACAAGTTACAATCTGATGACAGGGTTTATTTGTTGAGGAAAACTAAAGGAAGATCCTTCTGGTGAACATTTTCCTTTCCAGGATGTTTCCATTTGCTGGGAATAAGGTCTGCAAAACATCAGGCTTCATGCAGGTTTTAAGATGACCCAAAGAAGAAAACCTCCAAGGATTGACCATTAAAAGCATTAGCGAAGTTTCAGTCTGGGAGTTTTTATTTCAAGCTGCTCTTACCAAATTTAATTATTTAAGGCAAAGCTTCAAAGGGAAAGAAAAGTTTAGAAACTGATTTCTTTTACCACGATCATGTGTCAGGTTCTCTCATCAGACACCACTCTAAATGCTTAGTCTGAGTGCTGAAGCAAAACGAAGAGACTACATTAAGCACTGCCAAGTACCAAGTATTCATGACACGTGGACTAAACTTTCTGGTTCCTCTTAGAAAGCCCAGAAATAGACAATACTGATATATAATGCACACATGCTCATTTCACCTTACATTTCAAGTTCTTTCACTGCAATTGGTAGCCCTGTGTTGAAACTGTAAAAAGCCAACACATACCCATATGATGAAGAACTCTTGGATCCATCATCTTTGCCATCTGCTGGTTCAGTTTGGCCAACTGTGATGGGTTTACATTCTTTGACATGTCACCACCTAACAAAACAAACAAACAAAAAAGAAAGAAAGGAAGGATTTGTAAGACAATGGATTTACTTATGGGGCTAAACCAGAATTTTACCTGCTAATTTTGGATTCAAACCCCTGTGAGGCCTTGAGTTGAACTCTGCTACATCAGCCACTTAGAAGTACTTTAAGGATCAGTCCCTGCATCCCCCCATAAGGGACTGAAGTGTCAGTATTGTATTAGTAACAAAATCTCCATTGATAGAATAGAATAAACCTTTAGATCTAGAATAGAATAAACCAAACCAGGTTGGAAGAGACCTTCAAGATCATCGCATCCACCCCATCAACCAATCCAACCCACCCAAACAGCTAACCCATGGCACCAAGTACCCCATCAAGTCTCCTCCTGAACACCTCCAATGATGGTGACTCCACCACCTCCTTGGGCAGCCCATTCCAATGGGCAATCACTCTCTCTGTATAGAATTTCTTCCTAACATCCAACCTGAACCTCCCCTGGCGCAGCCTGAGACTGTGTGCTCTTGTTCTGCTACTGGGTGCCTGGGAGAAGAGACCATCATCCGCCTGTCTACAACCTCCCTTCAGGTAGCTGTAGAGAGTGATAAGGTCACCCCTGAGTCTCCTCTTCTCCAGGCTGAGCAATCCCAGCTCCCTCAGTCTTTCCTCATAGGGCTTGTGTTCCAAACCCCTCACCAACTTTGTTGCCCTTCTCTGGACTTGTTCCAGCAAGTCAACATCTTTCCTAAACTGAGGGGCCCAGAACTGGACATAGTACTCAAGGTGTGATAAAGCAAAAACCACAGTAGTTTTCACTGCCAAGTTAGTGTGTCATGAAAAACAGTTCAGCTTTTACCAGTTACATAAAAGATTTCAAACATCATGAGCTACAACTTACTTTCTCCTCTTTCAACGTCCAATTGACATTTGCACACTTCTTCTGTATTAAGCCATCAAGTGACCTCCCCAGTGAGTTAATAAATGTGTTTGCTGGGGGTTTTTCATTTGGATTTTACCTTTGAAAAGCCCTTTGATGCCTCCCATCTTTTTCACCATCTGTGCAAACTTAGTATATTGGGTCAAAAGCTCCTGAACATCTCTTGTAGAAACACCTGAACCTCTTGCTACTCTTTGGATTCTTCCTGGCTGCTTACTGAATACTTTGGCACCATCTGTACTGTCAAGTTCTGCAATTAAAGCATGGGAAAGAAAAAAGAAATCATTCAGTTACTGACATTAAAACCTGTTACATGTGGCAGCAAACTTGTTCTCATTCTTAGGTATTTAGTCTTGAGCCAGAGAACAAAAAAACCCCAAAGTTTTAGAAGTGACAATACAGAATTTTAGCTAGAGATAGTCCCTAGAATATTATAGTACTGAAAAGTTGGTATGTTCATGTGTTAATCATCATGATAAAAGGCACCTGAATAAGTCACACTCTCAACACACTTGGTCTTAAACCACATTGATGTGTATTGCAGAAGAGTAAGAGCATACTTCTGCAAGTTTTAGGTGAATTAGAAACAACACACCTTGAATTCAAAGGCTAGTCACCAAGTAAATTCACAGGCGAGTGGGGAAAAAAAGATAGCAATGACAGATGAAAGCTGAATGGAGCTTTAATTTGCAAGCATAGTGGTAGTGATTTAAGCAGCAGATACAGTAATAAAGACACTGTAATACATCTTTGGCAGTAGAATGCTTCAAAATTCCATCCATTCTACACAAGACAGAGCAGCAACAGGCAAGTGTCAAGCTACCTCTAAATATTTACTCATTCAGAAAGCTTGAGACACATGCACCCTTTGACATTCTAAGAGTGAGAAATGCTCCTCATCATTTTCCATCACTGGGGATGCTGCCTGATGTCCAACTGGTTTCCAAAAGGTCTCTGTCGCTAAGTTTGTTCAACAATGGAAAGTAAAATAGTGGCTGAAGTTCATCTTACCTTGGTCATTCATACTGTCCATGATAGTCATCAGCTTCTTTAGCCTTGCCATTGATTCCTGTTCATTGCCTTTACTCATGAAGTCAGTGCCAAAGCCAGGGATCATACCCTTGATTTAAAAATTGGGGGGGGGAAAAAAGTTGTGTCAGAAGAGGCCAAGCTAATTTAATTAAACATCCAGAAATATGCACAGCAAGTTTTATTTCAGTAGTCACATACTGCAGTAGGCAAACCATTTCACCTTTGGGGAAAAAAAACCCAAACCAAAAAAAAACAACCCAGACTCTAAACCCAGTTTAAACTTCACAGCAGAAGTTTATCAAACAGAAATGGAAGTCCAATAAGATTATTTTTGAGATAACTAACCAAGATCTGACTGAAGGGTCCCATTTTCATGATGTTTTGGAATTGTTCATACATATCTCTTAATGTGAATTGACCTGAAGGACAACAAAAAAAAGAAGATTAGCAGACTTCACACTGGTATTTCAGTCTAACTGTCCTTTCTCAGTTATTCTTATTTACCAGGCAAATACTACACTGCATTGATAAGCAGATAAACCTCTTCTCTATTAAGAGGGCTAAACCATTTTAGATGGCACACTTGAAAGTCAAGCTAGTTCTTCTGCAGTTACAGGCAAGTCCAACAGACTTTTCACCTACCAAAATCATAGCTCCATTTACTTGCCTGCCACATTTATTAAGGGAGCAGCTGTTCTTCACTGCATACAAGTTACTTCGAATAGTATCATAGTATCATTTGGGGCTGGAAGGGACCACAAAGATCATCTAGTTCCAACCCCCCTGCCATGGGCAGGGACACCCCACACTAGAGCAGGCTGGCCAGAGCCTCATCCATCCTGGTCTTAAACACCTCCAATAGAATAGAATAAATCAGGTTGGAAGAGACCATCAAGATCATCGAGTCCAACCTATCATCCAACACCACCCAACCAACTAAACCATGCAACCAAGCACCCTATTAAGTCTCCCCCTGAACACCTCCACTGATGGCGATTCCACCACCTCCCCAGGCAGCCCATTCCAGTGGGCAATCACTCTCTCTGTGTAAAACTTCCTCCTGACCTCCAGCCTGAACCTCCCCTGGCGCAGCCTGAGACTGTGTCCTCTTGTTCTGGTACTGGCTGCCTGGGAGAAGAGACCAACCTCTGCCTGTCTACAACCTCCCTTCAGGTAGTTGTAGACAGCAATAAGGTCACCCCTGAGTCTCCTCTTCTCCAGGCTAAGCAGCCCCAGCTCCCTCAGTCTCTCCTCATAGGGCTTGTGTTCCAAGCCCCTCACCAACTTTGCTGCCCTTCTCTGGACATGCTCCAGCAAGTCAACATCCTTCCTGAGGGGCCCAGAACTGGACACAGTACTCGAGGTGTGGCCTAACCAGTGCAGTGTACAGGGGCAGAATGACCTCCCTGCTCCTGCTGGCCACATTGTTCCTTATGCAGGCCACCATGCCCTTGGCCCTCTTGGCTGCCTTGGGCACACTGCAGGCTCATGTTCAGCCTACCATCAAACAGTACCCCCAGGTCCGTCTCTGCCTGGCCGCTCTCCAGCCACTCTGACCCCAGCCTGTAGCTCTGCATGGGGTTGTTGTAGCCAATGTGCAGAACCCAGCACTTGGATGTGTTAAATCTCATGCCGTTGGATTCTGCCCATCTGTCCAGCCTGTCGAGGTCTCTCTGCAGAGCCTCTCTACCCTCCAGCAGATCAACTCCTGCCCCAAGGTTGGTGTCGTCAGCAAATTTACTGGTGATCGACTCAATGCCCTCATCCAGATCATCAATAAAGATGTTAAGGAGGATGGGGCCCAGCACTGATCCCTGGGGGACTCCACTGGTGCCTGGCCGCCAGCTGGCTGTGGCACCACTCACCACCACTCTCTGGGCTCGGCCCTCCAGCCGGCTCCTAACCCACCGCAGTGTGCTCCCGTCCAAGCCATGGGCTTAGACATGTAACACACATTATTTCAGTGGTTGACATCTCTGAGAGAACCTGCCATGATTACAGGTCACAGTAAGACACTCACTCTCCAGGCCTTGGGAATAACTTACCATGTTTGAGCTTTTCTATGAGTGCTTCATTATCATCCAGTTTCAACTCATTTACTTTGTCTATCAATCCTTCAATATCACCCATACCTGGAGGAAAAAAAACAACCAACCAGCTCTGAAGTTAGCATTTAAAATAAATAAGTACCAATCACATTTTGACTTTCTAATATCCAGTTCAAAGTGTCTTATAAGTAACAACGTCCATAGTACATACCAAGAAGTTTGCTGATGAAAGGCTGTGTTTTAAAGGGCTCAAAGTCATCTATGTGTTCACCAGTTCCAATAAAAATAATAGGGCTCTTTGTGGCAGCAACTCTGCAGTAAAATACATTTCATGAAATAGCCTCTCAAAAACCACCCCACCCTTTTGTCCCACTTATCAGCCAGGCACCATCAACACAACGCATCCTCTCTGAAGTGTTTTTCTTGCTCCTTAAACTATTCATGTAAAAACATCCAGCATTTAGGGTGAGAATCTGGGAGTAGCTAACAAGATGTTTCCCTAATTAGTGCTTTCTAAAATACAAGCCCTGCTTTGAAAATTCAGCCCAAATACAAGTTGCTTATTTCTGTTGCTGAGATTAAGAAACTTGAGAGGAAAGCAAAAGAAGTCATCTCAACTATGTTCTAATATTGAGAAGTCACATTAAGACAGGCACTGATTAATTTTTCCCTTGTGGTACCCTCCTACAACAGACATTTTCAACACTGGGAAATAAGAAACAACCTAAGACATCATAAAAATCAGAACCTTGCTTCTGAAAATCAGAACTCTGCTTCTGGTCTACAGAGCATAGAACAAGCAGAGCAGACCTAAGCATGTGACAACTGCAACAAGCCTTTGGCATTTCCATTTTGCTCTCAAGTTAAGCTTTTCCCTCACCATGCTATAAATAACAGCAACACACATGTGGCAGTTTAAGAACTCTAACACTTAAGATCAAAGTCAGTGATTTACCAAGTTGGTGTCAGTTAACTTTGACTGTTTTGACAAATCATTTCAGATCCATACAAGGTGTACCATTCAAATGATGGCCGCACCCAAAGAGTGGCTGTCAATGGCTCCATGTCCCAGAGGAGGCCAGTGACAAGTGGAGTCCCTCAGGGATCAGTCCTGGGACCTATCTTATTCAACATCTTTGTGGGGGACATGGACAGTGGCATTGAGTGCACCCTCAGCAAGTTTGCCGATGACACCAAGCTGTGTGGTGCAGCAGACACGCTGGAGGGAAGGGAGGCCATCCAGAGGGACCTTGACAGGCTGGAGAGGTGGGCACAGGCCAACCTCATGAAGTTCAATAAGAGCAAGTGCAGGGTCCTGCAACTGGGTCGAGGCAATCCCAGGCACAAATACAGGCTAGGCAGTGACTGGCTGGAGGATAGCCCTGAGGAGAGAGACTTGGGGGTGCTGGTGGACAAAAAGCTCAACATGAGCTCTCAGTGTGCACTTGCAGCCCGCAAAGCCAATCAGATCCTGCGCTGCATCAGGAGAAGTGTGGCTAGCAGGTCGAGGGAGGTGATCCTCCCCCTCTACTCAGCCCTGGTGAGACCCCACCTGGAGTACTGTGTCCAGTTCTGGAGCCCCTATTACAGGAGGGATGTGGAGGTGCTGGAGCGTGTCCAGAGAAGGGCCACGAGGATGATCAGAGGGCTGGAGCACCTCTCCTATGAGGACAGACTGAAGGAGTTGGGGCTGTTCAGTCTGCAGAAGAGAAGGCTCCGAGGTGACCTAATTGTCGCCTTCCAGTATCTGAAGGGGGCCTACAGGAAGGCAGGGGAAGGACTTCTCAGGATATCAGGTAGTGATAGGACTAGGGGGAATGGAATGAAGCTGGAGGTGGGGAGATTCAGGCTGGATGTGAGGAGGAGGTTCTTCACCATGAGAGTGGTGAAACCCTGGAATGGGTTGTCCAGGGAGGTGGTCGAGGCCCCGTCCCTGGGGGTGTTTAAGAGCAGGCTGGATGAGGCTCTGTCCAGCCTGATCTAGTGTGGGGTGTCCCTGCCCATGGCAGGGGGGTTGGAACTAGATGATCCTTGTGGTCCCTTCCAACCCTGAATGAAACTATGAAACTATGAAATGTGGTTGGAGGCTAGTCTGACATGCCATCATCTAAGTCCTATCAGATAAAATGTGACATTTTTCTAGTCAGTAGAGCCTGTCAAGGTGCAGCACATGGGAAGTCCATAAAGAGAACCTGAAAAAGTATGACTGCAGACATTCTTTACTGAACTGCTAGGCACTGGCAATCCAGAAGTGTGATTTGCATTGCAGTTTTAAGGCCGTTGGACATGACTATAATTTCTTCCCCCTTCTAGAAAAAATATTGGGTATTAAGTGAGCAGCAAATTTCTTCAGGTAAGCTGCAGTTAGGTCTAAATTTGTATTTTTGGCAAAATCTCCTCATACATACTATGCAATAAACACAATTGCTTGGTGCTGTTTTCAGAAGTCTGACATGTGACAATACACATTACTGTACTGCACTATCCAATTCTGACTGATACTAAATATCAATGGGTGACCCTATCCACCAGAAGTAAGGTAAGAGCACAGCTGTGACTGACTCAAATCTCAGATTCTGTGCAGACACATTCACACTTTCACAGACAGGTCTCTGTGAGACACCAAGACATTTCATGGCTGGCTGTGCACTATCACAATACTTACGCACTAAGAGCTCCCCCTCCTTTGGCATGTCCATCCAGCTTAGTAACGATAACAGAAGCTACATCTACTTTGTCCTTGAAGGCTTTAGCTTGAGCTTCACAAGCTTGGCCAATGGAAGCATCCATCACATAAACAATGTTATCTGGTTGCTAGGAGAAATTAATAGTAACAGTAAAATATTAGTATTAATAAAAAGAAGATAAGAAATAGTAATTTCCTGCTTTCTACAACAGTGTTTGTGCACTATGTTCAGTAGCAGAACCTGCTCCAGTAACAGTACATAAGGGCTGTGCAGTTTAAAACAAAAGGACCATCTGAAAACAGATGTTGCATTACTAGAATAGAACAAACCAGGTTGGAAGAGATCTTCAAGATCATTGTGTCCAACCTATCATCCAACACCACCTAATCAACTAAACTATGCAACCAAGCACCCCAGCAAGTCTCCTCCTGAACACCTCCAGTGATGGTGACTCTACCACCTCCCCAGGCAGCCCATTCCAATTGGGCAATCACACTCTCTGTGAAGAATTTCTTCCTAACATCTAGCCTAAGCCTCCCCTGGCACAGCCTGAGACTGTGTCCTCTTGTTCTGGTACTGGCTGCCTGGGAGAAGAGACCATCATCCGCCTGTCTACAACCTCCCTTCAGGTAGTTGTAGAGAACAATAAGGTCACCCCTGAGTCTCCTCCTCTCCAGGCTAAGCAGCCCCAGCTCCCTCAGTCTCTCCTCACAGGGCTTGTGTTCCAAACCCCTCACCAACTTCATTGCCCTTTTCTGGACTCGTTCCAGCAAGTCAACATCCTTCCTAAACTGAGGGGCCCAGAACTGGACATAGGACTCGAGGTGTGGCCTAACCAGTGCAGTGTACATGGGGAGAATGACCTCCCTGCTCCTGCTGGCCACATTGTTCCTGATGCAGGCCAGGATGCCATTGGCCCTCCTGGCTGCCTGGGCACACTGCAGGCTCATGTTCAGTCTACCATCAACCAGTACCCCCAGATCCTTCTCTGCCTGGTTGCTCTCCAGCCACTCTGACCCCAGCCTGTAGCACTGCATGGGGTTGCTGTGGCCAATGTGCAGAACCCAGCACTCGGATGTGTTCAATCTCCTGCCCTTGTACTCTGCCCATCTGTCCAGCCTGTCGAGGTCCCTCTGCAAGGCCTCTCTACCCTCCAGCAGATAGAGGGACTATCTGACTTACCTACCACACAGAATATTAAGAATTTAATAGGTTTACAGTTATTGCTTCAGTCATTTTACCAAGTATCTGAGCCAATAAGCTAATTAGCAATTGGCCAACAAGCAATTAATAGCTAACAGTATCTTCCTCTTGGTTCTACATGAATGCAAGACATGCATTCTACCCACTGAAAACAAGTTAGCCAAAAGCAGAAGTTGTAGGAAGTGTCATACTCCCAGAATCAAGTAGCCAGGCTTTTTAAACACACACAAGAAGCACCAGCTTCATTTAGGGATCAAAGTCTCCCAAACATCTTCTGTTTCAGGCCGATTATTTGTGACAAATCTAGAACATAACTGCAGGAAACCAGATCAGACTCATTCTTTTATCTGGTTTCTCAATGCAAAGATCCTGAAAAATAAAATGTTAAAGCAGGAACTGTAATCTAGTTATGTGCAAGTATCATAGAATGGTTTGGGTTGGAAAGGACCTTAAAGATCATCTAATTCAAACCCCTCCTGCCATAGGCAAGGACACCTTCCACTAGACGAGGTTTCTCAAAGTTCCTGTCCAACCTGGCTTTGAACACTTCAGGGAGGAGGCAGCCTGTTTCAGTGTCTCACTGTAAATAATTTCTCCCTAATACTCAGTCTAAATCTACTCTCTTCCACCTTAAAGCAAATAAGGATTCAAAAAGGGATTGGATGTGGCACTTGGTACCATGGTTTAGTAGTCATGAGGTGTTGGGTGGCAGGTTGGACTTGATGATCTTTGAGGTCTTTTCCAACCTTGTGGATTCTATGAGTCTAAGGAGCATGTATCTTAGAACCCAATGCATTAATAGAGGAAACAGTGCAAGATACTTGAAGTTAATAGCCTTACACATCTGCTTAAAAATTAATGTATGGGGCCTTCCACCTGCATTTTATACCAGCTACTCACTTCCAGCAAACATCCTTTGCTCTTTAGTTGCCCAACTCTATCAGCTTGCATGGCTGGAGTAATGAACAGCACAGATATTGTTAATGGGGCTGGGATTTTCAGCTTGAATTACAGACACAGGAATTAAAACTGACACAGAACTATCAAGCAGTGATCATTCAGCCCTTTTTCCATCACTTCCACTTGTAATTTCTAATATAATCTGGGAGTGAAAGCACTGACACATTCCAGAGGAGCAAAAGCCACACAGGAAATGAGGAGATACATGAATTGTAGTCAAGTTACTGTAACAGAAGCTTCTTGAAGCTACTCACTATGGCATTAGCAACTTGCAACATCTCTTCAAACAAAGAGTCTTCCTGTTTGTGACGTCCACTTGTATCAACAATTATTATTTCAAAGTTTTCATTCTTGAATTTCTCAACACCTTCTGAGGCAATAATTACAGGATCCATCTCTGTGTAACTGATCACAAGGAGAAACATATCCTTTATTGCACACACGTGTAATTCTTTTCCCGTCCCCCCAAGAAACCAAATTCAAACTTTTATCACTTGACTGTAAACTCAACTATAAATCTAGGTTTCAAGTGGGACTTTCCTCTTATGTCAAGCAAAAATTGATTGAAAATATTCCTTCCTAAGCCCTCTGCCCTTAGTATTCAGTGAACTGAAGCACAAAGGATTCTAACCTGCTGAAGATTGCACTAAGTTCTAGTAGCCCTTCTCTGAAATAACATTTAGCTAAGGGTTAACATTTAGCACAGCTGCAGTGAAGCTTTGGGGAAAGCTATTTATCAATAAATCTATTTGAGGTTCAATGCTGTCCCTACTTGACAGTAAAAATTAAGGGTCCAACCTGCAAAGATACCTCCTGAAAATCTCAATGTGTCTGGCAAAGGCCTATAAACTGCTATACAAAGAGAACGTCCCAGGTGCTTTATCTCTTCTTACACTATCCCTACCTGCTACTACTGGCAGGCTGTGTACTGAACTAGGGAGAATTTTCATCTGGTCAAAGCAAGTATTATAACAAATCAAGCCCCATTCAGTGTTGCCTAATGGCACAGGTGTGAGGTGTTCAATAAGGAGCAATGCATCACTGGTGCTGAATCATTCTCCAAAGTGATTTTGAAAGATGCTTACCTCCCATAAAATGGAATTCTTGCTTTTGTGGCATTCTGCTTTAACTGGTCAAAAGCACCTGTGAGAGAGGTATAAGCAAATAACTATCTCTAATACTTACAGACTTCTTTAAAAATAAAGAACCACATCACTGAATACTGTATTACCTGCTCTGTATGTGTCTGCACATATTAAACATGTCTTCCAACCTTTCCTTTGATAGAAGTAGGCTAACTGTGAAAACAAATCCAAAACAAGTAGTCAGACCAAAATTCCACTAGAAAGCAAGACACTGAGTAACAGCTTAAATCACTGAAGTACACAGAGGGCACAAAGTCAGTCCAGCCCTCCTATAACTGAGACCCCTTAGTAACACTGCACAGGTATCAAATGTCAGCATCTGTTAATTGGCAAAGGATGTTTTACAAGTAATTATTAATGGCAAGATGAAAACAGCTGCTTGACTGTGCCTCTGATTTCGGTTTCCTGAGGTAGGAAATACTATAAACCATTCCACTTTGCATTTTATTAATTCCTGGATTCTGCTCACTGTTAGAATGACAGATAGGCCTTGCTTTTACAAACAAAACCACCCCATGCAGTAGGTACTTCAGTACTGTAACAGCTACAACTCAAACAGCTCTTTGTTTCTGTAGCTCCAGAAGAACAAAGATATTTCCATTGCAAAGACATCTTTTAAAGCGATGGATGGAATCCTTCATTTCTTGCAAGATTCAGCTGGACTGGTACAATATATGTTCACAGAGCATTTGACTGACCTAAGACAAACTCACAAAGCATAGGTTTGCCTACAGAAGCACTAGGAAAGTCTCAAGAAATCAGCAGTGATATATCTGATATTGCCCACGTGACTCTCTGAATCAAATGGCTAAGAGGAGCAACAAAGATCTACCAGTCTTCTTCCATAAGGTAAATTTTCTTCCCAGCAACAATCATAAATGGCTCAAGGGTCAATTCAGAGCATTAGCATTCTGTTTTTAAGCCTTAATAATACAAATCCAAATTTCCTCAGTGAGTTTGGGGCTGGAATGGGTTTCACACCAACAAGTCATACTTAACTGAGCTATCTAACATTGAGGCCAACTTCTGGTTGCCCTAAACAGGCAATGGAATGAGAAAGGGTCCATGCATGGTACTAGTCTTAAACCCAGAGAGCAAAGCATAGAAATAATCTTTATCATCTATAATATTCTTTCATCAAGAATTCAGTTTAAAATAAAGTCTTAAAGAAAGTCCTACTAGCCATAAATTACCTCAAAATAGTATTACTTTGGACATCCATCTCATCTCAGAACCCCCTATGCAAAACTGTACCTATACTGTGATGATTGTTTTCCTAGTAATACCAGCAGCACAGATTAATAAACAAATCCTGCCAAAGGAGTCCAATCACCACCACCTCCCCTGAGGGGCAAAAAACAGACACACACACTTTCAATGCAAGTTACCTTTGAACAAGTTGTTGTTTTACCACTTCCTTGCAAACCAACAAACATTATAATATTCTGCTTTCCTTTGGTGGGTGTCCATGCTTTGACTCCAGGATCTACAAGCTAAAGAACAAAGCACAATGTTAAGTTGCAGGACTGAAATTCAGAAGCAGACAGCAGTCACTGTCATGCTAGGTCTCTATAGTTTTATATTCAGTAGAACAAACCCATTTCTGCATGTTCTAGTCTTAATTTGGTTTAGATGCCTGCTCATTTACAGTGAACAGCAACAGCATGTGCAAGTTATCTATAGCCTGCAGCGTTATAGAATCATAGGGTTATAGAATACTAGGGTTGGAAGGGACCCCAAGAATCAGCTAGTTCCAACCCCTATGCATAGTAATTCTACAGCAGTGTTAATTTCCTTCTAACATCAACACCAAAGTCAGGGTGGTAGGGCATGAGTACAATAACACAGAAACATGACCTCTACCCCACCATCTCTGCTTGAGATGGACCTCTTCTGGTGAGAATCCTACAGTATAGAACTGTTTCTAGAGAGCCATGATAAGGGTGGGCACAGACTACACAACAAAAGCCTATATAAAAGGAGAGAATGGTGATACCCAGCCACTGATCTGACCAAGCAGGGGGAGTAAAGAAATTCTCCATGAACTGCTGGATTGTTACTTAACATTTTCCCAAAGGCTGAAGTAGTCTGAATAAATCAATTGGATAGCAAGGGCTTGTTTCTGGGACAACTAAAGACATACCAGAAGCTTACAGTACTTTATTTCATCTTGAAATTGAAGAGTAACAACAGCTGAACTTGAAGCTGAAACTGAAATTAGCCTGAGACATGCCCAGGTGTTAGTTTCCATCAGAAGAATGTTACTGTCTGCAATAGTAAGAAACCTTACAACAGAAAATGTAACTGCAGGTACCTCACAACTTAAAGCTCAGCTTGCTACTACACTGCTTCCACAGCCCAAGCTGTACCAGAAAGGTGATTTAATACACAATTTTGAAGTCCTACCTTAACAAGTTCCTTAAAGACAGCATGCTGAATCATTTTTCTTTTGTTAAGGCCAGATGCCATTTCTTCAAGATCAATTGCTGACCTGAGTTTAGGAAAACCATGAAACACTCGCATAAGTTAAAGGATCACTTTAACCTAGTAACAAATGAAGTTCTTGCAAACAGAACAGCACTCTCATTTGCCTTCAGTTTTCAGATAGGATATCATTAAGAGACATGCATTAGAGATACTACTTCTGTATGGAGGACAAAAACCAGGCTTCTGAAACACATCTTTCAGACTGGCATCTACTTGAATTACTCATCTGAAAATAGCCAAGCTAGCAGCACTGGTCATCTACACAGATCAATTTGTATCCACCACAGAACATGGTGATGTGCTGTCTAGGAAGGAACCTTGAGTACTGTGTCCAGTTCCGGGCCCCTCAGTTTAAGAAGGACATCAAAACACTTGAACATGTCCAGAGAAGGGCAACAAGGCTGGGGAGAGGCCTTGAACACAAGCCCTATGAGGAGAGGCTGAGGGAGCTGGGATTGTTTAGCCTGGAGAAGAGAAGGCTCAGGGGAGACCTCATTGCCCTCTACAACTACCTGAAAGGTGGTTGTAGCTGGGAAGGAGTTGGTCTCTTCTCCCAGGCAACCAGCACCAGAACAAGGGGACACAGTCTCAAGCTGTGCCAGGGGAGGTTTAGACCCAAGGTGAGGAGAAAGTTCTTCACCGAGCGAGTCGTTCGCCATTGGAATGTGCTGCCCAGGGAGGTGGTGGAGTCACCATCCCTGGAGGCGTTCAAGAGGGGATTGGATGTGGCACTTGGGGCCATGGTCTACTCATGGGGTCTGTGGTGACAGGTTGGACTCAATGATCCTCGAGGTCTCTTCCAACCTTAGTTATACTGTGATACTGTGAACAAAACTTACTACACCACTCAATGCATGACAGCAACAGTTTGTTTTAAACTACTCTAACAGCAATAACCAACCAGCTAAACCTGAGAGATTCTTTTGATGGAACCAGCTAGACATTTAGTTCAAACAGTCCTTTCCTGTTGAACTGGGTGTATCTAATGAAGTTAGAAGTTGCTTATTCTTTAGTAACCTCAAATTACAACTTTCACAAACATCAGAAGTGAAATGTATTTTCTTTATTCCACTTACTTGACATTTTCTCTGAGCTGCTTCACAAGTTTGATGTTAACATCAGCTTCCAGTAATGCTGTACATACTTCTTTTAACATAGCATTTAAAACCTTTGGAGCACAAAAGAAAGAAATGGGTTTGCAATACACAGTATTGACTAGGCCACTATTAGCTCCAAATAAGAATCTTCCAGTGCATTTCAGATGTAAGCAAGGCTTTTGCAAATTAAATGCATGCAATCCTTTCATTATATTGTCTGCCACAAAGCAGTCTATGCATTTGCTCCTCTGTACATGCAATTTGAAAGCCTAATACTGGAAAAGAAGGGTTCCTGGGCTGTAATTTGCACACTATAACTGTGTAATGGAGAACACTTTCTGTTGCATGAAGGATAACAGCAGCAACGTTTCTTAAACTTCCCTATGGGTACTCTTAGCTGTAAAAGAAATCCACAAACCAATCTCCTGACACAGCACAATCTCTGTACATGAAAGTATTCCTCAAAAGCAAGGAGGACACACTGCTATCTACATTCTCAGCAGAAGCTGCACTGTTGCTCTGGGGTATGCCTTCTAAGCAAATGTGTGCCTCAGAACCACTGAACTGCATTCCTGTGACTTTTCAGAGTAGAAAGTCCTGAACAAAAAGCTTTTCTGAAAATAGCACTTGCTTGAATGGTCTCATTTGCACAGCTTGAGCTCTTTCAGGAGAAAAGCTTCTACTGCTGAAAAAATTTCATTTGGCTGTGTTTGACTCACTTCCCTCCCAGCTTAAGATTTAGTAAGACCTTTCCTCTATTCACAAGTTCCAGTCCTACAGGTCTTTATAAGCCTACCTGAGTTAATTTAAGCCACCTGCCTGCCTATCTGAAAAGTGTTTCTAGCCATTTATTTACTTAGAGGCACTTCTGAACCATCACATCAGTTAGTTTTCAATCTTGCTTTTCAGTCCATATAATAGGAAACACTTATATATAATTTCAACTCAATTAAAAAAAAAGACAAGCCACCCTCTACCAAGTCCACCAGTTTCCAGAACCACACACTGTGCTGGCTTGAATATAAAGGCAGCAAATGTAAAACATCCCTCACGCTTCTGACAGTAAATGCAAGCTATTTCTTCTTCTACACTTCAGCTTTCAGCAGCCTGCTACACATCTCCATAGCCTAGCTGCAGGCACATCCACATAAATCAGAGCAGTCTGCATAGTCTCAGGGCCTACCTTCCACCCAAACTGAGCCATATATTGCCTCTTCCAGTGCCACCACCTCAGAACACTGATCTCCATAAGCACAGCCATCAGGGGTGGAAATCCCCTAGCTAGGATTTTTACTTGAAGGAAGAAACAATCCTCAGGTGAACACCAACCTACTTCAAGCTCCTCATCAGCCCTTGAAAACTTTCTCAGCACTTTGCTTTCATGTTAGTGCTGCCACACATGAATACCCACATACCTCTTCATTGATAATCGTAGCATTGCTCAGGGAGCGTAATGCTGAAGTTATTTTTCTTCCAAGATCTGCTAGAACCATTTTGGCAGCTTCAAGTACAGCTCAGAAGAATCTGGAAAACAAAATTAAAGCTAGTTGAAGCTATGCCTTCACAAATTACAGGCTGGGGTCAGAGTGGCTGGAGAGCAGCCAGGCAGAGAGGGACCTGGGGGTAGTGGTCGATGGTAGGCTGAACATGAGCCTGCAGTGTGCCCAGGCAGCCAAAAGGGCCAATGGCATCCTGGCCTGCATCAGGAACAGTGTGGCCAGCAGGAGCAGGGAGGTCATTCTGCCCCTGTACACTGCACTGGTTAGGCCACACCTTGAGTCCTGTGTCCAGTTCTGGGCCCTCAGTTTAGGAAGGAGGTTGACTTGCTGGAGCGTGTCCAGAGAAGGGCAACGAAGTTGGTGAGGGGCTTGGAACACAAGCCCTATGAGGAGAGACTGAGGGAGCTGGGGTTGCTTAGCCTGGAGAGGAGGAGACTCAGGGGTGACCTTATTACTCTCTACAACTACCTGAAGGGAGGTTGTAAACAGGCAGAGGTTGGTCTCTTCTCCCAGGCAGCCAGTACCAGAACATGAGGACACAGTCTCAGGCTGCGCCAGGAGAGTTTTAGGTTGGATGTTAGGAAGAAGTTCTAGAGAGAGAGAGTGATTGGCCATTGGAATGGCCTGCCTGGGGAGGTGGTGGAGTCACCATCACTGGAGGTGTTGAGGAGGAGACTTGATGGGGTGCTTGGTTGCATGGTTTAGTTGTTTAGGTGGGTTGGATTGGTTGATGGGTTGGACACGATGAAGGTCTCTTCCAACCTGGTCTATTCTATTCTAATGACTGCAGTATTTTCTGGGTTAAGAAACCTGCCTTGTAGATTTGCTTCCAGAAAGCACAGAAGTTTTTAAGAGTTATTTTTAGGAATTATTGGCCTGAAGTTAATTTGAGTATATCCTGATGGCCTACTTAAAAACAGAGGTTTCACATGGGCAATTAAGAAGCATTTCACTCTGCAATATTTATGCATTGAATACAGCATGAAAAGAGTCCAGACAGAGTTCCAGACAGAATGCTGCTTTTTATCTTATCAGCAATAATATGCTACATGAAAGAATAAAATCCAGCAGAACATCCTAGAAGCTCCACAACCTGCAAGGACAGTATGATCAGTAGCAAAGTATTTTGCTAGCAAAACTGAACACTATTTATTGTCTCTACTTTAGCTATCTCACACCTAAACCAAAATCAATTTCCCATTTCAGTAACCCTATAAACACACTTGCATTTTAATAAGCAAAAAACACATTGTATACTTAACAGCTTGATTGGAAAACCAGACTATTTGTCAACTGCAGGCAGAAATCATACATGTAAAGCTGCAATATACTGGAACTTAGTTAGCAAACCATAAAATGTTAAAACCAGCATCACCTTCATTAAGCTTTGAGCTGCTAAAACTGCAGCCAATGAGAAAACTTAACCAGAATGCTTGGATACAAGACCCTGGACATACAGCAGCAGGTGAATGCTCAATATTTCATTTCCAGAGCTCTATAGGTGTCCAAATACAAAGTTTTAATCATGTCTTATTAGCAAATGTTTCCACTGCAAAACCCCAAAAGTTTCTTCCAACAGCCTTACAATAAGAGTATCATAAATAGTATGCTAAAGGGATGAGTTTGAGCATTTTAATATCAACTGCTTTCTCTAGCACATTAAGTACTGATAAGCCATCAAAATGACTAAGGAATGCCAAATACAGAAGTCAATGTAGCTTTTCCCATACAGTACATCAAAGCTGTCAGCCCCACAACATAAAAACACCCAAGTTGGTTTTAGCAAGCAGCCAACTTGGGCTGGCAAATAGCCAGAAGGGCATTAACAGTAACTGCACTGCAGAACACATATATGCTGCATTCAGAGCATCTCTAGCCCTGGGAGAGCTTTGTAGATTTGATGCAGCACTCCATAAACACACCAAACAGGTTTCAATCTGGCAGGGTCCCACAGTAAACTCTGGGCTCTTATCAAGCAGGCCCAGGGCTGAGCAAGGCCGTGAGCTCTGCACAGCCTGCGCTGCCTTTAGCAGAAAACAGCCTGGGCACATCCACGCTGAGCTCCCAAGTTATCCTTCTACTGCCCAGGGTCCAAATACTCCGCTTACTGCTGGAAAGCTGGCATTTCAGGAATAAAGGGGCTGGAGAAATAGTGAGAAATAGCTTGTATTAAGCTGTAGGAAATGATCAGTAAAACAACTCCAAAGAGACAAACTGCCTACCCATCTAGTGCAAACCTCTAAGCAGAGCTTGCCTAGCTAAACTAAGAGTACTTTCACAACACACAAACATTTAAGAAGATAACAGCTTTTACACACATCAGCCATTCAAATTCCTTTTGTAACAGCTGTTTAAAAAAGGCAACGAGCAAAGGGGATACGATAAACTTACACTAAAGATAAACAGATAGGGTGAGATCCACTGAAAGTCTAACGGCACTCAACGACAACTCGCTAGTCAGCCTCCACCTTCTAAGATTACCTGACAGAGGCACAGGCAGGCACCCTGCGAGCCACAGCACTGGCTGTCTGTCCTGCTTGGGGCCGGACGTCCATCTTTTGATGGAAAAAGGGGAAAACACACTGAAGGCAGGTACCCAGCCCTGACTTTCCCCCTGCGGGCTGGCAACAGCCACTGGCCAGGCAGGGGGCTAGGCAAGGACTTTATGGGTTGCACGGACAGCCAGGGCTTCCCCAGGAGCGCTGTAATTCCGCCCTCTCCGGGCCGGGAGAGCAATGCCACACAGCAGGTCGGTAGAACGCAGTTCCCTGCCTGGCCCAGACACCGCCCCGCACTCGGACTGCCAGAGGACAGTCCCGCTGCCCCTTCCCCGGGACCGAAAGGGCCCAGGCGGCTGCCCACGCCACTGCAACACCAGTGGGCTCGGCCCGAGCGCGCCCGCCTGGCCCCGAGAAACCGCCGCCAGTCACGGCAGCAGCCTGAGGACTCACCGGGAGCGGGGCGCAGGGCCCGCGGCTGAAGCCCAGCCCACCGCGGCGAGGCCGCCCAGTGCTCCGCAGCCGCCACCGGCAACCGCCAGACGCCACCGGCAACCGCCACCCACCGACCAGAGAAACGTCACCACTCGCCCTCAGCCGCAGGCCCCAGCTCGCTTCCGTTTCCGGGACGCGCTCACCAGCTGCTCCTTAAGGTGGCCCCTGGGAAAATGGCTTGCCCGAGACCAGCACCGACAGGAACTACGTCGCGCCAGCTTAAGGACGGGCAGCGCGGCGCCAGCAGGGGAAAGAGGAGGGCTTCTCCAACGGACGTGCGCATCAAACAGGGAAGAGCCACCAGGCGCCGTGCCAGCAGGAAGGCGAGCAGATGGAGCATGCGCGAAGGGAGGACTTGTAGCGTTCAGGCTGGGCATGCGTGAACTCCTCCCCCGCGGGCGGTGGCGCCCTTCCACACGCGCACTACTGCGTGGGTGTGGGCAGCTCTCTCGTGGAGGACGGGGCTGTCTCCTGGCACCCTCTTTCCGGGGCACGTGCGTGCAGCGGAAGGCGGTGGGCGACCCGCGCAGGCGCGGCGCGAGGGCCGCCCCGTCCATGCTACGTCAGACGGCGGCGCCCCCCCGCGGCGGCACGGTGCCATGGAGCTGGAGGCGGCGCGGTGCGAGGGCCGCCCTCTGCATGCTACGTCACACGGCGGCGCCCCCCCGCGGCGGCAGGGTGCGATGGAGCTGGAGGCGGCGCGGCGCGCAGTGCTGGCCGCCGTGCGGGGCACGTGCGCTGCCGACCTGCCGCGCCTGCTGCACTGGATGCGCAACACCAGTAAGCGCGGCCCGGGCCAGGCCCCGCGCTCCGGGTGCCGCTGCTGCCGCCGGGTAGTCGGCAGGGCCCTGCAGCAGGCCCCGATCGGGGGGGAGGCCCGATAGGCGTAGCGGCTTGAGCCGTGCCGATTCGCGGCCGGCGCTGCGGCTGGGCTGCCCCGTTCCGTTAAGGTGCTGGTACCGAGGGGGCGTTCCTCTCGGCGGCGCGCCAGTCTCTGGCCCCGGGGGTGATGCGGTAGTCGGGTTAGGGGTTGGTGTGTAGGAGCGGCGTTATGCCCCGAAACGGCCGGGCGCATGCTTGCCTAACCGTCGCCCAGCAGAGGGGAGCCGAGGCCGGGCCGGCAGCCTCGTTGCCCAAGGCCGTCGGTCGTGGAGCCGCCTGGCGCGCCGCGACTTGGCACAGCCTCATCGTGTAGAGAGGGCTACCCGGGAGCGGGGCCGCCGCCGAAGGGAGCTGGCGGCACAGCCAGCGGGGATTGTGATGCTCGGAGAGCCGGGAAAGCTGAAGCCGTGGCTCAGGCAGCCTGTCGGATGCCGCCCTCTCGCCTTACGCGGGGGCTGCTGTCCCTGAAGCAGTCAGTTGGCACCGGGCGTGGTAGGCAGCAGGCTGTCACGCTTGTCTGAACGGGAGTTGGTGATGTGTTAGGGTTTGGAGTGTCGTGACACGGATGCAGACCCATTGTGCTGCCAGCTGTGCCGCAGAGACGGGGGCTTCGGGCAGAGGAGCGGGACTGGCAGCTCGGGTAGTAACCTTTCAAACTCCCCATCGTGAAACGTCACCATTCATTCAGAGGCACGCTAGTCATCATATATCTAGAGGCTTTTAGGCGTTAAGTTTTATCTCTACTCAACTTCACACGTTTGCAGCAACCTTTCAGAAGTTCGGAAATAGCGATTTAGCTAATTTGCAAACACTGCGTTCCCCACATCATGTCGTCTGAAGTTAGCGTAGCTTTCTGTTTCCTTTCTTGTTTGTGCCTCGATGTAGTTTCATCAACATGCTGCCATCAAGCATCTCGTGACAGAGGAAGGTAGGAAATGTGGGTCGGTGCACAGGCTGTTAGTTTGCAACTGAGCACAGAAAACCTGAATACAAGGCCATGCACTAAAGCTGTAGGCACATAGTGCTGTGTTGGATAACCTAAACACTGCCTAGTCTGGGTATATTTGCATTTTGCCATGGCAGGTGAAGAATCTTGAAGGTCACCCCAAATCCTGTGATCTTGGCTGAAGCAGCCAATAAGTGTGTGTCCTGTTTATTAATCACTGCCCGCTGGGACAGCAAACCTGCTCCCTGCTGATCACACGTTGGGTGGGAAAAAACTATTAAAGATAGATTACTTCCCTAAGTCATGCCCTCTTCTGCTGGGGTTGTTCTTCTTGCTCAGGTCTTCTGTTGTTTTAGATTGGGAAGATACTAACAAACAAAAATTGTGGCCTTCCAGTATCTGAAGGGGGCCTACAGGAAGGCTGGGGAAGGACTTCTCAGGATCTCAGGTAGTGATAGGACTAGGGGGAATGGAATGAAGCTGGAGGTGGGGAGATTCAGGCTAGATGTGAGGAGGAGGTTCTTCACCATGAGAGTGGTGAAACCCTGGAATGTGTTGTCCAGAGAGGTGGTCGAGGCCCCATCCCTGGGGGTGTTTAAGAGCAGGCTGGATGAGGCTCTGTCCAGCCTGATCTAATGTGGGGTGCCCCTGCCCATGGCAGGGGGGTTGGAACTAGATTATCCTTGTGGTCCCTTCCAACCCTGAATGAAACTATGAAACACATGGGGAGTGTTGCACAAATGCCAGCTGTGACACCTAGAAGTTCTTCAGCTGTCCAGGTATTTAGGACTGTAGACTCACTATTGCCCTGTGATTTGCAGCTCCCATGGCCACTCGGTGCAAGTCAGTACAGAACCTTCCCTGTCTGAGTGGCCCCTCTGCTGGCATCACAGAAAAGGAACCAGCTAGGAACACAGTGTTGCCCTCCTTGGTGGCCTTCTTAAGGACATTGTCATGTGTTGCAGAGCACCTGCGAATCAGCCTTTGCAGTTAGAGCTGAGATGGGGCAGCCTGAAACTTGAAGACTGAATTTTGATGGATGCAGTTGGTGTTAACTAACTGAACGTACTTATTTTCTCTTTGTGTGTATTTACACATACCCATTACACATCTACATGCTTGTGCCTCACTACACAAACATGTATAGGTATAGTGGCAGAGCCATCTGAGCAGTATTTCATCCTTTTGTCTGGATGTAGTGGCATGCTGTGCTTGCCAGTTGGTTGCTGGGTGACTGTCAATAATCTTGTTAGGTGTGGGTTGTTTTTTTTTCCATCCAATGTGCTCTAATTTTAAAATAATTTAGTTTCATGTGCAATTATTAATATTGATTGTGCACTTAATGTAAATCCTGACAGCTTCTTCTACACTTCATTAGTTTGTGTGGTGTGCATATATGAATTTCTCAGTTTACTGACTCCTTTACAAATAAAGCACATGGGAACTCGCTCGGGAAACCTGAAAACGCTAAACTCTTTCAGTTAGGAAGCACATATGACTCCTCTTTGACTTCCCCACTTTGATTCTGTGATCATGCTTGCTTTCTACCACAGAATTTTTTTAGCCAGTGGCATAGTCCATGTAGTTTTGCAGAAATCTTTTTATCAGGTAATGACTTTTAAAATGTTTGTGCTGCGGTTTCCAGAAGTCAGCACAGTTTTTGTGCAAGACAAGTCTGCTGTAGGTTCCTAGCCTTTATTAGCTTATCCTCTCTCAAATAGCTTTTTTCCCCTGGATTTTAATGATGTAAATCCATGTTCAGGTCTTTCATAGAATCATAGAATGGCTTAGGGTGGAAGGGACCTCTGAGATACCTATTCCAACCTCTCCACCATGGGCAGGGACACCTTTCAACTAGACTGGGCTGCTCAAGGCCTCATCCAGCCTGGCTTTCCAACACCTCTAGGGAGGAGGCATCCACAACCTCCCTCCTGTAAAAGGAAGTATTCTTGCTTCATATTTACTCTTCATAATTAAGGTACAACCTGAAGTGTAGATCATACTCCAAATTTTGAACTACTTTGAGCTTGGTACATCTGAGCAGTGGCACTTGGTGCCATGGTCTAGTCATGGGGTCTGTGGTGATAGGTTGGACTCGATGATCCTCGAGGTCCTTTCCAACCTAAGTTATACTGTGATACTGTGATACAGTCTGTGCCCTGCTTTTCTGTGTTATTTGCATCAGTGCTGATTGCTGCTGCACTGTGTGTGTAATCTTAAAACTAACATAATTAGTTCTGTAGTTGTCATTCAGTGACTTTTTAGCACATATACTGCAGATTAGAGGACAAAGTAGACAGGATACACAGGGCAGTCAGAATCAGGTATCTGAAGTAAGAATATAATTTCATCCCTATAGTCTCCTTGGCTTGCTGTCTTCAAAACCTTTGTTTCAGGATTTTTATGTCATACATTCTTCATTATCCATGACATTTTGTTATCTTTTTTTTTTATACCATTTTTTCTTCTCCTTTAAAAAAAAAAAAGTCTGGATGCTATTAATTTGTTTTCTGAGAAATGAAGTTGCACTTTGAGCATCTGCATCTTTGGCATTTCCTTACAGTTTGTCTTTTGCCAAGTGCTAATGCAGTATAATCTATAGGTAGCCATATTTGTTCCCAGATGTCTTCCCTGGCACGTGTGTGACTTAAGCTAATTGTATTTCCCAGATGGTCACACTTCTGGATAAATTCAAAGCCTATAGAATTTGATCTCATTCTGCTGCTTGTGGAAGTTAGCAGTTTCTGAATCTGTTGACTATGGTGTTTCAAGTTAAAGTGTTAATGTTTGCCCAATTTTCCTGCTGTCTTGCGGTGCTGCCGTCTCCCTGTCTAACGTTCACGTATGTCTGCATGTAGATAAATGGTAGAGGAAAGGGAATTGGAAAGCTTTGTGCCTACCTGTAAGAACTTTTCATTGTTACTCAATTAAAGGGTGTTTCCTTGCCTCTTTGGGCCACTAACTTGTTTTTTCCATTTGTCTTTTTAATGGCTATAGCCTTCTGGTTTAACTCCAGTGGTGAGTACAGAACTGTAGTAAAAGAGACAACCTCTCTCTTACTATTCTTATTTTCTTGCAGCACTGACCAGTCAGTAAGCAGAGGCATTTGTCCAGCAGGTCACATTCCTTTGCCTTTTTTTTTGTAGTGTCACCAGAGTTGCAAATCTTTTGAGTGATGTCCCCAACACAACAGTCTTGATGACATTTCTCTTTTCATGGTTTCTCAGACCTGCTTCTGTGGTTGCATACCAATAGTAACTTTTACTGTTGTTGTTGTTTTCCCCTCACAGTTGTTCTGTTTCAGTAATTATACTGATCATTCTAACATCTAGATAGTGCTGTAATAATAGGGAGCTGGGGTTGCTTAGCCTGGAGAAGAGGAGACTCAGGGGTGACCTTATTGCTCTCTACAACTACCTGAAGGGAGGTTGTAGACAGGCGGATGTTGGTCTCTTCTCCCAGGCAGCCAGTACCAGAACAAGAGGACACAGTCTCAGGCTGTGCCAGGGGAGGTTTAGGTTGGATGTTAGGAAGAAGCTCTATACAGAGAGAGTGATTGCACATTGGAATGGGCTGCCTGGAGAAGTGGTGGAGTCTCCATCACTGGAGGTGTTCAGGAGGAGACTTGATAGGGTGCTTGGTGCCATGGGTTAGCTGTTTGGGTGGGTTGGATTGGTTGATAGGTTGGACGTGATGATCTTGAAGGTCTCTTCCAACCTGGTTTATTCTATTAATGCTGGTTGAACAAAGACTAGGGAGGGGCTGGTGCTGAGGTTCCCACTGCCATAATCTGAATGCAAAGAGGGAATCTGTGCAGAGGCAAAACAGTTTTATGCAAGATGCTGAAAAGTTGCCATTGTACTATACAGAAATAAAAGCCTAGTCTTTGGCAATACAGATGTAGCAAAGAAACAAACCTCTGATGAACAAATGAAGGAAAAAAAAAAGAGAAGTAGTAGGAGGGAAAAATAAATATTTGTAGGAATAAAAAAGCTGTAAGCAAACAAGGATAAGATAAATGGAAACAAAAATGGCATGCTCACAGACAAGCTGTTTTTCTTCGGTGTGTGGGTTTCCCTCCCACTTCCTACTGCCATCCTATCCCAGTTTTTGTCAAGGTGTTGAGCTTGTAGTTGTACTTGCAGCTGAGGAGGACTGGGCGTGATTCCAGTGTTAACTATAGTCAGGCTTTTTTCCTCCCTCACGCCTGTCTCTCAAGAGTACATGCCGCCTTTGAGTAAAGCCCTGCAGATGGTGGTTGCCCTCTAGGATTAGTGCTGTTGCAAAGAGAGCCTCGCTGATTAATTTAACTTGGTGTTTTCTGACTTGCATGCTGTGTGCATGGAACATTATTGAGAAACTTTTCCATGGAAGAGCCAAGTTACTTCAGAGTCAGGCAGGTTATCTTATCGAAAGCCTCTTGCGTATGTGGAACTGAGAGAACTCTAATGACTCATCTTCCTTAGTAATGAAGGGAATATAAGTGCATGCAAGATGATACTCATTTGCTTTGTACAAATACAGAATGAAGTACCCAGTCACACTTTTTTTTTTTCTGGTACTGCAAATTTTAGAAATCCCAAATCTTTGTGTGATGAAAGAGGGCATTACTTTTAAAAGGAAGCTGCTTAGCAACACTGCTTTGCTGTTTTGCAATCAGCCAGCTCTTCCCACACACTGCAGTGAGATGTGTGTCATTTCATGGTGACTTGCATTCCAGCTTTTCTTTTGAGTTAGTCCTAGAGCTCAAAGAAAATTAACTAAGAGTTGGAAAGAGTAACAGGAACCTTTGGTGTCTTAACTCAACTGTTTTGTAAGATGATGATTAATGCTTTAATATCCTTCTGCAGTAACCGTGTTCCAGAAGTTCTGGCTAAGAAAACTTGGGTGAAGCCCAAGACCTAATTCAAAGCACTTGGGAAACCCCCCCTGAAGATCCCCCTCAGTTTGATCTAAGAATTTGATGTATAGCATCTCTATAAATGTGTGTATGTCCATATTTCTTCCTGCTCCTCCACTACCCAAATTCTTAAGTATATTCAGTAGCAGGAGAGCTTGCATTTGGTGAGAAGGGGTTCTGGAGAAGATATGCAGTGAAAGCAGAATTGATCAAGCTATCTGTATACATGGACAGAGATAGAGGTATCAGACAAAGTAAATAGAGGAATCCTAATTTCAAGTTAGAGATCAAAGTCACCAAACCACTCCACTTACTGACAACTGCTGAACACTTTCACTGAGCTGAGAGCTTTAATGCAGATGCGAGAAGCCTACCTTAATTCATGTCGGTGAAGCACAGATAGGGTGATGAAGACTATGGTTCTCCATGTACTGTTGCAGAGTCTAAGGTTGCTGAAAAACCATTTTTTAAATCTGTGCTGAAACTGACTTGTAATAGTGGCTTTTAACTTTTCTTTCAGCCGTGTAACGGTACAATAAAGCAATCTTGCACACTTTTGCCATTCTATGCATTTCATTAGAAACATGTAAAGCTAAGATTTCAAAGTGGTCTGAATTGCTGAGTGTTCACACAGAGATGTATTACTCAGAACAATCACTGAGTAATAAACCATTACAACCTCTGTAGGTTAAGCATAAACAGCATAGAATTATGGAGGAATTGTTTTTCTTATGGATTCACTTGTACTGAGAGCAAACCAGCTTGCTGGACCATGGCAGATGTGCTGCTTTAGGACAGCTCTATTGCATTTGGAGAAGGAACTTTTTCTCCTCATACTTTTAGGAATAGACCCAAGTTTGTTCAGTTTGTTTTCTGTTGTGTGCTTTATGATGTAGCCATTATTGTGCCCTCAGACCTGCTAGGTAAAACTATCAGACGAGGATTTTTCACAATGAGGACACAGACTCAAGCTGCGCCAGGGGAGGTTTAGGCTGGATGTTAGGAAGAAGTTCTTCATAGAAAGAGTGATTGCCCATTGGAATGGGCTGCCCAGTGAGGTGGTGGAGTCACCATCACTGGAGGTGTTTAGGAAGAGACTGGATGGGGTGCTTGGTGCCATGGTTTAGTTGATTAGGTGGTGTTGGATGATAGGTTGGACTCAATGATATCGAAGGTCTCATCCAACCTGGTTAATTCAATTCAATTTAATTCTAGTCTAGTCTATCCTATCCTATTCTATTCTAATGCAAAAATAGGAAATAGTATTTAAAAAAGAAAGCCTTTTTTTGCAGAAATTATCAGTAGTGTTTCCTATCAGTACTTGTGTCACTACAGGTGGAACTAAAGTGAAATGAGTCTCTTTAAAAGGATGAAAGCACAGATTTATGCAATGTGACAAATATGATATGTAAATTCTGTGTGTGTCTGTGAATAAAACAATTTAGTATGAGGCTTCATACCCAGATTGGTAGAAGTGATTTATCCAAGTAAAATATCCTTTCAGAAGAGATCATAGAAGCTTTATAGAGCCACATTAACTGCAATGTATTTCTTTGATAAAATTATGATATACCAAAAAAAACCTTTTCCACTGCTCTGCTTGGTAAACCAAAGTGGGATTTTACCTGGAGCTTGCTGAATCACAACTTTGGGAATTGGCATTAATTTCCTTTATTGCAACAAATGATGCTTCTGTGAGAGAGGTCTGAATAATACCAAATGCTTCTAAGTTGGTAGTCACTGAAACTTAGTAATGGTGGTGAAAAGTAGTGATCATAAAATACATGTATGACTGGCTTTGTTTAAATTTACTTTGAATCTTCTTTATGAATGTAAAAGGCTTGAAGAATTAATAAAATAAGCTCTAGTTATATTCTTCTTGTAAGAATCTGAGTACTTTTGACCATTAACGAGGGGCAGTGGGTTTAAATTATGTTAGGAAGAAGTTCTTTACCATGATGATAGTGGAACACTGGAACAGGTTGCCCAGGGAGGTAGCTGAGGCCCCATCCTTGAGATATTCAAGGTCAGGCTTCTAGTGGAGGATGTCCCTGCTCAGTGCAGGGGGGTTGGACTAGGTGACCTTTGGGGGTTCCTTGCAACCCAAACCATTCTATGAATAGCTAAGTATGCTTAGGGATGGAATAGTATTTAGAGTTACTGAAGAAGTTGGTATACTGAGGTCACAGATTGCTTCTGAAATTGTTTAGCCAAAAAAAGAAGCAATAGAGATTTAGACATGAGAGACTTTCACCTTGACCTGTGTGTTCTGAAAGACTAAATTAACCTTGCATTAAGTAACATTAAGGACTTCTGTGAGTCTGGCTGTACGTCTAGAGTGTGTCCAGAGAAGGGCAACAAAGTTAGTGAGGGGCTTGGAACACAAGCCCTATGAGGAGAGGCTGAGGGAGCTGGGGCTGCTTAGCCTGGAGAAGAGGAGACTCAGGGGTGACCTTATTGCTCTCTACAACTACCTGAAGGGGGGTTGTAGACAGGCAGAGGTTGGTCTCTTCTGCCAGACAGCCAGCACCAGAACAAGAGGACACAGTCTCAAGCTGCACTAGGGGAGGTTCAGGCTGGAGGTCGGGAGGAAGTTTTACACAGAGAGTGATTTGCCACTGGAATGGGCTGCCCGGGGAGGTGGTGGAATTGCCATCACTGGAGGTGTTCAGGAGGAGACTTGACAGGGTGCTTGGTTGCATGAGTTAGTTGATTAGGTGGTGTTGGATGATAGGTTGGACGCGATGATCGTGAAGGTCTCTTCCAACCTGGTTTATTCTATTCTGTAGAATACCCATAAGGTTCTTGCAGTTATGGTTGCCTTTGCTGAAGTCTCTTCCTTCCATGTGATGTGTAATCTTGGGTTGTAGCTTGTCTTCAGTCACGCATTTCACAGTGCCAGGGTGTTCAGCTGTCGGCATAGCGGTGCTCTCTAGCCAGTGTGAGGCTTTGTGATGTTTTCTTAGCTTGTGTTGTATTTGCTGTAGAAAGGCTGAGCAGCGCCAGGGTGTTAATTAGGCTTTTTGCTATGTGTTAATTAAATTGTACAAATGCATGGTGAGTAGATCCAGTGGAACCGGTTTTTAAAGCAAAATACAAACACTGTGCACTCAGACTTCCTCCATAAACAAATGCTTGTGATTCACCCTACAGTATTTCATGAACTCTGCAGCTCTTTCCTGGTTAGCTGTCTGTTCAGTGAACACAGGGCTTGGCTTGCACGCTCTCCATTTCACATACATAACAGGCACTAAAATTCTATCAAAACCAGGTCTCTATTTTTGTTTCTTCTTTGAAGATCCCTTGTAAGGTGATGCTGAGATTCTCAAGAGCGAAGGATTTGTTAAACACAAAGGGTGGAGTTGATAAAACTGAAGCCGCAGAGGCAGGAATGCATATTTTCCACACTTGGCACCTGTGTTCTGTACTTGATGGCAATCTGTAAATATTTACATACTGCAGAAGTAAATGTGTTATTGTGGTGTAGCTGGTGTTGTTTCTGGCTTTGGCAGGCGTGAGGTGACTCTCCCATGTCCGAGTTCAGTCACAAACTGTACGCACAAGCACAGGGCATGGCGTGTGCAGCTTCTGCTGAGGCTGCCATTTTGTCACCTCAGAAGAAGCATGTTCAGATCTCCTCTTTTTTTGTTTGTTTTGTTTGTTCCTACATGCTTATGCTTCCAGAGACATGCAAGTGATGCTGGTGAAGGGCCTGGAGCACATGGCCTGTGAGGAGTGTCTGAGGGAGCTGGGGTTGCTCAGTCTGAAGAGGAAGCTGAGGGGAGACCTCATCTCTCTGTAAAACTACCTGAAGGGAGGCCAGAGCAAGGAGGGGACAGCCTGTTCTCCTTGATGATAGATGACAAGACTAGAGGAAATAGTTACAAGCTGCACCAGGAGAGGTTCAGGCTGGATATTAGGAAATACTCCTTCACTAAAAGGGTTCTCAAACATTGGAATGGTCTGCCCAGGACAGTGGGGGAGTCACCATCCCTGGGGGCGCTCAAGCAGCATGTGTCATAGTATCATAGTATCAGTCAGGGTTGGAAGGGACCACAAGGATCAGCTAGTTCCAACCCCCCTGCCATGGGCAGGGACACCCCACACTAGATCAGGCTGGCCAGAGCCTCATCCAGCCTGGGCTTAAACACCTCCAGGGACAGGGCCCCAACCACCTCCCTGGACAACCCATTCCACTCTCATGGGGAAGAACTTCCTCCTCACGTCCAGCCTGAATCCCCCCACATCCAGCTTCATTCCATTCCCCCTAGTCCTATCACTACCTGAGATCCTGAGAAGTCCCTCCCCAGCCTTCCTGTAGGCCCCCTTCAGATACTGGAAGGCCACAATCAGGTCCCCTTGGAGCCTTCTCTTCTCCAGACTGGCGCTGTGGACCTGGCGCTTAGGGATGTGGTTTAGTGTTGACCCTCCAGTGCTGGGTCCAGGGTTGGACCATATGATGGAGGAAGTCTCTTCCAACCAGATGTCTTCTGTGATGAATTGATGGTTAGGAAGGACTATTTCCATTTGTTGTGTATTTTTTCAGTATCAGTGTTTCAATGTTTTTTTTTATTGTAAGATGTGCCTTAGGACCTATTTCACACAAGGCATCCACAAGAATCTCTGTGCTATAGTTTGTTTCATAAGAGGAAGTCAGAGGGCCTCATGTAATATGGTCAGTGGTCAGTGTTGTGACAAGTACTGTACAGATGGAAGTCCAGGCAGGGAAGGGGTTTTTGGGAATTGAGGAAGATGAGTGTGCTCCTTATCTCCCACTGAAAGTATCCCTTTCTCTACTGTACTGCTGGGACAGTGAGTAGCCTAGAGAGCTGTCCACTGCTAAAGCTAGCCAGAAAAGGTCACCCAGGCCATGAGGAAGCAGCTCCTATTGACACACCAGCTCTGAAAGAAAGGGAGCTGAAGTTCTGCATTTGCAGTGTGTTGTGGCAGGCCTGGTGGTCTATGAACACTTCCTGCATTTCATTAAATGCTGTATATGAATTTGATACTCTTAACAGGCAGTATAACAGCTGGATGAGCTCTCTTGCATAGTAATAGTATTGTTTTAAAGCATGTGCCAGATGTAGGGGCTTATTGCCCACAGGCACTGGTCTGTACAGCTGCTAATATCAGCTTTCTAGTCTCTCATTCTGTCTGTAGCACACTTTTTTCCTCATTCTTGCTTTCTCAGATGTTACCCACCTCAGCAAACTGTCTCCTTTGCACTCTTGAGGACCTGTCGTGGTGCTAACAGCCTCAGTTAAGCCACAGTTCAATCTGTCCACTTTCCTTTCCCATAATTTGTGGGTTTACTCCTGTGCTATGTCACATCCATAAAAATCTTCCCATAGCTGGTCAGAAGAATCACTTGTGTGCTTCTGGGATGTTAATAGCAAACTGGCAAGTTGTTGGATGGACTATGAGGTTAACGGGAAACAAATTGGCAAGTTGTTGGATGGACTGTGAGGTTAGCAGGAGATGGGTGCCCATTAGAGACTTCAAATTAAAATGCTGACAAGCTGGAGCTGCTGCATTGCACCTGTTGTGGTGTTCATGCTGCTGCTGTTGCAGCTGCTGCCTCTATCCCTCCTATTCCTCAGTGCAAAGTCTGCATCTCTCTAGGGGCTGAGGTTGTGGAGAACTTAACTGTGAGCTCTTCAGTACAGCAAATTGTCATCTTGACTTAAAACAACTGCCAATGGTGTTGTGGCCATGGGGGCTTACTATGGGGGTTTCACGATTACCTGTTGGAGTCAGGGATGTGTTGAAAGAGCCATTTAGATTTACTCTCTGAGAAGAGAGTGTCTTGTGCTAATGAATGAGGGTTTCTTAAATCATACTGTTTTCAATACAGTCCTTAAGCAAAAAGCATTTCAGGAGCTTACAATAGGTAGAAAGTTTAGTTTGATTCTTTTACTGCCCTTAAAAATTCTCAGTGTTTGTATCCTTGCTTGTGTTCCACAGGAAAGGTGAGGCATAGAGAAACTTGTAGCATGTTCTATAGGTGTATTTTGAACCTACTTGCAATCAAAGTTGTCTATCCTTGTGTTTCCACCTGGGACAGCAGTGCTAACAAACTTCTTTTAACCAAGTCTAAAAACTGTCAGTTTTCCCTAGGGGAACCACCTAATATTTATAAATACATGAAGGGTGAGTTCTGAGAGGATGGAGCCAGGCTCTTCTCCATGATGCCCAATGACAGGACAAGGGGCAGTGGGTGGAAGTTGAGGCATAATAAATTCCATGGAAACATGAGGAAGAGTATTTTCACTGTGAGGGTGACAGAACACTGGAAGAGGCTGCCCAAGGTGGGGGTTGTGGAGTCTCCCCCTCTGGAGATATTCAAAACCTGCCTTGGTATCTCCTGTGTGACCTGGTATAGGTGATCCTGCTCTGGCAGGGAGGTTGGACTGGATGATCTTTGAAGTCCCTCCCAGCCCCTAACATTTCTGTGATTCTCTGATTCTTAGGTGAGCGGTATACATATGTGTAAAAACCACACTCCCCACCCAACATGGTAGCTGTCTCAACAGAACAAGAAACAAACCAGCAGTGGGTGCCTCCTTTTAGACAAGAATCAGTAGAAGTTTGGTAGATTTCTCAGGATTAGGTTTATGGTTGCTTTTTATTCTGTGGGTTTTGTTTCTTTTACAGGTATGTAGCTTTGCTTTGACCTGAGATGTGCCTTTGTTTAGAACCAGTTCATTGTCCTCAGAGCAGTGTCTATTAAAAAAGGAATTGTAACTGGTCATTCCTTTTTTTTTGAGGAAAATGTAACACAAAAGGAACTGAGTGCAGGCATATAGTGGATCCCATGCTGAATGTCAGTTAGGAACATCATACTCTAACATAAAACTGGGTTGTGCAAGCAGGATGTTCACTGCAAGATGTGAAAGGTCTGGTTACTGCAAGTAAACCTTTAGCTGGAGTAATGTATCTGGTTCCCAATACCACAGGTCATAAAAGGATGAGAGAGTCCAGAGAGGATTGATAAGAGCAGTCAGACTCTTAAAAACATGCAAGAAAGGGCTGGGTAAGTGGGTCTTTTTCCTTCAAAGAAAGAGCAAGACTGATGGGACATGTAAGTCTTCAAACAAGTAAAAAGTTGCTGTATACTGGAGAGGAAAAACTTCTATTTCCATTGTGAGTGGGGTCAGAGTACTGAGTTTGTGGCAGAGGAAATCAAGATCAGTTATGGAGGAAATTCTTTCTAGTCGTGTATTCAAGCCCAGGAATAGATTGCTAAGGGAGGTCATAGAGTCTCAGTTTAGGAAGGATGTTGACTTGCTGGAACATGTCCAGAGAAGGGCAACAAAGTTGGTGAGGGGTTTGGAACACAAGCCCTGTGAGGAGAGGCTGAGGGAGCTGGGGTTGCTTAGCCTGGAGAGGAGGAGGCTCAGGGGTGACCTTATTGCTCTCTACAACTACCTTAAGGGAGGTTGTAGACAGGCAGAGGTTGGTCTCTTCTGCCAGGCAACCAGCACCAGAACAAGAGGACACAGTCTCAAGCTGTGCCAGGGGATGTTTAGGCTGGCGGTTAGGAGGAAGTTCTACACAGAGAGAGTGATTGTCCATTGGGATGGGCTGCCCAGGGAGGTGGTGGAGTCACCATCATTGGGGGTGTTCAGGAAGAGACTTGATGGGGTGCTTGGTGCCATGGTTTAGTTGATTAGGTGGTGTTGGATGATAGGTTGGACTCAATGATCTCGAAGGTCTCTTCCAACCTGCTTTATTCTATTCTATAAAAAAGCATTAACAAGCTTCTTTTAAAAAACCAGAAGTAGTGACACTTATCACTGATGGAGCATTGGAAGAAGAAAGGATTGGTGACTACTCCCAGGTTCCCCCTTTGCCCTTTTTCTAGATGCTTTCAAAACAAAGGTGTTAGAGCAAGGCAGGCATATCCTGGAGGAAACAGCCAGCATTTACCGCGTGGCTTTGCATGAACGCCCTGGTTTGCGTCCGTTCTTGTTTTCTCTCACATCTGATGTGTTTTCATAGTGCAAGTCCCGTAAAATGGAAGTTGAACTGTTGAACTGTGCATTATCCCTGATTTTTGTATTGTTTTTTCTGGTAGTAACTACTTTATTAGAAAGATGGTATGTATAAAAAGCAACTTGTATATTAAAAGAGAAGAGAAAAAGCCTGCGCTCAGGCAAGGCTGAGTTTTGTCATTTCTCCAGCAGTTCAAAAACCATCTTTGATGTTTTGGTGGGGTTTTTTTTATATCCTAAGCTGAAACAGTATCACTCTGGTGGCAGCCCAGCCCATCATATGTGAGTTATAAGTTTATAAATATGAAAATAATTTGAGATTTCAAAAAGGCACTGCGTTTATTTTAAGTGGCAAAGTTATTACACTCCCAATCTGTCACTGGCTGGGAAAGCCAACAAAGGCTGCAAAATGCATTTCCAATAAAAACCTTGTCCATCTGGTACCATTTATGTCTTGCAATTCTATTGTACTGGCCATCACTTAGGCCACTTGATCTACATGTGATTGCTGAGAGGGGTTTTTTTGTTGTTTGTCTTGGTGCACAGGTGACTTTGATGAGCTTGTGGTGAGTAACAACGATGTTGTGCTCAAAAACATCGCTGAAGATTTGCGGAACCGCTTGCCCGTCGAGGCAATGTTTAATTCAGAGCATCAGGCTGTTCAGAAGGTAAGCTGATTGGTATGGCCTCCCTGTGCTGAACCACATCACTTATTCGGGGGCTGTGCTGGTATCAGCTGTAGTTAGTAGTTCATAATAGAAAATGAGCACTGGATTGAGATGTATGAACCACATCACTTATTCGGGGGCTGTGCTGGTATCAGCTGTAGTTAGTAGTTCATAATAGGAAATGAGCACTGGATTGAGATGTATGAACCACATCACTTATTCAGGGGCTGTGCTGGTATCAGTTGTAGTTAGTAGTTCATAATAGGAAATGAGCACTGGATTGAGATGTATGAACCACATCACTTCTTTGAGGGCTGTGCTGGTATCAGTTGTAGTTAGTTGCAGGCCAATGGCATCCTGGCCTGCATCAGGAACAGTGTGGCCAACAGGAGCAGGGAGGTCATTCTCTGCCCAAGGAGGTGGTGAAGTCACCATCATTGGAGATGTTTAGGAGGAGACTTGGTGCCATGGTTTAATTGATTAGGTGGGTTGGATTGGTTGATAGGTTGGACGCGATGATCTTGAAGGTCTCTTCCAACCTGGTTTATTCTATTCTGTTCTATTCTGTTCTGTTCTATTCCCCCTGTACGCTGCACTGTTTAGGCCATACCTTGAGTACTGTGTCCAGTTCTGGGCCTCTCAGTTTAGCAAGGATGTTAACTTGCTGGAACGTGTCCAGAGAAGGGCAACAAAGCTGCTGAGGGGTTTGGAACACAAGCCCTGTGAGGAGAGACTGAGGGAGCTGCAGTTGCTTAGCCTGGAGAAGAGGAGGCTCAGGGGTGACCTTATTGCTCTCTACAACTACCTTAAGGGAGGTTGTAGACAGGTGGATGTTGGTCTCTTCTCCCAGGCAACCAGCACCAGAACAAGAGGACACAGTCTCAAGCTGTGCCAGGGGAGGTTTAGGCTGGATGTCAGGAAGAAGTTCTACACAGAGAGAGTGATTGCCCATTGGAATGGGCTGCCCGGGGAGGTGGTGGAGTCACCATCATTGGAGGTGTTCAGGAGGAGACTTGATAGGGTGCTTGGTGCCATGGTTTAGTTGTTTAGGTGGGTTGGATTGGTTGATGGGTTGGATGCAATGATCTTGAAGGTCTCTTCCAACCTGCTCTGGTATATTCTATTCTATTCTATTCGTTCATAGTAGAAAACGAGCACTGGGTTGAGGTGTAAGAAATCTCAGTTTGGTTCTCAGGTCTGTTGCTGCACGATTGTGTGACTCCAAGAAAGTTGTTTCATAGTTTTTAATACTTTGATCATAAGTTGCTTGGCATAGCTTTCATTCTGTGGGGTATGGCACCTGTCACAGTGATTCTTTAATGCTAGCTCTATAATAGACTCTAACAGCCCCCTTGAAAAAAGCAGCAACACCGGGCCAGTGTTTCACTGTTGCCATAATGTGGGCAGCCCAGAAATGATTTCCAGCTCTTTTCAGATTCTGATGGCTCAGAAAGAGGTGGGCTGTGAGTCCTGTGGGAGGGGAGAGCACCTTTTCTACTTGTGCTGTCAGTAGAGGTGGAAAGTTAACACATTTCCCAGAAAAGTGGTGTGTGGCTCTTAAATAGGAAAAGTGAATTGGCCACATGCAGCAAGCCTGGGAGAGGGAGGAGAGAGAAGTAGGAGGATGAAGATTATACCCCTTGAAATGATGAGAAGGCAAGCATCACAACCGGTATGCTTTTGATTGAAAATGACACCCATGTTAATCAGGGGTGATTCTGGATTGAGGCATAAAGCACAAAGACAAAAACATTCAGACAGCTGAAGCTGAGAAGCAAATTTGCCCTTTCTCCTAAATTTAAGTTACATTCTCATTAAAGTGGAAGAGGAAAAGCTTCCTTTATCCTATACCTCCTCTAGAGCCAAGTAAGCACTAAGGAGACAAAATTGACAGCAAGTCAAGTGGAAACCAGCTCGCATACCAGTTACTTCAGTGGAATTTGATGATCCACTGTACATCCAGGATTTCTGTTGTTCAGTTTTGATTTATAACTTGAGTAGGGGAAAATCCTGGACCTCAGGGATTTTGAGAGCTGTAGGATGGTGGGACAATTAACTGTAACAGTGTAAATGAAATTAAGAGACTTGATTATGCCTGCCTGCCTTATGTTCTCAGATACATCAGCATCCACTGCCCATGATTCACGTTGATGCATTCCTTTATGATGACGATTTTGTTGATTCATTGTGTGAGGAGGGGAAAATGAGTAGGAGCTACTGCACAGAGTGTGGCTCATACAAGACAGCATCTTTAGGTAAGTGCTCTTTTGGGAACATGAGAAACAAATTCAGTTTAACTAGACTGATTTGTGCAGTGACTCATCTGGGCAGCACAACATCAAGCTGATGGAGGACTTTGTCTGGGCTGGTGCAGTACACAGGCCACCATTGTTCCCTGTAACCAATGGAAGAAGAGTCCTACACATGTAAGTTGAGTTAATTTGCAGTGTGTGAGTGACACTAGTTGCCCACAGAAACTGGGCAGGGAAGAGGCAGGGCTATGTACCACTGAAAAGGAAGATGCAAGAGGAAGACAATACTGTAGGAGTCCATGCAGTAGACTCAGTCTCCTCTCATACTGAAGAGCAGTAGAAAACACCATCTGTCTTAAAGCTTATGTGTGGTGTGGTAGAGATCATTGCTGTCACCAGTATAGCACAGGCATTGAAGGAGGAGGAATGGTTTATGTGGAGAACATTCTGTTCCTTAAAACCTTGGGAGTTGAAAGTCAAGCTCTTGGTATATCTGCCCATATATATAAAGTTTTCTTGAGCTGTGTGGAGACTTTGGTACCACGTTTTCTTTGCCACCAAAGCAATCCCAAGCTGCTTTGTGTTGTATTCTTTAATGTGTCACTGTGCAGAAAAAGGTAATTCAGTTTCATGAAGGATTTCAGAATTCTCCAGGTGAGGGAAGAAATCCCCAGACACAGGACAGGCTGCTTGGCAGGCTACCTCTCATCTGCAAAGCCTGGTTTTCCAGGGTCCCCAGCGCTAGTTAAGGCAGGAAACCATACAGGTACTCGGTGAGGGGAATTCTTCAGGTTAATAACACATTGGTTAATGACACACTAGTTAGTACTGCCCACCCAACACCTTTGTTCTGTTCTTGTTTCCCAGAGTTTATTTCGCATTCCTTTTCCCTCATGGAACTGAAGTTTCTTTATCAACATGTACTGCCTGACCTGACAGGAAAGGTAGTGGTTGACGTTGGCTCCAGACTTGGTGCAGTACTATTTGCGGTAACTTCCAGCACAGGAATTGGTATTTTATTGCTGTGACAAACATTTTCCCTCTTCTCTAACTGCCTGCTCTTGTTACTTCATCTTGGAAGGGTCATTCTGAGAGGCACCTCTGCTCTGACTCTCTGAACGGCATAAGGTGCTCTTAGCAATTTCAGTTCTGGTTCTGTTGCTCACAGGAGAGAATGCAAATGACCTTGCTTATAGAGAGGAAAAGTCTGTTGTCCAACAAGGTAGCATATTGCCGTCTCATATGCTGCTCTTTTGCTACCTCCTGCTCTGTCTCTTCCTCATAAGTAAGTTTGTCCTCTGTCTTGACCGTGTCTGTATAGAAATGAGTTAAATTCCTTTCTGAAGCAGGCAAACTGTTAAATTATTCAAAAGAAGACTTTGATATGAATTTGTCTCCGAAAACATATTGTGCCACTCTGCGTTTTAAAATGCACATAAAATACTTCCATCGAGAAACTTGAGTGCAATTTTGATTGCTTTTGGCATGGCTGGTGCAACATATGGCCACCAGCATTGCAAAACACACATTTCAGCTTTCTTACTCGAGTCAATGGCTGTTTAGGGCTCAATCTCAGAATCGCTCGAGCATGTAATTTTACTCATCTAATTTTGGGACTGCTCAAACGAGGAAAGTTACTCCAATCTGTAAATATTTACAGCCTTGTGTCCTTAAATGGTAACACTTCTGCTACCCTGGATTTGGTTTGAAGTACTTAAATGTTTGTATTGTTACAGTAGGTGATAGTCTCAAACAACGCAGAGGAAACGCTTGTAAGAAAAAAGAGGTCTGCTTTTTCATCTTGTTCTTGGCTTGTGTTGGAGGAGAGGTGACTTCATCTTTGCAGGTTTCTTTTCTACTCTCCAAGCTGACTGGTTTCAGAAAACACTAACCATTAGATTATAGCATGTAGATATCTCAGAGGTTCTGTGTCTTTGGCAGTGTTTGTTTGCCTTTGCCGTTGCTGGCGAAGTGTTGATGCGGTGTTCAGTGGAGATGATGGCACTTGAAGCAGTGGCTTCAGTAGGGCCCTCTAGGCTCAAGTATTTGTCCTTTGGTTTTGCTAAAATCTCCAACAACTTTCCAAAATCTCAGTCTGAAACAGAACCATTATTTTGGGCTTAATAATAAGGGATAATTCATCTTTTTGTTTGCTATGTGCCCATATGAAGCACCTGAAAATGGCAGCGAAACAATACTTAGAGGGTCAAAATACCCAGTTATATACCCAGCTGTATTTCACTTTGCCTATGTCTGTGTCCCATGTTGGGTTTTTTAATCTTGCTATTTTCTTATTCCATTCTCCTAAAAAAAAATACATACCCAAAACCAGTGCAGTCTTTCCCTTCTATACTATTTTTGTACCTTGGTTTGTGCTGCTCTTTTCTTTCTTAGACCATTTTCCATCTGTTTTGCAATTGAACTGAAGTTGGAGAGTTCCTTTTTATTGTTTTTGACCTGGCTTTTTGGATCCCTTCTGAAAGTTGGTGAGACAGGAGTGGGAATTGCCAAATAGGACCTTAGCTCTGAGAAACATGTCATGTCCACTGAAAGACATTTCTCCACTTGCTGCTTTAAATTGCTTTCTTAATCTAACCTGTATTTTACTTCTTCCATTTTAATTGAAGTTTTGGAACTTGTTTTGAAGGCATCACAGTTACTAAATTTCCTTTTCCTAATATAGGGTTATCTTTATAGCTCAGCATCCCAACTCTATGGAGTAGAAATGAACGCAGACTTTTGCCAGTTGCAAGAAATTATGATTACAAAATACCAGTTCCTTGACAGAATAAAGGTAACTAAATACATGGCTTAGTGTATCTGTGTTTTTTTTGGTGCATCTATTTTTGATCACTGTGTCCTAAATATCCTGTTTATGTGAGTGGCTGGTAAATCAACATTCTGAGAAGAAGTTTCTGCCTTTGCTTGTTTGGTGCTAGACAAAGGCTTTGCATTAGGAGGTAAAAAAAATCACACAGCAGAGGGGAAGAGAGATGATACCAAGATGTGATAATGTGTTTCTTGGAATGTACATTCCACTAACAAAATGGCTTTCAAACAGCCCCTATTACAAGAGGGATGCCCCTATTACAAGAGGGATATGGGCTTGCTGGAATGGGTCCAGAGAAGGGCCACAAGGATGATCAGAGGGCTGGAGCTCCTCTCCTATAAGGACAGACTGAAGGAGTTGGGGCTGTTCAGTCTGGAGAAGAGAAGGCTCCAAGGTGACCTAATTGTGGCCTTCCAGTATCTGAAGGGGGCCTACAGGAAGGCTGGGGAGGGACTTCTCAGGATATCAGGTAGTGATAGGACTAGGGGGAATGGAATGAAGCTGGAGGTGGGGAGATTCAGGCTGGACATGAGGAGGAAGTTCTTCACCATGAGAGTGGTGAAGCCCTGGAATGGGTTGTCCAGGGAGGTGGTTGGGGCCCTGTCCCTGGGGGTGTTTAAGCCCAGGCTGGATGAGGCTCTGGCCAGCCTGATCTGGTGTGGGGTGTCCCTGCCCATGGCAGGGGGGTTGGAACTAGATGATCCTTGTGGTCCCTTCCAACCCTGCCTGATACTTTGATGATACAGTGTGATACCATTATGGCTACTCTTTCCCTAGTCTAATCATTGAAATCACTACTATTTTAATAAGAAAATTACCCTTTTTCCCCTTTCTGGGGAAGAACAGTTGCTACCAGCAAAAGTTGGTAAGTAGAACATGCCTTTAATCCTGCGTTGGGTGCCTGTGCTCTTGAATGGAGCCACGCAAACTGCTGGGTGTAGTAATCTCTTGGGAATGAAAGTAAGCAATTTTAAACTGGAAAGAAGGAACAAACATAAAACACTTATCACAGGGTAAGCAGTATCCTTGGGTTGCCCAAGTCTACCCCAGTTACCGGCAGTTCATCCATAACCTTTGTTTTTTGCACGTGTTTTATGGTCGTGACGCTTTATTGCGATGAGACTGAAACTGCTGTTAGGAACTCTGTCAAGCTAATTATTTTGAGCTGGAGATCTGGAGACATGCTTTTCAGCCTGGTATATTCTTTTATTATAAGCCTTTTTTTGTTTTTCCTTCACACCTTGTAATTCTGCTGAAGTATTCATTTCAGAGCATGAAGACAAGAAGATAATTCATTTTCAAAGCAGTGCCCGAGGACTTAGCTATTTGAGTCTCATTACATGCTGATTTAGTCATGTGACTGCTCTTATCACACTGCTTTGAACATTTCAGTCTTACATTTTTTATTTCACTCACAAGTGACTACTCTCCAGAGGTAAATACCAGCTTGAAAAATAGAATCCAGTTGCTGATAATAATTTGTGATGCCAGTTGGAAAAAACTTTTGAGACATCTGTATTAAATAACAATTGGGTGAGGTTTTTTTTTTTGTCAGGATAGTCTGAATTTTGTTATCAAAGCATGTTCCCTAAGGACAGCAGTGCAGAATGCTATTTTTAGTGGCTAAGACTTGAGTCAACCTTATGTTTCTTTGGTCAGTGTTTGGCTTGTTATAAGCACATAGAAAGTTGCCTAGCGTCTTCTGCCGTTCGAGCAAACACCGAGGTGCTGGGTGGAAAGTAAACAGTTCAGTAGATCTTAGGAAACCTGACACCTCAATTCAGAAATTGCCTGTAATCATTCAAGGCTTGGTAAGTACTCCACTGGGCAACAGGGCAGTTCTAAAATCAGTTGCTGTGTGTTCTGTTGTGCCATCGTAGTCAGGCAGGTCAGGAAACTGGAACACATGCAAAGGAACCCATCAGAAAAGTAGGGCTTTGGCTGGAGCAATATGTGGGTCTGCCTTAGGATGCAGTCACACGTGCTAATGTGGTCTCACAGTCCCCAGTAGGAATGAGAAGGGAGTGCTTGGGTCACTTTAGTCAGCACAGTCTGTAAGTGCAAACTAATTTTATGTTAAGTTTTAAGTGTTACTCAAGTCAAGGAAGCATCAACACATGTTCAGTTTCCAGGTACTTGAAGTATATTTCTGAACTGAGGCTTAAAATATTAGGACATGAAGCAAATTCAGTGCTAATCATGATTTCTTGAGCTGCAAGAAGTCCACTGGTGGAACAGTCTACCAGTGTTTGAATTAAAGAACTGCTGCTTAGCTCTTCTGTAGAGAGTTCTGGCAGATGTAGCTGAGACGTGGTTTACCCCTAGTTGTCTGTCCTGCATCACTGCAGGAGGCTGTGGCCTGTGTAATGGGGTAGCAGTCAAGTCTGTATCTATAATAACTTTACCACCTAAACTTATGATCTTTCATTTTAATCTAGAGTTAGCAGTGGATTTATGCAATGGACATGTATTGACCACTATGACCTACTGGTTTTGTGGCTGCTGATTGTGGTCTGTCATCTTTCTCTTGAGCCAGAATGCTTGAACTCCTTAATCAGTTCCTGTACTGCTGCAGTTTACAGTGCACTGTTTTAAGATCAATTAGCACCAATTTTAGATGTCCTGAAAAGTTTAACATTCATGAACTAGTGGGAAAATTGTTCACCTGTCCACACACTAAAGGTGGAAGTGGAAATCTGAGCAGTCATTCTGACAACTGAACTGTCTCTCAATGAGGTGGAGCCTTCAAACACTAACCTGTCTGTTCTGGGTAAGGTATAAGATGCTTCCTTTCCGTTTGCCACAGGCAACGGTGAACAGCTTGGCATGGTAAGGTGTTGTAAGGAGATGCAGCTGTTTGCTTTACTGATTTGGAGCACTTGCAGAGAAACCAGGGAATATATCTCTCAAAGATGGAATGCTGTGATGCCCGATGTTTTATGAACAGTAGAGTTTTGTTTCTGTTATTTCTGATACTGACATATTTGGCTAGAATTGCAGTTGCTAAAATGCATTCTGATAGGATGAGCCAGAGTCATAACTGTGGCAACTTACCACATGTGAATGCTTAGAAGTTGCAGGGCTGATAGTATCTGCTTCCTCTGTCAATCAGAACAGCATGCATTGCGTGCTTGTTATGAGGAGGAATACATGATTTACCTTCTGAACAAGCATTGATATATTGTTAAGTGGATAAAATGTTTTTCAGCAGGTGTTTTTAATCCTATATGCCAACATTCAGCTTTCCTGTCAGAATTAAGAATTTCTTTTCTACATCTGCCCAGTAGTGGAAGAATTTGGCAAAATCAGGTTAGTGTATTCCCAGCTGACACAAGAAAGAAAAGTCCAGATTTTCTGTCCATTTTCAACATGCAGAGTTGGACATCACAAAGATGTGTGGGCTGCAAGTGATACTCAGATTGGCTTTCTCTTCATTATCCCTACAAAAGGTGTTCCAATCTGTATTTCTCCTCAGCTTTGGGATGTGATCTGTTTCTCCTTGATTAAGAGGAAATCAAGCACATCTTGTCAGAGTGTTAATGAGCATCTGCATTCTCCTGTCACTGTAGTCTCACCTGTTTGAAAATGATGTGATGTGCTCATATCCTTTTTGGTGGGTGAAGGTAGAGGAAATCAAACTGGCTCCTGTGCTGATTGGAGAGGCAGTTGTTTAGCAAAGTAAAGCACTTTCTGTCCTCTAGTGCCACTGAGTATCCAGCATCCTCAGTACCAATGTAGAATAGGATAGGATAGGATAGCATAGGATAGGATAGAATAGGGTAGAGTAGAGTAGAGCAGAGTAGACCAGGTTGGAAGAGACCTCAAGATCATCGCGTCCAACTGCCGTAGTAAGAGTTCAGCTGTTAAACCTGGGTCCATAGTGCCTTCCAGCTGCAATCTTTTAGGAGCCCACTGAGCCTGAGACCCATTTTAATATCCTGAAAAAACCTTTAGCTAGCTGAGCTCCTTTCCAGAAATCAGTGAGCATTTGTGGTAAAACATAGTTCATTGATAAACAACAGATCCTGTCCTCTTTATGGCACACAGTGTTCTAAACCAAAAGCATCACAGTATCACTAAGGTTGGAAGAGACCTCAAAGATCAAATGCACCTTATTTCACTTAATGTATTAAATAAAGTATTTTAATTAGAGCAGATAAATCTGACTTTGCCTTTTTTCCCCCAAAGCTTATCCTAGTTGTTTACTTCAGTTTTATCTACTGTGAAGCCAGTGAAAATAGCCATCTTTGTGACTGGTTGGAAATGGTGGTGGCAGGTGCTGTATTAGCTTGACAGGCTTCATGAGGGTTGTATTTGTCTCTTAATTCATGGCCTTGTGAAATTCTTCTCCTTCAGGTGGTTCATGCAGACATTCGTACTCAGGCTTCGCTTCTTCAGGAGGCTGACGTTGTTGTAATGAATAATGTTTTTGAATATTTTCTTGACAGACAGGAACAGGCCAGGTAAGCTATGTGTCCAAACAAGTTATCTTACTTCCTTGGCAAGGTGTCTGTAACTTTGTGAGTTCAGGAGAACCTTAAGGTTGTGCTTTTTGAAGTCGCACACATAAATTACATAAGGAAATGTGTTTAAAGTGCTTACACTTAATTGTTACCCTTAACTGCTGAGGTGTTAATGGCAGTCATTTGTTGTTCAACCCACTAAACATGATGCTTTGTTTACCCAAACCTTGGCCTGAATCCTTGCAGTGATCTGTTAAAACAGCAGCTTGCTGTTAAAGGATCTGAAATTTCGGTATCAGTTTCAAGCTTAATCTTCATAAAGAAGAGAGGTCACTGACTCGTGATGTCAGAGCTTTAATATCAATGCACTGCAAAATGTGGTTGTTGATGATGTTTCAAATACCAGGATATCAGGTAGTGATAGGACTAGGGGGAAGGGAATGAAGCTGGAGGTGGGGAGATTCAGGCTGGAGGTGAGGAGGAAGTTCTTCACCATGAGAGTGGTGAAGCCCTGGAATGGGTTGTCCAGGGAGGTGGTTGAGGCCCTGTCCCTGGAGGTGTTTAAGAGCAGGCTGGATGAGGCTCTGGCCAGCCTGCTCTAGTGTGGGGTGTCCCTGCCCATGGCAGGGGGGTTGGAACTAGATGATCCTTGTGGTCCCTTCCAACCCTGACTGATACTATGATACTATGAAATATGTCTTTGTAAGGATGCGGTAACAAGCAAAGATGCAAGTGGAGTTCTTCTCTTTCAGGTACAAGACACAGACAGAATAGCTTTTTCTAATCCATCTGTATCTGTTTAAAACATAAATAACTTCACTGTCCAAAGTTACTGTGCCTTTAGAATGGGCAGTCAAAAAGAAAGGGTGCCTGTGTGGCAGCCAGCAGTCTGGCATTCACTAGCAGTTTCAGCTAAGGCTTGCCCTACTGCCCTTGATACCCAGGCAGTGGTGTCAACTGGAGAGGTACAGAGGGGTGGCTGAAGGATAGTGGATGTTTCAAATTGCCAGAAGATTTGCTTCCAGGCACGAGTGAGAATTCATTTTATGTTAAGAATTCAGGGGTATTGGTTTAGTGCATTAGTACCATGAAGACAAATGACATTTGAGGAGTGCTGGAAATTAAATCCTTCTTGGTCTGAATTGCTGTGCTCTAAGAAATTATCTGACTTGCAACATAAAAAAAGAAAAAAGGAATGCTGGGGGGCTACACAACTCCAGTTGCTCATGTCTTAAGAGAAGTGATTTTACATGACTGTGAAGTATGTACATACAGAGCAGTTTGTTGAGCTTAATGTGTGCTCAGGGAATGGATTTTCTTCAGAACCGAAAGCTGAAAGGGACTCAATGTTTAATCCTAGTCCAAAGTGAAGGTGTTGATGGCACAAAATGACGTGCCTGTATGTATCAGAGTTGAGAACTTACAAAATCCAACATTGTGAGACCATGCATTCCCTCTGTTTTTAATACAAAGCTTGATTCTGTTCATACGAAGACAAATGCTTAGCTCTTATAACAAGCATCTATAGCAAGTCTCTTAAATCTACCTCTGGCCAATAAACTCTCTAAGTCTTAGATTAATTTAATACCAAATGTGGATTATTTTTTTTTAACCCTAAAACTGATGACTTTTGAATGTGTTTCAGAGCTTGGGACTTTATTGCTGGTAATGTAAGGAAAAGAGGGGCCTTATTAGTGACAGTTCCGAGCCTGAAAGAATCACTCTCAAAGCTTCAGGTAAGTTCCCTCCACCAGTTTTAGCCAGCACATTTGGTTAACTTTCTATGAAAGTGGCAGTTCTGTAGCTGATGTTAGCTGATTCTCAGTATTGCTGTGAGGAAGCATGTGTAATTTTATGCATAGATGAGAAGATGCTGGGTTGACCACCACCACATCTTTGTGCACTTTGGTTGTCCTCAACTGTAAAATGGGAATCTCAGCCTGTATATTGTCATAGGATCGCTAAAGCTGGAAAAGACCTTTAAGGTCATTGAGTCCAACCATAACCCATGACCACTACACCATGAATTTTAACAAATGTTAATAGGCTGCATGAATCATTTTAGTGTTGTGTGTATTATTAACAATACCTTAGCTGTGAGGTTAAAAAAACCCACGACCAACCAAGCAAAAAAACCCCACAAAATGCAAAGCCGTATTGTGATGTGGGTAAGTTTTGTGATAATCACAGTGACTTCCACCAGACATCTTCCAGGTATAGGGGTAGACCCTCAGGAGCACCAGATGGATTCACAAACTTCTAGATGCAAAACCTTGAAATATTACCACTATTTAGCTCCACATTTGCACATTGCCTTGAAATGTGATCAATGTTCTGTTAAGACAGTGGAAGAAAGAAAGGGGTGTATTAAGGAAGGACCATCCCTGTGGGTTCTCTGTCTTCTGACCTGCTGTCAGAATAGAAAATGACTCAGAATATTCCAGTATGAGCTGTTAGAAGTAGAGATTAGGGAGAGATGTGGTCTCTCAACCAGCCAAGTGCTTGCTATCAGACATCTTGGATCAGTGACAGCTTTAATTTGCAGTTGGAAACAAGTATGTCAGCAGTGCGACTTTCAGATGTATTGAGCAAGCGCCCTGTGCTGCTTCTGTTCCCTGAGTTAGTAAACCACTTCCAGTGGACCAACCTTCTGCTCTCTGTCCATTCTGCCACAGGTCGGTGATAGTTTCCAGTTGTGTGTATGGTGCCTAAACAAATGATGTGGGCTAGGTTTAGTTAGGAAACAAAACACTGATCATACATGACAAGGTTCTTTGTAAAGTGGCTTGCTCACCACAGGAGCCTGCTTTAGAGAAACTGAATCACTTGTTGCCTGTATGCTGATGGTGAAGCAGATCCTCAGCCATTAGAGCAGCATTGGTGTCATTTCACCTTTTCCTGGAGCAGGCAGTAGTTGCACAGCATCTGAGAAGCCCTTTGTAACCTTAATATAATACTCCCTGGGCATAAAACAAGAAATTACCTGTGGTTCTTCCATGGCACAGTTAGCTGATCCCTCAACGCTTGTGTCGGAATATTGCCCTCTGATCAGGATGCTTGAGGCTTATGCAAATACACACAGAGAAGCAGTTGTAACATGCTAGCAAAATATCTAGATTGTTGACTGAGATAAATTTTAAAAGTGATCATTTTCTCTCCTGTTTAAGTCAAACAGCATTCCCAGAGCTGAACTTACCCTTGCTACACAACTCAGAATGACTGAACTCTCTTACTGTGTCTTACCTTAGCGTTGTACTGATGTTGAAACTCCTGCTGTGTTTCTCAGTGCTGTGTTCACTTACAGACCTGTTTGCATTGTTTCAGACTGATATACAGCTCAGCCAGTGGGTTGAAGAGATGGAGCTAAACTATGATGTGTGTATGGAGAAGGATGTTGACAGGGAAGCACTGGAACAAATACATTTATACAAGATTCTCTAGTACCTGGACAAATTTTACTACTGTCTTTGTAATATGATATATTTTTGGAGCTAAAAATGAATTTGTATTGGTTTATGTGAATAAACGAGGACAACATTGTTATAGTGATTCATCTGAGTCGTGTCTGTGGTTTGTAATGGAAGCCTAAGCAGGCTTTCTTATAGAGGCTTTCTGTCTCAACAGAGTATATTGACTTTCAACCAGGAGATACCCCTATGGTTTAATTTTTGCAGCAATGTTAGAAAGAGTGGTTATTTAGAATTTAGAATTTATTGAGAATAAACCAGGTTGGAAGAGACCTTCAAGATCATCGTGTCTAACCCATCAACCAATCCAACCCACCTGAACAACTAACCCATGGCACCAAGCACCCCATCAAGTCTCCTCCTGAAAACCTCCTATGACAGCGATTCCACCACCTCCCCAGGCAGCCCATTCCAATGGGCAATCACTCTCTCTGTATGGAACTTCTTCCTAACATCCAACCTAAACCTCCCCTGATGCAGCCTGAGACTGTGTCCTCTTGTTCTGGTACTGGGTGCCTGGGAGAAGAGACCAACATCCGCCTGTCTACAACCTCCCTTCAGGTAGTTGTGGAGAGTGATAAGGTCACCCCTGAGTCTCCTCCTCTCCAGGCTAAGCAATCAAAGCTCCCTCAGTCTCTCCTCATAGGGCTTGTGTTCCAAACCCCTCACCAGCTTTGTTGCCCTTCTCTGGACACGCTCCAGCAAGTCAACATCCTTCCTAAACTGAGGGGCCCAGAACTGGACACAGGACTCAAGGTGTGCCCTAACCAGTGCAGTGTACAGGGGCAGAATGACCTCCCTGCTCCTGCTGGCCACACTGTTCCTGATGCAGGCCAGGATGCCATTGGCCCTCCTGCCTGCCTGGGCACACTGCAGGCTCATGTTCAGGCTCATGTTACATACTGGTGCTAAAGAATTTTTGCTCACTGGCATTGTGGACTCCTAATGTCTGCTAGAAAAAACTAAGAACAGTGAATCGTTATTAATGTGAACGGTGAGAATGCATTTAGCATAATGGTACTTAAAAGATCCAGCAGATTAGAGTTTGCTCTTTTGTCCATTTATTGCTGTCAGAAAGAATGTTTATTGTTAACAGTATTCTCTTTAGTGTGACTCTTGGGGAATTCATAGCTTTTCTTTCCAGGGTCTGCTCGATAACCAGGGCGTCTTAATCACAGAATGTTAGAGGTTAGAAGGGACCTCCAGAGATCATCAAGTCCAACCCCACCCTGCTAAAAACAGGATCACCCAGGGTAGTCTGCACAGAAATGCATCCAGGTGGGTTTTGAAAGTCTCCAGGGAAGGAGACTCCACAACCTCTGTGGGCAGCCTGCTCCAGTGCTTCCTCACCCTCACTGTAAAGAAGTTTCTCCTCATGTTGAGGTGAAATCTTCTATGTTCAAGCTTGACTCCATTCTGCATCGGTTATGAGAATCGAGTCCTTCCATTTGATTAGTTGCCCTGAACGTGGGCAAAGAAAAGAAACCAAGGAGCCACTGAGGATTAATACAGCACGTCCAGGATGACAGAACTGTGTTCCATATCCTGCACTTCTGCTGGGGATGGTAGGAAGTGTAATAAGGGGTTAAGAAGCTGAAAATTCTGAACAGGTGTCAGGGCTTAGCGGAGGCTTGGTGGTGGCGTAAAACATTGGAAATTCGTAACAGAGCCTCCTCGGAGAGGAGAGATCCACATACGCCCACCACATTTATATTTAGATTTTACGTTCTAAGGATGTGAAGCTTTTAGTCATCTGAAGAATGCATCAGGTTTTGGCAAACACAAATGATCCAAGTGCAAAAAAAATACTAACTGGGGGAATTTTAGATGAAGCGGCATTGTGAACCTAGAAGCAGCCTTAGTGCCTGAAAGTTTGCTGCCTGACTTTTGTCTGGGGGCAAAGCCCTTAAATTTTATTTCAGTCTTCAAGTTATTTCTAGATTGGTACTGCAGCCCATAGGCAAAATGGAGCAGTGGCCAATAGGCACTTACTGACATAGTAAGTAGTACTGTAGAAAGTATAGGGAGGTTTTAGAATCATAGAACTGTTAGGGCTGGAAGGGACCTCAAGGATCAGCTAGTTCCAACCCCCCTGCCATGGCAGGGACACCTCACACTAGAGCAGGTTGCCCAGAGCCACAACTAGCCTGGCCTTAAAAACCTCCAGGGATGAGGTTTCTACCACCTCCGTGGGCAACCTGTTCCAGTGTCTCACCACCCTCATGGTGAAAAACTTCCTAACATCCAATCTGAATCTACCCACCTCCAGCTTCATTCCATTCCCCCTAGTCCTATCACTACCTGACATCCTAAAAAGTCCCTCCCCAGCTTTTTTGTAGGCCCCCTTCAGATACTGGAAGGCCACAATTAGGTCTCCTCAGAGCCTTCTCTTCTCCAGCCCCAGCTACCTCAGTCTGTCCTCATAGGAGAGGTGCTCCAGCCCTCTGATCATCCTCCTAACTTTTCATGGTCTGGAGTGGAGGAGGATGTTTTAACTTCAGGGACACTGAACCACTGCATTGAATCTACTCTTCATGCATTTAAAAACTAACAAAGTTCACAGGGTGTCAGGGGTTGGAAGGGACCTCTGGGAAGCTTTTCTTAGCCTTTTATTAAAGTGCAGCGACAGAGCTGTTGGTTACTTACTTGTCAATGAGACACATGCCCCTAGAAAGGGAACCTAGGAGAGGCTAAGCAATGAGGTGGGTGTAATGTCAAGCTAATAGGTCTAACAAGGGAGAGAACAAAACCTGAGAAAATAAATGCCTGTGCAATTCAGAATGAGGAAATGAGCACTGTCGTAATCAGTACAGTACTGTGGAAGCTGAATTTGGAGCCTATAAATAGGCTGCTATAAAAGGAAAACTGACTGGGTCTTTAAAAGCTACTCCCTAACCCTACTATGATGTGAGAAGAAAACAGCATGTAGGAATGTTGCTTGCTTCTTCCAGAAGTCCTGCAAGATCTCCTGAATCAACTGTCCCAACTTTTGGCTCGCAATACTGGGTATCATCTGTGGCCTGCACCTTGTTTTGGTAATACAGGAACTCCAGCTTTCATTGCAGTTCTCTTCATGCTGAGTCTTCAAATACTTTTTTGGGGTGTTGATCTCAGATAAAAATTCAATAGACTGGAGCAGATCACCAGCATATTTAATGACATCTGTATCCTCTGACTGAAAATAGCATGCACACATCTGGAGCTCATATGCAACAGAGGGTTTAGCAGGGAAGCTCCCCCTGTCTTGTTTAGACACTGGGAGAAACTCAAGAGGTGAGTGAGTTCAAGCTGTCTTCCTCTCCTGCCCTTGATTAAACAGGCCCTTCATTTAAACCCACACCCTGACATGTTCAGAGAAGAGGTAGTGGTAATTCAGCTTGGTTTTTGTTACACTGATACTCAGAAACACTCCTCTGTCCCTTTAGACATCTCTTCCTAACATGGGCTTACAGAGCCAGAGCTCCTAAGGGCCATTCTTAAGGACATTACAAGCTGCTTAGCTTATCTACTGCAAAGCTGGAAACCACCAATGTGTGAAAGAAGGTATGGATGGAAATTTTCACTTTTCTAGCTTTAACTTTTGTTATCTGACCCCTTTGGGACCTGATACAGATTCCCATGTACAAAGGTAGCAAAAGAAGGCGTGAGGAGGTTTGCAAAACACTGAGCACAGGTGGATCGGTCCTTGCTCTTTGTGCCCAAAAGGCTTTGGATGTCAGCTGAGACCATCCTGAAAGTGCATTACTGCCTCAAGTTCTGCTTGTGTGGCTTGAGGAAGCTGTCAAGGCTGTATTCAGCATGCCAAGTCCTTGTTCTCAGTTCTGCTGCTGCTGTACTGCACAGTATTTGGCAGGTGATTGGACTTTTCTCTGCCTCAGTGTCTAGAGTGAAAATGGGAATTACAAATCCCCAAGATCAGAGCAAGGTTGTGAATTTAATACAAGTTGATTTGAGATTGTCCTATAAGAAGTGTTAAACACCCAAGCTGTTCTTCGTAAACTGACCTAATTTAAAAGACCTAAAAGGCAAATAAAATATCAGTATGTCTCTGAGAGAAAAGTTTCTGGCCCTCTTCTTCACCAGCAGCATGGAAAAAGGAAGCTTAGCTTAACCACACTGCAGTGTTGAAAATGCATAAATAATTATTTCCCACTGGCCTCAGTTTTTACACTGGTTTTGCTTGTTAGGTGGCTACTGGTTGGGAGGATTGGAGAAGGGAGGAACAAACCCAAAAGTGGTTTGCATGCAAGGCAGCTCCATGACAGCTACCACCCATGGCACGGTGGCTATTGCAAGCTGCCAGCCCCTGAACCGCTTGCTGCCTCCACCGGCTCTTGGGCTGCACAGCCAGCCTGCTTCATTGTCTCATGAAAAACAGCTCCTTGCCTGACCTGATGGAGGTCCTAACCCCAGGCTACTAGACTGAAGCCCTGTGTGTACAAGTCATAAATCAAGGTAATTTCACATTTGTGGGCCCGAATTGGAACAAAATCATCTGAGGGAGCTGCGCATCTGCAGTGCTTGTTGTAATCAGCGGGAGACTTTGGCACACATGGCAAGCAGCTCCACTCTTCCCTAGCAGCAGAACTTTCCCTGTAGTACTCTGTAGCTTCTGTAGAGCCAGCTACCTGAAATTTAAATCCATCAAGAAGTACTGCAAACCACAGAAGACTTTTTGGATCCACTGTAATAGGGCAAAAACTGTCAGGCAGTGAGAACGAGAGGTTAACTTTGCAGGGAGAAAACCTTGCAAATCTTTTTGCTCAAGATTGTGGTGTTTAAAAAAAAAAAGTCATCAAATGCCTTGTGTGGGCAGCCTGACTCTCAAAGGTGAGTCATTGCCACGTGTGCTTTTTCCCAGTGAGTGATACTGGAAGGGTCTAATGACCCATGCTTAGGAAAATCTGAGAGTGGGACAAGCTTGAAAAAAACCCCAAATCCATCTGCTTCATTCTTCACCATCTATGTTCCCCCCTACACTTGGGTTTTTTACCTATCAATTCAGTCATCTCTCTCCCCACTCCCAGCAGCAGGACCAGCCTGTGCTGCAGCAGGAGTACTGCAGAAGCTCCTGTAAACACGGCTGCAGCTTGCACATTCTCTCTGTTACTGGAAGACAAATGTAGCCAATAACTTCTGCTGAGAAACTTCTGAGAGTCAGTGCTGACTGGAGTCATGATGGAAGTGTTTGTAAAGGGCTGCTTTGCACTCTCCAGGAATTTCTGGTAGAGCCTCAAAGGAAATGTGCAGAACCAGCTCCATCTCATCTCTGAGATGTCATGACAGACCTAGGCTCTCGCTCCCCCACCTCAGGAAAGCAGGGGCTCAGCATGCACAGTGCCACTGCATTTCCAGCATTTTAATGAATGGCTTCTCAAGCTTTGCCCTTGCATTGTCACAAGCCCTTTGCAGTAGAGGGGCATATATTTGTACAAGTTAGTGGAGAAGGAGGCAACAGGAGGACACTTCAACGTGTCCAGAGAAGGGCAATGAGGCTGGGGAGAGGCCTCGAACACAAGCCCTATGAGGAAAGGCTGAGGGAGCTGGGATTGTTTAGCCTGGAGAAGAGGAGGCTCAGGGGTGACCTCATTGCCCTCTACAACTACCTGAAAGGTGGTTGTAGCCAGGAAGGGGTTGGTCTCTTCTCTCTAGCAACCAGCTAGAACAAGGGGACACAGTCTCAAGCTGTGCCAGGGGAAGTTTAGGCTGGAGGTGAGGAGGAAGTTCTTCACGGAGAGAGTCATTCATCCTTGGAACGGGCTGCCCAGGGAAGTGGTGGAGTCACTGTCCCTGGAGGTGTTCAAGAGGGGACTGGATGTGGCACTTGGTGCCATGGTCTAGTCATGAGGTCTGTGGTGACAGGTTGGACTCGATGATCTTTGAGGTCTCTTCCAACCTTGGTGATACGGTGATACTGTGATACTGTAACAGTGCTTGGCCAACAAGTGCACGTTAAATTCTCTTCCTGGAAGTGTCTGTACTTCTACTCGGTATTTGAGGGCAGATTAACATGGCACAGGGGCTGAGGCAGGAACAGGGATTTAATACCATGCTTCAAGATTCTGTTTTTTCTTTAATTTCTGGAACTCAGTGCAGCTTGCCTCATTTTAAAATTGAGGTGTTTGTGTGGCCCTAGGGATGAGTCTTTTCCAACATGAACAAGGTAGCTGTATGCTTGAAAGCTTGGAGGTGATCAGCTCCAGAGTCCCTTGTAGCTTGTAACGTAGGAGTCACACATGCTGGAGTGTTGCTTCACTGTTCTAGGAATTCCAACACCTAGCTCTTAGAAACCCAAACCCAGGAATTCCCTGTTAGTTGCAAATCTTTTCTACCAAGTATTTTGCATCACCTTTTTTCTGCTGCATGACCTGCATGACATCCCAGCCTCTCCTGCCACTGTGGTATCACCTGCCCCAAGTCCCACCCAAAGGCCCACAGGGCAAGTAGAGGAGAGGGGAGGCTCCGCCTCTCTCCTCCCACCTCCCTGCTAAACCATGGTTCCCCAGGTTTGCCAGAGCTTGGAAGGCAGCCAGCAAAAACTGCCAGCCTGTGCTGGACACAGCAGAGATGGGGAAATTCAGCAGGAGATTTCCTGCCAAAATTTGAGGCAGAATTTTTCACCAGAGTTCCAGCCAAGATCAGACCCCAACTGACTGTGGCATTTTGTCTGCATTTATATTTATCCACCTGCAAAAGGAGACTCTGTTTATCCTCAAGAGTCCACCAGGTACATGGACAAAGCTAGAAGAAAGGGAATATTATTTCCTATCTTCCAGATGGGGCACTGAATTTTTGTGTCGTCGTTGTTACGGTGTAAATGAGGTAACTGCATGCACACGGTCTGCTGCAGGATTGGGGAGTGCACCTTCTGTGCTCAATATACTGAGGGACTTAGGAGCACAAAAATAGCTGTCAAAATAAATAGTCTCTGTTTAAAAAAATTGCATGAAGTAGATAAGTAGTGCACAATTTACTGTGGAAGGAGGAGGGGAGCAGAACACCACTGACAGCTTCCTGGCAAAACAATTGAAAGACTAAAATACAGGCACCCAGTCGACACAGAGGTAAACACTACAAGGGCATTGGTTTAATTGGATGGAGCTGTCTGCTTCCAACCATTTGAACAAAGAAGCAAACAAAGAAAAAATTAATGATTTTGGTAGGAAGTTAAATGGAAAGCTAACAAAAACATGAGGCTTAGTATCTTAAGTGAAGCATGATGTTGCAAAAGCGTTTGCCAACTATCAGAATGCTGAGGAGCAGCATTCTGTACTAGAATCACAGAATCACAGAAACATTCAGGTTGGATAAGACCTCAGGATCACCAAGCCCAACCCAGAACCCTACTGATGATCCTCGAGGTCCTTTCCAACCTAAGTGATACTGTGATACTGTGATACTGTGATACTCTCCAAGGTTCACCCCTAAACCATATCCCCAAGCATCACATCCAAACCACCTTTAAACACATCCAGGGTTGGTGACTCAACCACCGCCCTGGGCAGCCTATTCCAATGCCTGACCACTCTTTCTGGGAAAGACTTCTTCCTAATGTCCAGTCTAAACCTTCATTGTGGCAGTTTGAGCCAGCAGTGTGGCCAAGAAGGCCAATGGCATCCTGGCCTGTATCAGGAATAGTGTGGTCAGCAGGACCAGGGAAGTCATTCTGCCCTGTACTCAGCACTGGTTAGGCAACACCTTGAGTATTGTGTCCAGTTCTGGGCCCCTCAATTTAAGAAGGACATTGAGATACTTGAACATGTCCAGAGAAGGGCAATGAGGCTGAGGGAGCTGGAGTTGTTTAACCTGGAGAACAGGAGGCTCAGGGGAGAACTTATTGCTGTCTACAACTACCTGAAGGAGTTTGTAGCCAGGAGGGAGTTGGTCTCTTCTCTCAAGCAACCAGCACCAGAACAAGAGAACACAGTCTCAAGCTGCACCAGGGGAAGTTTAGGCTTGAGGTGAGACGAAAGTTCTTCACAGAGAGAGTTGTTAGCTGTTGGACTGGGCTGCCCAGGGAGGTGGTGGAGTCACCATCCCTGGAGGTGGTCAAGAAGGGATTGGACGTGGCACTTAGTGCCACGGTTTAGTAATCATGAGGTCTGTGGTGACCAGAGCAGATCAAAGTGGCAGAATCAGCTCTCTCAATCTGCTGGCCATGCTTTCCCTCCTGGATAGGTTAGACTTGGATGATGACTGGTAGGTCATTGTCAGAGCTTTGTTCCTGCTAGGCCAATAACCTAGAGCATCATCAGCCAAAGAATCCAAAACAGAGCCAGGCAATGAGTGGATCACAGCAATCACTGGAGGATTCTATAATCAAAACGACCACATGTGTAAGTACAACGTGGTGTCGCAATGCTGCGAGCCTGTAATTTTAATGCACTCACTGGAATTAGTAAGGACAGGGCCTCCAATGCCTAGTTAAAAATCTGTGTTTCGCAGACTGACTGGATTTTAGTGTCATCAAGGTGTCAGCCAAAACTTCTGAAGCTGCCCTGACATTTGCTGAGGAAGAGAAGACTCTAAAATGTGTACAGCTTTTGGCCCTCTTTCAGGACTCTCTCAGGAAGGGGCTGGTGGTGGAGTGCAGTCCATGCTCTTGGGCTTATTTATTTATTTATTTATTTATTTATTTATTTCTATGACTCATATTTTGGACCTTATTCCTTTTTGTCTTTCAATGCCAAACAGAAATCGCTATTTAGGTCAGACTGCTGTTTGGTACTAATAGAAGCAGACATCAGTTTCGTCTGTGAATTTCGCAGCTATGTGTTTCTTCAGAGCGAAGTTCCCTCTTTAGGCTACTGCTGACATTTAGCAGTGGCAGCATTACACCAGCTTTTAGTGCTGCCTCTCTGTGAGGGGTGGCTGAGGGAGCTGGGGTTGTTTACCCTGGAGAAGAGAAGGCTCAGGGGAGACCTTATTGCTGTCTACGACTACCTGAAGGGAGGTTGCAGCCAGTTGGGGGTTGGTCTCCTCTCCCAGGCAACCAGCACCAGAACAAGAGGACACAGTCTCAAGCTGCACCAGGGGAGGTTTAGGCTGGATGTTAGGAAGAAAATCTTCACAGAAAGAGAGATTTTCCATTGGAATGGGCTGCCCAGTGAGTCACCATCACTGGAAGTATCACAGTATCACAGTATAACTTAGGTTGGAAAGGACTTCGAGGATCATCGAGTCCAACCTATCAACACAGACCTCATGACTAGACCATGGCACCAAGTGCCACATCCAATCTCCTCTTGAACACCTCCAGGGATGGGAGGCATGTTTAAGAAGAGACTGGGTGAGGCACTTAATGCCATGGTTTAGTTGATTGGATGGTGTTGCATGATAGGTTGGACTTGATGATCTTGAAGGTCTTTTCCAACCTGGTGAATTCTGTACTTCTGTCACTTGTGCACATACTATGTTGGGATGTAGCTGGAGAGCTACCTCTCAGATGCAGCTAGTTTTCTGGTTCAGGCAGGCTCAGAGTACAGCATCTTCTCTTCCCAGGTCCTGCTTTCAGGTCGTGTCCTGCTGCTGCCACACTGTCCTGGCTTTTGCTTTCTCAGCTCTTCTTACCCACCTCTGCCTCTTGGCCCAACCCTGGCTGCTGCCAGCTCAGCTGTATCCCACCTCTCTGCAGGGCTGTTTCATAACCACAACTCCCTGGGTTTCTCCTTGAGTGCCAGCTTTGAAGAGGAACCTCAGCTCACACCTAGGAGGAGTTTTTTAGCCTGTGTTTGGCTCTCTGTCTCATTTCAGATACTGGTGTGCTTTTGCAGTGAGGCATGCTGTGCTGCTGCCCTGCAACCAGTGCTGTGGGCAAATGCATGGGAATAGGAGACCTGCTAGCTCTGGTGCCAGAAGAGTCTCTTTGTTTAACTCAGGGCACCAAGACATCTGAAGATGGATCTGAAGATAGATCTGGGGTGCATGAAGAAAAGTGTGTCCAGCAGGTCTAGGGAGGTTCTTCTCCCCCTCTACTCTGCCCCAGTGAGACCACCCCTGGAATATTGAATCCAGTTTTGGGCTCCCCGGTTCAAGAGAGACAGGGACCTGCTGGGGAGAATCCAACAGAGAGCCATGAGGATGATTAGGGAACTTGAGCATCTCCCCTATGAAGAGAGACTGAAATCCCTGGGGCTGGTTGTCTTGAAAATAAAAGCCTGAGAGGGCATCTCATCAATGTGTGTAAATATTTGAGGGGTGAATGTAAAGTGGTGTGCACTAGTAACACGAGAAACAACAGGTCCAGGCTTGAACACAGACGGTTTCACCTCAACATGAGGAGAAACTTCTTCACAGTGAGGGTGACAGAGCCCTGGAGCAGGCTGCCCAGAGAGGTTGTGGAGTCTCCTTCTCTGGAGACTTTTAAAACCCACCTGGACCCATTGCAGTGTGGACTACCTTGGGTGATCCTGCTTTGGCAGGGGGGTTGGACTGGATGATCTCTGGAGGTCTCTTCCAACCTCTAATGTGCTGTGATACTGTGATCTTTAAACCTACTTATGCGCAGATACTCAGATCCTGTACTACAGCCAAAGGAGTGGGCTGAGGGAGAAAGTACAAATATGGCTTTAAGCTACCTTTGAAGTTCTTCCATAGCTGTGTTATTTTGCTTGCTCTGATTAAAAAGAAATAAATAAATAACCCCCAAATTAATAACTAATGCTATAACTTGCAGAATAGCCAGGTAAGAACTTGTTATTACTTATCCCAGGCTCTCTGCTACCAGCTAAGGTCTAGAAGGCTGAAAGCACCTCTTAAGGCTACTATTTTCCTCTTTCCCATCCTCCTCAGGATTCCCTGCAGGTAAGAGGAACCTCAAAATTACTTCTTTGGCTGTTTAGTTCTGAGAGGGCTTTGCTTACAGGAACAGCATGACTGAGCAGGGTATGAGAATTAGATTCAATTTTCCTTACACAGGTAACAAGAGGGTTTCTGTGAAATTTCCCAGACCCTTTCCAGTTGATCCTCTTTTGCAGCACAACATTCCTTTCTCTCTGAGCTGCTGTGCCTGCCCTTCTTGGGTTTGTGTTTAGTTTTGTTTGGTGGTGGGGTTTTTGTTTGTTTGTTTGTTTTTCTGGTCACCTGCTTTGCCCAGACTGTGTATTCAGAAGAGCTGATGCCACCTCGAAACTCTCTGGCAACTGAATGATATTCTTAGGTGCTTTATTGTTTTTCCCTGGTATCACTCATTGGTTTGAGTTGATATTCATGCCCTGAATTAACAGGAATTAGCTGCAGCAACCACATTTCATCATAACTCTACCTATGATTTAGCTCCCACAAATAACAGGGACAAGGTTTTGTTTAGTAGCCAGGAAAAGGTATTTTACTGAGACTTAGAAGCAGACTATTCAACCTGGACTACTCAGTATTTGCCTTTCTGTAATATGGAATTTACAGGTTTTTAATGTCTCTTTACAGTGTTGTGGTATTCAGACTTGAGATGATTCCTTTGTTCTTCCTGCAAGTGGCTGCAAGAGCATGAAGGGAGTGGAGCAGACACACACCTATTCAGAAACTGATTCCCACCTCCCCATACAGGCCTTAATGGTGGCAAAGAACCCTGGCAAAAAGAAGAACAGGCAAACATCCTGTATGTGTGGATGGCATCCATGCTCACAGCCTAGATTAACTGGTGGAGCCATCTATGCTCCAAACCAACTATTTCCAGCCCATGGAAATGGGCTCACTGTATGGCTATGATCACAGCATGGAAGAAACAAGGTGCAAACTTCTCAGTGTATCCAGAGAAGGCTGGAGGTAGTCTGGTGGGGAAAGTAGCAATATACTGCTTGTGCCCTAGAAAGAAGAGGAAAAATCTACAACCCTAGGATGCTCTGAGCCTAGGGATGAGCCCTATTCAGTGCTGCACTGTAGCTGAACCCTTTCCATCACTCACAGCCTTGAAAAGCTGCAGTCACTGCAGCTAAGTCAGAGCTACTTACAGCTTCCCACTCTGCTTCTTGCATGACCCAGCCAGTTTTCTCTCCCATCCCACCTCTCCCCCAGTCATGTTCCCTGCTTTACTCTACCTACAGTGTTTTCAGAAATGCACATTGGTTGTCTCATTACTCCACACTTCAGTAAGGGGAGTTGGAGTACAGAGGTCAACAGACTGAGATCACTTTCTGCTCAAACTGGTTCACCTGGGTGCTGGTTCCCAGCCAGCCTCCCTGTGAGATAGGAGAGGGACAAGGAGAGAAGGAAAAGCGGGAGAAATTGGGAGCAGCAAGACTCGTTCTGAAAGAATCAGGGAAAACTGCTTCAAGCAAGAAGGTTGATGTGGGCTGTGGTTTCTGCATCTGTCCTGGGGAGCTGGTGGACAGCCTTCCCTTCCTTCTCTGAGTGCTCTGTTTTCCCAGGGCAGTTTTAAAGCACTAGGTGTCCAACACAGAGGAAGAGGTGGATTAGGGGGAAGAAGGGCCAAGGAGTAGCCAGGAGGAGGTCTCTGCCAGGGAAGGACTGGCAGTATTCACCAGTAGTAGTGTGGGATAGCAGCTGGCACTTTTCCTTCTGTGGAGAACAGCCCTTTGTAAAATTCTGTCCTTCCACTGCTGTTCTCACTGGTCTTCACCTGCAACCTGTGTTTTCCACAAAAATTTACTCTTTCCAGGCTGGCTAGCAAGAAGGATTCTTCCTTACCTCCCCTGGCTCTTGAAAGAGCTCTCCCTGTGAAGCCTAGACTCAGCTTAACGCTTTTAACCACGCCTAAAGCCAGTGTTTTCTCAGAAGCCATATTTATGACCACATATAAATTGGATACAGATTGCTTAATTTGCATAGGTGCCAGACACAGAGATGCACAAAACTTGGCAGGTATGCCCAGACACCATGGGAGTGGGTGTTGCAAGAGTGAGGAAACAGGGCCCATGTTCGTGTTCCTGTGGGGATTGCTGCTGGCAGGGCAAAAGGGGTTTACTGCAGAACTTCCAGATCAAAGCTGTGAAAGAGCTTTTAAACACATTCTGCTCTCTGCCTGTGCTGCACCAACACTCTCTTGTGCTTTGCTTTAAGCAAAAACTTTCACTGTGGTTAAATTATTATGCATGTGAAAAAGGATCAGGCAGCTACAGAAGCTTTTGGCAAATCAGCTGTGAGACATTGTGGTTGGACTCTGTCAGGTTTAGCAGTGACAGCTACGTGTTGTCTACCTCTCAACTCCTCCACCTCACTGTCAGTAGTCATTGCCTTTGCAGGCAAAGCAAGGGCTTGCTGCCTCAGCCTACAGGTCCAGGCCAAAACTTGCTGGTGAAACTGCCCTCTAATCGACAAGCAACTGAGCATGAGCAAGCAGTGTGTCCAGGTGGCCGAGAAAGCCAATGGCATCCTGGCTTGTATCAGAAATGCTGTGTCCAGCAGGAGTAGGAGATTGTCTCCTTGTATTCAGCTCTACCTCGAGTATTGTGTCCAGTTTTGGGCACCTCAATACAGGAGAGATGTGGGGGTGCTGGAGCCAGAGGAGGGCAAGGAAGCTGTGAAGGGCTTGGAGAATAAATTTGATGAAGAGCAACTGAGGGAACTGGGGATGGTTAGTTTGGAAAAGAGGAGGCTGAGGGGAGACCTCATTGCTCTCTACAACTACCTGAAAGGATGCTGTGGAGAGGCTGGTGCTGGTCTCTCCTCACAGGTAATTAGTGATAGAACAAGAGGGAATGGCCTCAAGCTGCAACTGGGTAGGTTTAGACTGGACATGAGGAAAAAATTTTTCCCAGCAAGAGTGGTCAGGCATTGGAATGTGCTGCCCAGGGAGGTGGTTGAGTCACCACTCCTGGATGTGTTTAAAGGTGGTTTGGATGTGGTGCTTGGGGATATGGTTTAGGGGTGAATGTTGTAGAGTAGGGTTCTGGGTTGGACTTGGTGATCCTGAGGATCTTTTCCAACCTGAATGTTTCTGTGATTCTGTGATTTGTCAGCATCTGCTTGTTCTCCCTGCTGCTAGGGCAGACAGCACTAGAAGAGGGTTACAGCAGACATGGAGGAGGTAAAGCATTAAAGATTGCTGCTGTTTAATCCAACAGAGCCCATCTGTCAGAGCCCTTGAAATCCATTCAGTCCCAAGATGGAGGTTTCTGTTACACATCAGGCAGCCTTAGTTTGATGCCATTTAATAGGGTTTGCTTATAACAAGCTGAAAATTTGGCACCCTCTGCCAAATCTAGCTAGGCAGTTTGATCCACTAACACAACCAGCTTGCTACTCCTCCCCACCCAGAGCAAGCCAGGATGAGTACCATACCTTACCCCTTCCCATTCATAGCCTAGTGTTTTGGCTTAAGCCACTAACAGAAATGTGCTACAACACCAAGCTGTAAATGATAATGTTGCTCACAAATGCCCAAATCCTGCTACTTGGCAAAAAGAACAGTGACTTTTCAAGACTATGATGTCTTAAAGCCTTTTCAATAAAGGTGACATTCAGAAGGGGAGATCCATCAGAGCTCTGCAGACTCTTTGCTCTGAATGAGAGGATCCACATAGAACTGAGGAAGTCTTACAGTGTTCCTGTCGTCTTCATACCTTCAGCTGGCTCATCCTGAGATTTTTAACTGGAGACATGGAAGAAATTTGCTAAAAAGCTGATGGAAATTTTGCCTAGAGGCAAAAGACCAAGCACAAGTAATTACTGTGAAGGCACCTGTCAAGGAGTGAGGTTACTTAGATCCTCTCCATTTTCACCAGTTCTCTTTGTTAAGCAGGAGGCGCATCGGAAATTCTGCTCTCTCAGGATGACGGCAGGTTGGGGATGTGGTTATCTGCCTTCACTTACTACACCCTCAACACTCCCTCTCAGAGGCTGAGTGGGATGGCTAGAAAATAGGGAGGATGTGGTTTCTGAATTCTGAATCATGGCAGTTTTCCTCCAATATTCTTATCAGCAGTAATTAAAACATTCCACCCTGGTAATTAGACTGTATCTGGTCTGAGGCTCTGTGGGCCTTGACATTAGCATCTTAAATTTCAGGACTAACCAGAGTAATCAAATTAAGTTTTTCTTTAATTAACAGTTCTACTAAACTGATACTCAATTGGAGGCCAAGGTGAGCAACAGCGTTTTAGAAATCATTGTTACCTCCACTCCTATTTTGATTCCTTCCCCAGGGAGCCATAAGTCCCACAGCAATTCTTTGTGTAAAACCCTGTAGCAATCACACACAGGCTGCACGCTAGAAACAGATAACGTGAGAGAAGATTACTCCAGCAATTTGGTCCTTGCTGTTTCAACCTGCCTTAGAATGGAGGATGGATTAGATGACCTTCAGAGATCCTTCCCAGACCTATTTTTTCCAGCCTTCATAATATCTATCAGAACAGGATGGCCAAAAAGAGGTAGGTGCCTCTTGCTTCTAAGATCTGTTTCCAGCTGGTGAACAACTTCACTACACATGCATTAGAAACCCACAAACAAACAGAAATAACCACCCCCACCCCCCCCCCAACCATTTATAGGCTCCCAGAACCTTAAATATGTACCTCAGAATACATGAGCTCTATTTCAGACAGTAGAGATATGATCAATATTTCTTTTCAAATCAGGCTACAGCACTTGGAATGGAACTTGTGAAAGTGTTGTCAGTTTTTACCCTAGTCCTGGCTGGGGTTTTCAGCTGGTACTTGGGTCCTTTCCCTCATGTGCCTTGGGTAGCAGAGAGTGAATAAAGCAGCAAGTGAATAGCACCAGTTTCTGCAGGACTCTCAGAGGTGCCTTTTGGAGATCTCTCAGCAGACCGCAGTTCTGTCTGGTGACAGGGTTGTCTTGGTCCTTGATCAAGACCAAACAGGAATGCACTCCACCCCACAGATACTGCCTTTGACAAACTGTGCTTAGAGCCTGAAGTTATGCTGATCCAAGCATTAACTCCAGTTGTATGCACAGGATCAGGTACTGGTGTCATACCTGATCCTCTGTGTAGCTTGAGATTAAACCCAAATTCATTCATACAGTCAAGGTTTGCTTGGTTTAATAACGACCTCATCCAGTATTTCCTCAAGTTAAGGATTACCTGGCATATCTGAACTGATAGTTACTGTAGCATTAACCTTTTTCCTGGCTACTGCTTAGCTTGTCCCTCAAATTCATCTTCAGCCTTTGGACCACCCTTACCCTCCAAGCTGAGCAACAGTAAAGCACAACTATCTCAAACAGCGTCACAGCACATCTTAAGCTGCCTACACCTCCTGGAGAAATCTGACAGATGCCTTACTTAGAAATCCTTTGGTTTATGTAGTGTCATTCTTTGTTTGGATGATATGCTTTTCTAAAAACAACTTAGGACTTAATCTTCTGTGTCCTCCTGACTTCAGTCATAATCCCTGTCCATCCTAGCTAAGCAAAATGAGCTAGGGCATCACCTTCACAGCACATAACAAGTTTGAATATTATCTTTTAATTGTGGGTTGGTTTTTTTTCCCCCCCCTTCCTTCTGTAAAGATCTAAAGCCTAAGCAGATAAAATAATGAAAAGAACCCACTGTCACTTCACTGATCTGCCAGGCTCAAAGTTTTCCCAGCCTTTAAAAATTGTTCCTAGTGTGAATTGATTTAGCGGTATTGATTCTAGGAACACTGCCTGCAAGCAGTTATGTTTTGTGCCATGTATTAAATAGTTCAAAGTATCTGAGTGCATGGATTGATTAAAAAAAAAGAGAGGTTTTTTTTTTTTCCCCCCCAAATAAAATCCACATAACCATAGAAATTCAATCAGCCAAGAGATGGTGCTGGTTAAATGTTTTCACTTCTATGCCCTCACTAGAAAAGATTATAACGACCCTGCCATTGTCTTTTCCAGTGCAGAACAGCACGTAGGTTTAAAACTTGCTGGGGAATTTCCCCCTGAATTTCCATGTGGAGCTGAAAAGCTGAGTAACAAAGCCAGTGAAAGATGCATTACAACAACACACAGAATGGAAAAAAAACCCAGCACCTAGCAGCTTATCTCTAAAGTTACATATTCAATACAGGGAAGTGGGTTTAAATGCAGTGTCCTAATGCTGCCACCTGCCCTAGCTGAAACGGTGCCTTGTCTGATGTTGGTTGTAAGGATGTTGTGATTTGAGCTATTAAAAAAAATATAATCCCAAAATAAGCAAGCCCACTTTTTTTCCTCGGAAAGTTGCTCATTGCTCCTTGCTTCAAAAGGATCCAAGAAGTGGTGAACATATGTGTGATGCAAAACGAAGACAGGAGGATGATTAACCGGCTACCCGACCTTGCCCAGGGAGAGACAGCAGAGAGCTGGTGTGGGGAAGAAGGGCTGCACAGCTCCATGGAGCTCTCTGTAGTCAGGGCACAAACTACATTTATGCATCTCTCCAGAGCAATTTCTGAACCAAATATTCTCCAATCTTTTATGAGTTGCCTGCTAATGCTTCAGGGTTCAAGACATGCCATTGGGGGGATTAATGGAACTGTAGATCGGTTCAGAAAGACAAGCTACAGGTATAATCACAGAATCACCAAGGTTGGAAGAGACCTCAAAGATCATCAAGTCCAACCTGTCACCACAGACCTCATGACTAGACCATGGCACCAAGTGCCACGTCCAATCCCCCCTTGAACACCTCCAGGGACGGTGACTCCACCACCTCCCTGGGCAGCACATTCCAATGGCGAATGACTCTCTCAGTGAAGAACTTTCTCCTCACTAAGCTATGGTGATAGAAGCACTGTAAGCCTGGTATAACTGCATCTGCTCTAACAGGGTGTGAAGTAATTTCAATGATATTTGTAAGTTAAGAAACACTTTAAATCCCCCCTGGGAACAAAGGTAACAGATGAGTGAGCTATATTGCCAGAGCTGGTTGGAATACTTTAGTGTTATCGTTCTAGCATTGGTATTTTAGAGAACTTTATAACTTTGCAAGCTTTTTCATTTTAAAATAATTTGACAAATCTCTCAATTTATTTTAGTTTGTCTTCAGCTCCCTTGCCAAAGTGTGGCTGCTCAACATTAATTAAAGCTGAACCTTCTGAAATGCTTTTATGCAAAATGATTTCTTAGAAATCTTAGCTTTAGTCCACTTGATATTGCTGGTGAGGACTCATCTACCTCAGCAGGGTGAAGAGAACACTTTAAACCACTTAATTTGAGATCTCTGTTAGCAGTTTTCACCACCATGAAACAGTCTTGAGAATGAAGGGATGACAGAAAACTCCCTCAAATCACATTTTAAAAAGCATTTTCCAAAAGTGACTATGTTAGTAGACTTTATTGTCACCAGAAAGCCTCTGTGAATCTCGCAAAGCATCTGCAATGAATAATCTTCCCCTCCCACATTCTCATTTGCTGCCAGAAATAGCTTATAAATGCTCAGTTCAAAACTCTGCCAAATTTTGCTTTTAGGCCCAGGGTTGTGAATAGAGAATAATTCGAAAGGTTTTGGTAGAATCATTGCAGGTTTACATGGATGCAAGCAAAAGCCAGGTTCTGCCTGGGTCTTTCCTTGCCGGCTGCTCCTCGGCGTGCTGGTCAGCCCCGGAACTGCTGCCTCTGGCGTCAGTGGAAGGCAAGTGCTTGAGCCCAGCCTGCCCATCGATTGACAAATTATTATAAACAGATCTGAGCACATATTTCCTTCCAAAACAAACGGGTCAGCAGGCTCCAGGCTCCGTTCTCCTGGTGCATTTTACAGGAAATAATGTCGAGTGAGCTATTATGAAACTACCCCCTCCTCACACACACATAATTGCTTCCAGCTTGCTGATTATTACCCTTTCCTTAACTGATAGATTGAGAAGAGAAATAAAAATATCTCCATACAATGGGCCAAATCCTCATCTGGTATACATAGACACAGCCCCATCAAAGTCAATAAAACCATGCTGATTTACACCAGTCGAGGAGCTGATGCACTGTAATTTTTTTACTTGCTTTTAAAACCAAAACCTTATGTGATTGTGTAACCAACATTGCAACAGAAACCAGCGTTTTCTTTTCTGAAGTCAATCATGTGCCCTCCCTTTGACTTTCAAACATTTTCACTTCGGTAGTCCTGTAGCTATTTTTTCCTCACCTTCTGGTAGAGTGCTCCTACCCCTCCCTTTTTATTGGGCCAGCATCATGAGTGAGGTACAAACTGGGCTGAATGATGATGCTCAGCCACCAAATAACTCTGTGGAGTAATGAAGATAAGGAGTGAAATGCTACCATTACCCTTTTGTACAGAAGAGGGGAAAGAGCTAAGCAAAGCAAAAGATAAGAAAATTATTTCCCCCCTGCTACCTTTTCTGATCTCCACAAAGCTTTTCGACTTTCCAGGCAGTTAACATATATTAACACCACCAAGCACTTAGCAGTTCCTACCCAGGAATGACAGTACTGTAAACCACTATTATTAAGTTCAGTTTCTTAGAGCATCCTTAAAATAATAGAATCACAGAAACACAGGATGCCAGGTTGGAAGGGACCCCAAGGATCATCTAGTCCAACCTTTCTAGGTATACAGTGCAGTTGAAATGAGCTGGCCCAGCACCCTGTCAAGCTGAGTCTTGAAACTGACCACTGTAGGGTCAGTTTCTTCCACTGCTTGGAAGATGATTCCAAGGTCCAACTGTTCTCATGGTGACATATTCTTTTCAGGATTCCAATAATCTCCCCAGCAGTAACATGTACCCATTGCCCCTTGTTTTTTTTCCACTACTAAGCCTCACCTTCTTCTGGAAGGACCCCAAGACCTATTCAGTGAGCTTTCTAGCCTGGGGAATATGAAAGTGGAGAATATGAAAGTGGGGAATATCTGCCCATAGCTTGTTTGTTACTTGGAGTTCAGTGTATCACAGTATCACAGTATCACTAAGGTTGGAAGAGACCTCAAAGATCATCAAGTCCAACCTGTCACCACAGACCTCATGACCAGACCGTGGAACCAAGTGTATTTTGTGCACAGATGAAAACTAGATTAGTTTCAGCTTCATTTGCACATAAGATGGTCATGTTAAAGAAAAATCAGCTCTCTTTCCCCAGTGAGTGCTCAGAGATGCCAGTGTCCTCTCCTGGCCTTCTCTCAGGATGTTCTCCCACAGGAACAGTGTGGCCAGCAGGAGCAGGGAGGTCATTCTGCCCCTGTACACTGAACTGGTTAGGCCACACCTTGAGTCCTGTGTCCAGTTCTGGGCCCCTCAGTTTAGGAAGGAGGTTGACTTGCTGGAGCGTGTCCAGAGAAGGGCAACGAAGTTGGTGAGGGGTTTGGAACACAAGCCCTGTGAGGAGAGACTGAGGGAGCTGGGGTTGCTTAGCCTGGAGAAGAGGAGACTCAGGGGTGACCTTATCGCTCTCTACAACTACCTGAAGGGAGGTTGTAGACAGGCAGAGGTTGGTCTCTTCTCCCAGGCAACCAGTACCAGAACAAGAGGACACAGTCTCAGGCTGTGCCAGGGGAGGTTTAGGCTGGAGGTTAGGAGGAAGTTTTACACAGAGAGAGTGATTGCCCATTGGAATGGGCTGCCCAGGGAGGTGGTGGAGTCACCATCACTGGAGGTGTTCAGGAGGCGACTTGACAGGGTGCTTGGTTGCATGGTTTAGTTGATTAGGTGGTGGTTGGATAACAGGTTGGACACTATGATCTTGAAGGTCTCTTCCAACCTGGTCTATTCTATTGTATTCTATTCTATCCTATCCTATCCTATCCTATCCTATCCTATCCTATCCTATCCTATCCTATCCTATCCTGTCCTATCCTATTCTATTCTATTCTCCTCTCACTGGGAGCACCCTGGTGCCTCCTGAGACACCGCCCGGTGCCTCAGAGACTTGTTATTACAAAACTTCCTAAAGCTGATAGAAACTGCATGCTCTGCCTGGACAAACTTAGATTTCTGAAGTCTTTCTTCAGTCTTCACTTAAAGGGCTGTCAAACATATGGTGATTTTATTATTATTATTTTTTTTGAACACTCTTTGTCTCGTTCTGATCAAAAGCACAGAGCGATGTTCCACAGCAAATCTTTTACATCTTTTTTTTTTTACATTGGAGAGGTTCTATGCCTTTTGGCATGGGATATTGTCAAAGAAAGGATCTGCTCTTTCCCAAACCCTCCTCTTTTTTTATTAGTTCTGACTGATCTGTATATTCAGCAATTCCTGATAATTCCAACAACACACTGGAAAATCTGAACAATTTGATTGTTGCTGCTGGCATGGTTTTGTACTGGTTCCAGCAAAGCCTTTCAAGAAGATGTTTGTTTCTTTGTTCTTGCTATTCAGCATGCTTGTAGTCTCATTTAAGTTAATAGTGAGGCTTGCAGGATCGTAGCCTCTAATTTCCTATAGCTTTTCTTGAATGCTGCAACAGATTAAGGTGCAATAAATAACTGCAATAGCAATGCAGTGCCAAATGGGTTTGTGCAAAATCTGGGCAAGATTAAGCCCATTAAAAAATATATATATATTCCATTGCTTTGAAAATCATTCTATGATGTCTGGAATTCAGACTGGATCAGAATTCAATCACACACTGCTCTCTGCTTGAATGTATATAATTTAATTCATGGACCAGTCTGAAATGTATTCAGAATTGACAGGAAAGCCTTTGTAGTAAGACTTGCAAATTTCCTCATCATATTTGTTAGCTACTACTGCACTACTTATTTTGGGTTGGAAGAAAAATAATAGTTACCTCTGTTAAACTGTGAACCCTTTGGTTTTGAGCTCTTGCTTTTACTGTAACCTTCATTTTGGATTGAAGCCTTTATTTTTGTAATGAGGGTTTGTCACTTAGCTGAACGAATGACTGAGCTGTTGATGCAGAGAAATCCAAATCAGATCCTTGATTACCTGTCTGTTTCCATGGCAAGATATGACTTGAAAACAAGATGTAGTCCTTGGAGAAAACTAGTTCTCCACACACCCTGTAAGCAGGTGTTTATAGGCAGGCACTTTCCAGACCTGGGCAAAGGAAATGAAAATAAAACACTCACAAAGTGGCAAACACTTTCTGTTCAGTCAGGGTTGAAAGAGCAGCCCTGTCTGTGAAAAAAAAGTGATGGTAGACCTTGCCAAACACTTCTGTCACATGTGGAGTAGGACAGCTCTGAATAACAAGGGCAAGAAATGTCAAGTCCGAGTGGGTATGAATAAAAGTTACTCCAAAAGTCAGGTCCTGCCTTCTCTTCTACTGCTGGGGACAAACGAGACACTTCAAAATGAAACCACACTGAAAGACAAGGAATCAGAAAGGGAAACCCTTTAGTTAGCTAGAAGGTGCATGCACTCCTTCACAGGGCTGCAGTTCAGGCTTGCTAACTCTTCACCCGAGGTTTCAGGGGCTGTGAGAGACTGGCATTCGAGCTGCCAGCTGAATTACCCAGAGCAGTCAAGAGGCTGCTCTCTACAAAACTCACCCTGTTTCCTACATGATGGCAAAAGCGACAGTCACATGCCAACAGACACACTTGTGAGGCTTGAGCTTTTCCTGGAAACATCACAAACTGGTCTTGGAGGAAGTTGTGTCAGCAAGATGGATGATTTGAATGCTGTATCCACAGACCATTTGCCAGTGGGTCAGAGACTGAAGACCCTACCAGTGCAGTTCCTGCCCTGATAGATACAAACTTCTCCAAGCAGAGTGTATCCAGTGAAATACTTCAACCTCAGAGCTTGTTTCAGCAGAAAAAGCAAACCTAAGCAGCTCCAACCCAAGATTCCTTCCTCCAAGTGTAAATCAGGCATGGAATAGGTGTAGAAGATTCAGGTAACGTCTCAGACATGCCTTCCTTTTTATCTACAAGAAAACTTTTATTTTATTCCAAACTATGGCAACAAAGATTGTGAAGAAGCACAGCACTGCCTTGCCTTAAGCATGCTAAAGCTTTGTGGCATCTTTAGACTGGATTCTTGGCTTTGGAGACTAGAGAAACCTGAAATTGTACTGGGTATGAAGTCAGAAGAGCTTGTTACCCAACTTGCTTTCTTCCACAAAGCATTGAAATATTCAGAACACAGGCGAATAACGCTTGGAATACAGCTCCCTTTGTTTGTGTCAAGCTGCATTTGTTTGTCTGAAGCCAAACTGGGTGGATAACTTTGCATTCTTTATCTCAGTGGTGAATTGTGTGGTTCTCACATTTGACTAAGATAAAAATCACAAACAAGTGAAAACATGTGCAGGCTGGGGGAAAAAAAAAAATCAATAGGTTTCAAAGGAACAGTTGAGAAGTTATCCCTGTGCTGAAAACTGGGTTTAGGGATCCTTCTAGGTCTAACAGCATTACAGCTAAAGTAGCATAAGGAATTAGAGCTGCCTTCATAGTTGGAGGTTAATCACTGCCATCACCTAGAAATAAGGCATTCAAAAGGCCAGTAATGGGAAACTGCAACATTAGGGATTTGCTGAGCTTCTCAACCTTTGCATAATAATCAGATTTTAACAACTGTAGTTCTTTATAACCACCCCTGCTGAGGTATGCTCTTTCAATTTACCCTCACACATCCGAGTATTTTAGTCGAATTATTCAGAATACTCTTTTGTTAAGGTGTTCCTATTTTTCAGTCCAGGACTCAGCGTCATTATCACTGAATTCCTGCTAAATTAATCACATTCAGATTTATACTGTGCCTAACATCAGAAAGCCATTAATAACTAGCTTATACTAACCAAAGTCTGTTCTGTTGGTGATGACACATCTTAAAAACAGTTTCCTCTGAATGAAATCTGCATTTCTGTGCTGAATTATTACTTGCTAGGAGTGACTATTTCGGTAACCCTTACCCTTTGCTGAAACAAAACCCCTTATTGCCCTTGAGAAACACCTAAGTAAGCCAGGCCAGATATGATAGAATTCAATAATTAAAGGCAATAACTGAAAACTGTAGGCTAGCAGCACTATAAAGATTTCCTCTGCCAACAGAATCTGTCTTTTCCTCTTTCAGCCCCTGCTTCACGTAGGGCATTTAGGAATGGTGAAGGACTCAAACACCCAACTGTTCAAAACAATCCCCTGAATCCCCAGTCTCTGTGTCTGGCACACAATTCACTAGGACAGAACTAAGTATCTCCTGCTCATATTTCTTTCTATATGCTGAAGTCTCCTGAGTGCTAGCTTTGCCTCCAAGCCAGCCCTATGTATGTACTATAAACATCTGTGTATTTATTGCACAGAATTCCCCAAATTCTCATCACCTCAGCAGATGATTGACTATTTTAAAAAGCTACACATGCAATGGTCTCATCCTCTCTGCAGGTATTAGTTAGGTCAACAGCATTCTTTAGAGAAATGCTGTGTTGACAAGAAAAGGGACAGGTTGTTGAGTTATGAAGCTGTGGAATGATTGTGGTGGGCAGAATTCAGTAGCTATGAATAGAACTGTAAATAGAGATGGGTGTTAGCTCAGACCTTCAGCAAAGCCAGAGTGATTTGTCTACTTAATTCTACATTAAAGCACTGGGGAGGGGGGGGAAAAAAAGGGTATGGGTGGGGGGGAACCCCACTCAGAAACCAGCAGAACTGTATCTTCCCACAGAACCATACTAATAGTGCTTAAGATGGAGTTTGGACTACTTAGACTAGAAGCAACTGAGAACATTCAAGAAGCTCCCAGTGCAGCTTCTCTGCTTTTTACAAGACAGGGAAGAAGTCCAGGCTAAAGCAGCTATGTAGCTTACAGAAGAAAGATCCTCACACAGGATGTTAAATGGCAGAGGAAAGAGAAGAAATAAGAGAAAAATGATCTCCTTTGTAATCTATTCAACAATGACTGTAAATATTTCTATCCACATGCCCCTGAAGTTTCTTCCAGCTCTATGTTCTTGGAAATTTTTGAACAGCTGTAAAATCACTTGTCACTTGCCAATTACAGTATAACTCTGTATAATCAATAACCACAGCAATTCTGGAGAAAAAGCAAGCTGCCAGCTGAGCATACACATGCAAAGAGGTGTTTATGACTGGATGATTAGAAAGAGCAGTTAGAAAGGAACAAGACTGGAAGCAAAGGTAAGGCCAGAGAGAGTAAATGGAACTGAGGCACAGGTTGCCCAGGAACTGGAATGGGTTGCCCAGGGAGGCGGTCGAAGTCCCATCCCCTAGATGTTTTTAAGGCCAGGCTGGATGTGGCTCTGGGCAACCTGATCTAGTGGAGGGTGTCCCTGCCCATGGCAGGAAGTTTGGAACTAGATGATCCTTGGGGTCCCTTCCAACCCTGACAATTCTGTGAGGCATACAGAACAGGAATGTGTTGTTTGAAAGGGCATAAAAACTCTTGCAGTAATGCTAGGAGCCTCACACTTGCAGTGTGAGAAGCCCCCATCATTTCCAAGGGAGTGGCGCTTTCTAGCCTGAAGAAGCCTGAATGAAACACTAAATCTGGTCAAATTTGGCAGTTTTTGTTAGAATGTGACCTGGTCCTCTTCTAGGAAGATTTAGAGTGTTAGGAACTGATCCTTTCACTTACAGGTCAATAAATCCTAACTGTCCTTTTAGTGCACTGCCAACTCTTAACTCCACTGCTGGCATCCTTCTCAGGCTGTGGGAGCATCTGAGTTACCAGTGGTCCTCTAAGTCCCTCTTTCTCCTCTAACCCAAGTCATGATGTGCTGGAGCTATCTTGCTGTGTGCTAGGGCAGTAAGCCACAACTATATACCATGGGGGAAGAGAATACACTCCTGGGGAGAGGCTGTACAGTAGAGGTGGGAAGAGATAGCCTCCTCTGAAAGGAAGAAAGAGGCCAGCGCTTGGAAATGCAGGAACCTCACTCCATAGGCCTCTTCCCCAAGCCATTCAAAGGTTTGTCCTGTTGCAATAAGTCCATTTTCTACACCATAGTAACACCATTCAGCATGTACCATTGATACCTGTGCTGGAGCTTTAAACATAATCCCTTGAGGTCCCTCGTGTATTCTACTACCAAACTGATGGTAAGCACCCCCCACCTCCCCCCTTTTTAAGAGCTGTATTCAAAGCCAAAATCAAAATACAGCATGGCATTAACAAAATCCAAATGGAATTCATACAGTAAGATAGACATGGTCTTTATTTGTTCTACAGTGTAATGTGGTCCTAACTTGAAATGCATCATGATGTGCATTTCTTGTTATGAATAAGCAATATGGCAGAGTACCCAATGGCATCTGCCATTACATTTTAAAGCATTCTCAAATACTATAAATAGATCAAGGAACTGTGACTCCTTTCTCCCTGAAAAACTTGCTATAACAGCAGACCAAGCTAACTTCTGATGTACACCACTGCTGTAAAACTGGATATGACAGTCCAGGGCCGAGATGTGTTTCTGTTTGATAAGGATGCACTTAAAGTAACATCAGCAATTCATTTCTAAAGTATTCTGGAACTACAAATTCTAGGAAACTGTAACATGTTCAAAGATACAAAAAGAGCCCAATAAGCTAAAAAGGGCAATTATTGAAAGCAGTGTTGTAAATCTAATATATCTGAAAGTGGGTGGTGAAAAGCAAGGTGAAATTCAGGTTGTACAGATAACATTTATTACCGTTTCCCTTGCGGAGTGACAGAATAGGGAGGCAGCTGAAGCATTTGGTGCATAATCTTTTTCTTATCTTTTCATGAGACAAAGTTCACACAAAGTGATAAGGAGATGGAGCAAATTAGGAGAAGGTGAGTGCTGAAATGGTGAACAAAAATTACTTTCAAACGGGCATCTGCGTTGCCTTTTAATGTCGTGGCTGTCATGTGCTCATCGCTTGTTGCTGTTGCTGCCTGATCTGTTAAAATATGGTACTGATGAAAATACTTCTTTCAAACCGGGTTTGGGGCAGCTGCAGAAACAGAGGGCAGGATGTGATAATCACTTATGCCAGTGAAGTGGCTTGAAACAGGCTGAAATCAGCATCTTTCTCAGCTGTCCCTGTTCTGTTCGTGTCTCAGTCAAACCTGGAAAGAGACTAGCCTGTTGTTTGGAGAGCCTTACCCATCATCTCATTTTGCTAAGCAAACCCTGCCAGGTTATGGTGTCTCTAGATAAGGTTTTTTTATATGCTAACTACCTCACTTTAAATTACTATGAATCTATATCTGTGCTGTTTAGACTGCTTACTCTACTGGCAACCAAACTGGTTTAGTTTGAGGGTGTGAAGTCTTCTTTTCTTTACAACTGGCATCACCTATCTCTTAGATGCACATTGAGTGTTCCTCCCACTAAACATCTGATTGTCATAAAAGGGGAAAAGAACACTTTCTTTCTGGCTTTAGAAGTTATTATTGGAATCTCTGACTTAGTGCATCTTCAAGGAAGACAAAAGGGTAGTACCAGCTGTAGCCCCTCCTCTAAAGTCTGTAAATAAACAGACCGCAAGCAATTTCTCGTTCCCAAAACCTGTGCTTGGCCCTCAGGCCCATTCAATGCCCTGAAGGGCTCCTTCTCGCTCTTCCCTTTCTTGTTCCTTCTCACACAGAGTAACACCCAGTCAGCCCCAGGACTTGTAGCTAGCTGTAAAAGGGCAAAGGTTTTACATGACTCTAGGCAACAGGAAGACAAAACCAAAATTTCTGTCCCCTTCCTCCAGGCAACTGCTAGACAGAGGGTTGATTGTTTTTTGTCCTGTTTAGGTTTGGGGTTGGTTGGGTTGGGTTATTTTTTTGCTCCTGGAGGCAGTGCCTACATTCTTAATGCATTTACATCAACCTGGAATCACACACACTGCCTGGACTACTTCTCACTCAGGCCTTCAGACTGAACCCCTTGCTCTGGATTACTGCTCCTTCAGTGTTTCTAGAGTACAAAGACTCATGTCTGGGAGCACCCATCAGTTTGCCTGAAAGAAAAGAACAACAGAGCAGTCAGCTGTATGAATGAAGTATATGACTGTCAACAGATTAAAGACTTTTGATGTTGATTATTACGAGTTTTCAACATTGGGAAGTGTTGACACTTCTTTATTAGTCCTCAAATTCTGATCGCTTCCTCACCAGACAGAAGCTTGAGAGTGTGTTCATATGGAAAACCCAACAGGATCTCTCTGAAGATCAACAAATTTCTTTTGTTTTAAAAAAGAGGGGGCAATGGTGCAGAAAGTAAGGTACAGTGAACATTTTGTTTAACTGTCTTGGGGTTTGTTTTGTTGTTTAAAGGATTAATGAGCTGCTCCCAGCCCAGTGGGAGTGTTCCTGAGGCAGGGAAGCACTGCAGAATGGGTACATGCTGCCCATCCCATTTATTCCTTTGCATATATTATATTCTATCTGAAAGGGGGCCTACAAGAAGGCTGGGGAGGGACATCTCAGGTAGTGATAGGACTAGGGGGAATGGAATGAAGCTGGAGGCAGGGAGATTAAGGCTGGACATGAGGAGGAAGTTCTTCACCAGGAGAGTGGTGAAGCCCTGCAATGGGTTGTCCAGGGAGGTGGTTGAGGCCCCATCCCTGGAGGTGTTTAAGCCCAGGCTGGATGAGGCTCTGGCCAGCCTGATCTAGTGTGGGATGTCCCTGCCCATGGAAGGGGGGTTGGAACTAGATGATCCTTGTGGTCCCTTCCAACCCTGACTGATACTTTGATACTAAGATTCTAGGAGTCAGAGTTCAGAAGTAGGGAAGTATAATCCGTCTCAGTGGGTCTCTGCCCTGCAGAACTGTTCCTGGAGAAGTGAAAATAGCTATGGCTGGGGCAGTTAAGCTGGCTCTAGATCTGTTTTGAACTACTGGAATAAAGCCAAGGACCTGGTTCAACTGATAGATTTTTGTTTTCAAGTTGCACAAGCACAAGCAACTGGCAAGACTTGATTATTTTATTTTTTTTTAAGTACAATGGTTAAGTTCAGATAGGATTATTCAAGTAGCAGCTACAGTAGGCCCCATGTAAGCATTTTTCACTTTACCTTAATTGCCCTCCGAGATGCTGCCTCCTTGCTTCTAGGCCTTTGGGTTCTGATCTTAGGGCTGCTTCAAGGGTATTGTCATACTGCACAATACTGACACCTTAAAGATCCTGCCCACAATGCAGTTTTGTGTGTGTGTGCATTCACCTACTCCTTCAGAGAAGCTACAGACCATATTCATGCATGTAATTTTTATTAGGAAAAATTAATCAGGTTTCATAATGAACTAAAGAGTAATTCTAGCACGTTTGAACTTACAAGGGGAACATTCCCTCCTTCTGGATACTTTTTCATCTTACTTTTCATTCTACCTTTTAAATTCTTTAGAAGTTCAAGCACCCTGCTGAGCTTTTCTTCTCACAGATGTTTTGCAAAGGGTTTGGAACATATCTCTCTCTATGTATATATGTATATATATATAGAGAGAGAGAGAGAGAAATGGGAAAATACTTGCATACAGCTATCAACTGTCAAAGGAATTAATCAATTACATTCAAGTGCAAAGACAGCAGTGTGTAAATCAGCAGATAGGGTTGGATTTTGAGGTTTACTGCTACCACTGAAGGAAAGCACACTATGTTGCATATGTCATATACTTCAAGGCAAATCTCCCTTTGGTGGGACAAGCATATATTGACACCAGTCATCTCATGCAGAATCAAGCAGAGTTCCTACACAGGCAAACTGTAAACAAAAGGAACTTCATTTTTAAAATGAACTTGCTACATAGCTTATGTAGAAAGCTTGTGCTGGCTCATCTGGATCACTTTGTATGCCTAACACGCATACTTTAAAACTGTGTTAATGTGCAAATATAAGGTTTACACCTCATTTCTCAGTAGGTCCACCTGATAGTTCACAGCACAGAAGCTAAACATGCCAAAATCACTCTAGTTAAACTAGTTCATGGTCTGGTCTGTATGCAAATCTCACAATACATCTAAGAGTAAAATTAAGGATTAGACTATGTTAAAAAAAATAGACTCAGGAAAGTTCCCTTCTGCATCTGCTAACACTGTGAAACCCTGAGAATTTACAGGGACTTTTATCCTTCCCAAAACCCTTATGAATTGAATGTTCTCAGGATCACAGGATGTTAGGGGGTGGAAGGGAGCTCTGAAGATCATCAAGTCCAGAGCAGGACCGTAGAATCTAGCACAGGTCACACAGGAACACATCCAGATGGGTCTTGAAAGTCTCCAGAGAAGGAGACTCCACAACCTCTCTGGGGAGCCTGTTCCAGTGCACTGTGACCTTCACAGTGAAGAAGTTCCTCCTCATGTTGCGGTGGAACCTCCTGTGCTGTAGTTTACATCCATTACCCCTTGTCCTATCACAGGGTGCAACTGAGCAGAGCCTGTCCCCTCCCTCTTGACACCCAGCCCTCAGATATTTATAAACACTTATTAAACAGTTCACAAAATACAGGGGCAGACTTCACTTCACAAAAAGGATGGTCACATGCACATGGCCTATACACTGTGGAAATCTCTAAGGCTAGTTAGATAAATTCTGGTTTAACTGAAGAAATGAAGTCTATGTTCTTCCCCACAGTGTTTTGTTGTTTACCCCCCACTGGAACTGATTACATTTTACATCTCTCAGCAGAACAACCTCTTAATTTCTGAGGGGTTTTGTGTGCAACATACACCAGCGCTGAGCACTGGACATCACAGAACCACAGAATGTTAGTGGCTGGAAGGGACCTCAAAAGATCATTCAGTCCAACCTCCCTAGCAGGGAATGATCACCTAGAGCAGGTCACACCGGAACACATCCAGGTAGGTTTTGAATATCTCCAGAGATGGAGACTCTACTACCCCCCTGGGCAGCCTGTTCCAGTGTTCTGTCACCCTCACAGTGAAAAATGTTTTCCTCATGTTTCCATGGAATTCCCTATGCCTCAACTTCCACCCATTGCCCCTTGTTCTGTCATTGGGCAGCAGAAAGAAGAGCCTGGCTCCATCCTCTTGGCAATTGCCCTTTACATATATATTTATAAACATGAATGAGGTAATTCCTCAGTTTCCTCTTCTCCAAGCTAAAGAGATGCAGCTCTCTCAGTCTCTCCTCATAAGCCAGACATGATCTGGCTGGTGTATGAGGAACAGTGCAGCTTACAGTCAACTTCAGTCAACTAAAGGGGTGGCCAAACCCACACGCTTCAAAGATTTCATGTTGCTTGAAGCCAAAAGGGACTTCCTACCCAGTTTCAGCAAAGGCCTGAAAGGTGGAGAGACCCAGGATCATCCTCAGGTAGGGATGACCTACTTCATGATGGGCAGCCAGTGCACGACTGCGACGCCAAGGCTGGAGGCACCCCTGGCAGTTCCTAATCTGCCATTTGGAGAAGCATGCATGATGCACAGAGGAGGCCAAGGTGATGGACTGTGGAACCTTATGTCCTCCTCACTGAGCAGATTTTCAGCCTCTCACAAACACCATGGAAGAGGGGTTGGACTCAGTGTGAGGGTTTTGCCTGACCTGCCTCCTCTTGCTGATGCTTGCCTCCTTGTCTTGCTCAGGCTAAACTTTAACCGGCTGCCTTATCTACAGGCAAGCACATGGACACTATGTCTGCCACCAGGCTGCCCCTACAGAGTGGCTTGTGAGGGACTTCACCCTGTGGCTGCCAATGCCAATGCAGAGACCCCACAGCACCAACAACCACGACACCTTCTGCCCAGGACCCCTGCCTGCACCCACCAGTCTGCCTGCCTTTCATGTGCACCTGGGCCCTGGCTCTAACCCCAGCTGCTGGCAAAGCCACTGCCTGTGGTGCAAAAAGTATCAGGCAGTGGCAGCATGCCCCACCAGCCTGGCCTCCTCCCTGCTACCCAGGCGTGCAGTGTGCTGATGGCTTGCGGGACTCAAGACCCTGTGGAGATACATGTCCCTGTCCCACACCAGCACTGAATCACTTGTGGTTTAGGCAGGCATGAAACAGTGAGGAGGGGCATGAAACCAGCCAGATGGTCGCCTCTTCCTCAGGAAAGCTGGGAGCTGTGTGTGGAAGCTCCCACAATCACATAGGCACTGCGATGATGCCCAGGTTACTAAAAACCAGCTGGCGTAGGAGTGGCTCTAGCCTCTTCCACACTCATCAGAAATGCATAGTTCCTGAAGTGTTTTTCTTCCAGATCCCACAGTCAGAGCCAAACTCTGTCCAAATCCCACTGACAGGCCAGCCTGTGAAGCTAGTGCCTGCCAGAATGGCAGCATTGGCCTAGCACTGTAAGATACAAATTGACTTCTCTGGCAGCATTGACTCATTCATACAGTCAGACTGAGCTTTGCCAGCCGGAAGAGCACTGCTTCTAGGAAGTCAGTTGGAAAGTCACAACTCTTTGAAACCAGGTTTTATGTGAACCTTAAGAAGAACTCATGTGCTGGCTTCAGAGATGGGCTGTAGTCACAGACTGTTGTGAAACTCACCAAGAATCCAGGCATCGGCGCAGACCCAAGCTGCATTTCCTGCCATACCTTTCCCTTTCCTCTTCCCAATTTTTATGACAAATTGTCCTGCCAGAAGATTCCTTCAGACTGTGTGAGTGAAGCATTATTTGTGGGAAGGATGGGGGGAGTGTTTAATTTCAACTTATGTCAGCCACTAAACACTTTTATCCAAGCATGTGCGCACGCAATATGCACAAGTATTAGATAATGCTGAGGTTGTAACTCCTTTTGCTGCTAAACTCTCAGTTGCACAAACAGGCAAGAAATGAAGAATTGAGGTCATGCATATGCCTTGCATGGTTAAAAAACCTATCTGTGAAGCAGGAAATTCTCTCACTGAACAAGTTTTGTCACAGAGGCACAACACACCCACTCACAGACATAAGAAAACAAAAATCAAGGTAGTTCAGAGCAGTGGTAGCAAGGCATGGCCATTTTTACACCTGATCTGACCTTTTAAACATTTCTCCTTGGTACTGACTTTAGTGAATATATTTACTGAGGTAAGGCATGAAAGAATCATCTTGCACACTTTCTCCTTTTTGTTAGCTGCGTTTCTGTCATGGAACCTCAGATGAGTCAGTGATACCAAGTCTAACTGACAGCTTTTTTTAAAGGAGAGGTCTAACCTGTTGCATCTATTAGGGACTAGGCAGAGCTAGTAGGTGACCTTTTGTTTTGCCCTGAAGAAGGTTTGCAGTTAAAAGCAACTTTGATTTCTGGGAGACACTAGGATAGTCGTTGTGGTGGTTACTGCCTCTGTAAAGCTGGATTTACATACAACTCTTTGTGATACTCTATAATTATGATGAAGGTGCACACTTTAAAAAGTATTTTAGCCTGAGAGATTCCTACCAATTCAACATTACACAGGGGTACATGTAGAGATGCACAGAGATAAATTTCATCACTAGCAAGTTTTCCTATAGAACTATAAACTATGAGGTTGTACTGAATGAAGTCTCAGGTACTATAACCTCCATGTGTGAATGTGGTCCTAGGATTGTAATGTCTTCCTTTTTGTTTAGGAACTTTTTTGATGAGTGGAAATACAATGGAAACAATTTTCAGTCCTTGATTCACAAGTTACTGAATCGTTAACAATTTCATTCTATCAATTGTTGTGCTAAGTTGGTACCAGTAACAAAAAGGTTTCCATTTTCTTCCTTGCTATAAATGCTCAGCAACTGTATGGTGGCAATTCTACTAACTTTCCAACTGTCCTAAGTCTTCCAAAGCTAGCAAGGCCAAAGCACACATTGGATTTACTTTTAAGAAATATACAAATTCCAACAGTATCTCACTTCCTTTTGGCTGTGAGGCCCCAACATGACATTGTGGGACACTGGTGTTGACCTAATACATGTCTGTCCCTGGGTCTGCGGGAGGAGGGAGAATGACCGTGTAGGCTGTGCCTCAGAAGCTCTCCTTTGAGGGTCTCACTTGAATACAACATTCCCCCAAGGAATATATTCTGTGTTCATGAAATAGTTTGATCAGCTCTACTCCAGCTTTAGGACTCAGCACCCCAGGCTTGGATCATACTGCCTGTTAATACAAACAGTTATGGAAAAGCAGCATCTTGCTTGTTTATTTTGCAACCAGGGCAAGCTACCACTTTATTCCAGCACTCAGTGACCTGGGATAAAGTGATGGCCAGAGTTTAAGCACATGCAGGAGCATTGTGGTGGTTCTACCTGCACACCCCATGACTTGCCTGTGTATTGTTAGGTAGTGAGATATAAAGATGAGGATCCAGCAGCTACTAGCTTCTTCAAGGCTGCTTTTATTTGACATTGGGCATGATGATCTTGAAGGTCTCTTCCAACCTGGTCTGGTCTATTCTATTCTATTCAACTAATCTACCATTAGAATAGAGACTAGATAGTTAATCTCTTTGCCTCATCCTTCCTAAAGCCCCCTACAAGAGATCAATAGCAGGACAGAAGAAAATAAGGGGGGAGGCAAAGGAACTCTCATATTAAATGGATAAGTAAGTCAGAATACTAGTCATAGTCATGAGTCATCATCACACTTCTCTATGATAATCCAACATGGACTGTATTTGAGCAGAATTATCTGTTCCAGGTTGGCTCATGACTCTAATCCTTGACTAAGTAAGAGAGATCAGCTACTGCACCAACCTCTCTTCATGTGCTCCTCAACAGAAACTGCATTTCATGGGATCTCTTTCAATCTCTTCATCTTTGAAGTTATTGATTCTTGCTTTTACTCACCAACTGGACAGAGAGTTATTCCATATAAGCAATTCAAATACAATGAATGCAGACTTAGCAAATGGTAGCTTAGTAATAGGCAGTTTAATAGTTCTCAGCCTTCAATTTGACTGTGTAAAGAGTATCTTACCAATTCAGATCCAGGTTTCAAGCAGGCTGACGCAGGATATTCAAATCTCCTGAAAAAAACAATAGCAAATTCACCCATCATTCATCCAGAACCATTCATCAGTCATCACTCATTCTAAATATTGATTAGCAATGAGAAATTCAGCATATTTTAGTGTAATAAAATTACAGTAGTGTCAGTTCTCTGTATCCAGTGCAGTGCAACTGTAAGAAAGAAAGAAACTGCAGTGCCAATCCTCTCAGATTTTAAACGGGTTTCAGGGACACTATTAGGAAATGAGTAGTGGTTTCACAACATCATTTTATCATTTTGTAATCAGGTTAGAGGCCAATCATACACAGCCATTGCTGCAAAGGAGATGAAGTCAGAGATCCTCCCCACTAGTATAAGGTTATCAGCTTAAACATCTTTAATAGCCTCATCTGAAGGGAAAAAATGGGATTAGATTAAAATAAACTTTAAAGGAGCATATATCTCTTAATTTCTGGAGCTGCATGGGAATTACACATTCAATACTGTTAAAAGCAGTGAGAATTGCGTGCCTAAACCCTGCTAAACTGTAAAAAAATATGAAGAAGAGAACTCTGATGATATAAGAAACATCTCAGCGCTCCCCAAGGGCTTGGTTGAGGGATGGGTGCTGCTGTATTGAGTGACATTTAACCTTAACAATAGGCAAAGCATATTCTGGCCATGATTTCCTGCCCTCTATGACCCAAAGACTGTGCCTGCATTTGCCACAGTGGAATGCCTGGGTTAAGGCTATTAAGAAACTACCAAAAAGGTGACTATACCAAAAGTTAACTGATCACAGGGGTTGATTCTTTACCTTTATTTGTGGCTCACGAAGGCAACAAGTATTGACTGTGTCAGGCAGCTGCAGAATAAGGAACTCCTATCCTTGTGATTAGAGAACTGCTTTTAAAGCATGTTGAAATACAGCTGAGCTAGAATGAAAGAATAATGAAAGGTGTTATGAAAAATCTTCTTTTGTTTCTTTTTTTTGGGGGGGGGGGGGGACTGAAGTATGTTATTTATAAGTGAGTATGTTATTGAAAACTGAGCCTCGTGCTGTTTACAGCCAGCAAAAGACAATAGACCGAAAGTTACAGTTACCCACAGCTGGAGTGGATTGATAAAACCAGCACATTGTCTTTGCTCACGTAGTTTAAAGTATGAATAAAGATATTACGGTCAAAAGAGTAAACTGGCTGTGCAAGGTGGTGGTGAAAGGGCAAAAGGTGAAAAGAGAAAACAAGCTATGTTGGTAAGTCATAAAGTGCATAATTGGACAAATAAGGTGTTTTTGCTGGGTGCTGTAAGCTTTAAAGAAGCATTGAAATGAGGGATTTTCAACACAGTGTTTGGAAAGCAAAGGGCTGCTTCTATGCCCCCCAAACCTGCTCAAGTGCATTAAAATGAGTCCCTGCTCACGTAGATCTTACACTTCTTTTTCACATGCTCCAGTCATCTGAGGAGAAGGTAGAGACTATTGGTATCATGTCAGTTGGCTGAACAGCTCACGAGCAGTCTATCATCTACGCAAGTAAGTGCATTCTTCACATTTATCTTTTCAACCATATGTTTGTCAGAAAAATTAAGAGAATGCAGCATGCCATTTCAAAGTCCAAGGAAGTCATTTAGGCATAAATCTAACAGTTTTTCTTTTCTCTGACTTCAGCCAAACCCTGAAAGAACAGAGTGGACTTTGGGGGGGAAATAAATAAACAACAACAAATTATCAACCAAGCAAAGCAGCTAAATGCACTCTACACAAAAAATCCCAACTGTAAGGTAATACAGGTAAAACTGAGGCAAATTGCTGCTATTGCTTGCTTTTAAGTATATCATTTGGCTAAACATTTGTTATTCCAATATAAAGTTAGGTGTGAATTTAAAGTGGCAATGCATGCCCTAGTAAAAGCATTCCCTACTTGTTCCAGAATAATAGTAGTCACATGTGGAATTACTTGGTAATGGATATAGCTGAATAGATATTTTGGATTATGTTAAGAGATCTGTTGGGATATCTTTGTGGAAAGCATTTCTTGGTGGTTTACAGACAGGGAGCAATAGGATAGAACAAGGAAAGAAAGCTGTGTGGTAAAGCAGTGGGAAAGTGAAAAGAAATAAAAAGATTTGCAAATTGTGGGAAGCTTTGAAGGAGGAGCTGGGGGGGGGGGGGGGGGAGGGGGTTGCCCTGAGCCTGGGCTGACACTGTCTCTGGGAAATGGTTCTACCCTTGTAAAGCAGAAAGACCAAATGTTTTATGATTTTATGTTCCCAATGCAACTATTTTCAAAGTTCTGTGAGTGAGAACAGCAACCCCTCTGGCTAGGGAACTCTATTTAGTATGGGTGTTAGTGTGTGTCATCTCTTTTAAAAATAAAGCAGCCTCCTTTTTTTTGCTGCATCGTGGCAAAATCCACATCCACAACCCCACTGAAAGTAATCCCATTCTTATTTCGTGGATCAAGACTGTACTTTCAGTGGTATGTTAAAAAAATTATTATATATATATATATAGCAAAAATTAATGAGAATATTCCCATGGAAGGAAAGCAACATTTTTCTGATTTCTCAAAATTCATTTGCATTGAATTCTCCACTTGGTAGCTGGTGTCATAAAAAAATTGTCCTAGTTCCTGCTGAACTTACTGGGAGCAGAATCAGAGCCTGGATTTATGCATTTCAAAGAACAGAGCTGGATTCAGAGGTGAAAACTAAATGAACTGCTCCCCTCCCTCCTAAGAACATGAAAACGTAGTGCAGCCCTATTACTCACTGAGGATCTGTTCACTGGAAAATCACCGAGGGAATAATGAAGGGGGAAGAGCAAAAGGAGGAGGAAGAGGTGAGAAGAAAAGAGAAAGAGGGCAAGAGAGAGCAAAAAGGAAAAGGGAATTTGCTTTTGATGTCACAGTTCTATCAGCTCATGCATTTTTCATGGGTACCAAGTAGTGCTAAAATAACGCTGTGCTGACAATCTGAGCACGGAAAATATCAGCCAGGTTCCCAAACGTCACCATACTGGCTTAAAAATAATGAGATTTACAGAAATGCACAACTCAAGGCTTTTCTTTCTCTGCTAATTTGTAAGCCTTTTGGAGTCACATATTTAAGATTTTCTCTCAATTTCTTTTAAGGAGACCTGAGATTCTAATTTAATCCCACCTGCTGAAGATCTAGACCTTAAAACAAAATCTCACTGTAATCATAACTGGCAACACCAAACGTGATAACCATGACATACTGCACACTTTTGATGCAAAAGGAACTAAAAATTACCAGATGTCAGATACAAGTGCATTAACTCAAGTTGCATTTGTTCCCTTTGCTGGAAAGTAATTAAAAAATGAAAGTGAAGCCAGCTGGCAAATGAAAATAAACTGGTCAGACTCAGGAGGTAACCGGCTTCCTATTTTGTAAACGTAGCTAGAAGAAGCAAGCATTAACGTTTCTCGGTGTTTTTGATTAAAACCTGATCGCCTTTTAAACGCAGTACTTCGTGGACTGGATGCAAACATTCTTGTAGGTTTTAGTCACATAAGAAAACAACCTGTGTACAGGTGCAGGAAACAGCAGGGACCTTATTTGCAGGAACAGCATTTTAAACGGTAAACTATTTACATATCAGCCTTCAGATATTATTCACTTCAGTACTTCCGTGGAGTTCCTACAAATATTCTGATATTCTGTGTATTTTTCATGTAAGTGCTGGACTTTGTGACGAGAAATTATAATGGGAATTAACTTTCTGTGTTTTTTAGGTTTTCAAGCTGGCTAGCAAGTCTTAGGAACACGGTTAAATTAACACCCCAGTTTTAATTACCAATGGCACTTAAACTGCATTAGTGTCAAAAACAAATAGAAGCGGTGGAAATTTAATACACTAGTAAAAACATCTAATGACACTTTCGGTGTTCTGTGGAAAAAAAAAAAAAGAGAGGCAACGTTCAGGAACCTAAGAACAATTCTTATGTTATCTGCTAATCTAATTTTCAGCAAAATATATCCGTATGCGCGTTAATAGCAGGGTACTCCTTGGCTTTTGGGGCTGTAACTGAGAGAGAAACGTCTCCAGAATGGCACTGTCAGACGCCGCAATCGCTGTGGGTCAACCGAAGGGAACAGCCGTGCAGGAGGCGCGCCTGCTGGCAGGGCAGGTACCGAGGACAGTGGATCGCTCCGGGATTCAGCGCCTGGCCGCGTCCCAGCTGCTCGGCGGCTCCTCGGTGCCGGTCTCGAAAACACTGGTAATGCGCGGTGGCAGGAGGCGCGGGCGGACAGCGCCGCACGCCGCGGGTTCGGCCGCCCCGCCGTGCCGTTGCCACCCGCAGCCCGGCCGGCAGCCCCGCGCGGAAAGAGCCACCTTCCCCCCACGATCAGCCGGCCTGGGCCCACCCCTCGCACCAGAGATCTCCGGCTGATAATTCAAACATGGAGGATGCGCCCTCTCAGCCATTAATTAATAATGTAGCTCGCTGTCTTCCTGTGTGACACACGCTGGAAGGCACTGAACGGCCAATAAAGATGTAGGGGAGAGCAGGGGAAGGCTCCTCCCCGCAGCTCTTCCTGATTGAGGGCTTGAAGAAGTAGATCAAAAACTTCCCAGGAGCCGGGGGGGCAGAGGAAAAGGGAGAAACGCGGCGAGGGGGACCGCGCTTCGCACCGGCCGAGCAGCAAGGGCAGCCTGCGGTCGCGCCAGGTGGGCAGGAGCCCCTCGGAGCCTCCTGCTGCGGAGGGCCGGAGGGCGGGCAGCCCCCCATGCCACAGCCGCGCTGTCCCGCAGCGGAGGAGCCCGGCGGTGGCTGGGTCGGGGCAGGGCGAGACGCGGGGCGGGAAAGGCGAGGACCCCCGCTAGGCAGCGTCCCAGCAGGAAGGGGAGGAGGGCGATAAGTGGTCTGTGTTGCCCCTCGAGGGTGTTTGCTTTGCGGGGAGGAGGAGGAGGAGAGGGGGAGGCGGCGGCGGTGGAGGAGTGGAAGTTGGTGTCCGGCCCTGCGTGTGTGGGTCAGAGGCGGAGGAAGGGGGTGACCTGGGGGCAAGGGAGTCGGAGCAGACAAAGCGCGGCGGCAGCGGCGGGGGTATCCCCAAGCCGAGCACGTTGCGCGGCTGGGGCGGGGGGCGCCGCCTCCGCCCGCTGCTCGGCGTCATGGCCCCATTGTGAGGTAGAGGGAGGCGGAGGCGGGAGGAAGGATCCGCCGCTCGCTCCGCGCGCAGTCCCAGGCAGGCAGTGGCGTGTCGGCACACAAAAGGCCGCCGTGCCGCCGCCGGCGCTTTCTCCCGCTCCTTCTCCGGCTCCCCCGGGGGGAGGGACACGCCAGGCCTCTCCCTCCTCCCCGGGCCGGGGGGCGCCGCTGCCCGCACTCACTCTCTTCCTCCGTGTTTGGTGTGGGGTTTTTTTTTGTTTGTTTGTTTTGAGGGGGGTTGTGTATTGTTGCGTTGTTTGGTTGTTTTGTGGGTTTGGGGTTTTTTTCCCTTGGTTTTGTTTTGTTATTTTTCCTTCCTCCTCGAAGCGGGTCCCGGGGCAGGAAGAGTACGCGGAGCGGGGCGATGCCGCTGCTGCACCGAAAGCCCTTCGTGAGGCAGAAGCCCCCAGCTGACCTTCGGCCGGACGAGCGCGTTTTCTACTGCAAGGTCACTAACGAGATCTTCAGGGACTACGAGTAAGAGACAACCCCCGTGTCTATGTTCGTGTCCCTGTCCGTTCTGCCCACCCCCTAGCCCTCCGGCGCCGGTGGATAGGGAGCGGTTTAACCCCCCAACGGCTGACACCTGGACGGGCGGGGAGGGGATTCCCCGGCAGCGCCACGGGGAGCCCTGCCGAGGCGGGGGGGGTTGAGGGGGTAGCGTGGTTGGCGTCGAGCCTGTGCCCTTCCGAGAGGGGTGAGGGGAGAGGGCGGATCTCTTGCCTGGGGCAGGGATTCCCCCTGCCCCTTCTCGGCGGGGCTATCCCGCAGCCCCCTCCCCTCGCGGGGAAGGAGGAGAGCCAGGTCCTTCCTCGCCGCCCCTATCGCCCTGTGCTTCTGAGCTGTCGCCCTTGCCCCTGTCATGCTGTCCCCCTGCCCCCGCCGGGGAAGTGAAAGTTGTGCGTGTGGGAGGCGGCGGGCGGTAACGAGTGCCTGCCGGGCCCAGGCATTCCCCCTCCCCTCTGCGCTCGCCGACAGCCGCATGTCTACGGCGGCGCTAGGCCGCCCCGCGGAGAGGACCGCGCCGGGCCTGGGTTCAGCCGGCGCCGCGGGGCTGCCCGCCCGGCTACCCGCTGCCGGCCGCCCTGTTCTAGCGGCAGTGTTGGGGGCGCAGCCCGCGGAGCCCGCGAGGTTCGGCTCCCCGGCCGGTTCCCGCCGCCGTTAACCCCTTGTTGCCGGCCTTCCGCGGGTCGGGGTGTCGGGGCTGCTGCGCCGCCCAGGGCCGCGCTCGCCCCGCCTCCGCGGGGAGCCGCCGGTTGACCTGGTTGGAAATGGCTGGCGGGCCCGACGGCCCGGTCGGGGCTTGTGGGGAGAGCGCGGCCCTGGCGCGGGGGTCGCTGCACCTGTCCGGCGGGGCGCGGGTCCCGCAGGCGGACTGGTCGTTCCCCGGGCGGGCGGCACCGCCAGACTTTAAACGCAGCCTGAAACCGAGCGGGTACGCCAGTCCCCCGCTCTTTCTGAGGACGTTTTCCTGCCTCTGTGCGTCCTTTCTTCCCCCCACCCCCCCCTTCCCTTCTCCGTATATAAAAAGACCAATGGCAATTGTGAAATTGTCGTTAACCGTTGAGGGCGTATTGCACGGGTAGTCCCGAACTTGCTGCCGCTTACTTTATCGCTTGTAAGAACAATAGACACAAAGTATTTAGCGAGACGTTTTTCAAAAGCTGATAAGTGTGTGTCTGATCCAGCACCGTTCCCGCCTACAAAAAAAACCCCACAACCCACCAACCTTCACCCACCACCCCCTCTCCGGTTTTTTTTTCACCCTTTTCTCAAAGAAGTGCAGACTAATGAGATTAAATCTGAAATACTTTTCATCTGCAGCATATGAAATTAGCGCACGCCTAAATCTTTTTCGTGCTTAGACTTTGTTTTTCCTTACTCAAATACACTTCACCTAATAACATTTTGAAGAAGTTGGATTAGGTAATTTTGAAGGGTAGTGCCTTACTCTTTTCCCTGACTATGTACTCAGCTGGGGACGGTGAGAGTGACCGTCGGGGACGTTGATTATTTTGTTGCAAGGAGCATTTTTGTTGTAGGGCGTATGAGAGCCTAACAAGCAAGAGCTGACACCTTCCTTTTTCTCTTGGAATTAAGTTCCCCCTCCCCCAGCTACCAATATTTTAAAAGTTGCTTTTCAGGTTACAATTATTATTATCACGTAATTACATGACTCTCATGTATTTGTTGACACCGCACTGAAATACGTTTCAGGTATGTGTCTAGCTTTGCTAATATTTCACCGTGGAAAGTATCCTTCTAAAACATCTTTCAGAGGGTTTGGTGAATGTTTTGAGTACTCTGACAGGCTTATTTACACTGAAAGGATGTTGTCCCTAGCCAAAAGTATGAAAGACCAAATTCCATATTTAACCAAAGTTCACGATTTAAGGGCTAAATTTAGAGTTGTGTTCACACAGACGATCTCTAGAAATGTCAGTGGGTGGTTAGCTCAGAGGTCAGCACTTAGAATATGATGGTTGGGATAGCTCTGCAGGCAACTGCTATTGCTTGATTTTTGTGCATGTGGGGTGGGGATTTGGGTATGGTGTGTTGGTTTGTGGTTTTGTTGTTGGTGTTTGTTGTTTAAATTATTTTCTGGCTGTTTGGGTTTTTTTTTCCTCTTTTTTTGTGACTTTGGGTAAAACTGGTGCTTTGGATTGAAAACTTTCCCCTTATTTTATATATCAAACTGTTTCTGGCGGACAAGTAAGTTTATATTAATATTGGTTATTTGTGACATGATCTACCAGAGGGCATTTTTCAGCAAGTTTTAAAGGTGCTTATCCTTGCCTTTGCTGTTTGCAAAGTGATGCTTCATATAGCTAATACCTTCTGAAAACAACACTTCCCATTCCTTTGCCTAAGCAAGGGCAAATGGATTAATAGGGAGAAGGATGTTTTACTTTAAAACTGTATTAGTTTGGGTTCTTTTTGAAAGCAAACCTTTGCCTAAGTCAGGCTTCACTGAATCTTGCAGTAGCAACTTCAATTTTTTTGAGGGGAGAGAATTTAGAGAGTCTGACTAGATCAAGTTGGCTGTATAGCTACATATGGTAACCTGAATTCACCCTCTTGCTCAACTATATGAATGCTTTTAATACTACAAACTGTTAAGACATGTTTTCTTGTTTGGTGGTGTTTTTTTTATAGAGCACAAAGTTAGTGTTGAAAAGCTTCTTTCATGCCCATGGCAGCCTTAGTAGGGATGAGTACAAACCATACATTAGTGTTACTCGTCTCTATATAAGAAGAATCGTTATGCTAATGTGAGTAGAATTTGGCAAGATTAGTATTTTGTAAAGTGACTTTCCTGTTAAGAATGTATTTCCTTCTTAATCTGAAACACCATTGCATAATTTTGTAACCCTTTAGAAGGAGGTGCAGTGTTGTGGCAGTGTTCAGTTGCATTTATCAGGAGTAACAGGAGCTGGGGGAGCTGATGTTCTTCGGGCTTGGTTGTACTCCTGGTTAGAGGAGCAGGCCAACAAAAAGGTCTCTGGAGCCATAGTAGTAGCTGGAAAATCAAGTATGAGGGTGCATGGGATGCGTGAGAAGCACATTAAACAAGTGGGATGTTATCACCAGTCTTTGACACTGTGGAAGTTAATACCTGATATAGATGTGCTGCAGTGAAAGCTACTAGTAAAATATGAGAAGTCTTGCTTGTGGAGAGCCTGAAAAAGAAACTTGTGAGTGGCGTAGATACAGTGGTGGCAACGTTCCACATTCTCAAGCACAGGATGAGCAGCTTTGCATCTTCAAAACCTACTCACACTTCCTTATATATTTGACTGTGGAATTCTTTGTTGCAGTCACAAAGATCTGCTCAAAAGGCTTTTTGATTTAGGTGGGGTTTTTCCTGTTTTGTTGAAGAGAAACTCATAACTCAAAATACATTCCTCAGTGCATCATTAACTTGTAAATATTAAGGGATAAGTGTCTCTTGCTTGCTTTTGTTTGTTTCTTTCTTTTGTGCCTTGTTTTGTAATGTGTATCATTAACCACTTCTGGAGACAAGGCAGAATACAGGAATGCTTTTGTGATCTAGAATGGCAGCGTTGGTCTTCCACGATTCCCCCCCTAAAACCAGACTAAATAGATTATATATTAGAACTCATAGGGGCTTCAGAATTGAAACTAGCAATTATTACAAGTTAGCCATTCCATAGATTATTTTTTCCCCTCCTTTTTCATCAGTTTTCACTTAGTGAGACTGTCACTTTTTACATTCTCTGATAAATAATTATTCTGTTTAAAAAAAAGACATACACACCCTGCCTTTTCTTAAGCAAATGCTAAGAATATGAATGAGAGTAAATGGGTTGAAACAAGCATTGTTCTTGAAACACACTTAAAATACAGTGGACCTTGGACTTAATGGAAATGCTTTGTTAATTTAAGTAAAAGACATCTGTCATTTCTAGGTTGGATTTTTATATCCATTGCAAATAGTCAGCACAGAGATTGCAAGCTATTTCTGGCTTTGTTAATGAGATTCCTCCTATCAAATACCTACTAACTAGCACTGTTAAACTACTTCTCAATGGTTTGCTAATAGTTTTGTCATTTGCCTTACCTTGCATGGAAAACTAATGATATAATGTAAATGAAGAAACAAACAAAAACCAACATCCAGCTGAGAAGTCAACTTAAGGACAACATTTTCAGTCCCTGCTCCTTCAGTAGTTGAGCTGATGTGGACATCTTCACTGGGGCACTCTAGTCCTGTGTGACTTCTCACAGGCAGATGGTACTGTGCAAGTGAGCTTTGTGGATGTGTGTTGTGTGAACTTTCTTTTCCATGTGGTCAAGTTACAGAGATTTTGAACAAGTAGGCAAACCCCAAAGACCAGAATACCCTAGATAAAGATGTGACAAAGTAGCTGATGGACTTGCTGCTGTGAATTTAAGTTGAATGTAGAATATGCTCAAGTGTGTTATAACATTTTTAAGTAGAAAGGATGGATATCACTGCTGGTGCTGACATTTTCTTGCTTTGGTAGCTGTTGTCTGCTCTTTTAAAGTCTTTTTGTGATAACTGATGTGCACCAGAGAGAGAGAGAGCATTACAAATAAGATCTGCTGCTATAGTATTGGGATTTTGTTTTCTCCTGTCTCTTAAGCCAAATTAGTGAGATCGTTTAAACGTTGCAATAAAACTGTGAACAGACTAAGCCACAGATGGCTTTGGTATCTGTAGGTTAATCACTGGCAAAAGACAAATAATGCTTTCAAAATAATGTAATTTTTTTTTTCACACAAACTTTTCTGGGTAATTTCACTGGGGGAAAAGCCACACAAAGCAAGAGGAAATGAGGGAGAATGAAACTAGATACAAAAACTACTCCTTTATGCAAATGGAAACAAGTATGTTTCAGTTAAAGTAATCTTAGAATTTTGCACTTGTAATAATCATGGATTAAAAAATGTCTAGAGAGAGGTTTGTTGATTGGTTTTTTGTTTTTTTTTTAGTTGGTGGTGTTTTGTTTTTTCCCTATAAGTTCAATGCTGTTGCTTTAAATAGCACAACTGCCCGATGTCCCCTCACAAAGAATAACAGCAGCTCTTAAAGGGACGCTGTCACCTACAACCTCACAACCTCTGTGACTTCCTCCCTCTCTGCTCTGTCTCTCTCTCCTCCCTCCCCCTTTCTTCAGTAAATTCTACAAATGATATTCTAGTGCATTTTTCATAAGTTTTCCCAGCTACAGATAATTATCAAGAACCCCTCTGGTGAAACACAAGAATATGTGTAGAGACACACAACTGCATGAAGCATTGAGTACTGAAAATGGTGAATCTAAAGCAGAATTACTGAAGTGTGGGGCAGAAAGAGACCTGAAGAGATCGTTTGATATATTCCATAACAAACCCAAACCCTCAAATTTTTGTCTAACCTGTTCTTTAAAATGTTTAAGTAACTGTTGTGTACCTTAAAGATACTGATTGGCCATGGTTGACAGCAAAAAAAGACTATTCTGTCCTGTGCACAATGGATGACTGGCAGCCATCCGCTCTTCACATACTGAAGAATAATTTATCTCATTCTTTCTCCTTTGTTATTTTTTTTAGTCTGAGTAAGCAAACCCAAGTTTTTCCCTGTTACTTACAAGTGTTAGACTCCTGTGCTGTCAAATATATTCACTAGATGCAGATGATACAGAAATCTGAACTTTTGTAGCTATTAAATATTACCCATATAATGTATCTCTTCCTTTTCTGTTCCCCTTTTCATGGCTGATGTTCCTAAAGCATCTTTCTCTCACTCCTGTGCTTGTACAGAAAGGATTATCTGAGCCAGGACCCTCCATTGTCCTCAATCTGGAATTTCCATTTTCATTTACAAAATGTTATGGTTCATCTGTCCATCTGCAGTGAACATCATCTGCATTTGAACTGATGCACGTTCGACAACTTCAGTTTGCAGGGAGGCCGCAAGAAACAAATCAAAAGTGTAAACTCTGCAGTTCTCTAAGCCCCTTAGTAGAAATTATGTGAACAGTTCTCTCTTTTTAAAAAAGGGAACACTGCACAGTGTAATTTTCCTTTTTTTTGAAAGGAATGAAACTTCAGTGTAGGTGTCTTGTATAGCATGCAGCATTTGGGAAGTGCTGTGTGTCTGCCTTGAAATAGCTGTGGGGAACTAATACAAGGCAAACAAAAGTCAATTTGTCGTGTCCCGCATTGCACAGTTGCCAATACTAGTCTGTCAAGATTTTTAAAGGAAGGCAAATAAAAATCACTGAACTGGCCTATATTGACAGATTGCTCTGCTGTCTGATCACTGATCCACAGTTTATTTTAACATGGTTTTGTGAATAGCTGCATCATTTACTTCATTTAGGAAGTGTTTTAACAAACCACTGTTTCTGATACCTGTCAAAAAATGGTCAGGTATTGACTAATGAAAGCTTTCTTGATTGCAATGTAATAGCTGGTAAACAAGTAATACAACAATGTAACTTCAGCATTAATTGCAGTGCAGGGAGGGAAGAGAATTAGTATTTGCTAATGGAACAAGGAGGGAGAGGAATCTGTAGGAAAAAAATAATGTAATGCTTTGTCTAAGACCAATGCAAATAGTGAAGGAATAAAGTATTTAGAGAAGTACTTGACACTAATTTTTTTACCTCCTCCTTCTTTTAATTTGTGAGCTAGGGCACTCAAAATCTGAAACTTACTCAAGTTGCAACATGTTTCTGTGACTGTAAGGTTATTTTACATTTTTACAGTTTTAGACCCTCATCTTATGGAATTGTGGGGGATGCAATGAGAATATGACACCTATTAAACCCAGTGGTGATTATTCTTATGCCTAAGGCTTCTTAAATGTGACTATTTGCAGCGCTTCTAGGTCTTGATGCTGTTACTGTAGTCTGTAGTGAAAGGAGACTTTGGCTTTACAATAGCAATTTACCATGATTTGGTTGTAGCCTTGATTGTCTACAACCTGTACAGGAGTAGAGCTGCCTGTAAAAGAAATTTGTTGCTGTGTTGAGTGAGCAAATTAAAACTGTTCATCAGCTGTTTCCCTTCTCTCCCCCCGACCCTCTGTCTTTACAGTGATTTTTTTGAACGCACTATTCTGTGCAACAGCCTTGTATGGAGCTGTGCTGTCACGGGTAAACCAGGACTCACATATCAGGAAGCACTGGAATCAGAGAAGAAAGCCAGACACAATCTTCAAAGTTTTCCAGAGGCACTCATCATTCCAGTTCTCTACTTGGCCACCCTTACTCACCGCTCCCGACTTCATGAGATCTGTGATGAAATCTTTGCCTATGTCAAGGATCGGTATTTTGTTGGTGAAACAGTGGAAGTAGTTAGAAACAATGGTGCAAGGTAAGTGCATTTTAAAATAAACACATACTTCTAAGTGTGTTTGATATGGGTGGCATTTGTGTGTGTTTCTTTTAAACCAAAAATCAGGATAATAAACTCCATCGAATGCCTGAAGTGAGGTGTGATGCTTAACTTAGTGATACTGTTACTGTTCCTCCCTGCTTTAATTGAGAGTAGGATTGTATTGCTGGGCTTGGTATCTCTTTCCTTAGCTTAGAAGCAGCTGTGGAAGCAGGACAGCTCTCCCAGGTCTTGACACTGCAGTGTTTTGGTCCCCGTGGTGGTTTTGCAAAACAATGTCAGTCCCCTGCTGTGAGAAAGGTGTTTTGGTTTTGCTTGTGTAGTTGGTTTTTTGTTTATTTGTTTTGGTTTGTTTGTTTGCTTGGGTTTTTTGGTGTGTGGAGTTGGTTTTTGTCCCCCCCCCCCTTTTTTTTAATGAGAAACTAGAGGAAGCTGTGAATTAAAAATCATATGAAAATTGTGATGAAGTCATCCAGAGTCTTAATTCATCACGTGGTATTTTGTGCACTCAGAATGGTGAGCTGTTGAAAGCTTGAAGCATGGATTTTTGCTTTTTAGGTAGCGGTGAAAATTGTGACTACATTCTCTGAGAAGCTGAGAGTTAATAAAATGTTTGTGCATCTGGGATTTAGCATGCTGGGGGGTTTGCCCACTTGAGTTAGCATTATGTTTGCTCTTACACTGATGTATGTACTGCAGGCCTTTTTTATCGTTATCATAGACTGATTAAAAACACAGAAGAATTTTGAGCTTCAGATGCTTACTTTCTCATACCATTGGTAGACACACACTGTAGTATAAGTAAGTTGTTTTACAACACACAGCTAGCTTGAGTCTTTGTTTAAAGCAGCTTCTGGGACAGGACTAGGAAAGGTCCATGTTTTGTCTGAATGAGTGTGCACTTCCACCTTACTGAGGTTTAAAGAGACTTAAAACATGCTTAGCTTCAAAATGCTGTCAGAGTGTGAGCTAAAGCTTTTGTGGGTTCAACTGATGCTGGGTGGTTGTTGTTGTATGTTTCTGGGGTTGTTTTGTTTTGCTTTTTTTCCAGGAGAAAAGTGCCAGTTTACACTGCAGAGTACAGAGCACAACCTGTTAGCTTCTGTGGGTAGCCTGAGGTCTCACCGTGTAATCTGGTGTATTTTGGGTAGTAGGAGTGGGCTGATTCAAACTGGTCATTGGAGAACATACTTAGGAGGCTTTTTAGTGACTGATCCAGACCTTCTTTAAGGCAAATTTTGTACAAAACCAGGAAGAAAAATCTATTGATGTGCTGCAGGAGATAAGCTGGAAGAAAATTTGGTATGGGTATGTATAGAAGGTGCTTAATGGAAAAGCCTTCCAGCCCTTCCTTGCTCTGTCATTTTCAATCAGTGAAGTCTTTGCAAAGCCAAGACAAGAACTACTTTGGAACAGTTGGCTGCTTTCTGTATGGAAAACCTATATTCAAAGATTGTTCCTATCTATCTTATCTTTATGCTTTTTTACTGACTAGTTCCAGGTTGCCACTAGTAGTGCAGTCATTTTGCTTAGACAATAAGGTTTTGGTGTTTTTGTTTGTGTGGGTTTTCTTGTTTTGTCTTGGGGGTTTTTTTTGTGTATAACTGGAAACCTGAGTATTATGAACTGTCAGTGTAGTTCAGCTGTGGGTTTTAATTTGCTCAGTGAAATGCTTTTGTTTTCAGTCTTTGACAATGCCACCAGTTTACAAACAAGTGTCACAAAGAATGCTTTAGAAGCACAAACCTTTTTTCCTCAAGAACAGCCCTCCTCTCTTTCTCTTAACTCTGCACTAAAATATTTGTGTATTAAGCTTTTCAAAGGACAGATTTGTGGGTTTTGCTTAATTTGTCTTTTAAAATTCAAAATCCTTTTCACTTTTCTTGTTAGACTTTCACAGATAATTTAACTTTGCCTGAACCAAAAGATTTCTACTTTATGATGTAAGCTGACATGATCCTGTCTCATGAAGATAGCACTTCTTTTTTTTTTGGTCAGCCTGTAGTTCAGCCTTCTTGGTTATTCAAAATTGTCTTCTGCTTTCACAGATGAAAATATTAACAAGAGATAAGCTGCATTTCTTGAAGCTTTTGGGCTGGGTTAGATATCCTTCAAAATAGTGGAGATTCAGATAAAATAGATTTCTCTCAAATTAACCCACTAGAGACTGTGTGCTTTACATCTATGCAAGTATAAATTTGTCTGGTAAAATGCAGCATGAAAAATTCACCTTAGCTGATTGTATGCCACTGATGTTCTAGACAAATACATAGCAGAGAGCTAGTTTAGACCTTTAGCAGTAAATTTGGGTTACAGTGCAAATAACATGGTAATGCAGGGGGATTTTTATGCTTAGAGATGCATAATTAAAGAATACAAAGTGGGAGGAGGTGAGCCATAGTTATTCTTCTGCTCAATTAACAGCTGACTTTGACCTATATTTTGAAGAACTACACTGGGGATTAAGTATACCAACTGATGTTACTTGTAAATAAGACAGCTGTTCAGCTGAGTGGTTTGCATGTGTTTGTCCTGGACAGCTACCTTTTTGTGCTCCTTTCTAGCAAAAAATGGTCACTCTCTGTCTGTGATGTAATACCATCCTATGAGACCCACAGAATTTGTCACATCACAAAAGCCCAGGTGTGTTGTGGTGTTAGAACTCTTCCTCTGCGTCTTCCACTACCGGGGAGACCTAATAGCAGCCTCTTCAGTACCTGAAGGGGGCCTCCACAAAGGCTGGAGAGGCACTGTTTACAAAGGCCTGTAGCAATAGGACCAGGGCCTGTGGTTTGAAATTTTACTAAATTTAGATTGGATGTTAGGAACAAGTTCTTTACCGTGGGGGTGGTGGAACACTGGAACAGGTTGCTCAGGAAGGTAGTTGAGGCCCCATCCCTGGAGATAATTGAGGTCAGGCTCAAGAAGATTCTGAGCAACCTGATCTAATGGAGGAGGATATCCCTGCTCACTGCAGGGGAGGGTTGGACTGGATGACCTTTGAGGCCCCTTCCAAATCCTCCCATTGTATGATTTTATGATTGTCATTTTTGTATGAAGTTTGTTACACATGAAATGTCAGCAGGATTGTTTATCTGAGCTCTGTGTGTCATTTAATGTGAAGCCTTCAGTGTGTGTATAACCAGGGGTTGCTCTTGGAATTAAAATACTGATATTTTATAGCTCCTAACTTTGCACATGTAGTACTGTTGTGTGATAGATTTATTTGATGCAGTTTTCTAGATTTTCAAGGAAGCAGACAGGAGGGAACCCCAGCATTAGAAAGATTATCATTTTGGCTTAATGGAAGTGTTCATCTTGAGTATATGAAGCAAGCAATGGACAGGTGATCTAGAAAGTGTAAGTGGACAAGCACATTGTGGTTGGCCGAAGAAAGTTGTGGTTTGTTTTGGGTTTTATTGAGACTGGTGGTTCTTCTATCAAACCCATGTCTTCTGGTTATTCTGCATTAAGTCCCTGCCAGGCTTTTCTGGTTTCCAGCCTTTTGTTCTGCTTAGTTTCGAATTTGGCTGCTTCTGCCGTGTTGCTGAGGCCTCATAGGAGGAACCCAAAGTTTGGGACATACTCTGTCTTCCTGTTGTTTTGGTACATCTGGTGTCTTAGCAGCCCTTACCAAGCAGAAAGCAATTGCAGAGAGGCCCTCAGTCCTCTGATGTGACTCATTCAGGCAATCTCTGAAAATGATGCATGCAATTTGGTAATTTTGTAGAAGCAACAAGGAGATAATTCTGCTTGCTCCTGAACTCTTTCAGACAATGCACTGATTTAAAATGGCCAGTTTTTGTTGTTGTTGGGCTTCTTTTTGTGTATGTCCAGCTTTTCTAGCTGAAATGGGGCTGACTTTTCCTCTAAAGTGGCAGCTGTGCTGTGCTTTAGAACACAAAGTGCTTGGATTCCCAGATGAAGAACTGTAGGAGCTGTGTAACTGTGTTCCTGCTACAGCCTTCATGAAAGAATTATTTGAAACATCAGTCAGAAATATCATCTAATTTGGAGGGAGAACTTCAGTCTCAAATTCAGTTTGTCTGACTTGTCAATGAATTGACAGCAGCTGACACTGTACTGGTACTGAGAATGTCAAATTGCTGTTTATGGAAATTAATTTATTGGAAAAAGCATGGAAATTACTCAATATTTCATTGGGAAGGGTGACATGGGAGCAATATTTCATGTTAACCTAGGTCAGTTAAGATGTAAAATAAGCACCTAATGTTTTGGCTCCCACTGTATTGAAACAGAGGAAAAATTGACCACACCACTGGAATTGCTTCCTATATTTTCTCTTCATAACTGGGAGATTGATACCCACATGATACTAATTGGCCTTTTGTTTTCCCACAAGGCATCTCATGCATTAATCTCTCCATTTGTTACTTTGTACTGACTTGTGTTATTGGTACTTAAAACTAGTGAAATTGACACTCAATATCTTGGCATTTGAAGTCAGTTACCCGAATATTGCAACTGCATGGTATGGAAGGCTTACCTGGAATACAACCTCAGTGAATGCCTCTGACCAACCAAATAAAATGTGCAGTTGTCTGATCTCACTCAGCTGTGGAACCTGATCCTTTTTTCTCTTGAGGTCAGGAGTGTGTTTTCTGTGTTACTGCTTTTACTTGCATTTAACAGAGGAGAAACTATACTTAAAACATCTGTACAAAAACTGGTTGGGATTTATCAGTGTTCTGAGGCTGGCCACTATCACCAGAAGCAGTGTCTGTCTTGCAGTAAGCATTGTGTTAATCTGTAAGCTTGCAGTCTGACTTGAGCAATAGAGAGAGCTGAGCTTTGGGTTGGACAACTCTACTAGCTCTTCAGTTCCCCCTCCCCCACCCTTAAAAATAGCTTAAGTGACATTGCCTTCCCCTTCCCACAGAGGGTGGGGAGCAGCCAGTTGTTGTCCAACAGTTAGTATGGAACTTAATAGAAAACAAAGTCAGCCACCTGCAGACTAAAATAGATTGCTTAAAGTTAGTGTATAAGAAGGAAGAAACCATGCAGAATGTGTGAGATACAAAAAAACCAGGTCTTTGTCATATAATTTGACCACTAGATGACACCACTGCAAAACAATACTCCCCTAATGCCTGTGAGTAGGCAACACCAGAATGCCTTCAGGGAATGCAGTGTTTTTAACATGAAGTGGGAGATGAAGTTCTTTGTTAGGAAGGTTGCTGCCTCTGTACATTAGGTATAGGTTAATCATCCTTTCTTTGCTCTGAACATACGGATGTTGACTGTTGCCACGCTGTAGGAAGCAGAGATAATCATGGGGCAACCTTCTCTGTAAGTGAAACTTCTTTTTTTAACTGGTGTCCCACTGCTTTAGGACTGTTCATAGTGGATTAATCGCTGCACTAGGCCAATTAAAAGATTTACATACTTTTTTCATCTCAGTCTTAACTGGGGCACAGGAAGTGTATTGCTGGTCATGACTATGCCTAGCTCATAGGGAGTTAGGATGGTAGAAGGTGACTACTACTAATAATGTCATTATTGCTAATCATTTGGCAATTGATCTTCCAACTTCTTCATTCAATCTGGCAATAAGGTATTACTTGCTCATACACTTGTATCTATATATCCATGCTGTCTTCTGAGGACTATGTTAAGCTAATTTAAGATCCCTAGGTAGTAAAAGGCTAAGTGTCTTCCATGCTTAGACTTTGGAGTACAAGTTATAATGAATTTAAACTATTTTCTAGTCCACCAACAAATTTTCCTCCTCAAAGCTGACTGGTAGCAGAGGCACTGAAATTAGTCTACAGAATCAGAATGTTACAGTGAGTTTTTTGTAGTGGTAAGGCTCAAGTGTAAGTTTGTGCATATGAAGAAAGATTCCTACATTGTTTCAAAAGGTGAATTTGAATCCCAGTAGCAAATTTACTGTGATGCTTATGAAATATCATAGGTGATGGTAGTGGAGAGCAGCTTACCTATTCACAGAGCAAGTACAATGTGCATTCTTCCGGCATTGCTATTTAAGGATCAAATCCTGGCCTGATGAAATCACATTTAAGCAATTCACTTTCCACTGCCCTGAAATTGTGAGGGATATAAACATATTTATTGACTAATATATAGACAGTTGTATTTGATTACTGGAAGCTAGGAGATGATGATATTTAGGAGAGAACCTGCGACTTCTTTCTTACGGATTATTGAACAGCTGTCACAAATATTTGGGTGCTGCTGGTCTCATTTCTGTGCGCGCTCTCTGCTTTTATAAGTATAAACTTAAAGGTATGGGGTTTAAGTTGGTTGGTTTTATGGTTTATTTATTTGTTTATTATGATGAATAGAAAGCTGGGCAGTCATAACAATTTATATACTGCAGTCCTAATTCCACGGAGACAGCTAGTGCAGCTACTGTGCATATGGGATTTGCTTGTCCTAAGCAGAAACACACTTCTTGCTCGTTTCTTTGAGCTATGCAATCTTACCTGCAACTTGACAGACAATGAAGATGCTAAAGCTTGGGAACAGCAGCACTTAACTGTGCTTCAGGAAGCCATTATGTGCATAAAACTTGTCTCCTTGTTGTGTGCATTTGTTTAGTGCGTGCATAAACCTGTACCAGTTAAAGTAAAGGATGTCACTTACTCATTCAGATCTTGTCTTGCTTTTATCTCTAATTATTTTCAAGTGCATGAAAACTGTTAGGACAAGGATATGAATTACTACACTTATCTGACATTTATTTCTTAAACTTGCTCAAAGCTGACAAAGCAATGAGGTTATAGCTTTCTGCTGCTTGCTACTATAGCTTCCTGTATTACTGACTTTTTAGGGTTTTCTACAGTCAGCTAACTTGGCATACTAAACAGTCTGGGCATTTGAAAAACACAGCTCATGTTTCCATGTCTGTTTAAAAAAGTGATTTTTCCTTCTGCTCCTGGCTTGCTGATCATTTGGGGGGGTTTTAGATTAAAAGTTGGCCTCAAAGTATGGCATTATTCCACCACCACTCCATTTGAAGCAGCCTTATACACTCAAGGGATGTTTTTTTTTGTCTGGTTATTGTAAAGCATACAGAGGTGTGTTTATAACTCACCTGGGCCTTCAAGGGATCTTGTTTCTTGACCTGAAATGAGGACACAACTGAATGACAGGCTATTACTTATATCACAGTAGTTAGCATCAGCCAGACCAAAAGCTGTGTATGGAATGCTCAGCTGATGGACAGTGAGAAGTGGTCCCCACTCACAGCTTCCTGCTCCAGCAGGTGTAAAGGCCTGTGCATCAGTTGGGAAGAACTTCTCTGAGTTAAGTGCATTTGCTGATAATTGTGGAGTTAAGGTTTCTGCTGAACATCCTGTGATAGCTGGGGTTTGGCCTGTTACGTGGCGGAGTGCAGCTTATCCTTCCCTACTTTAAATGATGTTCTGCTTCAGCAGAGTTAGATGGAGCCACTTGCTTGTCCTCCAGCTTGTAACAGCTTGTATATGTGCCATTGAGTTGCTGAGCTGAATGAAGGAGAAATATGGCAAGCAAGTTACACATACCCTTTGCTCTGGGTTTTCTTGAATCACTCTTCTCTTTCACTCCTGGTGAGTTTGAAGCATGTACCATGTCTTGCCCTTCTTATGTGTTTTCCCTGGGACAGAATGTCCCTATTGACCCACAGTTCATTTTTCTAGATAGCATCTTTGAGTTAGGAAGGATAAATTACTGAAATGACTAAGCTACTCAAGAAATTATAGTGTCTTAGGGCCTTTAAATGAGGCAGGTCTTCCTGCTTTTCTCTTTGCTTTTGGCTGTGGCCTCTTGCACATGCTATGGTTCTCATCAGATCAGTGAGCTGCTTCAAATAGCTGATGGGACAAACCCCCAGGTCTTCATGTTGGTTAGTTTTAGGGGGTGTTCATTTTTCTGTTGTTGTATGTTTTGTGGTGCTTTTATTTTGTGGGTTTTTTGCTTGTTTGTTTGATTTTGTTAGGTAAGTGTATTACCTTTTACTTGTAATCAGTACTGAGTGCCAAAGGTACAATAAGCAAGCACGGCACCAAGAGTGTGGCTGGAAGGAGGAATGGCAAAGGAAGATTTCCCCTCTCCCCCTGCTTTTGTCAGTGCTGAACTGTTAAGTCATTTCTGAATCTCAGAGCAACAGCCTGAGGCTGCAGATAGAGTTTGCTTTTGTACATCTGTAACCTTCCACTTACTTACTGTTCTTCTGGGAATGACAAGGTTCAGTCCAACTTGAAAGTTTTCTGCTGTTGTGTTAAGCTGCTCCTCAAAGCACAGTCCAGAATCTTTCAACTAGAGAAAGATTGATGGAGTTGGGTTTCAAGAGGAAATAGTCCTGTGCCACAGTTTGCAGTCAGTGTCTCTTGCCCTTAGATTTCATAATAATAAAGTTAATTTAGGGAATGAAGAAGAGCACTAGAAGTGCCTCTCTTAACCCAGGGCATTGGTGGCTACTGGCCTTCACTTGACTATAGCAAGACCAAAAGGAAAAAAAGACTTCATTTGTAGTTTCTTTCTTTCATGCCAGAAGGAATAGTTGCATCACTTTCTTTAGTACCTTGCCTATCAGTAACCAATGTCATTGGATTATGCATTTGCTGAGCCAGGTAATGTGTGTTTCACTTAATTCCTTCCCCAAATATTTCTGGTAGTTATTTGACTGAAGGCATAGAGGATGGAGAATCACTTTCTGTAATACTTATTCCATTAGTCATTGTGTCCCTTTAGTAATTTAAACAAACAAAAAAGGAGGGGGGAGGGGGAACGGGGGTGAGGAGAGGAGAAGCAGCTCTATTGGGGATTTTGCTACTTACTGAATCAAGTGGTTAGGATTTCCATTTACCGGAGGAGATGTGATACCCTGTAAATTACAGGGCTGTCCGATGACAAAACAGGTAGATTAAGTGCTGGTGAGGTACTCGGTGACTAAATACTCAAGTCTTTTTGTCTGGATGGATTGATTGGTGTGTGGTGTGTTAGCCAATGCCATGAAAAGACAAAGAGACTGTATCGTTAAGTTCCTTTTTAGCTTTCGTGTGGCTGTTGTGCTGATTGCCAGTTTGGTGTGTGTGTGCTCCCTCTCGTGGACTTGGCGGAGTCAACAAACTAGAAAGTGTCAATAGTCTGAAACGTGGGTTTTGGTTAAGAGAAATTGATTTTGAAGTGGTTTGTTTTTTTTTATATTGAATTGAACTCTAGGAAATGGATTTTATATGCGAAATAAAAATAATTCTACTGAGTGGTCTCCTTTAGGAAGAGATCTATGGGTGTAAAAACACAGTACAACATGATCCATTGTGCCATGGAATCAGCTTTGTATTATTCAGTATGAAGGGGCTGCTGTGATGCTCTGAATATTGGAAAACCAGGATCCTGTAATGACAGACCTCCCTCTCTTGGATTCTGGAGTTGGGCCAAACCTTAATAAGCCTTGTTTGGACTCCATCTCACTTTGTGAACAGCCAACAGGCTCTGCCTGTATTACGTTCTTGGGGTGCTTTTGGTTCTTTACAGAGAGTCTATTTAGCTTTACACAGTTAATTAGCTTGGGCTCCACTCACCAGGAATACATGTCTTCCAGACCAGCCAGCATTGGAAATGGGACTGGCTGCATTGGAATGGCAGCGTGCCTGTGGTTAGTGAGGCCAGCAGACTCAGGCTGCCTCTGCATGCAGGCAGCTCTGGTGTCCCTGTGGGCAATTAAGCATCGGTCATGCTGTGTTCAGGAACATGTAAGGACAATAATAGTTTCTGTTTGTTTAGTCAGGATTTGTTTGTTTAAAATTATTTGTTCAATAACATAACTTTCAAAACCTGCCTGGATGTGTTCCCATGTGACCTGCTCCAGGTGATCCTGCTTTGGCCGGGGGGGGTTGGACTTGATCTCTGGAGGTCTCTTCCAACCCCTAACATTCTGTGATAACCATTGAAGCATCCCAGAGCTCTCTCCCAGTTGAGGGACAGCTACACATCCTGGCTAAATTCACAAATGAATGTGACCTAAGATATTATCACGTGTTCAACTTTCATCCCTTGACCCAACCTTTCTCCCTCCCCACCACCCAAGTGTGTGCTGATTATGGACAGTACTGTCTGATTGCAGAAAGAGGTGTCTAATAAACACTTTACCAGTATTTCCTCTTCCCCAGTATTGAGTTCTGATTTTTGTCTGTCACAGATTTGTTAGGGTTGGTTTGTTCTTTTAACTTAGATGTGATGCCACACCAATTCAAACCCTCTGCTGTACTTCTTCTCCCATTTTATTTATTTTGAGTCACAGTGTTTAGTGCCCAGAGAAAAGAACTACTATGTGTTCTTCCTCCCCACACCCTCTGAGCTTTTAGTGGTAGTATGTAACAGCATCCTTTGAGTGCTAGTTAGTTTTCCTGGAACAGGCAAGTTTTTAGGAGATTGAAGTAAAAAATATCAACCACAGGACTGCAGAAAGAGAAGTTAGTGGTTAGGCCCCAGCTCTAATAGCTACCCAGTGTGAAGTGTCAATTAATTCTCTTTTTTAATATGCAGTTAATTCTGCCTTTTATGACTAGCATTCAGGTTGGCAAAGGGATAGACTTGTTTTGTCAATTGTGTGTGTGTGCCAGATGGAACCTTAATATGTGTCAGCAGATAAATGGGCCATTATTAAGATTAGATGCATAATGATCATTTCAGCCTTGTTTATTTAGGTCATGGGCAGCAGTAGGAGATGATCTCTTATAAGTAAAAAACCTTTTGGGATGTGAAAATCTTTTGCTTTTCTTTAGGCTGCTATCAAAATAAGTGTAAAAGGTTTGGTGTGTAGTGTGTAACATGTAGTTAACTATTATTTAAATGAGAAGAGGGGCAGGGGGAAGGAAATTACAACCACAAGTAATTCTACCAGTGACTTCATGTATTGTCAGAGTAGTGCAGCTGATAGCTGTGTAAGCAGGTGAATTTGTTAATTGGATGGAACTCATGACATGAATATTTTACCCAGTATTTCAGTGCAAGGCTCTTAGGTATTTGTCTAGTGGACAATACAGTGTTCAGCCCTATGTTCTTGAAGTAAAATCTAATACAACTTCAGACACGCAGCATCCCAGAACATTAGGCTTCTTGCACTAGTGAAAGGCTGTCAGCAGTAAATGTCTGTGTTTTATTTCAGGTTGCAGTGCAAGATTTTGGAAGTCATAGCTCCAGCCCATCACAATGGAATGGCAAATGGGCACACCAGCAGCACTGACAGAGACACAATTGTCATCAGCGACAGTGACGACTCAGAAACGCACAGTAGCTCAGCACAAAATGGGTAAATGCTACTTGTACAGTGCAAAGCATTTGGACTGGGCTGGAAATGAGGCTAAAGCAGGGCCTGACTGAAACAAATTACTTTATACATTGTGAGCATTCAGCCAGCAGAAAGTGACAAGCTGAATGTTCACAGGTGCCAGTTGCGCTATGTGCAATCCACCAGAGAACTGTGCAGCAGAAGATATAAAGTGCCTGCAAAATAATCATTGCTAATCTGTTTGGAATGATGGTGTTTCTGTTGAGAGATGATGGAAGAGCCAGGTATGGCTATCACTAGTCCTCTCTGTGCTGCAGAACATGCACTACTATTGCTTGAAAAACAGTCACCATCTGTGGTTCTACAACCTGGCACTACTTAGTGTAATGTATTGCTTCACTTCCATCACAGGGCTCAGAGTTGAGATTGCCTTAGAGGACATCTCTTGCTGGAACTCCCTGAAAAGTCTTTTCAGGGACTTGGTGTGTTTGTGTCCAAAACATAAGAATGTAGAAAGCTTTCTTCATTGTGCATGTGTCCATATGTGATTTTAGGTGCAGGGTAACAGTGTGTGTCTTGTCTTAAGGCACTACTTCTAGGCTGGAGTAGCTTAATGACATGAGTAAGACAGCTTTTTGGCTATAATTGTGGTGTTTCATTTGGAGTATCCCATAACTGATCAGCAATTGAGCTTACATGTGCAGCTTGTCCTAGCAGTATAATGAGAAGAAAGATTTCTGTGCTTCACAATGACAATATTGATGGGAGAAGATGGTTTGCAGTGGGTTCTGATCTTATATCTAGCAATATACAGGCATTACAGGAACTGTCACTGACTTTGGGATGTCATGTGGATGCAGAGGTCATTCTCATTGATTGCTGCATGAAGACTTCCATGCCCTGAGATGCCTTGAGTAACTAGGGTGGAATTTCTCACTTGACTAAGAAAATAACATGGGATAAATAATTTTTTGTTTTTTAATTCTCCAGTGTCCCTTGAAGGCAGCTTCCAAGTTGCTCATGAAGAGGTCCTGGTTCTTTGAGAAGAATAAATGCATTTTCTGTGTTCCACAGGGCATATGGCATTTGAAAGGAGGTTATTCTTGGAATTAGGCAGGCGTGCACAGAGCTGACTGTGGAATTGATCCCTTTATATTGCTGTCACTTTCATGTATGCAGAGCTGGGAGTAAGATGGAGTCTTATACTCCCAGTCAGTCTGGTTACTTATTTTGACAGTGCAGACAAGGGAGGGAAGATTTCTTTCTCTTGGAGAAATCTTGTGCAAATACACAAATTTGTGAAGCAGGGTTCTATGCCAGATCTAACTAGCATCTATGCTACCAGCTTAAAGTGCAGCTTTAAAATGCTTACTAGAAGTTTTAAGGGGGTGTTTTTGTAACAAATGCAAGACTGTAATAACACTTCATTTAGGTTCTGGATGTATTCTGGGAATATGACAACTTAAAGTGTTATTTACTGTCCTTGTAAAGCCTATCTGAAAGGCATTGTTGTCAGCTTTTGTATGTTGGCATCCGAGGTTCTTTATACCCTTACTCATAACAATAAAACAATCCCACTAGAGTGAATGACATCATTTTGCAGCCTCAAGGGACTGCATTTTGCTGTTTATGGAGAAACTTGACTGTGGAAAGGGTAGATGTTACTCGCTTTGGGACCAGTGTCAAGTTGATATGTGCAGAACCCACAGTTCTGCCTCTGTCCGCATGCAGATCTCCAGATTTTGAGACCCAGCCATCGTACAAAGCTGCAGTGCTGTTAGACAATGGTATAGCAGATGCTCAGTGTGTTTGTGAGAGAGGGGGAGGGGAGCACAGCACAGATTGATGGGCCATCTGCAAATATTTTTCCTGAAGACTCTGTAGGGCTGAAGAATCTTAACTGAAAGTAGACGTCACTAGAGATCCCGACCGTTCTCTGCCCCTGCCCTCTCTGTGTGGGGCAGAAATAGCCACATGCACTGTAAAAATGTTCCTGCTGGCTTTTCTTCTTGTTTTCTGCTTTAAGAGCTGAGTCTGGGTGGGAAGACAGAGGCCAGGGTGCTCTCATTCCTTCACCCCTTCAGAAAACTAGGCTGCCTTGAAGAGCCTGGCTTATAAAGTAAAAAGTAGCAATCTTCTGAGATTTTAAACTGTTTTTACTATGCCCTGGCACCCTCTGGTACTGCAGCATAGTGGTCATCATAGAATAGTAGTGTTCATAGTTCAAATTAATATGTTTAAGGGTAAGGTTGAACTCATTGAACTGCATTTGCTTGAGCATTTGAGAGCGGAGTTGGACATTGAGGGATTTGGACTGCCAAATACATAGTACCATAGTATCATTCAGGGTTGGAAGGGACCACAAGGATCATCTAGTTCCAACCCCCCTGCCATGGGCAGGGACACCCCACACTAGATCAGGCTGGCCAGAGCCTCATCCAGCCTGGGCTTAAACACCTCCATATACAGTGCTAGCTGCAATTCATGACATTCCTTCTACCAGATCTGTGAGTAATGTGGACCACTGACCACATCAGAAATGCTAGAAGAAAAATTGCTTCTTGGCTTACTGGCTGGCTTGTGGCACTAAATTTGTGTGCTTATTCAATTTCAAACAAAGTATTGTCTTTATTTGGGGAGAGATTTAATTATTTCTGCAAACTTTGGGATGCAAGCAGAACTAACAAAGTTTTTGGAGATGAGGCCAGTAGAACTTTTCCATCCACATTTCATTTCCATCTTCAGCCTAGTTTTCTGCCTCTATTAGGAGAAGTTACAAACAGGGTATGTCAACAAGTGAGGTCATAGCTTCCTGTCATTAAGGCTATACAGTGTCTTCAGTAGAACAAATCCTTCCTCATCTTCCTTATCTGTCTTCTTTCCTTTCTTCCTCTCCCATTGCTTCATCCCCTGAATCTAACAATAATGATGGTGGGGCTTAGTCCACTTTATATAGTGAAAAGAAAGACAAAAGTACTGCCTCAAGGGCAGCTTAAAACCTTCCTCAGAACGTGCAAAGTCAGGGTTTTGTTGCCAAGTGCTGTTGTCCTCTCCCTAAAGCAGTGTAAGCAACTTGCTGCTAACAGTCTTCAGCTTGATGGGTTTCCCTGTTGAAGTTTATAGTCAGATCCCAGAACATTCCTGGTTCCAAATGGGCAGTTGTAATTGCTTGGTGTAAAGTAGCTTGGCAACAGCAGCCTTCACAGGTGATGGAGACCAGGTTTTCTATCCGGATCAATACACTGACAGATTACCTCTGTGTAAGGCTTGCACTGGAGCATGAGGAGACCATAAATGATTGTGGTATTTAGCTAACATTCTTCCAAGGGAGCTTTTTCCATTCCAAACTTAGTCAAAGAGAAGAAGAAAAGCCACTGTCTGGTTTTCTGGGGAAAGGAGGACAGCATTCATTTGTGATGCATTCCTGATCCTCTATCCTTCAGTGGTTTTCTTTGTAATTTTCTTAGTTGTGTTAATACTGCAAGATTTAGGGAGCTCCAGCATGATTCAGACCAGATAATATTGATAGCCATGTGCTGGACATGTCCATGGTAACTCAAGCACAAGGTCTGAGAACTTTTTGGGTAAAGCTACCTTAAGACCATACTGTCTGAATATAATACAGTAGGATTGTAAGCACAAATCTATAGCCAAGTCATGTGGTCACCATGCCAAAGTAATTGAAGGGCTGATGAGATGATTGTCTGTCAGTGGCTCAGAATAACCTCATTCAAAAAACTGCCAGACTGCCAGGTGTGGGGCACGTTTACTTGAGTGCAGCAGAGAAGAGGGGGTGACCCAGGCCCAGTTTTCACCTACTAAATTGCAAGGCATTCTGTCAGAGCTCTCCTGGGAATACTTAACTCATAGAGGATCTCTGCTGTGCAATGGATCTAACCTTTGCTAACTTGTTGGTTGTGTATAATGCTTCATAAAGTAAAATACATGTAAAATTATTTTCATGTCAAAGTGAGAGAATCTAGGTAATCTCTGTCATTGTTAAAGCTTCCTCTGTGTGCTGGATGACCTTTTTCATCCTCTTCTGCACAAAGCAACGTTTTTACTTCGTGGAGGAGATCTCAGAAATACATTAACTTCTTAGGTGGGAAACTAGAAGCATTGTCAAGTCAAACTTAACACAACTGTTATATATGACCCACTGAAAATGAGGATTTACTCACACTCAAAGGTTAATGATACAAGAGTTAACTATTTGATTATTCTTTGGCCTCTGCTTTTGATTACAGAGTGTATCAGAATCTAATCCAGAGGTACAAATAAGCTAATATACTTTTGGGATAACACTGGCACCCTGATGCCTTTTATTTTCTCTCTAATGATTGCTTGTTTAGGTCCTTCTCTAGCTTGTTAGACTGAAGGGCTGGAAACAAGGGTGTGCATGATGAAAGAAGTTTGATACTACTCAGAAATTCTTAGCAACAGCCTTTATGACTTTAACATTCCCATCTTGAAGCTGAAGATGATCATAGTATCACAGTATCAGTCAGGGTTGGAAGGGACCACAAGGATCATCTAGTTCCAACCTCCCTGCCATGGGCAGGGACACCCCACACTAGATCAGGCTGGCCAGAGCCTCATCCAGCCTGGGCTTAAACACCTCCAGGGACGGGGCCCCGACCGCCTTCCTGGACAACCCATTGCAGGGCTTCACCACTCTCCTGGTTACAGTCTGACCAAAATATGAAGCTTTTTTTTAACAGACTGTATTGTTTGGCAGAGATGTTCAAATCTTGCCAGTTGGTCTACTGTATTCCCTTGTTTATACAGTTTATCTCAGTTTATATATCAGTTTATACAGTTTACAGTTTTGCTAATAGACTACCTGGAGGGGGGAGGGGGTGGGTGTTAAAATTATATTTCTTTAGTAAGAGTTGGTCTGTGTGACTCATCTTAGACTCTTAAATTGAATAGCATCATGCAAGGCATCCAGAATGTGTCATAGTGCTTAATGGGTCCTCCTGGTTCACTCTCTTGCTGGAGCCCTTCCCCGTGGCGGGTGGTGGGAAGGGACCAGAGTGGGTGCATGGAGATGCCTTGGTGGCAGCAGGGGGCTTGCCAAACCATAGTGAGGCTCTAGCTGTGCTCGAGTGCCTGCTGTGGCCTCTCTCTGTCTCACCTGGAGGTTTCATCTTCATCAGTGGCCCCAGATTTCTTCAGAACACAGCTTCAGTGAGGATGGCTGAGGAGGCTTTGGGCCAGGAAGGAGCTCAGGAGGGTTTTGGTCAAGGAGGAGGTGAGAGGAGGGTTTGGGTCAAGCTGAAGTTCAGGACAGTTGTGGCTTCATTTTGGGCTGCTCCCCCCAAAGCTGCTGCCTGGGGTGGGCAGGGCAGGTGACTTGCTGCACCTTGCCTCTGCTGCCAGTTGGCAGATGACCCATCCTTGGTCTTCCAGGTGTTCAGAAAAGGCTTGGATGTGGTACTTGGAGCCATGGTTTAGTTGTCAGGAGGTGTTGAGTGACAGGTTGGACTTGATGATCTCTGAGGTCTTTTCCAACCTTATTGATTCTATTCTATTCTATGAACTGCAGGTCCAGTAGATGTGTTGCTGCTGTTTAAAGTTCAAGTCTAAATCTTTCACAGAAACATAGAATGGTCTGGGTTGGAAGGGACCTCCAAAGGTCATCTAGTCCAACCCCCTCTGCAGTCAGCAGGGGCATCCTCAACTAGATCAGGCTGCCCAGAGCAGCCTGTCCCTTCATTTGTTTTTAACTATGGTGATCATATAGTCATTGTAAATACTTTTTCTCCAGAGATTTGCAAATTGTTCTCATCTAAAATGCCACTAACTGTCAATAGGATAAGTACTGTTTCTTTTATACTTAATTTGTATGAATGAATCTATCCATTAGCCATCCAACTACTGCATTTCTTTGGACTTCTATTCCACAGAGTTATTGGAGAAGAAAGGAGAATACTAACAAATTTTCCCTTCAACAACCTTGCAAAGTACAATTCACTACATCTCAAGTGTGTTCTTTGTAAGGCTAAAGAACAGCAAGTGGCATATTGATTTCTTTTGCTTTGTCACAGACTGCACCTTCAAGCCCTACCAAAAGGACTGACAGTGTTGCTGAAATGCATAGCTATAGTTCAGCCTCATGACTTCTTTACCTTCCCATACTGTTGAAAGAAGATGACAAATAAATTCTTCCTGATAAAGCAACATTACTTTTGATTACAAATTATCACCCTAGGAGAATTTAGTTCTGTTATTTAGGACAGAATAGAATAGAACACAACCACATTGGAAGAGACCCTTGAGATCATTGAGTCCAACCTGTCATCCAACACTATCTAATCAACTAAACCATGGCACCAAGCACCCCATCAGTTCTCTTCCTAAACACCTCCAGTGATGGTGACTCCACCACCTCCCTGGGCAGCCCATTCCAATGGCCAATCACTCTTTCTATGATGAACTTCCTAACATCCAGTCTAAACCTCCCCTGATGCAGCTTGAGACTGTGTCCTCTTGTTCTGGTGCTGATTACCTGGGAGAAGAGACCAACCCCCATCTGGCTGCAACCTCCCTTCAGGTGGTTGCAGACAGCAACAAGGTCTCTCCTGAGCCTCTTCTTCTGCAGGCTAAGCAACCCCAGCTCCCTCAGCCTCTCCTCACAGGGCTGTGCTCCAAACCTCTCCCCAGCTTTGTTGCCCTTCTCTGGACACCTCCCAGCAACTCAACATCTTTCCTAAAGGGAGGGCCCCAGAAAGCAAAGTGCAATATTATTTAAAGAATATCTCACTACTTGAACTCTGTTCATGAAGTCTGTCAAAAAACAATATACTACAGTACCTGAATTATATTCTCTGTGGCAAAAGCTCTCCGTTTTTAAAGGAGTGAATTTTGTTTTGGTGGCACACCAGACCTGGGTGGTTAGAATCATAGAATGGTTTTGGTTGGAAGTGACCTCCAAATGTCAGCTAGTCCAACTTCCCTGCAGTGAGTGAGGATGTCTTCCATTAGATTAGGTTTCCTAGAGCCCTGTTGAGCCTGACCTTGAATATCTCCAAGGATGGGGCCACAACTGCCTCCCTGGGCAACCTATTTCAGTGTTCCACCACCCTCACAGTAAAGAACTTCCTCCTAATGTGCAACCTAAATCTGCCCTTCACTAGTTTAAAACTATTGCCCCTCATCCTATCACTACAGGGCTTTGGTAAGCCATCCCTCTTCAGCCTTCTTGTAGACCCCTTTCAGGTACTGGAAGGCCACTATTAGGTCTCACCCAGAGTATTGTTATCTCCAGGGTGAACAACCCCAGCTCCCTCTTAACATGTCTTTGCAAGAGCTTTAAGAAAACAGTCACTCTAAAGTTAAAAGTGAAGACCAGGCTGGATGAGGCTCTGGCCAGCCTGATCTAGTGTGGGATGTCCCTGCCCATGGCAGAGGGGTTGGAACAAGATGATCCATGTGGTCCCTTCCAACCCTGACTGATACTACTACTATACTAGATATTTTATGGGGTAGGGGGTGGTGAAATCTAGTTCTCTGTATCTGAAAGCTGTACAATGGAAGTATCCTTGGGAGGAATAAGAATCTATTAGAAAGTGTAGATGCATTGCCTTATTTCTGTTACTTTCAGAATGTTGGAGGTGAGAGTGCTTTTGCTAAACCAGTATTTCAGAACCAGATTCTGTCTGACTTTTACTCATTTTGAGAGCCATGGCTCTCTGGCTTCTCTTTATATGCACTTTATTTAACTCTGTGGTTTGGACTCTCTCACATTTTTCTGCTTTTTCCTGCCCTTCTGTTGCCACCATGAGGGTATTAAGGAGATGCATCCCTGTCCCTGAGAAGGCTAACATCAGTTATCTTTCTGTTCTTTCTTCCCCTCTTGTCTCCCTTCTCCCTGTTAAGAACACAAACATTCCTGTTTCCTTTTCCTGTTCCTTGCAGGAAGTGGCTTTGATGCAGATCTATATCTAGTGGCAGAAAAATTGGCAGAAATGAGCAGGTCCTCTTTGACACCTAGTGGAAATTACAGGCTGTATTAAATATGGCTGGGTATTTTCAAGAGGTCCACTGTGTATGTGCATAACTATATTACACATGTGCAATATAAGGCTGATATTTTGTGACTGGAGTTAACTTTTGCTTATGTTTCTTTTTTTAAGGGAGAAGAAAGCCATAATTGAGCCTTCTTTGTTCAAATACAAAGTCCAACCTATCAAAAAAGAACTGTATGAAACTGTTATTGTTAAAGCATCTCAATTAAGGTAAAAAATACTGCATGAAAGCTGTAGAACTGTGTGAGCTGTGCAAGTTGCTGTAAGATACTTTTGATAGGAAACAGTATTTCAGGACAACATGTTAGAAGAAACATAAGACTGGAACAAAATGTTGCTTCCCAGGCTTTCCAAGCTTTACTACACAAATACCAACTCCTTACAACGCTCTGCTTTCACTAGAATGGAGATGAGACCTGCTGTTGCTTCTGATGTGCCTACTGCTGGGACTAATGGGGCAGGTGGAAAAAAAGTTGGAGAAGCCTGTTGTATAATAGTGATGAAATGCTGGCAGTGCCAGCATTGCTGGTTTGAAATGTTGGAGAAGACATTGGCAGTCAGACAGCTTTACTGATTTAAAACATAAGCTGTGAAGAGTTTGCTCCTTAAGCAACATAATTTTATCTTTGTGTTGGGTTTGGATTTTTTTGGTTGGTTTTTTTTTTTGAGTAGATTGTGTATCAAAACTTTATAAGCTGGGTACTCTTAAGGGAGGGGGGAAAAAACCCAACCAACCAGAAAGCAAAGAAAGAAAAACCCCAAAGCCAGCAATGAGGGTGGGGGGAAGGGGAGAGCATAACAATAAAAAAATCAACTAAACAAAAACCTTCACAAAACCAACCAAACAAATTCTACCACCACCAAAAACACTGCAGTAATTTCAAGTCATTTAGTTCCAGCATGAATCGAGTGGAATTTTTCATGATCTAGTCCTGTGTAGTTGGGTTTCTTCTTCTTATGAAGTGGTGTGGGTTCCCTGGGATGCCAGGAGGTGTTTAGAGCACACACTGCCCTGTAGCAAGGTGTGCCACAGCCTGACTGAGCAGTGCAGGAGTTCATCCCTCTTGCTTGTGGGCTTGAGACTTCTGTGCCTTACCTCCCTGTCTGAGAGATGTGAATACTGCTTTCATGCTGTCCTTGTTTGCTTGTTTCTTTACACCCTCTTCTAAAACAACTTGACTTCAGTTTTATTTGGGCTTTTAAAATCTACTCTGATAGAATAGAATTCACCAGGTTGGAAGAGACCTTCAAGACCATCACATCCAACCTATCACCCAATACCATCTAATCAACTAAACCATGGCATCAGGTGCCTCATCCAGTCTCTTCCTAAACACTTCCAATGATGGTAACTCCACCACCTCACTGGGCAGCCCATTCTAATGGCCAATCACTCTTTCTGTGACAGACTTCTTCCTAACATCCAGCCTAAACCTCCCCTGGCACAGCTTGAGACTGTGTCCTCTTGTTCTGTTGGTGGTTGCCTGGGAGAAGAGACCAACCCCCACCTGTCTACAACCTCCCTTCAGGTAGTTGTAGAGAGCAATAAGGTCTCCTCTGAGCCTCCTCTTCTGCAGGCTAAGCAACCCCAGCTCCTTCAGCCTCTCCTCATAGGGCTTGTGCTCCAAACTCCTCACCAGCTTTGTTTTCCTTCTCTGGACATGTTCCAGCAACTCAACATCTTTCCTAAACTGGGCCCCTCAGTTTAAGAAAGATGTTGAGTTTCATAGTTTCATAGTTTCATTCAGGGTTGGAAGGGACCACAAGGATCATCTAGTTCCAACCCTGAATGAAACTATGAAACTATGAAACTCAACATCTTTCTTAAACTGAGGGGCCCAGTTGCTGGAACATGTCCAGAGGAGGGAATGTTTGAAAGATCTAATTGGGATGAAGAGGCTGTGGAGTTTGTCTGTGTATGTCTGTAAAAGAGGACATATCAGGATCATCAAAACAGAAATTGCAGGTGCTTAGACAACTGTTTCAAGTATTACTTGGGTTTTACTCATAAGGCAATTATTAGCGGGATCAAGGCTGCAGAGTATTGACTTAGTTACAAGGGTAAGGATGCAATTCATAATGAAGGAAATGAGAAGAAGGTTCATTGTGATCTGTTACGTGTGTTCTGGCACGTCCTGTCAACTGGACTTTATCCGTTTGCATCTCCAATTGTTTATGTTACCTTTCCTTTCTAATACAGCAGGAGGAAACATCTCTTTTCTCGTGACAGACTTAAACTCTTTCTGAAACAGCACTGTGAACCACATGATGGAGTCATTAAAACTAAGGTAAATAAGGAATAATTGGTGGGATAGATTATTGACCCTACTCAGTCTTGGTTCTTGATTTGGCTTTTCTCTACTAGCTACTCAGAGCTTCTTTCTTAAACTACAAGCTTATCTTTTTGCAAGCATAACATGTTGAGTTAGTCTATGGCTGTTCCAAAATAAAGGGGTAAATACTGCATATTTTTTTTTCCTGTGAAAACAGAGGTTTGTTAACTTTGTAAACAGAGAGGTATTTCTTCTCTGTGAAGCCAAAACTAATCCTGTGCTTCCTCCTTTGGCTACCAGTTTAGAAGAGTCCCCAGAATAAAAAATGTAAACTTGTACCTAGAAAAATGTTATTTATTAAGACATAATGGAGTTTTGCTTAGTCTAACTTGAGAGTTATTTTCATTCTTCAAGATTTTATTGCTATCTGCTGATATTTCAAAGTCAAATTAAAAGGAACTACTTCTGTTTCAGTACAGTAAGTTAATATTGTTGTGGTGTAATGCTTTCAGTTGCAAAATACTGCATTGTAGACTGAATTCAGTTTCCACTTACTCAGTGAGGCATAAATACCAAAGATTTCAGGTGTCTGGAATGGACTTTTAATGAGGCCTTAGATGCTGAAGATGTTAAGATGCATATTTTTATCATCTGAAGTGGAGAGATGCAATGGTACTTAGTACAAGTGCAGACTGAAATTCAGATCTCTGGTCTGTGCGGGATGACTGAGAATTTCATCATAGTATCAGTCAGGGTTGGAAGGGACCACAAGGATCAGCTAGTTCCAACCCCCCTGCCATGGGCAGGGACACCCCACACTAGATCAGGCTGGCCAGAGCCTCAGCCAGCCTGGGCTTAAACACCTCCAGGGACGGGGCCCCAACCACCTCCCTGGACAACCCATTCCAGGGCTTCACCACTGTCATGGTGAAGAACCTCCTCCTCACGTCCAGCCTGAATCTCCCCACCTCCAGCTTCATTCCATTCCCCCTAGTCTTATCACTACCTGAGATCCTGAGAAGTCCCTCCTCAGCCTTCTTGTAGGCCCCCTTCAGATACTGGAAGGCCACAATTAGGTCACCTCGGGGCCTTCTCTTCTCCAGACTGAACAGCCCCAACTCCTTCAGTCTGTCCTCATAGGAGAGGTGCTCCAGCCCTCTGATCATCCTTGTGGCCCTTCTCTGGACACGTTCCAGCACCTCCATATCCCTCTTGTAATAGGGGCTCCAGAACTGGATGCAGTACTCCAGGTGGGGTCTCCCCAGAGCTGAGTAGAGGGGGAGAATCACCTCCCTTGACCTGCTGGCCACACTTCTCCTGATGCAGCCCAGGATCTGATTGGCTTTGTGGGCTGCAAGTGCACACTGAGAGCTCATGTTGAGCTTTTTGTCCACCAGCACCCCCAAGTCTCTCTCCTCAGGGCTGCTTTCCAGCCAGTCACTGCCCAGCCTGGATTTATGCCTGGGATTGCCTCGACCCAGATGCAGAACCCTGCACTTGTGCTTAAGGAATTGAGCAGTGTTTCCCATACTTACCAAGTAGGTAGCAATTTCCCATGCTTTGCTTCCTCTGCCACAGGAGACCCTAAACTCTCTTTAGAATAGACTAGAATAGACCAGGTTGGAAGAGACCTTCAAGATCATCACATCCAACCTATTATCTGACACACCTAATCAACTAAACCATGCAACCAAGCACCCTCGCGTTGCTTTAACCCTGAAATCCTTCTTATCTCCATCCTGTTTTTAGGAAACAGAATATTTGTTCATTACATTGTGTATTTTGTGTGTTTTTAAGAGGGATCCTCGTACAGGTGTGTAACTCCTCATTCTGCACAGGAAGGTGCTGAGAGATGAGAGCATCAGTTACAGTCTTGCCTTTGAAAGCTGTAGTAAATCATGAAGGCAATTAATTTCTAAATCAGTTTACAACTTTGCAGTCAGTTTCTTTAAAAGAAAAGAAACAGAATTGAAAGAGATAACAAACCCAAGGAAGGGGATAGTTTAGCAATCCTGTTGTCCTTGATGTGGTACAGTGTGCTGGGTCTGGTGATCTTTGCTAATAGCAAAGCTTTCTGGAGCTTCAGAAAAATTGTTGCAATCTGTGTGATTTATCATCTTCTCTTTAGCCTTTTTGTGGGATATCTTCTTGCTCCTTGCTGATTGCTTTGCATTTCAGCAGTTGCACAAACTAGTCCTATTTGGAGTGCCTCCTTTGTATCTTCAGCCATACCACTTGAAAAGGGCAGGCTTCCTGAACTCACCAAGTTGAGAAAGCCAGCTTAGAAAGAAATTTTGACAGTTTAGAATGAGGGAAGTCAAATTTTCTCCCCCTACAGAAGTCTTTAGGTATGATAGAGAACTGTGTGGGTTTTGGTTGGGTTTTATGGGTTCCCTCCCCCCCCCCCCAGTAAACTAATTTTCCAGCTTTCTCTGTAAAACGAAGTCCTTCTCAACACGTCTCAGTAACTTGCTAGGAAGACTCTGTCCAGCTGTGTTTGCTGAAAGGCATCCAAAGAAATAAAATCTTGCGAAATGAGGATAACTCTTCTCAGATATGTGTGCTGCTTAGGTTATTATTCACTTGATGCTTTAACTCTACACTTATACTGCTTCATAGTTTTACTTCTCATCCTAAGCTAACAACTTGTGACTCTAGTTACTTCTGTTGTCTTTTTTGTGGGGGGGAATTAATGATTCCTTAATTGTATTTGTGAAAAGGTATGAATGTCACAATGACTGTCTGTTTGCATCTTTTTCACTAAGGCAACATCAATTGCAAAATACAATCTAGCAGAACAAAATTTCTCTTACTTCTTTCCTGATGACCCACCCACATTTGTCTTCAGTCCTGCGAGCAGGCGACGAGGGAGACCTCCAAAGATGGCATCTCCGAGTCTTGTAAGTAATGGTTTTATTTCCAGGGAACTGTGAGGATGAGTAAGGAACTAGATCATGTGTCTTATGAGCAAAGGCTAAGAGTCTTGGGGCTGTTTAGTCTGGAGAAGACTGAGAAGGGTTTATAAATACCTGAAGGGTGGGTGTCAAGAAGGGGACAGTCTCTTTTCAGTGGTGCTCTGTGATAGGACAAGGGGCAATGGACACAAAACGGGAACACAGGAAGATTCACTCATCATGAGGAAAATCTTTATTGTGAGGGTGACAGAGTACTGGAACAGGCTGCCCAGAGAGGTTATGAAGTCATCTTCTCTATAGAGACTTTCCAAACGCACCTGAATGCATTCCTGTGTGGCCTGCCCTAGGGGAATTGGAGTCAATCTCCAGAGGTCCCTTCCAACCCCTACCATTCTGTGATTTCATGATAACAATTAGCAGAGTCTTTAAGTTTTTCCTTTTTTTCTGAGCTTTCAGAACAGTTGACAGAACACCAGCCTTGAATTCCCTTTCTTTTCTCTTTTCTTTGAGGATGAATTGAGATGTAGTTGCCATTAGATTGTTTCATTGCTAAGTAATAATTGATAGTTTCTTGGTGGGAGCAGAGAAATGATCTATCCTCTCAGTGTATTGGAAAGAAACAAAGTACTTGTTCTTTCTGGGAAGGAGTAATAAATAAATTGCTAAAAAGAACCCTTAATTTGTAGTCTGAGATACAGCTATGTTACCTGCCTTCAGATATAGCTTGTGTCTGTGTCACTTGCCTGTATCTAAACACTGTTTAGTGCACTGAAATATAAAGATAGGTAGAAGAATAAGTTTTGAGTTTTCTCCTTTCCCCCCCCAACCATTAGGATTGCAATTGTGGGGAAACTCTTACAGACTGCTTTTATTCTTGGGTTAATCAACTGTTGAAAAATTGGGAATATCTGTTGCTGGTCATTTCCCTGTGACTGTTCTTTTTACTTTTCTCCACTCCCTCTGTGAATTCTCTTATCAGGAGGATGAGATTATTGCTAAACAGAGTACCCAAAGAAGCAAAAGTAAAGTAGCAAAGGAAAAGCCCAGGTTCCAGAAGCAAAAAGATGATGTGCAGGCTATGGGTAAGTTGAAGTTTACTTCTGTGACTAGTAGAACCTGTTTTTGCAGGTCTGAGAGCAGGCCATAACTAGAGTACTTTGGGGGTTGTACCTTTCAAAGGGAAAATGTGCTAAGAGTGCACCCTCACAGCACTATTTCAAAGTGCCCCTTTGAGTAGTTGGAGCAATTGTTTCCTTGTTTAATTTTTTTTAATGTACTAAACTGGAGAAATACAGAAAGCTTGGGGTCCAACTGTGTCAATTTCTGCCTCAAAGAGCAAAAGTTAACTTTTGCAGCAGTTTGGGTCGTGAAGTCACCATGTGTAAGTTTTACCAGCTGAAGGTATGTCGAAACGTGAATGTGTGACACAAATCAGTCTGTTGTATGAGGAAGATCTGCAAATGGAAAACAACTACCTCCAAATTTAAAGGCATTGCAGTGCTTTCTAAACCTGTAATAATTCCTAAGGAAATCTTGAGTCTTCCTGAAGATGTCTGTATGTAGATATGTAAGGTACTTCTAAATATTCTGCAAGATTGATTACAGTGTGTACGAACTTTTCTAATTCCAAGAGCACAAGTCAACATAGGAGACTTACTTCAGGTTGATTAGCTCTGATTTCAAATGAAGTAAGGAGAGGGCCCATGTGCCTTTCATATGGATTAAACTAGATAAAGTGATGCATCTTCTTGAGGAGACAAAGCTCAGACAAGGTGTTCTTCTGGATTGTAAGCACTGATGTCCTTCCTAAGGAAGGGCTTTCATCTGGTTCCTATCTGTTACCATAAACTGTCTTAGGATGGCAAGGACATCTAGAAATTATTTAGGCCAACATTTGCTTAAATAACTGCAAAGTTGTCTGAGGCCGCTCAGGACCTTATCCTCACAGGAGGCAGGGACTGTAGGGTTTAATGGGCTCCACTAAACTTTGTGTGTCCACTTGGTTGCACAACTAGCATCTCTTTGTTTATGTGCTAGAAATGACAGTACAGCTCTTAAACATCAAAGCTGCTTCCTTTCTTGTGTGGCATTAACTACAGCTTCTATAAGACTCATTCTGGCTTAATTTAATCATGTGAAAAAGTAGCAATATGCCAAATGCCATGGAAAAATAACCTTCTCAGTATGTAGGAGACTTGGGGGGGGGAAATCAGCTTTGCTGCTCGTTTGTTGGGTTAGAGACATTGCTGGTATGTGTGAGACACTGCTGCTATGAGCAGTAGCTATCTGTAAAAGCAATCCTAGCCCATTTTCAAAGCCTTCTAGGAAAAAGTAGTAAAAAACTTACTTGGAAGTAAGGATCTCTTAATTTTCTCTGAATTTCTTGTTTATTCAATTAAAATGTTGGACTTCCTGACCCCCCCCTTTTTATTTGTGAGTTGACAGACATCTGTCCACAGAAAGTGGAAATTTGTATCCTGCTATTCTTCTGCAGGCAACAACAAAAGAATCTCGATCTCCTAAGGCAATGACATTTACTACCAATTACACCAGCTTAAACTGTGCAATAGAAGTAAAACTTGCACAAAACCCACTGAAGTACTAAGTAGGTTTCAAGTGTTTTGGCTTTGCAGTATTAATTAAATGATTTCAAGTTCACTTATGTAAATCTTTTTTACTATCACCTGTATTTCATGGTTATATGGCACACCTAGTTGTAACATGCTTCTGCTGTAATTACATGGATTTGGAGTCAGCTCTCATCTTCATATGTCACTTGATAGAAAACAGTGAAGGATTAATAAACATGTATACCCAAACCCAGTTACATTTGGCTGTTACAGTGATTGACAGCCTTGTGAAACATGGATAATACACAGGCTAAAATTCTGAGTCTTTAAAGAACTTTCAGGTAATTGGATTGCTGCTTGGCACAGAAACAATTCAGTCTCCATAGCAATATCTTTTTCATATGGTAATTATAAATAAGTCAGCTTATTTAGCAGAGTTAAATAAAACATTTATAAAAGAAAAATTAACTGTTGGGATGTTTCTCCTCCTAGCTTTTGAAAAGGCTAAATTGAAACAGGAGAAGGCAAATGCTATGGAAGCAAAGAAAAAAGAGAAAGAAGACAAGGAAAAAAAGAGGGAAGAATTAAAGAAGATTGTGGAGGAAGAAAGGATGAAGAAGAAAGAGGAGAAAGAGAGACTCAAAATAGAAAAGGAAAAAGTAATCCATTTGCAGTTTTTCATATATGAACAGCATAATTTCTTTCTGGTTTGTTTCTCAGTTGCTGACTGCTTCAATCTATTTTCCATTACCTGTTTCATAGTATCATAGTATCATTCAGGGTTGGAAGGGACCACAAGGATCATCTAGTTCCAACGCCCCTGCCATGGGCAGGGACACCCCACACTAGATCAGGCTGGCCAGAGCCTCATCCAGCCTGGGCTTAAACACCTCCAGGGACGGGGCCTCAACCACCTCCCTGGGCAACCCATTCCAGGGCTTCACCACTATCATGGTGAAGAACTTCCTCCTCACATGCAGCCGGAATCTCCCCACCTCCAGCTTCATCCCATTCCCCCTAGTCCTATCACTACCTGAGATCCTGAGAAGTCCTTCACCAGCCTTCCTGTGGGCCCCCTTCAGATACTGGAAGGCCACAATTAGGTCACCTCTGAGCCTTCTCTTCTGCAGACTGAACAGCCCCAACTCCTTCAGTCTGTCCTCATAGGAGAGGTGCTCCAGCCCTCTGATCATCCTTGTGGCCCTTCTCTGGACACGTTCCAGCACCTCCATATCCCTCTTGTAATAGGGGCTCCAGAACTGGACACAGTACTCCAGTTTGCAGTTACAAGAAGTGCATTTTAGAAGAATATGCAGTTACACGATCATGAATTTGTATTTCTGGATAACATTCACTGTACTATAACTGTAGTTCACAAAAAGTTGGTTTTGAGCTTCTGAAGTAGTTTGAGTTGTTTGGGTCTTTTTTGCTAATAATGTGTGACAGTATTTGACTTTGTTCTCAGTGTTGAAGCTGCTGCACTTCATGAGTTTCACAGCATATTAAACAATTGTGAGTTTCCTTGTGGTTTCTCTCTGGTTACAAATTGCTGAGGAACTTTGGCACTTTGAAGATGAAGAAGTTATTCATTCTGCTTATATTTCACCACAGACATACCCACTATCAATTTTGTTTATCTTCTTTCTTTGTGGCACCTTTTCATAAATGGCCCTCGGCCACTTCCATGAAAAACAAACCAAAAGAACAGAAGGAAACCCCAGATACCACCCCCCCAAAAAAAACCCTCCCCCATAACAGCACCCCCAAACCCAACCCCATGTCTAATCCCACTGAGTATCACCACAGTTCACTTCTGGTTTTTGTTAGCATCTCATGCAAAATAAAAATGACTAGATTTTTTTTGGTTCTAGTTAAAGATGTTTTCTTTTTCAGTGTGATTTGAAAGAAGGGGTGCAGGTTCTGAACCTGTAACGGGATGGTCTGACTGCATTTTATGAACCATTATCACTGTGGTTTTCAGGAAAGAGAGAAGCTGCGTGAAGAAAAAAGAAAGTATGTGGAATACCTGAAACAGTGGAGTAAGCCTAGAGAAGATATGGAATGTGATGATCTTAAGGTATGACTGAATTTGGAATAGCTGAGGCTCATTCTTCACAGGGTCCCCAAGCTAGATTCCCTAATGCAGAGACAAATCTATGTCCGATCTGAATACTGGAGTCATGTACATACTTGCAGTCATGTAATATTTCCCAGTGATGATGATGATCTGCATTTTCACCCTCCAGAAGAACTTGACTGGCTGTTCTCAATCTTAACACAGAACAGGTGCATTTTTGAAGCATTAATCTCACCAAGTGCAGGGTATTGAGCATGCCTGACTCTTCTGTTAAATACACAACACAGGAGCACCTAGAATAAACCCAAGTTACTTAAAAGATTTGAGTAACAAAGAACCCACATTTCTGGTTGCAAAAGGTAGAAAGGACATTGGCTTGTAACTCCATGTGGCAATAATTTAACTTCTAGCAGTGTCTTTGCTTAACTAACATCTTTCTGGATGATCCTGGAAACCTATAGAAATTAACAGGAATTTACTTCCTAATGAACTTAAACGTCTAAACAAGGCTGTTCATTAAATTTGTGGCCAGTCACAAGTGGTGTTCCCCAGGGCTCAGTTTTAGGACTAGCTCTGTTTAATATCTTTATCAATGATCTGGATGAGGGGATTGAATGCTTTCCCAGTAGGTTTGCAGATTATACCAAATTGGGCAGGAGTGTTGAAGGTAGGAAGGCTCTGCGGAGTGATCTGGGCAGTCTGGATCAATGGGCTGAGGTCAGTTGCATGAGGTTTAACAAGACCAAGTGCCAGGTCCTGCACTTGGGTCACAATGACCCCATGCAAGCCTAGAGGCTTGTAGAAGAGTGGCTGGAAAGCTGCCCTGAAAAGGCCCTCAGGGTGCTGGTTGACAGCTGACTGATCATGAGCCAGCAGTGTGCCCAGGTGCCTGAGAGAGGACCAACAGTGTCCTGGCCTGTATCAAAAACAGTGTGGCCAGCAAGAGTAGGGTTGCCCCTATACTTGGCACTGCTGAGGCTGCACCTCAAATGATGTGTTTAGTTTTGGGCCCCTCAATACAAGGAAGGCATTAGGTTGCTGGAGCATATCTAGAGAAGGGCAATGAAGCTGATAAAGGGTCTGGTTAACAAGTCTTACAACTCAGTGGAGTGGCTGAGTGAACTGGGGTTATTCAGTCTGGAGAGAAGAAGGCTGAGTAGAGATTTTACTGCTCTCTGCAACTACCTGAAAGGCAGTGGTCTCTCTCCCTGGTATCAAGTAATAGGACCAGGGGAAGTGGCCTCAGGTTGCACCAGGGGAGGCTTAGATTGGATATTAGGGAAAATTTATTGACTGAAGAAATTAATCAAGAAAAGTATTAAATACTAGAATAGAGTGCCTGGTGAGGTGGTGGAGTGACAATCCCTGGAGGTGTTCAAAAAACATGCAGACAAGGCATTTTGTGACATGGTTTAATGGCTGTGGTGGTGTCAGGTCAGTGGTTGGACTTGATGATCTTAGAGGTCTTTTCCAACTGAAGTTTTTCTATGGCTCTGTAGTGTGGCTGTGTATAATAGAAGATTGTCTAGTGTTACACCTGTGCACTTTACTAATTTTGGCAGGGGATAATGAAAGGAGTTAAAATTGCTGAAGACACAGGGATGGCAGTTTGAGATAGGCAGGGAAACATGACAGAAATGCAGAGAAGTGGAATAGAGATGTGTTAAGTGGTGATAGTGGTTGGAAGAATGTGAGAATTGAATGTATTTGCCAGGAAAGCTGTATAGGCCCTTGAAGATGAGACTGAAAACCCTTAGCTGTGTCTAGAAGGGGAGAAGAAACTGAAGAGAGGGAAGAACTGTCAAAAGGAGAGGAGGCTGTACAAAACAGCACTGCTATGCTTCAGCTGGAAAAGAAAAAGTGAGGAGTGGGAAAGCAGTGTTATAACTCCAGTGAATATTGACAAGAATAGGGATTTTGTTGTTGAGAAGCAGCCCATGGGTAGGTCTTTCTTGCTTTCTCATCTAAATTGCTGTCTCGGGAAATGGATGCAGTAGCTTTCTGTGTCCTCATAGCATAGTGTTTGGCATTCTTCTGGTTGATGTTTATGAAATACCACCTTGTGGAGAAGAGCCATCCTTCTGGAAATGGTTTGGCTCTGTGAAGTAATGCTAAATGAAGACAAATCTTGAAGGGTTTCATTAACAGAGTAATCTGAAAGTCAAACTCAGTGCTAGACACTGGTATCCAGAGAAGGGGAACAGAATTGGTGAGGGACTTGGAACACAAGCCCTATGAGGAGAGACTGAGGGAGCTGGGGCTGCTTAGCCTGGAGAAGAGGAGACTCAGGGGTGACCTTGTTGCTCTCTACAACTACCTGAAGGGAGGTTGTAGACGGGCAGAGGTTGGTCTCTTCTCCCAGGCAACCAGCACCAGAACAAGAGGACACAGTCTCAGGCTGTGCCAGGGGAGGTTTAGGCTGGAGGTTAGGAGGAAGTTTTACACAGAGAAAGTGATTGCCCGTTGGAACAGGCTGCCCAGGGAGGTGGTGGAGTCGCCCATCACTGGAGGTGTTCAGGAGGAGACTTGATGGGGTGCTTGGCTGCATGGTTTAGTTGATTAGGTGGTGTTGGATGATAGGTTGGACATGATGATCTCGAAGGTCTCTTCCAACCTGGTTTATTCTATTCTATTCTGTCTGTGGTTTGAAGATGGTGCCTGGAAAGTGGTCCTGTTACGTGGTTACATCAGCTCCCTTCAGCTGTCCCAACATGTCTTCAGCTATCTTAACTGCCTTGCCAACACAAAAAACCCATAAATACCAGGACACTCAATCACTAGACAAAATCTTGTGTATGCTCGTATTAGATGGGTGTGTTTTAATGTGAATGTGTTGGGGTTTTGTTTGCTTCTCTTTGTGAGCAATAATGAGGAACCTTTGAAAAGTGTACATATTTTTGCTTCTCTGGACAGTTCCAGCAAACTTAAATTCAAAACTCCTGTGAAATAATAACAGGTTTATAGGAAGAATCTTGACAGCTCATGTGCCTAACTTGTAGAGGATGTGACTTCCTGTAAACAAAGATGTGAAACAGTTTAAATTGATGAGCATGAGTAAACTCTTGTCTCCAAAGATGTATGTCCATGCTCTTTGGGTTTTTAAGTTGGGACTACCAGAGATGTTGGCATGATAATTATGAGTCTTCCCGAACCATTTTCAGTAAAATGTGCAGCAACCCAACAGATAAACTCCTTAGAATGGCAGACTGCTTGACTTTTCATCACTGGTGTCCTCTGCAGGAACCATATAACAATATTAAGTTGTCCCCTTTGGATTACAGGAACTGCCCGTGCCAATGCCAGTGAAGACAAGACTGCCTCCTGAGATCTTTGGTGATGCTTTGATGGTTTTGGAGTTTTTATATGCTTTTGGTGAACTTTTTGATCTTCAAGATGAATTTCCTGAAGGAGTGACTTTAGGCAAGTTGTCATTTATGTGGCAGGGTGCCCTGATTTTTGCAGTGCCCCTTCTCCTACCAAAGAACCAAGCATCGCTTGTGGACCCAAGTACCAGTGCTACAGAATGTTCTCTGAAGCTTTAATGTGTCAATGCTCACAAGTGCCTATCAGTCCATTCTTTCTCTTCACAGTCAACTTCTGCAATGTTTATGAAATCAAAATCTATTTCAATGTAGAGGCTGTTGATCTGCTTATTAAAATGCCTACTTTAGTCTTGCAGTTGTGCTTTAGGAAAATGTTGTGTTCTGGCAGTATCACCTTAGGAATATTTGCAGTAAATTATGGATAAGTAACTTGATTATCATAGCTGAAGGGGAAAAGAAAATGTTTTCATTCTTCAGTACATAATTGCTTTCCAACTTTGTGGCAAAAGTGACACTTCTTAAACTTTATTCACAGAAGTTTTAGAGGAAGCTCTTGTAGGAAATGACACTGAAGGCCCACTATGTGAATTGCTGTTTTTCTTCCTGACTGCCATCTTTCAGGCAATGGCCGAAGAGGAAGAGGAAGTGGCCAAAGATCAAATAGCTGATGCTGAGACCAAAGGTCAGATCCTTAGTTTTACTGCTGAAAAACTGGAATTAACTTTAAAATGCATGTTTTATGGCATTCTTTTGTTTAACCTTGTCTAATTATGCATGGATTTGTATGTAAATGGACTTGGTTTTACTCTTTTATCTGAAATGGAAGCTTTAAACTGGGCGGGGAGGGTGGGGTCCCAGGGGGGAACAGAGAAAAAGCAAGCTCATTGTTACTGTGATTGCATCCAGCAAAGCATAATAAGCTTTTTAACAGCCCTGCTTATGTCTCAGAGGTGAAGGAAACTCATCTTCACCTTCCTCCTCTTCCTTCAGCACTGGTAGGTGTTTCTCCTGAGGATCAGGAAAACGTGGCATTTTCCTAGATATCAAACATTGCCTGTAGCTATTAAAAGAAGTAAAACTCTGGACATAAGTGGATCAAAACCTAAAATTCCTCAGCATAATTCTCAGTCAAGTCTTAGGAGTATGCATCCACAACTCTTAGATACTTTGTGGTTTTTTTGAGTGAAGAATCTCACAGGCACTCTGCTTGCAGTCTTCATTCTGAGGCTGAAGTCTCTCATGTTTTCAGAGGCATTTGGTATATGCTACCCACTGCTCAGGAGGAAGGGCAGGCTTTGTTCCATTTTTCTGTGGTCCTGCATTTAAATGGACTGCCAAATTTGCTGATTAGTTACAGGAGAAGCTTTAAGCATTCCTGCTAGTCTGTAATTCACTAGAGGCAGATAAGAATATGAGGGCACTCCCTGTTAGAGGTCAAGCAAATCCTGTGTTTCCTCCGTAAGACAGATGCAGAAGGGTACAGGAAGGTTCCTTTAATTACTCTGTATCTCATGCTTCAGTTTTCTGTCCAAGCTATAAAATACAGACCATGGTCACTGCCTTCAGCAGCAGCTACTACTCTTGTTAATTGAATAAAGTTGCAGATTTGATACAGTGTTAACCAATGTAAACTCTTATATAGTGTTTAATTGAACAAACTGTATCTTTTGGCTACTGAGAGAGTTGCTTGGGCAATATAAGCAAGGATCCCATTGTCAGGTAATCATAACCAATTATATTAGGTTCTTTATTATTCATAAGACTGACCAGAAAAAAATGTCATGTACCTTTGATACTTTAATTTGACTGCATGGGGCTGGTAATTGCAAAAATCTGCTGGTTTGCTTCTAGGTTAGTAGAGCTGTGGGCAGGGCACTTTATCTTGTACTTGCCTGTGAACTTTCATTTCTTGTCCCTCTTGTTCAGAAATTGGCTTTCCTATAAAAGAATTACGTGTTCTCAGCTTTATAGTTCTGACTAACCACACTAGTAGTAGTCAGCATTTTTGCTTACTTAGATTTGAGAGAGTGTTTCTGCAATAGAGAAACAACATAGCTGTGAGGTTTCAGTGTGTACAGTACTTTCTCACACCCTGTTGCACAAATCCAGTGAGAAGGGAGTTGCAGAGGTTAATTTTGCAGTGCCTGGTGACAGATTTTGAACAGCTGTAGTCATCATACAAGTCTGTTGTGGATTTGTTTTTCAATTGGTCTTAAGTTTGGATTTGTGGCTCTTCATTGACTTGGTGACTTCATAACTGCATAATGATTTGGGCTTGAATAAATTGGAAGTGTTGTGACAGCGCAGGCTGAAAAAAATTCTGGTAAACCTCTGGAGAAATACCTGTAAGTGCTAAGGGAACAAGAATTTTGCTGTTTCTCCCTTTCACTGCCCTGCTTTCCCAGCCAGTTTGCTGATGTGTGATGCTCCTTCTTAAGTGCAGATGCTTGTTTTGGTGAAATACTGTTTCTCTGTGATGCCTTAGTGATTGTATCTGTGCAGAACAGTAAGGCAGTACATTAAAAGTATGCAGTGAGTGGTGATAACCAGTATCAAAATGTGTCATTGGTTTGGATGGTCTTTGCTAGAAACAAAATCATAGGGAAAAACATGATTTGAGGGAACAAAATAGAGTTGTTCTTGCACTGCTACTTGTTTCTCTTTCAAGTGTGTTTATGGATCTATCGTTGCTACCTTTCATGTCGCCGTTGTGCATGTTTTGTGCTCTGGGGGTGCTTTAACAGCTTCTGTCTAGGGAGAACAGCATATAGCATGTGATGCATGTCCTTAGCTTTTAGTTGGGCTTAGCTGCATTTAAAGATGAGTGACTTTGGATGTTGGATTGAGTTTTGAATACATTGATGCTGTTGTAAATACTGGCCCTCCTCTCGCTTTTCTGCAACTTGTAAAGAAACAAACCAAACCTGGCTTGCTTTCCTCCCCTCCACAGTACAAACTTTTTCATTTGCACTAGAATAAAGTGTTTATTTCCTTAAAGATTTAACAGAGGCTTTGGATGAAGATTCAGACCCCACAAAATCTGCACTGTCTGCAGTTGCAACTTTGGCAGCTGCATGGCCCCAGTTACACCAGGGTATGTGTGGGTTTCACTTCTTGTTTTGTTACTCTTCTTATTTTGCTCTATATTTTAAAGCACATATTTAAATATTTGTGTGCAGATAAATGTCTGTTGAAAGTAACTGTTCATTCTTCTCAACTGTAGGCTGCAATTTGAAAAATTTGGATCTTGATAGCTGCACTCTTTCTGAGATTCTCAGACTTCACATTCTAGCGTCAGGCGCTGATGTAACATCAGCCAATGCAAAATACCGCTACCAGAAACGAGGAGGGTTTGATGCTACTGATGATGCTTGCATGGAGCTGAGATTAAGTAATCCTGGCCTCTTGAAGAAACTTTCAAGTACCTCAGTGTATGATTTATTGCCAGGTAATAAAAGACATTAGATGCTGGAAATTATTAGATTGCTCATCAAGTGATCGGTTTTCTATCTGCTTCAGATCGATGATAGTCTAAAGTTAGTGTATCATGAAACCATTTAGGTTGGGAAGGACCTCTGAAGGTCATCTATCACAGTATTGCCAAGGTTGGAAGAGACCTCCAGGATCATCGAGTCCAACCTGTCACCACAGACCCCATGACTAGACCATGGCACCAAGTGCCACGTCCAATCCCCTCTTGAACACCTCCAGGGATGGTGACTCCACCACCTCCCTGGGCAGCACATTCCAATGATTAATGACTCTCTCGGTGAAGAACTTTCTCCTCACCTCGAGCCTAAACTTCCCCTGGTGCAGCTTGAGACTGTGTCCCCTTGTTCTGGTGCTGGTTGCCTGGGAGAAGAGGCCAACCCCTTCCTGGCTACAACTACCCTTTGAGGTAGCTGTAGAGGGCAATGAGGTCACCCCTGAGCCTCCTCTTCTCCAGGCTAAACAATCCCAGCTCCCTCAGCCTCTCCTCATAGGGCTTGTGCTCAAGGCCTCTTCCCAGCCTTGTTGCCCTTCTCTGGACACGTTCAAGTGTCTCAATGTCCTCCTTAAACTGAGGGGCCCAGAACTGGACACAGGACTCAAGGTGTGGCCTAACCAATGCAGAGTACAGGGGCACAATGACTTCCCTGCTCCTGTTGGCCACACTATTCCTAATGCAGGCTAGGATGCCATTGGCCTTCTTGGCCACCTGGGCCCACTGCTGGCTAATAGATATCTAGACCAACATCTGTCCTGTATTCTGCAGGTCCCACCAGATCACAGGTTGCAGAGCCATGTAGTCTCATTACTTTGGAGTAGTGTTTTCCTTAAACCCATTTGGGGGGGGAAAAAAAAAGCTAGTTATACATGCAGAACGGGATTTCTCTGGGAGAAGCATTTGAGAGCTTGTCTCTGCTGTGTATTGCCCTTCTGGTTTGGGTCTTTTTTCCTTCAAGTTATAAACAAAATTGCTATCTACTCTTCATTTATCTCTGTTTTGATGATGATATTGCTCTTTTTTGTTCTTTCTGTGCTAAAAGTTAATAAATAAAAAAACTCAGGCTTGCAACTCTGAGCAAGGCAGGTATTTCAGGAAATGCCTCTTTGCAAGTCCTGCTGGGGCACTACAGATTTGTTTTCTCAAGTAAGAGCTAATCTTCAGTCTGGAGCATGCAAGAATAAGGCATATTTATCAGTTGTATAATGGAATATAAAATTGATCTGAATTTTTCTTAGGAGAAAAGATGAAGATCCTTCATGCCCTCTGTGGAAAGCTCCTGACTCTCGTCTCTACTCGAGATTTCATCGAGGACTCTGTTGATGTGTTACGACAGGCAAAGCAGGAGTTCAGAGAGCTAAAGGCAGAGCAGCACCGCAAAGAACGAGAGGCAGCAGCTGCAAGGTAACACTAGGATATGGAAAGCTCAGTTTTGTGTCAATTCCTCTGATATTGCCCCTTTGATATGAGGACCAATAGCAATCTTTGTGGCTTATGTCAGTTTCTTAAGACCATAGAGAGGAGTTGTGCTCAGCATTTTGCTTTCCCGTGTTACTAACATTTTCAGATGATGCTGCAGTATAAAGGAAGAAAGATGCTGCCAGATCAGGGAGCAGATTAATTTCAACTGGTTTTCTATATTCTTCTCACCATTAGGATACGTAAGAGGAAAGAAGAAAGGTTGAAAGAACAAGAGCTAAAAATGAAAGAGAAGCAAGAAAAGCTGAAAGAAGAGGAGCAAAGAAATCCTGTTGTAGAAGTGTCTGTTGGGTATGATACCTAGAATTACTGTGATACATTTAATACAGCACTTTCCAGCTATGTGGATTCCATTGACTTGATCATATACGAAGGTTTATTTGAATTTAAGTATTTAGTCCTTAATGCTGATTGTAATATTTCTTCCTGGTCTTCTAAAACTGGTTTATAAAAGTGATTTTCTTTTTCAAACCAACTTGTATTATAATTCTCTTGACAGTTTTACCTACTGACAGGAGAAAACTGGGAAATGTAGTTTGTGGGTGTTTTGCATTACATTTTGTCTTGCACTGCTTTCATCACTCTGAATATCTCCATAATAGGTTATTGTAGTTAGGTTTCTAATTTGGGGAGTTGGTCTGATGTGGCCTACATAACAGTGGTCTCTTGTAACAGTTTATGACTCAATTGTAGTAGCACTTCTGAACAAATGCTGTGCTATCCCAGGTGATTTCCATGGAGCCAAAAGATTTTTGTTCTAGGAATGAAACTCTATGGTTTGAGGTGGTAAGATTCATGCACATGCAGCTGTCTGTGATTCCAGGGAAATCAGGGCAGGGGCAAAATGTGTGTACAACACAATAACAATAACAATTAACCTGCTTGAGGAAGGGTGTTCGTTAAATGAATCTGAGTGCAAAAGGTGAGCTTGGGCCACAGACAGATTTGTGCTATGTTTTTGAAACCATAACTAAAAAACCCCAAATCAAGAACAGTAAAACTCAAAACCAGCCACACACACAACAATTAAAAAGCAACAAAGGAAAAAAAGCTAAAAACACAGAGCTCAACCAAACTAAAAACCCCAAACAAGAGCCACACCCCCCCAAAAATACCCCAAGAAATAACAACCCCAAACTGAAAACAAATCAAACAAAAAAAACCCAACAATAAACCCCCTAAAATACCTCAAAATAAATGTTGTCCTCTAATGGTTGCATGTAGTTCTACAGGGTTTTAATTATGGGTGCTGGGGAAAATGAGGGGAAAAAAATGTGATAAGCATTTTATAAAACAGCATGCATTATCAGGAGGAAGCTTTTTTTCCTCCCCCCCTTTGGTCATTAAAATAACCAAACAAAACAGGTCAGTAGAACTGCAGTGCCTCCAAAAAGGATCTGATTATAATAATGCTTTTCCAATGAAAGAGTGAATAAATACCAAATAGCAGGTTTTAATCTTTCATATGGGACTTTCAGTTTGTAGTTCAGCAGGATTCTTTGGGGGTTTTAATATAGTCTATGACTTAAAACTTCATTGTTAAAAAGCACTATAGGCCTCTGACAAGCTTAAATTCCATCCGATGGGGAAAATAGCATTGTCCTGAAGATGCCATATTCTAATGTGACATTGTGGGGTGTGCTGGTTTTTGTTTTGCCTTTTCATTCTATTCAGCTTTTAATGTGTGGTTGATCAGCTGGCCATCTTTTGTTCATTTTATTTGTGTCAGAGAGGAGGAGAGGGAAGACCTTGATACTAGTACAGAGAGCAAAGAAACTGAACGTAAAGAGCAGGACATAGACACAGTGACAGAGGATGAAGAAGAAGTGGGACCAAACAAAAAACGAGGAAGAGGTAATGATATAATGCTGTTCTTCATTTCTGTACCTGTATGTGCACACACATGAACCCAGGAAGCTCTTTGGTTGTATTGTAAGTTTTTCCACATACTATCAATCTTTCCTGTGAACTTTAGAAGGAAAATGGGGGATGGGGAGTAGGGGGGGAACCACCCCACCAAACATGGTCATAATGGGCTGTTGAGCTGGCCTGATGTAGTTCAGATAAATGTTCCTTCACACTGTTTCATCTTGTCTTCCATACTTGCTTTCTGGTTTCTTCTTTTGTCTAAATAAAACCTTAGATTCTTGTTTGACAAACCATTACCATAGCCATCTGAGGAGAGGCCGTGAGGATCATCAGAGGGCTGGAGCACCTCTGCTCTGTAAATAAGCTGAGTTGTGCCCATTCAGCCTGGGGAAGAGAAGGCTCTGGGGAAACCTTCGAGCAAGCAGCCTTCCAGTACCTGAAAGGGGCTACAAGAGTGCTGTGGAGGGACTTGTTACAAGGGCATGGAGTGACAGGATGAGGGATAATGGCTTCAAATTGGATTTAGATAAGACATTGGGAAGAAATTGTTCCCCATAAAGGGTGGTGAGGTGCTGGGACGGTTTGCTCAGAGTTGTTTAGGCTTCAAGCTTTGAAAATTCTTTACAGTGAGGGTCGTGAGACACTGGAACAGTTTGTCCAGGGAAGTCATGGATGCCCTCTCCCTGGAGCTGTTCAAAGCCAGGTTGAGTAGGGCCTTGAACAGCCTGGTCTAGTAGGAGGTGTCCCTGCCCCTGGCAGGGGAGTTGGAACTAGATTCTATTTGAGGTCCTTTCCAACTCAAACCATTCTCTAATTTTGTGGTTATGAGTAGTACACCTACCAAGAGAGTTGTAGGAGTTTCATTTAGGAGGGTATAGTTTGGTTTTGATTCTTTTTATTAGGAAGCTGCAGAGCTAGCAAGTGTTACAAAGGAAGATGTTACATTGAGTGGTTTGGTTTAGTTTGCCTTTGTTAATGAAGCAGCATGCTTTCTATAAAAGGATGCAGCCTTACCTCCAGATTTAATTTCCTCGGCTGTGTGCAAGTAGGAGCTGTGGTGCAGTAAAGAGCACAGCCTGCTATTTGTAACTAAACATTGACACCACCACAGGAAGATCAGTTGTTGAAGAGATTTGGGCTGCTACCTCATCTGTCTTTGTCTTGTGAAGGCTTTATGCTAGCATCTGTGCTGGTGAGAGTCCTGGATGGTTGTGGATTTAGGATTGCAGACTTGTGCTGTTCCTAAGAGTACCTAGGATAGAAATTTTAGACCATTCAGTAAGGCTAATACTGTTTCTTGACTGAGCTGATGGTCCTTGACAGTGTGAGTTTAGTTAATCAGAAAGGGACAGAGCCCAAACCTGCTCTTGACTTGAGTTTTTGGTTACAGAAAGAATTTCAAAGTGTGTTTCTCTAACTTTCAGGAAGGAGAGGGCAAAATGGATATAAAGAATTTACAAGACAAGAAGAGACCACTTGTGAAAAGAGTGAACCTCTTACTGCTGAAGATGAAGAAGCTTTAAAGCAGGAGCAACAAAAGAAAGAGAAGGAACTGTTAGAAAAGATTCAGAACGCAACAGCCTGCACAAATATCACCCCCTTAGGTCGTGACCGTCTGTACCGGCGCTACTGGATTTTCCCCTCTGTTCCTGGATTGTTCATAGAAGAGGACTATTCTGGTCTCACAGAAGACATGCTTTTGCCTCGAACCTCTTCCTTTCAGAGCAGTGTACAGTCTTGCACAAATGAACCTCAGGTATTCAGTAAAACTGGAGAGTCTTTGAAATCCTCTGAATCTACCTCCACTGTTGACCAGGATTCACACACCAGTGTTGTGGCAGAGGTGCCAAGGCCAGTCTATAAACCAAACCGGTGGTGCTTTTACAACTCTCGGGAACAACTGGACCAACTCCTGGAGGCTCTCAATTCCCGAGGACACAGGGAGAGTGCCTTAAAAGAAACTCTGTTACAAGAGAAAAGCAGGATATATGAACAACTAAGCAGTTTTCCTGTGGAAAAATTCCATATTCCAGGTAAATGAAAGGTTCCTGATCTTAATTTACTACCACAGCTGCTACTTCTGTATAATCTTCTAGAGACCTCTAATTCTCATCCAATTGTAAGTCCTAAGAAATAAGAATCATTCTTAAGCATTGTTTCGCTCTGTGGACAAGAGGGTGGGGTTTACCCTTTTATTGTTGTTGGTTTTGTTGTGGGGTGGTTGTTTTGGGTTTTTTCCCCCCTTTCTGTGAAGAACTTGTTCCTAACATCCAGTCTAAACCTCCCCTGCTGCAGCTTGAGACTGTGTCCTCTTGTTCTTAGAAAACGGTCAAGAGCAGTCCATAGAGCAAGAGAATCACAGAATAGTTCTCACTTTGTGGTGTTTTTCTGTTGCTTCATGCTAAAAACAAAAATTTGGGGTGTTATTTCACTGCTTAGTAAAACAAGATTGGCTTTTAAACACACTTCCTGAGGAAGCTATTTGAGCTTGGGAAAAGATTTAACTAGGGAATAAAGATTGATACCTGCTGAAAGCAAATCATAGGACATCAGATGATCAATACTTATTTCCAGTATGATAAAAGGAGAAACAATGTCTGATACTGGAGAAAGAAACCTCACAAAGGAAGGTGATTACTATTACCTTGTTTTCTGTTGAGTAGGACATGTTCTTTCATAATGCAGGAAATTATTCAGGTAGGCTTTAGTGAGCTGTTGTGAGCAAGGGAATGATGGCATATTGCAGGGTCATACTAAAACCTCTAAGGGGAAAAAGGTAGCACAGCTGTTTTGGTTGGGCTAACATAAAAGTGTATTCTGTGATACTATTTTCTATTTTTTCCCCTCTTCTGCTAGATGCTTGTTACAGGAGGAGACATCTGCAGAGCAGTATCGTTTTTATAGATTTCAAAATGCAGGAGTGTGCTTAAAACCCTCCTAGACCAAGGATTAAGGGTGCTTTTTGTTTGTTTTCTGCTTTTCTCCAAGCCAGATATTATGCTGTTTGCTGGCAAAGCATTATCTCCAATAGCTGATAAAATATTGCACACAAGCTTACAGCTGTTGTATTTCTGGCCTGTAGTGATAGGATAAGGGGCAATGGCTTCAAACTAGAGAAGATGTTAGGAACAGGTTCTTTACCACAAGAGTAGTGGAACGCTGGAAGAAGGTACCCAGGGGCCTCATGCTTGGAGATATTTAAGGTCAGGCTTGGTAAGGCTCTGGGCAGCTTGATCTACTTGAGCATGCCCCTGCTTACTGCAGAAGGGATTGAACTAGATGACCTTTAGAGATCCCTTCCAACCCAGACCATTCTATGATTCTGTGTTGGTGGGTAGAGGACGTTACCAAGATGAAACTCCCTAGAGTAATGTTTGAGAAATTGCATTTTGATTTGAAAGATGCCAAATTGCCATGAGGATTTCAGTACTGGGGCAAGGGAGAATTGTTCACAGCAGAGCTGGTTTGTGTTTTGTTGGAGTGTGTGTACCAGGACATGCCCCAAAATCTTCACATACTGCTGAATCCATAACTGATTTACCATTTCTTTTGGTGGAGGATAGCACATGGCAGAGTTTCTGGACAGTAATTAAGTGTTGTTTGGAGGCCTTATGGTTATGTTTGTGTGTTTTGTTGAGAAAAATGTAGATTCCTTGAATGTTGGTGTGTGTTGTTCCTTATTTGACTAGTTGCTGCACCTTTATCTGTGTTTTGTGTGTTGCTTTCTGCCCTGAAGCAACTATGAGGACAGACTGAAGGAGTTGGGGCTGTTCAGTCTGCAGAAGAGAAGGCTCCGAGGGGACCTAATTGTGGCCTTCCAGTATCTGAAGGGGGCTACAGGAAGGCTGGGGAAGGACTTCTCAGGATCTCAGGTAGTGATAGGACTAGGGGGAATGGAATGAAGCTGGAGGTGGGGAGATTCAGGCTAGATGTGAGGAGGAAGTTCTTCACCATGAGAGTGGTGAAACCCTGGAATGGGTTGTCCAGGGAGGTGGTTGAGACCCCGTCCCTGGAGGTGTTTAAGACCAGGCTGGATGAGGCTCTGAGCCTGATCTAGTGTGGGGTGTCCCTGCCCATGGCAGGGGGGTTGGAACTAGCTGATCCTTGTGGTCCCTTCCAACCCTGAATGATACTATGATTTCCACAGTCATAGATTATTTTCTTTTTCCTGTATGAGAAACACAGAATAACATTGGTCCAATTTTAACTTTAAAAAATTTGGCTGAAAGTCAACAAAGCACTTTGAACTTGACTACAAGAGAGAAATTCAAATACCTCCCCTGTGTGATAAGCAGTGGTAAGTGGCCACCTATACCTGTGCTTTGGAGGGAGAGTTGCTGCCATGCTGCCTTTACTTGCAGGACAAGTGAGAACTACTCTGTGATTCTCTTACTCTATAGACTGCTCTTGTCCACTTTCTAAGAACAAGAGGACACAGTCTCAAGCTGCACCAGGGGAGGTTTAGGCTGGATGGTAGGAAGAAGCTCTTCCCAGAAAGAGAGACTGGCCATTGGAATGTGCTGCCCAGGGAGGTGGTGGAGTCACCGTCACTGGAGGTGTTTAGGAAGAGACTGGATGGGGCGCTTAGTGCGATGGTTTAGTTGATTAGGTGGTGTAGGATGATAGATTGGACTCGATGATCTCAAAGGTCTATTCCAAGCTGGTTAATTCTAATCTATTCTATTCTAACTCCCACTCAAAAGAGCATGGAAACAAAACTGATGTGCAGTGTCCAGTTTCCATTAGTTCCTCATCAGTTATTTGCAAGCTCTCTGCTACGTTTCAGCTTCTTTCCAGCCAGAAGGGACATTTCCCACATCCAGACATCAGTCTGCTTAGTATACATTCTGAGAATCTTTGTATAGTTACTTTCAGTACAGGGAGCTGTTACCACAGTTGAGAGTGCTTAGAAATTTAACAGCAGCTTCATGGTAATTTTTGATGTAAATATCTCCAAGCTCTTGCATATACCTCTTCACTCTGTACTCGTGGAGTTGAAGGTAAATCCTGTGGACAGAAATGTCTGCCACCCACGCAGATCTGCAAGCACTAATTCAGGCTCTGGGCATCCTTTCAGCTCTTTCCTGTGGATTTTAAGCTTTTGCATAAATTTTCAGTTCTCTGATGAAAAGGTTTTTACTTGACAGCCCATCATCAGCTCTTCCCTCCTTCTTCATAAATTATCTTGCTGTCTTATTCCTGGTTTTCCCCACCTTTAACTAGAGCCCACAATCAGTGTAGTCCTTGCCTGTATTTGTTTGGTTTGGTTTAGATTTGTGAAATAGTACATATTGTTCTGTTAGTATTTTCAGTTGTCAGCTGCACATGCTGATTTTAAATGGTTTTTATGGTAAACATCTATGCAGCAAAGAAAACTGAGGAGTTCTGTGAAGTAAAGGCCATCATATACCAGAAATGTGACTTCATTATTTTTCTCTTGGGTTTCCATTTTTCCTCCTTGCATTTATAGCAGAGATAACATTTTAAGGCAAAAGAATTGCTTGTAAATTACCAAGACTTTCTCATCCCATCTGTTGGAAGAAGCAGGTCTGTAGGTCTTCCCTTAAAATCATACTCAGCTGTATTGGATGCCTTAGCCGACATGGAGATGTCGGTGTTGGGAACTCTTGCTACAGGAAAGGAGTTTTGAACACATGTTTTTGGTTATTCCACTCTATGCTACTTTTGTTCCCTCCACCAGCAGCTACTTTATGGAGCAAAGTCCTCTTACCATGAAGTTATTTGGTATTTTTGCAGACAAACCTCAAGGCGACGTCAGACCTCCTTCAGGACGGGGAAGGATGCAGAATGCTCACGATGGCTCTCATGTATCTGCGGAGAAGCAGCTTGAACTGAGACTTAGAGACTTTCTTTTGGACATTGAGGACAGGATCTACCAAGGAACACTGGGGGCTATTAAGGTATTTGAGTTGTAGAATGCCTAGTGGTGCCACCGAGTCTGTAAATGCAATGAGGAGTCTGTAAATTCAATGAGGAGTCTTCCATGCTATGGGGTTTACTGAAAGCATAATTAGATGAAGTGTAGACAGTAATTTGCACGAAAAGTTTGTGGCCTTTGACTCTTTAGAAACTTCACATTTGTATGTTTGCTTCAGGTTACAGACAGACAGTCTTGGAGAGCAGCCTTAGAACATGGGCGGTATGAGTTTCTGAATGATGAGAACAAAGAAAATGGTCTAATTAAAACTGTGAATGAAGAAGCTGAAGAAATGGAAACTGATGAGCAAGATAAGTTTATTGTGAAAGACAGGTAAGAGCAATGGCTGAAGTAATGGCTCTTCCCTGTAAAGTTTTTATAGCAGTGCTCTGGTGGCTTTTTAACCTTCAGATTGTTCTTACCCTCACGTTCTTTGTAATGGTGTTTTAAAAACATTTGAGGTGTATCATAGTATCAGTCAGGGTTGGAAGGGACCACAAGGATCATCTAGTTCCAACTGCCCTGCCATGGGCAGGGACACCCCACACTAGATCAGGCTGGACAGAGCCTCATCCAGCCTGCTCTTAAACACCTCCAGGGACGGGGCCTCAACCACCTCCCTGGACAACCCATTCCAGGGCTTCACCACTCTCATGGTGAAGAACCTCCTCCTCACATCCAGCCTCAATCTCCCCACCTCCAGCTTCATCCCGTCCCCCCTAGTCCTATCACTACCTGAGATCCTGAGAAGTCCCTCCCCAGCCTTCCTGTAGGCCCCCTTCAGATCCTGGAAGGCCACAATGAGGTCACCTCGGAGCCTTCTCTTCTCCAGACTGTAGAATGTGAACTTTTTGCATGGGTCTGTTGGTTGTGTTTGACAGCTTTTACAACTCCTCCTACTCAGATATTACACTGCTCATATTGATTGCCAAAATAGGAATAAGTGAAGTCATGTTAAACTAAAATGCAGCAAAAAACAAAATCTGGCAACTTCTGTTTTTCAGAAGGAGGAGAAAAGCAAGCAAGCAACCAGCCAACAAAACCAAAGCCTAAACAAAACCAAACCTAACTAAACAAAAAAACAAGCCCAACACTTTGTGGAAAGAGTAGGAGTGATTAAAAGGGAAAATGGTGAAGTAACAAATTGTTGGTTGGGCTGGGCGGTGTACCTCTACCATGAGTCAGTAAGAACCATCGATGCCACAGGCCATGGTCCGGATTACCCTCTAGCACCACAGCAAAACAGAGATATAATCATAGTATCGTAGTATCAGTCAGGGTTGGAAGGGACCATAAGGATCATCTAGTTCCAACCGCCCTGCCATGGGCAGGGGCACCCCACACTAGAGCAGGCTGGCCAGAGCCTCATCCAGCCTGGTCTTAAACACCTCCAGGGATGGGGTCTCAACCACCTCCCTGGACAACCCATTCCAGGGTTTCACCACTCTCATGGTGAAGAACTTCCTCCTCCTCACATCCAGCCTGAATCTCTCCACCTCCAGCTTCATTCCATTCCCCCTAGTCCTATCACTACCTGAGATCCTGAGAAGTTCTTCCACAGCCTTCCTGTAGGCCCCCTTCAGATACTGGAAGGCCACAATTAGGTCACCTCAGAGCCTTCTCTTCTGCAGACTGAACAGCCCCAACTCCTTCAGTCTGTCCTCACAGGAGAGGTGCTCCAGCCCTCTGCCTCCTTGTGGCCCTCCTCTGGACACGTTCCAGCAAGCCCATATCCCTCTTGTAATAGGGGCTCCAGAACTGGATGCAGTACTCCAGGTGGGGTCTCACCAGAGCTGAGCAGAGGGGGAGAATCACCTCCCTTGACCTGCTGGCCACACTTCTTCTGATGCAGCCCAGGATCTGATTGGCTTTGCAGGCTGCAAGTGCACATTGAGAGCTCATGTTGAGCTTCTTGTCCACCAGCACCCCCAAGTCTCTCTCCTCAGTGCTGCTTTCCAGCCAGTCACTAATGGGGATCCTTCTGTAGAGCAAGCTGCAACATAGTTAAAAAAAAAAACCCTCAAGTCATAGTGTTGCAACTGCAGAAATGTTTTTGTTGGGTTTTGTTTGTTCCTTAAACCCTTTGTGACAGTCATGGAGCTCTACATGGATGTTTGTTGTAAATAGCAAGTGTGAAGATTTCTAGGTATTTATATTCTCAGAAGTGTCCTAATTTTCAGAAGGATCTACCTTAGTTTGCTTGACTCATACAGAACTATATGCCTTGATACAGAAAAAAATGGTGTAGAATGTAAATATTGAAATGGGGGAAGAAAGATTCATTAGAGGTGTTTGTTGTATGAACATACTTAGGTATTCTGGGAGGTGTACTGCAATTAGCCCTTGAGAGCTGTGTTTCAGGATGGAATCTCGAATGCTAGTAGGAATTGAAGTTTTTTTTCCCTTTTTATTTCCGCTGGCTGAATTAGTTTTTTCATATAAGACTGCCCTTCAGATCTGAGTGGTATAGTTGTGTTCAAAACTGATAGGCTCATCCTTCTTTGCATTAATGACATTTGCTGCCTTTAAAAAAACCCCAAAGCATAGAAATGTGCCACTGTTTTAATTGAGCTAAAATTTGTTATCTCAGGCACTTTTTCTGTTGCCAACTCTCAATTCAGCTGCAGAGGCTTCTTGTTTCTTGGTTTTGGTGGTTGGTTGTTGGGTTGGGGTTTTTTTTTTGCCATTTGATACAGACTCTGTCAAAGTATCTGAATAAAGTCTAATAATGTCTTATTAAAACAGAGGCTATGGGATTCTGAAATCATGTGACAGGTTGCTTTTGATGCTGGGCTTTTTTATCCACCTCAGAGCCAGTGACATCTCATTAAGATCTGGGAATTTGACTTGTGAAATGTAAATAACTGTGGAGCTTTCTCCTGTTTGCTTTCAGGCTCTTAAAATGTGTGTGACTGCAAAATATAACAAACAGCTTTTAAGTGTGGAACAAAGAAGAGGGGCAACCAAAAGCATTGCTTATTCATAGGGAAAAGCAGAATCCAGACAGTCTTAATGACTTTTGTTTGGGTTCTTTTGTTGTTTGTTTTGTTTGTTGGTTTGGTTTTTCATTTGTGTGTGTTGGTTGGGTCTGAGTTTTGTTTTGTTTTGTTTTGTTTGTTTTATTTTTATAACCCCCAAGTAGAAATTGCATTTCATTTTCATTAGAGTGAGTTCCTCTCCTACACTACACATAGCATTTGTGGTTCAGGAAGATCAAGTATGCTTTGAAATGATTACTTCGTCTTTGGTCAAAGCAGGTTGTAGAATAGAATAGAATTAACCAGGTTGGAAAAGAACTTTGAGATCATTGAGTGCAACCTGTCATCCAACACCATCTAATCAACTAAACCATGGCACCAAGCACCCCATCCAGTCTCTTCCTAAATACCTCCAGTGATGGTGACTCCACCACCTCCCTGGGCAGCCAATTCCAATAGCCAGTCACTCTTTCTGTGGAGAACTGCTGCTTAACATCCAGTCTAAACCTCCCCTGGCACAGCTTGAGACTGTGTCCTCTTGTTCTGGTACTGGTTGCCTGGGAGAAGAGATCAGCCCCATCTGGCTACAACCTCCCTTCAGGTAGTTGTAGAGAGCAATAAGGTCTTCCCTGAGCCTCCTCTTCTCCAGGCTAAGCAGCCCCAGCTCCCTCAGCCTCTCCTCATAGGGCTTGTGTTCCACACCCCTCCCCAACTTTGTTGCCCTTCTCTGGACACCTTCCAGCATCTCAACATCTTTCCTAAACTGAGGGGCCCAGAACTGGACGCAGTACTCAAGGTGTGGCCTAACCAGTGCTGAGTACAGAGGCAGAATGACCTCCCTGCTCCTGCTGGCCACACTGTTCCTGAGCCAGGTGAGGATGCCATTGGCCTTCTTGGCCACCTGGGCACACTGCAGGCTTATGTTCAGCCTACTACCAACCAGCCCCCCCAGGTCCCTTTCTGCCTGGCTGCTCTCCAGCCACTCTGACCTTAGCCTGTAGCACTGCGTGGGGTTGCTGTGGCCAATGTGTAGAACCCAGCACTTAGATCATTGGAAACCTCAATTTGTTGGGTTTTTCCCCTCTTTACATGAAGAGTTAATATTTTCCAAAACTCCTCCAAGGATGAGGGACAGAAGTTAAATTTGTGATTTAACATTCTAAAATTACTTTCTGGTTTTATGTAAATTATTTTCTTTAAAAAAAAAAAACCAAGATGCTAATTATGGGGATACAGGTAGCTGAAATTCTGCAGATGGAAGTATCCTAAAAGGCTACATTTCACCACTGGAAATGCTTTCCTTGAAGGATTACTGGGACTGTACTCCTCACAAATCTCTCAAACTACCTGATGGATGTTGCATCTAACAACAGAATTGAAATTTGTCATCTGCATTTCTTGACATTTGTGCAAACTGTTGCATAAAGATGATCTCTATAGATTAACAAGGCTGAAAACTCAGGAATTGGGATAACTACTGGCACTTGTGCAGTGTCTGTTCATGTCCACAGGCCATTCATGTAAATGGAGTGGAAGTCAAAACCTGCTGTGGATACAGATCTGTACCAATCTCTACAGTGTTAAACTAGAAGTATATTTAATGTCATTTAATACACTTCTCTTCTAGACTTGTTGGGTTGAAAACTGAAGCTCCAAGTGCTGCATCCAGTACAAGTACTCCTCAGCCAGTTAATAACGTGGTCCACTACTTGGCATCTGCCCTGCTTCAGATAGAACAAGGAATCGAGCGAAGGTTTCTCAAAGCACCTCTTGGTAAGCTTTCAGAATTGAAACTGTGTGTCTCTAGTTTTGGGGTAAGATTTTGTAACAAGCAAAGCTCCCCCCAAAAAAACCCCACCAAACAAAACCAAAACCCCAAAACCCCAAAGCTTCTTCTGTAAAAGAAAGGCATGTTGGGGAAAAGAATAACTAAACAACATATTGGTACCTACTGTAGTCCATTTAAAAATGGTAGCTTGGCAGGGCCAGGGATCATGAAGTTTTTCTTGTTACTCTACATGTCCTGAATTGCCTGTATTAATTCAGTAAAACCATATATTACTCTTAAATACATACCTGGATCATTTCAGTGATCTCATTTATGTGGCTCTACAATTAGAGCGCTGCTTTGGGAGACAGATTTTAGCCTTGGGCAGAAGTGGGTGAGCTTTCTAGGGGAATAATCTATAATCAAGGTAACTGTTGAGACCAGTGTATCATGCAGCTATACAGGGAGTTTCTTGTGTGGTTTTTAGGTTGTAAAAATGTGTGGTCCTGTGAAGGCAATACAGGCCTGGTTTATCTGGATCACCTTCTTCAGCAATAGCTGAATATTTACAGTGAAAGGTAGTAAAGATTTACACTGCAGATTTTCTGATCCTCAAGTTTTGCACTTATGCTGTAAAACTTGGACATAAAGAAATGGCAAGAAATTTGAAACCAAAGCACAATTATAGCTTGACTTCAATATATTCCTTCCTTGAATTCCTCTGATGTGGTCCAGAGGTGAGAGAGGGAATCCAAGGTGCTGAAAGTTGCTTTGTTTTTGAGTGATCCCTCAGGTCTGAATTCTGTAGGACTCTTTTGCAATTCAAAACTGGGAGAAGAATGTAAAGAGGGTTCATTTTTTCCTGAAGGAGCTGTCTGGGCCAGACTTCCCTTCAGGATGCTGCACTGAAGACAAGCAATGCTCTGTGCTCAGCTGGGCTTCTGTGCTTCTCACCTGCAAGAGTGCAACATGCTTTACCAGTATAGCACATACCAGGGACCCTTGGGAGCACAAACTGCTACACATCTTATTAAATTGAGTCTCCCTCTGATAATGACTGCATACAAAATCCTTAAGCTTGGCAGATTGTACTGCAGTAGTTTAAGATGAAAATGTAGGGTTTGGTGTATTAACACTATAGGTTAGTGCCCCATGGCACAGCTGACCTAAAACTGTTCCTGCATCTCATCTGCTGCTGCATGGAGACTGGTGTCTGAGTATAGGTTGCTGCCAAAAATGAGTTTGAGCTAGATTGGTGTCAGTCTGACATGCAGGCAGGGGTTCCCTTCCACAAGCTTTTGTTATCAGTGTAGTGACCTCTTCTAGAGGAGCATGTAGCAGTGATTGAAATGAAAGGGAAGAGCATAAGCTTTTCAAAACATGAAGCTTTGAAAGTTCTGCTTGGCTAAGCTTTTGGTCAACTCAGCTATGTCTGTCCTTTCCAAGCTAGACATGATAACAGCTATTTCCTGACCTGCAGCTAGATTTACAGTGTGGGTATGGGACACAACAGTACCTCTAGTGCTGCTTGTATTTACTCTGCATGTGCAGATAGCAAATACCTCGTGCAGTTTATGCCTCCATTTCCATACTCTGTTTTGGCAACAGCATCTTGCTGACAGCTCTGAAGATTACCATAGTGTCCCCTTAAGGGGAATACCAAGGCTATTAGTGTGTTATGGCCACAGATTGTATCCCAAGTTAAAGGACTAAAAGAAGTAGCATCCCTGAAGTATTGGAGAGAAAGTTTTATAGCAAACCTCCTGTCTCTTTTTTTCAATGTGCCATAAACTTAATTAATAGAATAGAATAGAATAGACCAGAGCAGAGCAGGTTGGAAGAGACCTTCAAGATCATCGCGTCCAACCCTTCAACCAATCCAACCCACCTAAACAACTAACCCATGGCAGTTCATGGTTTTGCCTGACCTGGTGATGATGGTGTGTGGTTTCTTCTTGTCTGTTTGTTTTATGTTTTCTTTTGTTGTTTTTTTTCTCCTCAGTTTGGGAATCCTGTTTTCTTGTAGATGCTTTTTCCTGTGACAAAGTATTTAGGGAAGTCTTATGTAATTGGCATGTCTTAATTCTCTTCTGTTAGTTTACCATGCTGTGCCCTGTGCATTTATTCTGCTCTGAAAAATAGTACCACTGTAAGATTAATGTATAGGAAACCCTACATAGCTGAGGGAACAGAAAGGATCCCAGGCTTGCCCTGCTCTGGTTTACTGCCCTAACCATTAAGCAAGTGTCAGGTTCCTTCTTCCTTGCTTTACCTTTGGTGCCAGGCTCCCCTGTTGTTGGTTGCACAATAGGCTGCTCTTAGAAGGAGATGAGTCTGAATGAGGGCAGAATTTTTTTGTCACTGGAGAGCTCTTGGAGGAGCTGCAGCTTTGAGTGACTCTGAATAGGCTCACACCTATTGGCAGATGATTTTTCTGACTGCTGGGAAGCTAGTTATGTGAAAGGTGCTGTGACTTGGGAAATTCTGGATGTGACCAGAAGGTGCAAATGCAAAGTGTCAAGGCACCCTTATGTTTGAGAGGCATCTGGCAGACTTAGGCACTTCAGGGGTCAAGCAGTAGTTTCAGATGCATCCCTTTCTGGGTATAATTCTTCACTGTTTTGGACATGTATATAAAAGAAAGCCTGTGAAACTTAAATATTCTATATTCAGCTTAAGCACCTCAGTTAGAAACAATGTCTTTGCATGCTGCCATAGCAAGTTGTTTATTAGTTTGCAACTTGCTTAACAGGCAAAGAAAAGCTTAGCTTGCCAAGGTGTTATCAGTGTTCCTAAACCTTTTGACAAAATCTAGGCCCTGCTTGCTGTTCAGGGGGCTACCTTCTGCTCAGGACATCTGTGGTGTCCTCTTTCACTGACCCCTCTAGAAATTGGCCAGCAATACTCTGATGGTGTAAACTAACTTCTAGCTTGTAACCACTAGATTATGGTTTGTGGATTTTGGTTGCCTGTCTGTTCTTACAGAGATCATGGTACACATTTTTTTTCTATTTTGCCTTTTTTAGTGGTTGTTACAAATATTTAATGCAACCATCCCCTAGATACCGTGTCTGTGTATCTTTTTCTGATGTTGCACCTGACAAGCCCAACTCTATAGAGTGTTTTAATGACCAGTGAAGAACAGTCACTGAAAGGCAAACAACTGCTGTTGTGGTAGCAGTACCTTTGCCATTATTTCAGTTGTTACCTTGACTGAAGTTTCTTTTTCTTCTCTGCCCCCCCTTCACTGTGCTCTGTTCTATTAGAGGATGGAGCCATCCTCAATGATTTTTAGTTTCCACTCGGTTCAGAGCTTGCAGTACTAAAGAGCGCAGTGAAATTCACTGCAGTCACTGGCAAGTATATCCCGGTGGCCTCCAGGGTGCAGAGCAGACAAAGGGACCCAGCACAGCAATAAAAGCACCAGCTGCTCCTCTGCTCCGTTTTTGTTCTGAGGCTCTATCAGGCTGCCAAGAGCCTGCTGGTGATTCTGATAAGTTTAGAGTTGAGGTGCATACCAAATATTCAAGTGGAAGAGCAAGAAAAGACTGACACAGGCGACAGTAATGCAGAAGGAGGTCTGGTACCTCAGAAACGGCACCCTCTGCCTCGCAGAGCTGTTAGATGGCTGCTAATCCTCTGTTGCCTGGTGATTAAATGTAACATGACTTGAATTGCATGCATTTCTTAATTATGGATTGTGTTGGGGAAATCCTTTCATTACACATGAGCTTTGAAAAAATCTGGCTTTTCTTCTTTCAGCCTAGGCCAAGATGATGTCTGGGGAGAGTCACCAAAAAAATGGATAAAGCTTGCAGTGCATGGTTTTCCCTGCAAGAACCCCTAAGATGGGAAAAAGCACTCTGAAGTGCTGCTTCCCAGGAAGTGCTGCTTCTCAGAAATATGTTTGAGGGGCAAGAAATTGCAAAGCATTTTTATTGTGGAGTCTGGTGTTTACAGATATTTATATTTCTATATATTTTATATATATATATATAAATATATTTCTGTATAATATATTTCATATATAGAATATATATGATATATATATCTTATATATAATATATATATGATATATAGATATATATAATACTTTTAATTCCATTTCAAAATATGCTGCAGTGCAGAGAGGCAGGTATCATCATTCCTATTCTAGAGATGTGAAAATTGAGGTGGAAAACCACCAAGAGATTTGGTTGGCCTGAAGTTCAGTGAGGCAGCCACACAGAAAGCCCCAGCCCTGCTTTCTGCACTGCTGAGACTTCAGTCAGTGAGCACCCTTCAGATTTCCATACGAAAGGTTGGATCCTAACTCACAGGAGCACCTTTGTGACTGATCGTTGGAACCATTTCCTTCCTTTTAACTTGTGCATTCACTTATGGTGGGACAAAGAAAAAAATACAGCCTCTTTTTTTTCCCCTCTGCTTTTTGCTTGTCCTTACTCTGATGCTTCTCTCCCCCCCACCCTAGATTTTGATTATTTTTTGTTTCCTCTGCCCTCAAAGTTCTTTCCTTTTTCTGTTCATAACTGACCTCTTCGTAATGGCATCAGACATCTACCAGGGGTGAAGTGGGATAGGATTAGTATGCACACATGCTTTGTTCTTCTGCTTTTGTTACTTCCCTGCCTAGTTTCATGAGCAGAGCCAGCAAAGGTGGAAGCAGGCTTCTTTAGGATGGAGGATTTTTAGAATAAGGCAGTCAAAGAAGGTACCTTGCATTGTGGAAGAGATGAGGTTTACTCTGACTTCCTGGGAGAACAATTACATCACTTTAATACTCAAGAACACTGCTGCACAAAAATGCCACTTGGTCATGGAGGACTATGCCCATAAATTCACTATAATAATAAACTGTAGCACAGACCAGAAAACTTTGCTGAGTGAAAAACCTGTGATCAGTAAGCTACTGCCTATAGCCCTTTGTGCTGGAGATGAACAGAAAGGTAAGGGAGAGTAGGCTTAAGAGTCAAAATAAATCCTGGGATGTGCAATTCCTCCATGCACCTTATTCTTTAACCCTTCCCTGCCTGCCTTTTTTCACATGCATGTGTTGGGTACCACTCTTCTACTTAGGCTTTTAGACTGAACAAGTATGGATTATAAAAATGAATTACAAACTGATCTCCCATGCTTCAGAAAGGTACTTGAAATAACTCTATGAATTTAATGTTAGGTATTGCAGAACGTGCTAGAAGGAACCACTGGGGGGATAAAAAGAGGAAGAGAGTGGAAGACAAGACTAGTCAGAGAGATGGTAAATTTTAAATGTTATTTATATTGTGAAGAATTAGAAAGATATTTATTTTCATACATATATCTCTATTTTTTCATACTTCAATATGTAGCCTTACATTGCAGGAATTGGGATATTGAAGACAAAGGTTTACATTTATTTCATGAATTAATTTCTTCTGCATTTTCTGCAACCAGAGATAAAGAACTGTGGTTTGTGTTTTGGTTGGGGTTGGGTTTTTTATCTCTTTGGGACAGAAATCTGCATGCTCACATAATCCTTTTTCCTTCATTTTTTTTTTCCTCTTCTTTTTTTTTTTTCCCCTCCCTCCCCCTTCCTTTTAATGCCTTCAGGGATTTATTCCCCACACACACTTTAAACTTTGCAGCATTGTGCAATTGCATCTCCTTTCTAGAAATACTAAAATGGAAAACCCCTTCCCTGAACTTAATTAGCTATTGATAGATGAGTGCATAGATCTGTCAAACAACTTCATTTGCATTGTAGCAAGGCTTTGGAGGCTTAGCTGACAGAGGGGTATCCCACTGTGCAGTGTAGAGCTGCTCAGACACAAAGGAAGAGGCCGTTTCTCCCTCCAAGTTAACAATGTAAATGCAGAGATGATGGATGGAAGGAAAAATTGTTATTCTTAATATAGAAGCTGGGATCTGAAACAGCAGGTGTTGTTTGGCCTGTTTCTTTCAGCAGCAGGTCGTGGTCAGTAATTTCTGTGATAGCAACTGCAGTATTGCAGTGCAAATATTTGATGTGTTGCATGATGAACTGTAGTGGTGAACCAATCCAGGCTAAAAATAACCACACACAGAAAAAAAGTAGTAATAATGCTCAGGCTGCCATTGTCAGCAAAAGGAATGCCAAACTATATATATATATATATATGCTTAAGATAAAGTGACTTTGCCAGAGTTCTAGTGGAAATCTGCAGCAGAGCTGAAGTTGATCTGCCAGAGTCTAGACCCTGACAAGCAGCTTTCATTTTCTTCTTGCTGACTTTAGAAAGAAATACCTTGAGAGACACACTGCAGTGCTGTGTAAAGTGGCCACTCCTCTTAGTAAGACTGAACTTGAGGCAGGAAACCCAAGGCAATGTTAGGAAATTTTGGATTGGGGTTTGCAGTTCAGGAGTGGCTGTATTTTGTTTAGGAAGCTGTGTTGCTTGTTCATCCCCTGCCTTCCCCCATCACCTCTCCTGTGCAGCTTGCAGCTCATGCAAATGTATGCAAGATTAGGCAAATCCAGGCAGCCAGCTGATGAGAAGGCAGAAAGGCCTTGCCAGGAGAGCAATTAGTCTCAGTTTTGTTCTTTCTTTTATTTTATTTGTTATGAGGTATTTTCTCTTTGTATTCCTGACAAGAAATCATTTAGCAGACAGGTGCATCTTGGGCCATTCCTGTGCCCACTGACTAGGGCAGCAGGCAAGGTGGCATTTTATACTGGAGTGCATAATTAATCAGCAGGAGATCACACAGTAACATCACTGTCCACACAGTGGGCATGCAGAAGGGAGGTGTGTGGACATCTGTATAATCAAAAGTACTGCTATATGGTCTCTCTCTCTCCTTGAACATTCTCCCTCTAAAATGCAAGAGGCAGCTTTCAACACTCATGCAGAAATCCCCTCTCTGGTGAGCAGCAGCGGTGTAGGATGTCATTTATACCTTCTTATTTCTTCAGGTCCTCAAACAGCTGCTGTAATTCCCAACTGCTTGTTCCCGTTCAGTACCACCCCTCCCACTATTCTGCATGTGTATTTGTGTGGCTGTTCTGGTGACCTGGATGGCAAACCAAACCTGTTTGACAATACTATATAATTTCTCACCCTGACCCCTCTATTTCCACCTTAATTAGTTTCCCAGGTCTTACTTGGTTTGTCACTGAATGGGTACCACAGGTTCATGCCTGATGCATTACTTATGAAATGTCAAGGAAACAGTTCTCTTTCAACAAGATCAGTCACCCAGTCTGATAAACTACACAGACCTGCTGGTTCTGGTCGAGTGTAGGGCAGGAATCCCGGCACTGAGGTGTGGGGAGAGACTATAGTGGCGGCAAGTTCAGATGAGAAGAACCCTTTAAGCCATTTTTTGGCCAGTGAAGTCTCTGTTTAATGCCAGGTACTTTCTGTAAACATAAACATGTTAGGGTTTCAAAATGTACACATAAGGGAAAGTAAGTCAGGAACGTGTGCTTTGGGGTTGGGTGTTGGTTGGGGTGGTTTTTATTACTTGGGGGTGGTGTTTGAAGGTTCTGTTGGTTGGTGTTCGATTTTGGTTGGTTCATTCGTTTTTGTTCAGGTTCTGGTTTGGCTTTTTATTTGTTTGTGGGGGTTTTTTTATTATTTGTTTTTAATTTGGATTAATCTTCATTTATAACTAGAATCAAAGTGTTAGGTTTTTCCAGGTGGACATCTGAGTAAAACATTCAAGTCTTATTTATGCCCTGTGTATGAGCAAGTTCTAAGCTGAATTGGTATCGAAGAGTAAAATCTTCCAGCTTCAGCAGCCTGGAAATGGAGGAGGAAATACTCAAGTATTGGAGAGATAAGACAAAGGTTATAATGTTAACCCAGTTTACCACTGCTGTCTGTTTGAGAATCAGAGGCTTACCTCACAGTGTGGAATCACCTGGGTAACTGGAAAAAGTTTAATCCTACTGGTTTGGTTTTCTTTCTTTTCTAATCCCCTTTCTTAAATGGAAGATGCCAGTGACGGTGGACGGTCCTATAAAACAGTTTTGGATCGCTGGAGAGAGTCACTCCTTTCTTCTACCAGCTTGTCCCAAGTCTTCCTGCATCTGTCCACGCTGGATCGAAGTGTCATCTGGTCCAAGTCCATCCTCAACGCGCGCTGTAAAGTGTGTCGGAAGAAGGGCGACGCAGAGAGCATGGTGCTGTGTGATGGCTGCGACCGAGGCTATCATACTTACTGCATTAGGCCCAAGCTGAAGGTATCAGAGGGAAAAAGGAGCTCTTCCTTTTCACACACGACTTGAGCAGCTCTTACAACTTCATTGCATATTACTAATACTTTTATTTATTCCCTCCCCCCCCCCCATCCTGTTTCCAGGTCATTCCTGAAGGAGACTGGTTTTGTCCAGAGTGCCGACCAAAACAGCGCTCTAGACGCCTCTCCTCCAGACAGAGACCTTCTGTGGAAAGTGATGAAGAAACTGCTGAAGGACTAAGACAAGGGGAAGAGGAGGCAAATTATGATGAAATGGGACAAAGTGAGGAAGAGCATTATGATGAAGAGCAAGATGAGGAGGATGAATCTCAAGAGGAAGAAGAGATGAGGTAAATAAATGTCCTGTAGAGTTGTTTTCTACTGAAATACCACCTTGGTTGTTAGGTGGAGTAATTGTTCAAATAAGCACATAGCTTAGAATCATTTCAATTGGAAAAGACCTTTAAGATCATTGAGTCCAGGCATTATCTAGCTCTACCAAGTCTGGTACTAAAACATTTAGCAGTACATCTATGCAGAGGCATTTCAACCACCTCCCTAGGGAGCCTAGTCCAGTGTTGGATAACCCTTTCAGTGCAGAAATTTCTTCTAGTATCTAATCTAAACCTTCCCTCATGCAGCCTGAGGCCACTTCCTCTCATCCTCCCTCTTGTTACTAGGGAGAAGAGACTGACACCCCCCTCCTTACAACCTGCTTTCAGGTAGTTGTAGAGTGATGAGTTTTCCCCTTGGCCTCCTTTTCTTCAGACTGAACAACCCCTGTCCTCTCAGGCACTGCTCATAAGATGTTCCCCAGATCATTGATCAGCTTTATTGCCTTTTTCTGTATCTGCTTCAACACCTCAATGTCTTTCTTGAAGTGCAGGGTCCAAAACTGACCTCAAGTACTCAAGGTGTGCTTCACCAGTGCTGAATACAGAAGGACAGTTTCCCTAGTCCTGCTGGTCACATATTCCTGATCCTGGCCAAGATGCTGTTGTCCTTCTTGGCTACTTAGGCACACTGCTGGACATACTCAGTCAGCTGTTAATCAACATCCCTAGGTCTTTCTCTGCTGGGCAGCTTTCCAGCTGCTCTTCCCCAAGCCTGTAGTATTGCCTGGGATTGTTGTGACTGAAATGCAGGAGCCAGCCCTTGGCCTTGTTGAATCTCATACAACTGGCCTCAGCCCATGAATTCAACCTGTCCAGGTCCCTCTGTAAAGCCTTCCTAACCTCAAGCAGATCAATGCTCCCTCCCAACTTAATGTCATCTGCAAACTTGCAGAGGGTGCATTGATACTAATAAAAGTTCAGTCCACTGGACTTAGGCTCACCTTTCTGGATGAAAAACGTTGCTCAGAGTTACAGTTCTGTACAACTCCTGATTGAACATAAAGTGGAGAGAGTTTCAAACAGTGAAGACTTTCTGGAGAAACCCTGGGGATTAGATGTATATAATAAGTATTAGAACTGTAGGGAAGATAAGGTTATCTGTCAGAGCCTGTGTGACACTGGGAGGACTTGAAGGCTTCTGCAGAAGCCTTCTGAACAAACAAAACCGAAACCCAAACCAAATCCAAACAAAAAGGTACACCAAGAACTCCCCCACCAAAACCATACAACCAACAAAAAACCCAAGCTACTACTAACCTAGTGTTACAGTTTCAGTGCAGTTATGGACTTGATAAAGGTGCCAGGAAAGTTGAAAGCAACTTTCCTGTCCTCAGAGTACTTTTCTTCTTGTTTGGTACAGTCTTTGGAATTGAGTGAAGCAAGGGTTATTAATTAACCAGGTTGGAAAAGACCTTTGAGTGAAGCAAGATTATCTGCATCTCTGATAATGTGGATTCAAAGCTAGAGAGAATTTAGATCTCCTTGAAGTAAATTTTTCACTAGGATCTTCCTTTACTCTTGTAACAGAAGGAGAGTCTTGCCTGACTAGAGCACAACTTTTCTGCTTGGCTTAGAACTGCAGTTTGTGGCTGGTAATGTTCCAAAATCCTAGCAGTTACTAGGGGAAATCCTGGTAGTTGCTGTGAGAAATGTGATTGACTTAAAGAAGCTGATAGTTGGTCCTCCTGTTAATGTTTGCATTTAGGTTTAGATTTGCAACCAACACCAGAACAAGAGGACACAGTCTCAGGCTGCACCAGGGGAGGTTTAGGCTGGAGGTTAGGAGGAAGTTCTTCACAGAAGGAGTGATTGGCCATTGGAATGTGCTGCCCAGGGAGGTGGTGGAGTCACCATCACTGGAGGTGTTTAGGAAGAGACTGGGTGGGTGCTTGGTGCCATGGTTTGGTTGATTAGTGTTGGATGATAGGTTGGACTCAATCTCAAAGGTCTTTTCCAACCTGGTTAATTCTATTCTATTGCACAAGCTGCAAGGGTGATCAGAATTCTGAATATTTGTTTAAAGTATGTGTTGCATGTCATATTTAATTAAGAGACTTAAGAGCAGTGTTTAAGCTAATAGTAATTGGATGACTACATCAGCTTGAAGCTGCTTTCCAGTCCAACCTTGAGCGGCTGGGGTTTTTAAAATGCTGGATAAAAAAACTGAGAGGGGTGGGGGGAAAAAAAAGAAGAATGGGATCTGGGGATCAAATAAACATAAATGTTCACTCTTTGTAGCCCATCAAAGCAGGGAAGGCACCAGGTCAAGTTCCCACTGAAAATGAGAGCAGCCAAACTCAACAATCCCTTCTCAAGTCTGAACAGCCAGCGGCAGGCAAGATACGCATCTCGGAGTCAGCAAAACACACCTAGGCAAACTGAATCTTCCTCTAAAGTTACCAGAAGGGGCTTAAGAAAGGTCAAATCAGCCCCTCCATCAGAGACAAAGCCTTCTCTAAGACTTACTAGCCGGACCACTCGTCAGAGCCAAAGTTCATTGCAAGCGGGCGTATTCGTGGAGTTACTCAGCCCTCGGAGAAAACGCAGAGGAAGGAAGAGTGCTGACAGTGCACTGGAAAGCAGCCCTGCCAGCGCCCTTGGATTTCGAATTGTTGAGACTGCAGACTCAAATGAACGGCTTAGGAAGTATCCAAAGCTTTCCCTTCCTGTTACTGAACCCAAGAGAAGAGGCAGGAAACGACAATCCACAGGTAAGAGAAATGTGTTTGTCCAGGACAAACAAAAACAGTGTTCTGTTCCTTGCTAAAACATCTGTGTGGTACAGCAAAGAAACCAGAAGTGGCAGGTGAAGCCATTTTCACCACTTCCAACAAGACACTTCCCTTGTTTTACAGTGACAGAAGTAAACATTAACAAAGAAACTTCCACAGAATCATAGGATGGTCTGGGTTGGAAGGGACCTCCAAAGGTCATCTAGCCCAACCCTGCCATGCAGTATGCAGGGGCATCCTCAACTAGATCAGGTTGCCCAGAGCCCTGTTGGGCCTCACTATGAATATCTCCAGGAATGGGGCCCCAACCACCTCCCTGTTGCAGTGTGCCACTACCCTCATGGTGCAGAACTTCTTCCTGCTGTCCAATCTAAATCTGCTCTTCGTAGTTTGAAGCCATTGCCCCTCATCCAGTCACTGCAGGCTTTTGTAAACAGACTCTCTCCATTTCACAGAACCATAGAATCATTTCAGTCATCTAAAGAACAAACAGTTAATTTGCCAAGGAGATTTTTCATGTCCACCTTTGAGATTTCACATTTGTATGCAATGTGGAGCAGTGAAATGTGAAAGTGGTGTTTATGCCTTAACCCATGCAAGGGAAAATGTTTACTTAGAGCTTCTACAGTTGTGCTTTATTGAGGAGTCAAACAGCAAAGAACACAGATGCAGGCAAGGGAATGTGCATGTACAGTGAGAAACTGCTACCAGAAGAAAAATGTCTTGTCTGCTATAGGGCTAACAGGGTCCTAGCTTGTTAAGCTAATACCAAGTGTTTGATGGTAGGGATCTACTTGGAAGGGTACAATAACCTTCTGAAAACAAAAGGGCCCCAAGTGTGGAAGTGAAGAGTGTAAAAGGGCTCACACTCTAATGTGGCAGCCTTGTATTCTGCACCATTTCTGTCCTTCACCATTGGGAGTTTCTGGCCTTGTCCTCTAACCACCCTGCTGGCTACTTTTGAAAGGAGATAAAACCACTCTGAATAGAAGTTTTGTGGAAGTAAAAGTCACGACCAGGCAGCTTATTCTCTTTTTCTCTAACAGGGCTTCTCCTTAAGTGCTTAACAAATTGCTTAAAAATTGAAATCAGTGAGGAAAAAAAAAAATCCTTTCCAAAATTGATACAATGAAGAAGAATGGAGGAGAAACTCAACTAAGTCCTAGTAATTAGCATTGTATATGACAAGAGAGACATTTAGTGGCGAGGAACAAGGCTGTAGTGTAGTTAACGCCAGAAACCAAACTACCCAAGTTGTGCCGTGCAGCTACAGTTTTAGTACCCAAGAATAACGATGGTTTTGGTTTTGCAGGTTGGTTTTAGTTTGATTTTACATGCTAGGGTTTTCTTTTTATCTAGTGGAGTGATGGTTGAGGGTTTTTTTTGACTGGTTGTTTGTTGTTTGTTTTTTTTCCCCTCCCAGAATCATCTCCTCAAACCTCGCTGAGCAGGAGAAGTTCAGGACGTCAAGGGGGAGTCCACGAGCTCTCAGCTTTTGAACAACTCGTAGTGGAGCTGGTACGACATGATGACAGCTGGCCTTTCATGAAACTGGTTTCTAAAATCCAGGTAACTGTGATAGGGCTGCAGGGGGGAATGATAATGCCTGAGAATCCTGTTTGCTGCCAGTAGAATTGGGGGATTTTAGAGCACTGTTCAAATGGGGATACAGCGAAGCAGTGGGATTCAGGAGAACTCTGGCATTTCAGCTGGGATATTCAACGCCAGAAATAACTCCCACAGTTGATGTGTTGCTGGGGAGAATTGTCAGTGTGGCATTGGAAAGTGGGGGATGCTTTGATTTGAAGGGGGGGAGAAAAAAAATCACAATACATGAACAAACCAACCCCACAAAACCCCTGAAACAAAACAACAACAAAACACACCCAGCCAAACAAACAAAACCCTCTGAAACAAACAAAACAACAACAAAACACACCCAGCCAAACAAACAAAACCCCCAAAAACCCTGAAACAAACAAAACAACAAAACACACCCAGCCAAACAAACAAAACCCCCCAAACCCCTGAAACAAACAAAACAACAAGAAAACACACCCAGCCAAACAAACAAAACCCCCTGAAACAAACAAAACAACAACAAAACACACCCAGCCAAACAAACAAAACCCAAAGGAAAAAGATGGAACAAACAAGAAGTTCTTCATAGAGAGAGTGATTGCCCAGGGAGGTGGTGGGGTTGCCATCCCTGGAGGTGTTTAGCAAGAGGCTTGATAGGGTGCTTGGTTGCATGGTTTAGTTGATTAGATGGTGTTGGATGATGGGTTGGACATGATGATCTCAAAGGTCTCTTCCAACCTGGTTTGTTCTATTCTAAAAACATCCAGCCAAACAAACAAACAAAACCCAAAGGAAAGAGATGAAACTAACAAAACAACAGCAAAAACACCCAGCCAAACAAACCAAACCCAAAGGAAAGAGATGAAATTAACAAAACAACAACAAAACACACTCAGCCAAACAAACAAAACCCAAAGGGAAAAGAAAAGGCAAACAAAAAAAACCCCAAACCAGAAACAAACATAGATCCAAACAAATCAAAATGTGAAACAAACCCAAAAACCTCAAGCAAAACAACAGCAAACCAAAGAGTGCAGAGGACTGCTGAAGGTAATCTTATCATAGTATCAGTCAGGGTTGGAAGGGACCACAAGGATCAGCTAGTTCCAACCCCCCTGCCATGGGCAGGGACACCCCACACTAGAGCAGGCTGGCCAGAGCCTCATCCAGCCTGCTCTTAAACACCTCCAGGGACGGCACCCCAACCACCTCCCTGGACAACCCATTCCAGGGTTTCACCACTCTCGTGGTGAAGAACCTCCTCCTCACATCCAGCCTCAATCTCCCCGCCTCCAGCTTCATCCCATTCCCCCTAGTCCTATCACTACCTGAGATCCTGAGAAGTCCTTCCCCAGCCTTCCTGTAGGCCCCCTTCAGATACTGGAAGGCCACAGTTAGGTCCCCTCAGAGCCTTCTCTTCTCCAGACTGAACAGCCCCAACTCCTTCAGTCTGTCCTCATAGGAGAGGTGCTCCAGCCCTCTGATCATCCTCATGGCCCTTCTCTGGACACGTTCTAGTACGTCCAATGATCAGGACACAGCAAGCCAGGAATGAAAAATGTGTCACTGTAATTCTGTTTCTCTACTAATCAGTTCTTTAGGTTTGTTTGCAGGTTGCACTTTAGATAGTAAAGTTACAGGCCCTAGGCAAGGGCTTGGTCTGAAAACATACATGGTGGTGGATGTGGGTATCTTGGGTTTTCTTTTTTAGAAGGCAAATTTGGAGGAGATCTTTTTCTTTCATCCCACTGCCCCACTTGGAGCGAGACACAGTTACCCTAAGCATGGTGCATGCCTAGAATTCAATATGTATAACCCAAATGATTAATAGCCTTAAGGGTCTGGCAATCCTTTCACTCCATTTTTATCCCATCAGCACTCTTCTGAGTGGCTTTTTCTCTCTGGTACTTGCATATTGTGTCCTGCTTTGCAACAGATAGGTTCACAGCTTTCTACACATCTAAAAGGAACCTCAGGATTTAACTTCTCAGAGAAGACAGTGAATAGTAAAGGAGTGAAAATGGCTGTGACTCATGATTAAGGAGGCTTTGACATTGTAATATTTAACAGGAAAATGAAAAGGTTTAAAACCTTGGGAATCATTTTTGCACTTGCCAGATGGGAATAGCTGAAGCTCCATGATGCTTGTCTGCTCATGCAGTTTTCTTGCAGTTGTTGACAAGGTATTTAGGGTTAGAGTTTGTTCACTGAATTGCTGGCTACTGTCTGTTGTGGCCTGCTACTGTCACGATATAAAAAAACACACCATGAAAAGCAATACCTGAGAACTAATATTCAGTTCAGGATCTGGAGGTGGTTGCTTGAGACTTGTGTTTGTTTAAAACCAAAATGCTTTCTGCTAATGCAGGATCTGCTGACATTTTTACATAGGTAGATCTTTAAACTAAGGATAGGATAGAGATAGAGATAAAGATAGGATAGGATTAGGATAGGGATAGAGATAGGATTGGGATAGGGATAGAGATAGGATAGGGATAGAGATAGGGATAGGATAGGGATAGGGATAGGAGAGGGATAGGGATAGAGATAGGATAGGGATAGGGATAGGAGAGGGATAGGGATAGGAGAGGGATAGGGATAGGAGAGGGATAGGGATAGGAGAGGGATAGGGATAGAGAAAACCAGGTTGGAAGAGACCTTCAAGATTATTGCTTCCAGCCTATCATCCAACACCACCTAATCAATTAAACCATGCAACCAAGCACCCTATCAAGTCTCATCCTGAACACCTCCAGTGATGGCGACTCCATCACCTCCCAGGGCAGCCCATTCCAATGGCCAATCACTCTCTCTATGAAGAACTTCCTCCTAACATCCAGCCTAAACCTCCCTTGGTGCAGCTTGAGACTGTGTCCTCTTGTTCTGGTGCTGGTTGCCTGGAAGAAGAGACCAACCCCCACCTGGCTACAACCTCCCTTCAGATAGTTGTGGAGAGCAATAAGGTCTCCCCTGAGCCTTCTCTTGTCCAGGCTAAGCAACCCCAGCTCCCTCAGCCTCTCCTCATAGGGCTTGTGCTCCAAACCCCTCACCACCTTCTGTTTGTCTGTGAGTAATTTCTCTGCTTTTATGTTTTAAAGGTACCAGACTACTACGATATCATCAAAAAACCTATTGCCTTAAATATAATCCGTGAGAAAGTGAACAAATGTGAATATAAGTTAGCATGTAAGTATTATCTGTTGCAAGAGGTAATGAACCCTCTTCTCTCTCTTCTTAAAATAGATTTATTATCCTAAACCTGAGCTGTGTCAGAGGATTAGAGAGCTGAAACTATGGTTGGTTGGGGTTTTGTGGGGGCTGCTTTGTGTCTTTGGGGTTTTTTTAAAGAGCATTCACTACCCTAGGTGATCCTGCTTTTGGCAGGGGGGGTTGGACTCGATGATCTTTTTTCCACTAAGATTTGTTGATCATCTTTCTTCTACTTCCAAAAGCCCTGACGTGCAGATAGCTCTGAAATGAGCAGTTGAGAGGCTGCTGGTAATTCCTCAAGCCTTTGATGGCAGCGAGTGGTACTGATGAAATACTGAGAAGGTGCTGTTGTTACTGCCTGATTTGTAGTTCCTTTAGTGATAACTGGAGAAATTTAAGAATGCTTACTTGGTTCACTCATAATGATAGAAGCTTGACACACATGTGAAAACATTCTTGTGTTGCAGCTCAGTGTAGCATCACTGTACTCCAGCAGTGGTGTCCTGCTGCTTTACCTTCCTGCTCTCTGATGGCTGGTGAGGGACTTTTTAGGGTGCCAGGTGGTGATAGGACCAGGAGGGATGGAGCAAAACTAGAAGTGGGTAGATTCAGATTGGATGTTAGGAAGAAGTTTTTCACCATGAGGGTGGTGAGACACTGGAACAGGTTGCCCAGGGAGGTGACAGAAGCCTCATCCATGGAGGCTTTTAAGGCCAGGCTGAATGTGGCCCTGAGCAACTAGTGTGAGGTGTCCCTGCCCATGGCAGAAGGATTGGAACTAGCTGATCCTTGAGGTCCCTTCCAACCCTGTCAATTCTGTGATTCTATAACACACTCAATGGGTTTACTTCTCGTTTCCCAGCGGAGTTCATCGAAGACGTTGAGCTCATGTTTTCGAACTGCTTTGAGTACAACCCTCGGAACACAAGTGAAGCAAAAGCTGGAACTAGACTTCAAGCTTTCTTCCACATTCAGGCTCAAAAGCTTGGACTCCCAATCACATCTGGTAATGTGGACCACGCCGCCCCCGTGGCAAAGAAGTCGCGCATCTAACCTCTGCCTTCCAAAGGATTATTTTTGTTGTTGAGGGAATCTCTGGTGTTCATTAAAATGAGATGTTAAATCACACAGTCGTTTGTCATACCTGTATAAAGCAATAACAACTGTTCAACCACCTTGAAGCGTGGCCTGCACTATATTCTCAAATGTACTATTAAGCACTCAGGAGAACGTAGGAAGGATTTGCCTTTGCTACAGTTTTATTCAGTGTCTAATAATTTTGCTAGATGTACTGGATGCAGTACTGGTTTACAGAGGTTTTGTACATTTTTAATACATTCATGTGTCCAAATATCCTCCAGAAGTACATTATTATTATTATTATTAATTTTTATCATTTCTATTTCCCACCCCCACCCCCCTTTGCCCTGCACCAAATGACCCTTTGTGGCATCCTCTAGGTTTTGTAGGAGCTGTGGTAATGAGGACTTTCTCAACTCAGATGAAATCTTCTGCTGTAGCACAGTTGAAGAAACTGTGTGTGTGTGTGTGTGTGCGTGTGTGTGTGTGAGTTTCAAACTCGTGTGAGCCTCTCTTCTCGACACTACACATGAATGAGTACAACTGCATATCTTCCTTTCCTTTTTAAGTACTGTACCAGTGCTGGCTGGAGGTATTCAGTCTGAATTTATTGAGTAGATATTTATTTAGCAGTCAAAGTCATTTGTGAATTTGTTTTGTATTTATAAAATTTGTACTTTGGGGATTTAAACAAACAAACAAAAGAAGAGTTCCATTTCATTTTTTTTTAATTATCTTTGGGTGTTTTTTTTTTTTCCCCCCCTGGGGTGGGTTTTATTTGGTTTGGGTTTGTTTTGTTTATTTCCCCTCTTTAACTTGATGATCGCTCGATAAAACACCTTGCCACCTCCCTGGCAGCTCGTCTAGCAATGAGTCAATTTTACAGGACTGTACCATAAGTTTCTACCTGCAAGTTTGGAAGTGTACAAATAAAATGAGACATTTTTCAAAGTACTTTGAGCTTCTGGCATTTCCTTTTGAGTTGTACTGCTGCACTAGCTTCCCTGTTAACTTAGGAGGACAAAAGCTGGAAAGAGCACAGCAGAACTTGGTTTCCGTGCGAGTACTGCAACCAGCGGATAGGATAGGATAGGGTAGGATAGGATAGGATAAGAACAGAATAGGATAGGAATAGGATAGGATAGGGATAGGATAGGAATAGGAATAGGATAGGAATAGGAATAGGAAAGAATGGAATAGGAATGGAATAGGAATGGAATAGAATAGAATAAAAATAGAATAGAATAGACCAGACCAAGTTGGAAGAGACCTTCAAGATCATCGTGTCCAACCTATCATCCAACACCACCCAACCAATTGAACCATGCAACCAAGCACCCTGTCAAGTCTCCTCCTGAACACCTCCAGCGATGGTGACTCCACCACCTCCCCGGGCAGCCCATTCCAATGGGCAATCACTCTCTCTGTGTAAACTTCCTCCTGACCTCCAGCCTGAACCTCCCCTGGTGCAGCCTGAGACTGTGTCCTCTTGTTCTGGTGCAGGCTGCCTGGGAGAAGAGACCAACCTCTGCCTGTCTACAACCTCCCTTCAGGTAGTTGTAGAGAGTGATAAGGTCACCCCTGAGTCTCCTCTTCTCCAGGCTGAGCAACCCCAGCTCCATCAGCCTCTCCTCATAGGGCTTGTGTTCTAAGCTCCTCACCAACTTTGTTGCCCTTCTCTGGACTCATTGCAGCAAGTCAACCTCCTTCCCAAACTGAGGAGCCCAGAACTGGACACAGTACTCGAGGTGTGGCCTAACCAGTGCAGTGTACAGGGGCAGAATGACCTCCCTGCTCCTGCAGCCACAGCCAGTGTGATGCCTGCCCTCTGAGTGATGCAATAGTTACCAGCACTTGAGGAGCAGCAGAAGTCTCTTTTCCCAGGCAACCACCAAAAGAACAAAAGGACATAGTCTCAGGCTGCACCAGGGGAGGTTTAGGCTGGATGTTAGGAAGAAGTTCTTTACAGAGAGAGTGATTGCCCATTGGAATGTGCTGCCCAGGGAGGTGGTGGAGTCACCATCACTGCAGGTGTTTAGGAAGAGAATGGATGTGGCACTTGGTGCCATGATTTTGTTGCTTAGATGGTGTTGGGTGGTAGGTTGGACTTGATGATCTCAGAGGTCTTTTCCAACCTGGTTAATTCTATTCTAAGTTGTTCTTTAATTAGGATCTTTATTCTATATACCTGTGTAAAACCTCATAGCTTTGTTTAGCTGACCAGCACAGAATCACAGAATGCCTTAGGTTGGTAGGGACTTCAGAGATCATCTACTCCAACCTCCCCCACCATGGGCAGGGATGCCTCTCAACTAGACTTAGCTGCTCAAGGCCTCATCCAACCTGGCCTTGAACACCCCCAGGGAGGAGGCAGCCTATTCAAGAGTTTCACCACCTTTGTACTGAAGAACTTCTTCCTGAGATCCAGTCTTAACCTACTCCTTGCCCTATTGCTAGACACCCTGATGAAAAGTCCCTCTTCAGCCTTCCTGTAGGATCCCTTCAGGTATTGGAAGGCAGCTCTAAGGGCCCCCCAGAGACTTCTCTAGGCTGAACAGCCCCAGCTCTCTCAGGTAACCCTTGTAACAGAGGTGTTCAGCCCTTGGATCATCTTTGTGGTCCTCCTCTAGGCTCTCTCCAGCAGCTCTGTGTCTTCCTTATGATGGTGACACCAGAACTGAACACAGTATTTGGTGGGGTCTCACCAGAGCAGAGTAAAGGGGCAGAATCCCCTCTCTTGCCCTGCTGGCCACATTCCTCACAATGCAGCCTAGGACACGATTTGCCTTCTGGGCTGCATGAGCATGCTGCTGGCTCATGGTGAGCTCATCAATCAACACCAAGTGTCTTTCTTCAGCTCTCAACCCACTCTGCACCTAGCCTGGATTTGTGCCTGGGATTGGCCCAACCCAGAGGCAGGATCTTACCCTTTGACTTGTTGAACCTCCTGCAGTTGGTGCTGGCCCACTTCTCAAGGCTGTCAAGATCCTTCTCATGGCATCCAAAGCTTTCCTCAGGTGAGTCCACTGCACCACACAGCAGTGCCATCAATCTTGCTGAGTGTCTTTAATATCCTTGCTAGTTTTACTTTCACTGTTTATTAATTTACATGTATTAAACTCAGTTTGACTTAGTAGCTTTAAAGTCCTTTTTAAAACCAGTTTTGCCCAGCTGGAGGGATGCCATGCTCAGAAAACAGCATGGAGCAGAAGCACAGGGGTGGAAGTGAAGAGGGTAGGAAAAGCTGCAACATGAGGCTTGGTGCAACAGCTTTTCTCCCTGAGGAGCTGAGATATTTGTGCTCCATGTCTGCTTTTCCCCTCAGACAAACCATTTCTTACTGTGATCAGCCATCCCACGTGCTCTCAGCACCAGGCTAAGGGATGTGCAGTATCTACAGAGGGCTCCAAGCCAAAGTTTCACAAAGGTGCAAAACTGGATAGGGTCAACGGCTTCATCTTGGGCTCAGAGGCCCTGACTAATCAGGCTGTGCCAGACTCTGTAGGAGAATAGGCTTCAGCTTCTAGTCCAGCCTGTGTCCTCCAAGCAGCATTCTGACAAGATCAAATACTTGAAGTCTTTTCCTTCTTGGTAGTTCAAGTAATCATTTAATACAGACATCCTGGCTTGTATCAGAAGTGCTGTGTCCAGCAGGAGTAGGGAGGTGAATGTCCCCTTGTACTCAGCTCTGGTGAGGCCACATCTCAAGTGTTGTGTCCAGTTTGGGGCACCTCAATACAGGACAGATGTGCTGGAGCCAGTGCAGAGGAGGGCAAAGAAGCTGTGAAGAGCCTGGAGAATAAATTGATGAAGAGCAACTGAGGGAGCTGGGGATGGTTAGTTTGGAAAAGAGGAGGGTGAAGGGAGACCTCATTGCTCTCTGCAACTACCTGAAAGGACATTGTGGAGAGGCTGGTGCTGGTCTCTTCTCACAGGTAATTAGTGACAGAACAAGAGGGAATGGCCTCAAGCTGCAACTGGGTAGGTTTAGACTGGACATTAGGAAGATAGGAAGAAGTTTTTCCCAGCAAGAGTGGTCAGGCATTGGAATGTGCTGCCCAGGGAGGTGGTTGAGTCATCAGCCCTGGATGTGTTTAAAGGTGATTTGGATGCAGTGCTTGGGGCTGTGGTTTAGGGGTGACCTTGTAGAGTAGGGTTCTGGGTTGGACTTGGTGGTCCTGAGGGTCTTTTCCAACCTGAATGTTTCTGTGGTTCTGTGATCTTAGCCTGGGCAGGTATCCAGAGACTGCTATGCCAGCTGTTCTTCCTGCTGTGCAAATTCTGCCCCTTCCATTCATGCCAGGGCTAGGAATTAATGAGCAACCATCCTAGGCAATTCCTGACACTTTTTGTACGTAATGTCTACATAACTGGAGACTTTCAAGACCCATCTGGATGTGTTCCTGTGTGACCTGTGCTAGATTCTCTGGTGCTGCTCTGGCAGGAGGGTTGGACTTGATGGTCTTCCAACCCCTAACATCCTGTGACTGCCATATCCAGTGCCATATCTGCTGGAGGTTTAACATTTGGAAACCTTTAATGATTCTGGAAAGCTTGACTTGCTTTGATCTGACAGACCATTGCAACCCTTCTTTGTGAAGGGTTTGGGCTGGGGCTACCACCCCTGTGCCCAGCATTGTACAACTCTTGTGTGGAGGGTGAAGTTTTCAGTATTGCAGGAGAGAGCACATTAATGGTAGCATTAGCAGTAAAGGAGGATGACCTCAGTGTAATCAGTAAATAGGGGCATTAGAAACCAGGAAGAAGCAGCTGAAAACCAGTCTGGACCTCACCAGTCCAACTTGCTGTGGTCACCATCTGCCAGCTCCCCCATCTGTGGAGGTATCGCAGTCCAAAAGTGGAGATTTTGCCACGGATGTGTGCCAGGAGCAGATCTCTGGGGACACCAGGCCATGCCAGAATCCTGCCCACCAGCATGTAGCTGCTGGACTGGTAAGGTAATACTTTAGGACTGCTGAGCCGACACATGTGGTTTCTGAGTTTTGAATCATTGGTGTAACCACTGAGCTAACCCTTACCATGCAGCAACCTGCTCTCTCCCATGTCCTACTTGTTCATATTCAAATACAGGATATCTTACATCAGTCACTTCTTTGCCTACTGTGGATTGCTGTCATAACTGACTGCAACACTTCCAGCTAACACTTCTGGAGGCTTCCAAGGGCTGTTTCTACCCTGGAAGAGCCTTCTCACTCTACAACAATTGCCCCTGTTCAGATGGCTGCAGGTAGTTTCCTGTACAGCATTTGGTGTGCCTGCTGTAACTGGGAGATCAGCAATGCTGAACTGCCACTTTGAACTCCTTGGTCTAGCTCTGCAGAGATGCTTTTTCTCTTTATCCAGCTTGGTGGAAGGGAGTATGCTTGAGATTTTTCAGCATTCTACCACTGGACTGATACTTTCTTCCTCTTGCCCTTAATCAGCATCCTACTTCTCTTCATTAGGTAGCTCCTTAAACAGGACTCTATGGGAACTTTGCCTGTAAGTGCTTGGTTGTATCCACATCTAGTCTCAGGCCAGTATAACAACCCCTCCTGGAGAATCTCCAGTTACCACTGACCATGTTTGCCATTTTGGGGTACTCAGGTTTGAAGATGTTTGGATTGAGGCAAAGCAAAATGACAAACTACTTGTGCTGCAAAACAATGGAATCATAAAGGCAGATTGAGTAAAGGCATCACCTTGTTTCCCATCTGTTTCCTGACAGGGATGCTGAAGTAGCACCATCCCTAAAGCTTGTGCAAGGTGTTGTGTTTTTAACTGCTGTTAAAATAGTGGTTGTCATTCAGGACTGTTGTACTGCTCTGTAGTTCAACAAGGGAAAGTGTAGAGCCTTGCACCTGGGAAAGAGCAACCCCATGTTCCAGCAGAGGCTGGGGACTGGCCTGCTGGAGAGCGGTGAAGGGAAAAAGGACCTGGGAGTCCTAGTGGATGGGAGGTTGACCATGAGCCAGCAATGTGCTCTGGTGGCCAAGAAGGCCAATGGTATCCTGTGTTGTGTTAGAAGGGCTGTGGTCAGTAGGTCAAGAGAGTTTCTCCTCCTTCTCTATTCTGTCCTGGTGAGGTTACGTCTGGAATATTGTGTCCAGTTCTGGGCCCCTCAGTTCAGGAAGGACCTCAGGGAACTGTTTGAAAGAGTCCAGCACAGAGCCACAAAGATGATGAAGGGAGTGAAACATCTCCCTTATGAGGAGAGACTGAGGGAGCTGGGGCTTTGTAGCTTGGAGAAGAGGAGACTGAGAGGTGAAATAATTCGTGTTTATAAATGTGTAAATGGTGAGTGCTGAGAGGATGGAGCCAGGCTCTGCTCAGTGATGCCCAATGACAGCACAAGGGGAAATGGGTGGAAGTTGAGTCATAGGAAGTTCCATGCAAATATGAAGAAGAATTTTTTCCCTGTGAGGGTGACAGAACACTGGAACAGGCTGCCCAGGGGGGTTGTGGAGTTTCCCTCTCTGGAGATCTTCAAGACCCGCCTGGGTGTGTGCCTGTGTGACCTGGTATAGGTGATCCTGCTCTGGCAGTGGGGTTGGACTGAATGATCCCTTGAGGTCCCTTCCAGTCCTTAACATTCTGTGATTCTGTGATGTCCAGCACCTGGGAAGATGCTGGCAGAATTGCTCAGAGCATGAGTGGTGCTGCGAGCAAAGCCCAGCTTCCTCCTGCTCCCACTAGCCTGAGCTTCAGTGGCAACGCACAGCTGAGCCTGCATTTAAGCTTGCTTTTACTTTTGAAGTAATCAGACATAGCAGATCTGTTGTTGTTGAAACACTCCACCCTCAGGGCCATGCTCCCACAGCTGCATTCTGGCACAGAGAGATACTCCTCCAAACAAATGCATTTTAGTATTTGGAAGGCATTGGAATGCTAAATATCAATACAAACCATACTGAAATACTTCCAGTGGCTGAAGGCCACAGGCTGCACATGTCTAAAACAGAAAGAAAGTGCAGTGAGCCCAACTTCAGGATTGTTTCTCTGCTGTAATACATCCATGTCCTGGGTTCACTTCTCTGCTGTAACATATCCATGTCCTGGGTTCACATCTCTGCTGTAATATATCCATGTCCTGGGTTCATTTCTCTGCTGTAATATATCCATGTCCTGGGTTCATGGTGCTGCTTGTCTGGAAAATTGCTGAAAATGAATCTGGGTTTATAGATGTGAAAGGAGAAGGGGAAGAAAAATGTTTTCTGGGCCTCCACACCCAGGAGTTGCCTTGTGAGAGGTTCTAGATATGGCAGGAGGCTGGAAGGGTGAAAGGGTGAGAGGTGCTTGGCCCTGTGCGAGGTCCAATCAGCCTTTGCCAGGAGAGGGAGAAGGCAGCAAGCTCTGGTGCTCAGCCTGCGCCCTCCCCACTGCTCCCACAGCCTATCCAGCTGTTCAGGTCACTGGCTTTTGATGATAGAAATGTTGGATTGGGCCAAGTTTCCTACAAGGATGTTATGTGACAGCCTGCTCTCCAAAGCACTGGCTGCAGCCCACGGGAGATCAGCTTTCGCTTATTCTTCTCTCCAGCCCTTTGCTGTCCTTGTGTTTGTTTGAAAGAACCTCAGAAGGTAGGGTCTGTGGTGGAGGAACTGAGTGGCATAGAATCATAGAATGGTCCAAAGTCACCTAATATGATATTGCAGTCAAATGGGAAAGAAAATTCCTGGTTTCTGCTGTCAGACAGAAAAAGGCACAACAATTGCTTGAATAGAATGGCAGTTTATCTCGTGAGCTGTTAAGAACACAACAAAGCAATCTATTTCATATGCTGTGAGTCATTCAAATATCTTAGCAGTTTTAATGAACTTTAATGATTCCATGTGAGATGGATACTGTTTCCTTCCTTTCATAGAATCATAGAATGGTCCAGGCTGGAAAGGATCTCCAAAGGTCATCCAGTTCAACCTCCCTGCAGTCAGCAGGGACATCCCCAGCTAGATCAGGTTGCCCAGGGCCTCATCGAGCTTCACCTTGAATATCTCCAGGGAAGGAGCCTCAACCACCTCCCTGGGCAACCTGTTCCAGTGTGCCACCACCCTTATAGTGAAGAACTTCTTCCTGATATCCAATCTAAATCAGCCCTTCTCTAGTCTGAAGCCATTGTCACTTGTCCTGTCACATCACATCCGTGCAGGAAACTTGGCCCAATCCAACATTTCTATCATCAAAAGCCAGTGACCTGAACAGCTGGATAGGCTGTGGGAGCAGTGGGGAGGGTGCAGGCTGAGCACCAGAGCTTGCTGCCTTCTCCCTCTCCTGGGAAAGGCTGAGGGGACCTCACATGGGGCCAAGCACCCCTCACCCTTTCACCCTTGCAAACAGTCTCTCTCCATCCTTCCTGTAGGCCCCCTTCAGGTACTGGAAAGCTGCTATTAGGTTTCCCCAGAGCCTCCTCTTCTCCGTGCTGAACAACCCCAGCTCCCTCAGCCTGTCCTCATAGCAGCACAGAGTCCTCTGGCACTGTGCACAGCCTGGCTCAGCAGTGCCACGTGGAGGAACTGAAAATGGCACGCTTGTGCCATCCTTTCTCTGGTAACAAAGCTGTCTTGTAGAGGATATTTCTGCTCTGTGAGGGTAACACGCAGTCCAGCTTGAGTTTGGTCAACCTGCTATTCTTAGCTTACCAATTTATTCCAGCTTTATATAGCCATTTCCTAGATTAACTGTCCTGTAAGAAGGTGTACCAGAATCTATGTGCCTTCCAGTTTTTCTTCTCTGAACGCCTCATAGCTGAAATTAGTGAGGAGAGAAGAGGGATTTGAAGAGCCAGGCTGTGCTGTGGCTTGGCTGTTGTGAATCACGCTGTTGAAATGGCAGAAATGTGAGCCAGGATGCTGAAAGGTTTGGGGTTTGGATGGCACTGTGGGATCAGGGCTTTGCCAGTGGGATCAGGGCTTCATAGTTGCCTTTGGTGAGCATTCCTGTGCAGATCCCCCCAGCAGTCACATGCTGGGCTCTGCAGTCTTGGCACCACTCGAGAGCGCTGCTGTCACCAGAGGACATTTTCTCACTGACCGGCAGGGCAGGGCCGGCCATCCAGCGGCAGTTATAAATATTCCTGTGCCCCCGCCATCCTAAAGCCCACCCTCAACCACCAGAAACTGATCTCAACTCGTGTATTTAGCATGTTAGGATTAGCTAATGCTTTATTTTTAGATTGCTAACTGGAAAAGAAAAATGTAGCAGTTTTTTTAGGAAGCATACTTGGTGAGTGGGCTTTGCAATACTTGCTGAGCAGGGTCAGGCTGCGCAGCGCCTGTGGCCGTAGTTGTCCATCTTTGCTTATGAGGTGTTTCTTAGCACCAGCCCTTGGGTTCGACCTTCATCAAGCAGAATTTCTTTCCATTCAGATACAGCCAGAGAATCATAGAATTGTTAGGGTTGGAAGAGACCTCAAGGAGCTGGGGTTGCTTAGCCTGGAGAAGAGGAGACTCAGGGGTGACCTTATTGCTCTCTACAACTACCTGAAGGGTGGTTGTAGACAGGTGGAGGTTGGTTTCTTCTCCCAGGCAGCCAGCACCAGAACAAGAGGACACAGTCTCAGGCTGCGCCAGGGAAGGTTTAGGCTGGAGGTTAGGAGGAAGTTTTACACAGAGAGAGTGATTGCCCATTGGAATGGGCTGCTTGGGGAGGTGGTGGAGTCACCATCATTGGAGGTACTCAGGAGGAGACTTGATAGGGGGCTTGGTGCCATGGTTTAGTTGTTTAGGTGGGTTGGATTAGTTGATAGGTTGGACGTGATGATCTTGAAGGTCCCCTCCAACCTATTCCATTCCATTCCATTCCATTCCATTCCATTCCATTCCATTCCATTCCATTCCATTCCATTCCATTCCATTCCATCTAGCTCCAACCCCCTGCAATGGGCAGGAACACCTCGCATTAGATCAGGTTCTTCAGAACCACATCCAGCCTGGCCTTAAAAACCTCCAGGGATGAGGCTTCTACCACCTCCCTGTGCAACCTGTTCCAACACTACAAACCCAGTCCTAGATCTGTCTGGAATGATTTTAATAGTATTAAAACTTCAGGACCAAAAACTCTTGCCCTTTTTGTCCAGCCTTTGCAACTTCCAATCTAAACAGGCCACAGGCATTCATCTCCCTTGCCTAGGCACTTTTGTGACGGCTTCCTCCATCTCCTGCAGAGGATTTGGTCCTTTCCTGGTGAATATGGATGTCTCCTTAAATCACACCTACAGTGTCACAGAAGTGATGAGACACAGCCCATTTCCCAGGGAAGTTCCAACATGATGACACAATCTCAATAGGAGGGGAAGCATGGAGCAATGAATGTTAGTAGCAGAATAAGGCCAAGGCTACAAGGCTTCAGATTAGTGCCCAAAATCTGTGTGCAATCCATGTACAGTGCTGCTCTGCACTTGTCAAGCCACTGCAAAACAAGGATTCCTTGTCTCACCAGGAGTCCTGTCTGTCTCAGGGGGCCCACTTCTTGGGGGACTCTTTTGTAAAGAAGAGTGTGACAAAGTTGAATTATTCTAGTCTTTACATGCCAGCCAGCCCCAGCATCTTGTAGGCCTGCATGCACCTATCCAGAAGGGAAAGACCTTTCTGAAATCATTGCCATCTTCTCCTGGAGGCGCACCAGTTTACATTGTGTCATCTGCTGAGACATCTGACTGCATCTTAACTTTTGGCAGCTGTCCTCCTGTGAACCAGGCTGAAGCTGTTCAAGGAATTACCCCTTGCAGCCATCCGTCTCCTCTGCTGAGAGAAGTCGCTGTTCTGTGGCTGAACAAGTGTTCAGAAGCCTAAACATGATAAAACCACTGTTAGGAAAGTTGCAGGTGTGGACTTCATTTTGCTGTCCTTACCCCTTCTTTGTGCAAGTTTTGTCATATTTATGTACTGAAGTTTACATCCTGCTAGCAAGAAAGGAAGCAACTGTCTGAGCCACAACACAGAACAAGAAAACAGAACAGGGTTTTATCTCCACTCTGATTTTAAAGAGGGGGGAAAAAAATCTACTTCTGTGCTGTGGCAAATCTAGTGAAATCCTGATGTATGAGGCAGAATTTGGCTTCCTGAGCTTGGAGGGAGAAACCTGGAGGCTGCCAGCATAAGAACTATCACTTAATTGGTTAAGACATGGGAGAAAGAGCAAAACATGCTGAATGCTGCTGAAGCATAGGCTTATAGAACGGTTTGGGTTGGAAGGGCTCTCCAAAGGCCATCTAGTCCAGCCCCCCCCTGCAGGGATCTGTGCATAGCAAAAGGACATTGCAGCAATAAGAGACACATGGCCCAAGGAAAGCCTAGGCCAGTGCCTAACACCCACTGTACTAACAGACAACTTTCCCTTTTGCCATCAACTTCAAGAAGTCAGAGAAGGGTGAAATTGCTATTGAAGAAGCACCTCCTGGGGCTATCACATTGATTAACATCCTTGCTAACCTTAGGCATTCCAGTTGTACAGCTCTGCTAGAAATTCCTGACAGAAAGCAGCAAAACTACTCCTCTGTGTTCCCTGTATGTGTACTCTTTGCATAGTGCTGGGGAGGAGTAGGAAGCTCTTGGATTCATCTGCAGCTGTGAGTGGATGCCGTGGGCTGGGGAAAAGGCACTCACAGAAGAGCTGCCAGGCATGACTTGCCATGTGTTACCCTCCTCTGTGCAGCAACTCCTCTGCTGCAGACACAGACAGCAAGAATAATGTATTTCAAACCAAAAGTGGTGTACTTCAGCTGAAAACAAGCTGGCAGTGCCAGGAAACGTTTGGGGGTTTCTTCCTCCTGTTTTCACAGCTGGCATGCTTTTAGTGAGAGGCTTTCACTTTCAGAGGACTCTCATCATTAGCTCATTTTGCAGGAAAAAAGTCACATCTGCAAAAGAAGAACACAGAGCAAAATGGATTATCCTGAAGAGATTTCTCCAGGTAACTGACAGATCTAGCAAATTACCCCATCATGTCTTGGCTGCTGGAAGATATCTCTGGACTTGTATTTATTAATTAAACCTATATCTTCTTTAGTGGATGAGAAGAGAAGAGAAGAGAAGAGAAGAGAAGAGAAGAGAAGAGAAGAGAAGAGAAGAGAAGAGAAGAGAAGAGAAGAGAAGAGAAGAGAAGAGAAGAGAAGAGAAGAGAAGAGAAGAGAAGAGAAGAGAAGAGAAGAGAAGAGAAGAGAAGAGAAGAGAAGAGAAGAGAAGAGAAGAGAAGAGAAGAGAAGAGAAGAGAAGAGAAGAGAAGAGAAGAGAAAAGAGAAGAGAAGAGAAGAGAAGAGAGAAGAGAAGAGAAGAGGACAAGACCAGACCAGGTTGGAAAAGACCTTTGAGATCATCAAGTCCAACCTATCATCCAACACCATCTAATCAACTAAACCATGGCACTAAGTGCCTCATCCAGTCTCTTCCTAAACACCTCCAGTGATGGTGACTCCACCACCTCCCTGGGCAGCCCATCCCAATGGCCAATCACTCTTTCTGTGAAGAACTTCTTCCTAACATCCAGCCTAAACCTCCCCTGACACAGCTTGAGACTGTGTCCTCTTGTTCTGGTGCTGGATGCCTGGGAGAAGAGACCAACCCATACCTGGCTACACCCTCCCTTCAGGGAGTTGCAGAGAGCAATGAGGTCTCCCCTGAGCCTCCTCTTCTCCAGGCTAAGCAACCCCAGCTCCCTCAGCCTCTCCTCACAGAGCTTGTGCTCCAAAACCCTCCCCAACTTTGTTGCCCTTCTTGTTACAGCCCATTCTTCCCTCACACTCTGGCAGCTCTTCCCCAAATCCATTTACTCAGTGTATAGGTCACAGCTATAGACACCTGGTTTTCTAAAGGTCACTTTTGCTCCCTTTTTGCCATGTCATAAGTATTATTCTCTGATGCAAAGCAACTGTTGTGCTCCCAGAAAATGATGCTGCTTTGTACATTTCCCCTCTGTAGACAGGATTTACCATATCGCATCCATGTCTGCTGTGTAGCTGAGATGGGGATCCGAGCATCCCTGCCCTGTGCATGGGCTCACCACAACCTTCCTGGGTGTCCCCAGGCAACCCATCAAACAGACTGAATAATACTCATCAGGCAGGATGCTTCAGCAATTATTTTAATCAAGAGCTTTGAGACCTTGGAATAAAAATGCTACAAGTAGAAGTGGAACAAAAACCAACAAAGCAAGCAAACAAAAACCACAACAAAACCCAAAACCACTCAACCAAACCAACCAACTAGCCAAACAACAACAACACAACCAACCAACCCAACAAAAACATCCAAGCATAGAAAAAACCAGCAAGCCAAACTAAACTCCTTACCATAGAAGCAAAGGTTTTCTGGGGAAAAAAACAAAGACCATGAATAAATTGAGTAATTGATACAATCAGTGGCTGATCTGAGCACATCCTTCTTTATCTGATTGCCCATTGGAATGGGCTGCCTGAGGAGGTGGTGGAGTCACCATCACTGGAGGTGTTCAGGAGGAGACTTGATGGGGTGCTTGGTGCCATGGGTTAGTTGATTAGGCGGTGTTGGATGATAGGTTGGACACGATGATCTTGAAGGTCTCTTCCAACCTGGTTTATTCTATTCTATTATTCTATTCTATATGCTGTAAATTTATCTCAGATAGGAACAACAGACAGCAAGAAAGACATGGGAAGAAATTTCTCAGGGGGAAAAACGCATTTTAGCAGGGCATAAAGGGCTTAATAAAGGCTAGCAGGCTGAACAGAAGTTCCTTTTCTAGGCCTACAAATGTGCAAGCCTTTGTAAATGCCAAACGTGCTAATTACTTTAGTCATTTTTATCTTCTGTGGGGGTTTGTTTGTTTGTTTGTTTTTTATCAGTAAGGCTGAGCAAAGTTTCCTTTTCTTTCAGACTTCAGGGGATTTCTTTTGTTTCCCATTTAGTCATTTTCCTGCTGTTAGTTTCCCTACTTCTCTCACAGGAGGAATTCTTATTTCCTTTTTTTTGGGTTACTTTTAAACACCATCCCTAAAAAGGATGTCACGACATAACCTTTAATTAAACCTTTCTTTTATTGTCCCGTGACCAATGGCAGGCCTGTGGCTGCCCGGCGTGGTGACTCACTGGCACTTAGCACAGTTAGCAATGGGTCTAGGGAAGTCCTTTTACTGCTCTACTCTGCCCTGGTGAGACCACACCTGGAGTATTGTGTTCGGTTTTGGGCTCCCCAGTTCAAGAGAGAAAGAGAACTGCTAGACACAATCCAAGGGAGAGCCATGAGGATGATTAGGAGACCTGAGCATCTCCCCTATGAAGAGAGACTGAGAGCCCTGGGGCTGTTTAGTCTTGAGAAGACTGAGAGGGGATGTCTATAAATATCTGAGGGGTGGGTGTAAAGTGGAAGGGGCCAAGCTCTTTTCGGTGGTATGCACTAATAACACAAGAAACAACGTATTCAAGCTTGAACATAGAAGATTTCACCTCAACATGAGGAGAAACTTCTTTACAGTAAGGGTGACGGAGCACAGGAACAGGCTGCCCAGACAGGCTGTGGAGTCTCCTCTGGAGACTTGCAAAACCCACCTGAAGGCGTTCCTGTGTGGACCACCCTAACTGATCCTGCTTTGGCAGGGGGGTTAGACTGGATGATCTTTGGAGGTCATTTCCAACCTCTAATGCACTGTGGCACTGTGATACTGTGACGGGGACCGACGGGCAGCGGGGCAATTCCTCCCCGTCCCGGGCTGCCGGCAGCTGCTGCTCCCACAGCATCTACGCTGCCCTGTGCTGCTGCTTCCTCCTGCCTCCCTCCTTCCGCATACTCTCTTGGTGTAGGGCCCCGAGGTAGATCACGAATGGCTGAAGAGCCTTCCAAAGGGGAAAAAAAAAGAGGGGGGAGGGAGGGAGGGGAAGGGAGGAGGGGAGGGGCTTTTCTTCAGCCACATTGCCGCACGGTCAGGAAAGCAGCTCCGCTTGGCGGAGAAAAGGGCTGCTGAACCCTGCCCAAGCATCAGAGCACTCGAGCCGGCACTGCAGCTCAAGGAAGCCTTACACCACCTCCTGCAGCCGTACCGCCTTGCTGCGGCCGGGTCGCAGGTGAGGACTCCTAGAGCCCTGGGTAGTGGCTGAGGAAGCCGGCGGGGGAGGCAGGCAGCCCTCCCAGGCCGTGGGCAGCAGCTGGCAGGCAGGCAGGCAGCAGCCTCGGGGCCGCGCTGGGAGCGGGGCGGCAGCCCGGACCGTGACTCAGCTGGAGGAATGTCCTGGCACGGACAGAGCGGGGCGCCCGGGGAGGGTGATGCAATGGGCACGGCTCGCTCCCATCGCCGCGGTGGGCAGGGGCCAGCAGGCATGGCCCAGCTCCTCAGGGAGCAGCAGCCAGCACTGCCCTCGCCCTCAGCCCCGCCCAAGCCATTAAGAAATTGGCTGATAGCTCAGAGCCTCAGAAGGATTTTGGGACCACACCGCTAGAAGAGGCATCTTAAGCCAACAGGATTGACTCTGCCAAGGAAAGCGGGGCCAGAGCACCCTTTATGGAGAAACCCATCTCCTAGTCGTACAGCAGGGCTTGCTGGGGATCCGTGCTTCACACCAGCACAGCATCCTGCCTCCTGCTGCAGCCTTGCAGACTTGCACCAAGATCATGCCAGGCTCCACCACTTAGAATCCAACATATTTACTGTACCACTTTTAAAAAGAGATGTGTCTGTGGTGTAAAGGAAGACAACAACTAACTCAGTGTTCATCTTTCACTGGAGTATTCTCTAATGCTCTACGATGTTACAGGAAGTTAGATTTTATCTGGCACTCTGTGTCCCTGAAAATACAGAGATTTTGGAGGGGAACTGGACGTTTTCTAGAGGTGTGCAAGAGAGCAAAAGGGGAAAGAAAGTGTCCTGAGCATCAGATGTCATCAAATGCAGCTTCCTGTGGATTTCTCCCTCTTGACAGATCAAGTTCTTTAACTGAACAGAGTGAAGACTTTCTGTTAATTCAGTGTACACCTACACAAGTTCCTCTGCTTTCCCTTTGTAGTCCTCTTCCTGAAGGTAATCTGTCTACACCATAAGAGATCTGATACCTCCCAGCAGAAACCAACAAGTTCCTGAGTTGAGCTGATAGACACACAGTCCCATTTTCTTCTGTCTCAAATTATTTTGTGAAATTTAATTACTTAATTAAGGATCTTAATTACTTTTGTGACCTTTATCCTTCTGCCAGATTTAAATAAGCTAACAAGTTAGAATGTCACTGGGACAAGGACTAGCCCAAGTGAGAGAGAGGATGCCCAAGGAGGCCAAGCAGAGGCCTTGCTTCCATAGGAAATGAGGCTGAAATGGTAATGTGGAGTTTGGTGATGTTGACAGAGAGGAGGATGGATGGCAAAGGTCTATGATTTCATAGAGCTTCAATGCATAAGGCAATGTAGTCCATTATAATCACTTCACACTAATGTGCATCCGGGAGTTGAATCCAAACAAACAGCACCTTCTGCTTCAGGGTGAGTCATTGCTTCCATCCACAGAGGGCAAGGGGAGGCTTTGAGGGCTTCCTCAGAGGCACATGCTCTGCATAGGGTATCATCCACAAAGCTCTGAGTGCAGCTCCTCCTGGTCCCTCTGAATCACAGGGCTATTTCAGTGGTGCCTAGTGGGGTGCAGGTCTTGTGGCACAAGGGTAGTGAAACTCAGTGCTTCCTGAGTGCAGTGAGATGCCAAAGCGAGGAACCAGCATTGTCTGAGTGTGCTCCACCAGTAAGATTTGCTTGGTCATTATTACTCTTGGCTGGACACTGGCCATTTCTTTGGCCTTCAAGGTGACCACTGGGCTGTGTCACAAGTTCCTCTGATCACTGCAGTCACTGGGAGTCCGTAGTCTATCTTCCTGAGAATGAGAAAACCCTTTCTGTTTACTTGTGACCTGCTTTTCAACCCTGATAAATGCTCTCTCATTTTGATAAACTCATTTATTTCTCAGAGACTTTTATAGTCATAAACTACTCCTTCTTCAGCTCTTGCTTCTTATGTACCCTGATGACTGCATGTTACCAGTCAGCAATATGCAATGGGTGCCTCAGGTATGCACATTGTGAGGTGAAGAGAATAACAAGCACTTCTGATTCATTATTCAGTTTCCATGGTAGTGAAGACAGGAGGGTGAGTCATGCACAATTTTGCACTTGTCATCCCTGGAGCAGCTACTTGCTCGTACAACTCTGGAGCTGGTAACTCTTTTCTGGAGCATCTACATGGCCATGCAACAGTGGGGATGGTAACTCCTTCTCCACCTTTCATTTTACAAGCCAGGGCTGTACAGTGCAGAGGGCCTGCATGGGTGGCTGAGGGTCCTCTGCAGGGGCACGAGATCAGGGCATTCACATGTGGCAGTTTCACAGTATTGTTAGAAGCCTGCTGAGCCCATTGCAGTGACAGTGGTCACTGGCACTGGAGGATGGACTACACGTGTTCATGGCTACATCTGCTTACAAGGAAAAAGGAACCCCCCCTGCTGCTGTTTGCCACTGTGGCCTCCCAACATCTTTTGTGGCTTGCAAGTATGCAGACCTCCATTTGGGACATTGAGAAGGGCACATATCATGCACAGTGAACTGCTGTGTCACAAAGGCTGTTTTGAGATAGCTGCTTAAGTTCACCCCAGTCCCCAAATCTGTGCAAGAGCCCAGAAATGAGGCTGTCAAAACACTCCCACACTCTTCTGTTGGTTCAAGCCAATCATAAAACTGCATTTTGAGAGTTCCATGGTTCAGGATTTGTGCCTTTATTTCCCAGAACAACCTTCACCTGTCAGAACTAGTTACTTATTTGGTCCAAAAGCAGCACATGTTGTATTTGAAAAGTGAATTAGGTAATGGCTGACTCATTAAATGCAAATATGCAATAAAGGTTCTCCTTCCTGGGCCCCACATTGCTGCCACTGAACAGAGGGTATACGAGTGGCCAACAGCTGGAAAAAAACTGAGTCTAATGGACTTGTCATTTTCACATGAGCAGCAGTGGCAAGTCCTGAATGTGTGGCTGGAGAGAGCTGAAGGGTGATGTAGTTCCAGGTTAGTGATTTCCAGGCTGATGGGCCAAATTTTGGATATCGATGTATGCAATGCAGTCTCCCCACAGAGAGGGTGGGATGTAACTCAAAAAGGACATTGGAAACAGTGGCTCATCTGGTCAGCACAGAGTAATGAGGAAGGGGGAAAAATGCAGTGTGGATGTGTATCTACATGCACATATGTACATACATGCATGCTGACAAACCAGGGAGCTGTTAGAATCATAGAGTTGTTAGGGTTGGAAGGGACCTCAAGGATCATCTAGTTATGGGCAGGGACACTTCACACTAGATCAGGCTGCATCAGGAGAAGTGTGGCTAGAAGGTCGAGGGAGGTGATTCTCCCCCTCTACTCAGCCCTGGTGAGACCCCACCTGGAGTACTGTGTCCAGTTCTGGAGCCCCTATTACAGGAGGGATGTGGAGGTGCTGGAACGTGTCCAGAGAAGGGCCACAAGGATGATCAGAGGGCTGGAGCACCTCTCCTGTGAGGACAGACTGAAGGAGTTGGGGCTGTTCAGTCTGCAGAAGAGAAGGCTCTGAGGTGACCTAATTGTGGCCTTCCAGTATCTGAAGGGGGCCTACAGGAAGGCTGGGGAAGGACTTCTCAGGATCTCAGGTAGTGATAGGACTAGGGGGAATGGAATGAAGCTGGAGGTGGGGAGATTCAGGCTAGATGTGAGGAGGAGGCTCTTCACCATGAGAGTGGTGAGACCCTGGAATGGGTTGTCCAGGGAGGTGGTCGGGGCACGGTCCCTGGGGGTGTTTAAGAGCAGGCTGGATGAGGCTCTGGCCAGCCTGATCTAGTGTGGGGTGTCCCTGCCCATGGCAGGGAGGTTGGAACTAGATGACCCTTGTGGTCCCTTCCAACCCTGAATGACACTATGATACTATGATACCACCTTCCTGGGCAACCTGTTCCAGTGCCTCAACCAGCCTCATGGGGAAGAATTTCTTCCTAACATCCAATCTGAATCTACCCATTTTTATTAGCCATGCAGGTGTTTTGGGGGCAGATGACTGTCCAGCCAGGAGGCAGCCTGGGTACTGTTTGAGATCCTGCACCATTATCATCTCACGGTTTTCAGACACAGCAGTTTGGCTTGTCCACTTGGACGGGCTAGAGATCATATGCTCCGTGTTTGGTGTCCTGTGCTCTGTCCAGCTCAGTAGGGACAAGTGAAACATTCTTGTTTGAACAGCTTTTCCAAAAACACAGAAGCTGCTGTCCCTGCGCCAGGCCTGCGGGGCCCTTCCCTACAGAGGCTGCCGGCAGCCGCGGCTGCAGCACAGCTCCTCTTCAGGGCAGGGACGAGGTGCCAGCAACAAAACACCCCCATTACCGGCTTGTCAGGCTTTGTGCAGACAGCCGGCTCCCGGCCACCGAGTGCGAGCAAGGGGGGCGATGTGAAAATCGTGACTTTAGAACAGTAGAAAGCGGCTCAGCAGAAGAAGCCGCACAGGACAGGCGCTCTGTGGCAGGGCTGGGAACTGCCGCGTCCCGGGCAGCTCGTAGCTGGCTCCACGAGCAGCCCTGTCGCCATCGTGCCTCGAGCTGACGCCGACTGCTGCCCGCTTGTGATCCACGCCAGGCTTGAGGGCCGCATCGCCCCCTCGGCTGCCAGCAACCGGCCAGCGCAGGCCTGCGGACGGCCCAGGCGGCCGCGCAGGCAGGCGGCAGCCGCGACGCACCCGGGCGCTGCCTACTGTACCCGCAGGGCAGCGGCGCCGCCTCCCCGCGCCGTGCGGGCGGCCGGGCCCCGCCAGCTGCAGGCCCTGCCCGGCCCGGCCCTGCCCCGCGGGGGGCGGCGCGGCGCGGCCCGGCGGCACGTGGTGGCGGCTCGGCCCATGTGACCGGCCCTCCCCGGCCGCCGCGGCTCAGCCCCCGCCCGGCCCGAGTCCCCGCCCGCCTCGCCCCCAGCGCAGCGCTCTCCTGCGTGCAGCAGCCCCGCACCGCAGGCAGCCGCAGCCGCCGCCGCCCCGGGACCCGGCGAAATGGTAAGAGCGGCGCGGCCGAGCGAGGAGGGCGGCGGGGGAGGCCTGCGTGGGGAGGGGTAGCGCAGCCCGGCGGGGCGCATGGCTGGGCTGAGCTGAGCAGGCCCGGCTCGGCCCGGCGCGGCCCGGCCCGGCCTCGCGGCTCCGGCGGCCATTTTAGTCTAATTTTAGCCGGGTGCGGGGGGCAGGGGCGGTGGGAGCGGCCGCGGGTTAGGAGCGGGTGGCCGGTCGGGCCGCGGCGGGGCCCCGGGCCGCCGGTTCGGGCCCGGCGGGCGGCGCAGCGCTCCCTGCGGCATCGCCCAGGCATGCGAGTGCCTGTACGTGTAAGGGGCGGGGGTCCGGCCGCTGCCGGCGGCCGGGGAGAGAGGGATTCCCGGCGGCCTTCCAGGGAAGCGGCTGCCGCGAGCCGCCGTAGTCCCGGCCCCGAGGACCGTCCGCGGCCGGCGTGGGAGCGATCGGCTGGAGGCGCCGGCGCTGCCGCAGCCGCGCTGGAGCCTGAGCCAGGGCGGCCGAGAGCGGGTCTGGAGGACGCGGGGCGCCGGACGCGCTTTCCTCGGCAGCGAACGCCGTCTCGGCGAACAAAGCCGCGAAAGGAGGCAGGCGAGCTCTCCCGGGGACAAAGCCGGCAGCTCCCAGCGAGCCGTGCACCTGCCTTCCCCAAGCAGCCTGCTCTGGCAGCGCCCTCCTCGTCAGATGCAATTGTTGGACCGAGAGCAAAGGCGCTGCAGATGAGGGGTTCCCTAAATTATCTTCTTTTTGTTGTGCTCTCGCTCCCGGTGTGTCCTGTCACTGCTTTGTTTTCTTGCCGGTTTAGGCTCAGGTTTTGAACAGTTTATGGGCCCTGGGAGAGCTGTAGACTTTGTAACTGGTATTTTCGTATGAGGGAAGAGCAACCAAATTATGCTTGGGCACCAGTACGAAATAAATTCGGGAGTTTTTGAAGCGCGGTGTAGAAGCTGACACAATGCAGAAAACATTTCTGCTGCTTGGAGAGCCTTACATCACCCAACTAAATGAGAGTCATGACAGTGCTGGATGTGAGCTGCTGCTGTAGCATTTGTTCCACTACCCCCCCCAACTTAATACTACAAACTCCTCTGTTCAGATCCCACCACCCCACCCCCCGCAAATAAGCCAACTGCATGGTAAGGTAATGGAAAACTGCTTGAGTAGTACAGTTGTCTGCCTGCTTGTCTAAAAACTGCTGTCCAGAACAACAGCAGAAGATGCTGAGATCTGCAACAAGAGAGTCCAGAATTTACACCTCCTTTATTACATCTTCTGCCCCAAGCCTGTAAAGGCTGCTCGATTTCTAGTGTGTTCAGGTTGAGCGTAGTATTTATGGGGGCAGGCAGGCAGGCTTTATCTGGCACTGTGGGCTGTCGTCTTTTCTAGGGGGTGTTAATTTTTGCTGTTTAAATTACTCCTTTGATCTCATTTTCCAGGCTTCTGGAGTTACAGTGAATGATGAAGTCATAAAGGTTTTTAATGACATGAAAGTGAGGAAATCTTCGACCCCTGAAGAGATTAAAAAAAGAAAGAAAGCTGTTCTTTTCTGCTTAAGCGATGACAAAAAACAGATAATTGTAGAGGAGTCGAAGCAGATACTGGTTGGTGACATTGGAGACACGGTGGAGGACCCCTACACAGCCTTCGTGAAGTTGCTACCTTTGAATGATTGCAGATACGCTTTGTATGATGCCACGTACGAGACAAAGGAGTCTAAGAAAGAAGACCTGGTATTTATATTCTGGTGTGTAAAACAAAAAACAAAAGCAATGCTTGCTGTTAAAATTGAATGTTCTGGAGTTAACACGAGATGACTGAATAACTGTCCTGTTGTGGTTTGTTTCTGTTCTTCTTTTCCTATCAAGGGCTCCTGAAAGCGCACCTTTAAAAAGCAAGATGATCTACGCAAGCTCTAAAGATGCCATTAAAAAGAAATTCACAGGTACAGGCCCACGCGATGTTTTTGCTCGTTAGTCACGGTGCCCTTTAGATGTCCAGCTTCTCACAAGTGCATTGTTGTGCGTCTGTCTTTCCAGGTATTAAACACGAGTGGCAAGTAAATGGTTTGGATGATATTAAGGACCGTTCAACACTTGGAGAGAAATTGGGAGGCAACGTTGTAGTTTCACTTGAAGGAAAACCCTTATAAAAAGACAGACAAGTGCCATCTGGATCTAAGGAGCTTCCATTTCTGCAGCTCGTTCAATTGGAATAGTATTAGTCTCCCCATCCCCTTCCCTCCACGAAAAAAATAAGTCCCTTTCCCCAATGCCCCTGAAGGAGATGTAATTGTTAAGCAGTCTACCAGCGATTGCCATTAGACTGTTTAATCCTGGTAGTTTTATGTAGGATCCAAGGAATGCTTTCACGTCATCCTCTTAGCCAAAAGTGACGTGGCAGGCATTCCTTGCAACGTGTACAATGAATGTGATAGTTAATGTGAATAGTCTAGCAGACAGCAAAGGGTAAGCTAATTGAATGCCTTGAAAGTATCGTCCACTGGTCGGATGGTAGACTCTATACAGTATTACTTACAGTTGCACTTGATTGCAGTTCCATGAGGCTCTTGTGCATTCATACACCTCACCTGCCTTGACAAGCCTATTTTTTGTGACATGGCAGCACACAACACTATGCATTTAAAGCACTTTTTTGTAAGATGTTTGACCCGCCCCCTCCCCCCCAAAGGAATGCCAATTCAGTTGCTGTAACTGTGTCATCAGATTATTGTAGTACCTCAGTTTTCATTCCTGTTACATGCATATCTTTATAAATGAAGTAGCTGTTACGATGCCTTTTGTTTTCCATTGAATGTACACTACTGAACAGGCGTAGAAGTTACCTGTTTACCATGTGAGTCTTGAAACACTATAAAGTTTTGTAAGACATCCGTCACGGTGGCAATTTCTGTACTGAAAAGAGCCTTAAATGGAACATTGTTGTGGTTTTTTTTTGTTTTGTTTTGTTTTGGGGTTTGTTTCTTCTTTTTTTTCTTTGAGATCAGAAAAAACACCTGGCCACGTTGCAATAAAACTTGTGGCTTATTACAGAACGTTGCCTTGTTTTCATTGGAGAATATAGTCTTTAAGTGTTTAAGCCTATTTCAGATAACTTCTGTGGAAAGTATTGTAAAGATAAGCAATCGTTAATCTCCTGTTTAAATAATTCAAGTTGGGGTTTGGTTTTTTTTTTTGGGTTTCTTTTTTTCATTCCCAATCCCAGTTTAGCTTTACAATACTTTGTGGCTCTGTTCTGATCCTTCGACAAAGGACACGATCCTAGTTTACAGTCAAAAGTAAAGAAGCTACCACCTTCTAGAGACCATTAGTGTCATGAAAAAAACACTTGTGTCAGAAATGCAAAAACGTGAAGCAATTAACCACGCAGTGTGTTTCCTACCTGAATGTTCTTAAAGTTCTACATGTCAGAGTAAAACCTTGCACAAAAAAATCTTCAGCAGCTTGCCGCCTTTTCCAGGAAGGCGGTGTGTAATGACAGTGAGGTTGCAGAATATGAAGCTGATAAATACTTTTTGTTGAGTGTGGAGCAGTTAAAATGGACCTGGTACAAGAAACAGCCCGAGTGAACTGTTCTACTTGCGAGCTTCTATGTAAATAGAACTGGAAAGTGTTTGCCACTACTGAGGCTTGCATTGGGGACATGTTTTGGCTGGGTGCCAAATAATGCTCTCCTTATAGAGAATTTGATCTGCTCTGTGTGAGCAATCCACCGTTGGCCAGAGCTATTTATGGCAAACACATGCTTTTGTATCTTGTCATCGTTATCCACAAATGGCAAAACTGGACATGATTCTCCTGGTATGCATAAAGGAGCGCTGTGAGGCAGCCGCTCGCAGCTGAACTGTACGTGCTGCTAGAAGGAATGCTCTTTACCTTCTTTTAAAGAGTTGGTAGAGTAGAACTGTGGAGCTTTTAAATGCAGGCCCTCTGTGTTCAGTCCTGTAGCCCTGCTGCAACGGGGAAGCAGGCAGTAATCAAAGACATTTTTATTCTTCCTTCCTTTTTTTCCATAGTTCAAATAACCTACTGGTACTGTGTTTAGGCTCTCTTGTCATGTAGAACTTTAAGACTTCGTTTCAGGCTTCTGGCTGTCCCTATGACTTGCACACCTCATTGTGTTAGCTGTTCTATGTAGACTAAACTTTACTAGACTTAAACTAAAAAGGCATGATGACCACTGACTTACTAAGTGTATTTAACGAGTCTCGGTTTTGTTCTACAAAACTCTCCTTTCAGGTACCTTTTAAGGTCGAGAAGTAACTTGATGGTATGCATGTTGTCTAGATTTAAAAGAACCCCACAAACCCCCACATTACCTTTTTATTCCTCAAAACCAGTCTATTCCTGATTATTCACGTTGTGTGCAAAGCCCAGTTTAATGTAACGACCTCCTTTGTGCTCTGCGTTTGACTTGAGTTCAGTCCAGTATAAACGCAATGATTCTCTTACCTGCTTATTTTTCTCTCTCCTCACAAGGTATAAATGGTTTCTTTAGAAAAATGCCAAAACTGAAAAAAAAAAAACTTGTTTTAAATTTTAATAAACCATTTGAATTTCATTGTAGACAGTGAACTCTTATTTTTTTTTTGTTGCTTTAAGCAGTACTGTGTTTAAATACATTGTTTTGTCTTCGCTGCAAACAGCCTGGAAAGATGAAGATGAAATGTTTCTCTTGTTGTTTTTTTTTCTTCAGAGTAGCTTAGGTGTTATCTTCACTCAGTCCAAGTAGATCCTGAAAATTGAAGCACAAACTGTATTTATGTTAAGATTCTTAACCAAAAACAAGTTCTGGATCCAACAGGATCAGCCTGCCTTCGGTTTGCTCTTGAAATGACTGACTGATGCGAGGTCCAATTCAGATGGCTTGCTGTAAAAAAAAAACAAACCAAACAAACACCCCCCCCCCACAAAATATTAAAAAAAAAAGGGAAAAAAAAAAGAAAAAGGAAAAAAAAAAAACCTGAACAAAACCCAAAACAATAAAAGTGCTACAGAACTGTTACTGTTTGAATTATTAAATGAATGAGAGACAGCTGGCATCTGTTCCAAAATGGTTTGTCAGCTGTTGTTTTCTGTCATTATGCAAAATGGTGAGGGCCTCATTGTGATGGAGGAGCGGAGGAAAATCCTCTCTCAAGTTGAGTGTCTTCTGTGTACCTCCGTGTAGATGTGACTTTGGGGTGTCCTGGCTTCGGTTATCGGTAAAGCAATGTCTAAATAAAAGTTTTCCTGAGAGCAGCAGCTTGTGCAGAGATGGCATTTTTCTTCTAAAACCCAGGGGTTGTTCTGTTTGATTTGGTAAATCCTGGAAGAGGTACAGACAGGCGGGGTTGATTTCTCTGGAAAGGGAAATCGGTCCCAAGACTGGGGGGGGTGAGTAGGTGATGTTTATGCTTGTGGCAATTTTTAGACATGCAAAGCTTGAATTTATATAGACTTGAGTGTAAGAACCACTCCTGGTCAGGTCATTAAATGGATTTGGAGTATGTTCAGTTAAAACCCAAAGCGTTTTAAGTGGGAGATGACTCTTGTGCACCGTTCCCTCCGAATGAGAGATGGAATGCAGCGATTGCCACAATCCAATAATAAGCTTTACTCTCTTATGCCAATTCCAGTATAAACCAAATTGTAATGTCTGCCTCTTTTTTTTTTCTTTTTTTAATTTAACTTTATTTTTAATAAACTTCTCAGTTCCCTTTAGTTTGGCGGTGGTGAGTTCTAACGACTGTAGAGTGAAACACGCGGCACTAACGGTGGATGAAAGAACATCAAATGTAGCACCTGTCTATATAAGTATTGACTTTCTTTGAAATACTTCCAATTTTGAGAACCTGGCATAAAATAAAATTAATTTAAATGTCTTCACATGTCGAGTTTTTGTTTGTGTGTGTATGTGTGGGTGCTACGCAGCACCTGCGCTCTGCCATTGTCTTTGGACTGGGCAGAGCCCAGGTGCTGCGAGAGGAGAGGTGGAGGAGTAAATGTGTTTTCCTTACAGGGTTTTGCCCGGCTCTGGAATAGGTATCAAGAAGTTTTTACTGTGTTGGTGCTGGAGGACCTTTTCCTTTCTTTTGGGTCTTGTTTTGTCCAGAAGATCAGATGCCTTTTAGTTTTAAAAAGCAAAAAGTCTGTTTAAACAGACAAGTCGTTTTTAATCCTTGGAAGAAAGGCAGCTGATGAAGTGTGTGTGTGTGTGTGTGGGGGAAAGGTGAAGAATCATGCAGATCCAAAAATGATCCTTTTGCTAGAAGTGAAAGCTCTCCTTTTAATGTAAAATTTCGTGGATCTAGGAACAGCTTAACTGAAAGAGAGTTAATTTTGTCAACAAAGCTGTCAAGAGACCGCTTCATCGGATACCCTAGAGAAGAGAGGCTTTTACTCTGCAGATGTCTTCTTAGTGTTTACCTAACAAGCTTTGGAAAGCTCTCTTTATGAAATAGTTTTTATATAAATTACTGCTTAGTTTAACAAAAATGTTCTGTTCTCACTGTATTCCTATTCTGTGCTTGTTTATACCCTACTGAATTTGGGCATTTCCCTGCCTCACCCCCCACGCTGTTAAATCCTTAACAGCTCCCATACACCTTCCTATTTCTTTTGCTGCTTGCCTATGCAATCTACTAGTAGCACCTGAAGAAAAACCAACACCCACTATAGTGAAACATGAAAGCCTTGCAGAGGAAATTCAAAGAGGTAACAATTTATGTCATTTGATAGAATTGTCTTGTTGTATTGTAAGGCTTGCAGCAAAAAAAACCCCACCAAACCCCTGTGTGCTATGGTGGAGGCACTGAAAGCATTGAACTTACTGAAAGTAAGGGGGCCTACAGGAAGGCTGGGGAAAGACTTCTTAGGATCTCAGGTAGTGATAGGACTAGGGGGAATGGAATGAAGCTGGAGGTGGGGAGATTCAGGCTAGATGTGAGGAGGAGGTTCTTCACCATGAGAGTGGGGAAGCCCTGGAATGGGTTGTCCAGGGAGGTGGTTGGGGCCCCGTCCCTGGAGGTGTTTAAGACCAGGCTGGATGAGGCTCTGTCCAGCCTGATCTAGTGTGGGGTGTCCCTGCCCGTGGCAGGGGGGTTGGAACTAGATGATCCTTGTGGTCCCTTCCAACCCTGAATGATACTATGATACTATACTATGATAATGGTGAGTATCTCATTGTAGGGCAATCTTTCTGGTGTCAGCCCTGCTTTGTAGTTACTCAGGAAAGCAATGATTGGGAAAGCAACCTGAAGGTGCTGCTGGTTATTTAAAAAGAAAAAGTTTCCGAATGTCAATTCAGATCATCAAACCAAAACAACAACACCCTCCTTCCCACCCCCCTAAACCTCAATTTCCTGCTGCTAGCTTTTTCTCTTTCTTTTTTTTTCCTTCCTTCTTGTGTGAACAGGCTTAGGAATGTGTGTGTGTGTGTAGCTGTAATCATGCCTCTCCTCTTCCACCTCTTTATTTTTAAAAACAGCTGTGTCACTGCAAATCCCTACCATCTGCCTGCCATCTCCTTTAAAGCTTTACAGACAATCTCCACTTGTACCTTTTAGTATCTATTTTCCCCCTCTCTTGTTTGTGATTGTAGGGGTTTGATTTAGTAAAACTCGATGCTGTAATATTATGCTCCTCAAAAGCTGCTTTTTTTTTTTCTCTCTCTCCATTATGCAGAAAGTTAAAAGCATCAGTTACTCTCTGGTGAGCACAGCTGCAGGGTATACACTGGCTTGAAAAAAAAAGGAGATGTGATTTTTGAGAACCAGTTTAGAGAGCCTTATTTGTGTCTGCTTCCTCTTAGTGGCAGCACTGCTTTCATCTGTGACCTTCTATTAAGGCTAATGCGAGAGCTAAGCTTTTCTTCCATCTTGGCTGCTTCATCAGAAAACTGAATGTGCATGTAGCAAACAAGGTGCAGAGAAGCAGAGGGAGGTATAGAAGGAGCAGTTTTTCTCACAGACCTGTACATCTGGCGAAGAGGGGGAGAGGGGGGGCAGAGGGAAGGCTTACAGCAAAGGATTTGCTTTTAGTTTCAGCAGGAGCTTGCAGCTGTAAAGACTGAGCTTATGTTATCTTTTGCTCTGCCTGAATGTACTGATTCCACAGTGTCAACTGTGCAATGAAATGTGAGCATACAGCTCTGTATCAGTGAAATTAGTTAACTCCTACAACTGTGAAGCCATGCTCTTGGCTGTCAGTATCATATAGGGGATGCACCTAAGCTACATTTGAACAACCCCTTAAAAATGTGTATTGTGTGATTACACTGAAGACAAGAATTAAGCTAGTACATCAGGAGTGAGGATGGTGTCATTCTTAATTAGGTGACTGCAAGTGACAAATATAATTTATGGCCATATATTATAGTCCTTAGCTCTGTTATTTAAGTGTGACTTAGAGATGAAACACTTCCCAGTCCACAGAATTCATTGCCTGCATAAATTCTTTCACGAAGCTGTAGCATAGTTTTAGCTCTTCACTGGCTACACTGATGCAGGATCTGTCACCTGAAGGTTTTTATTTTTCTGGGCTGGTGAATTGCCTTTGTAGTGCTGCATTATTCCCCTGCATCCACACTTCAAAATCGGTTCCCAGAACTCTCTTTCCAAGTAACAAGAATCTCTAAACAATATTTATTCTGTGTGACTAAAGTGGAAAGGCATCTTGTAGAACACCCATAGGAAACAAATGCATGGCATTAGCCTCTGTGGCCACTAAACATGTTTAGCCCTGAATGCCAGTTGGGCCTGTTGGGTTGTTCTGATGAGAATGTCAGCCCATCCAGGTTCATGTGCAACAGTTCCAACCTGGAAAATCAGTGAAAACAGAAAAGAACGTCCCAAGTATTCTTAGACAAAGACTTTACAAGCTGGCTGCATGCCTTGTTCACTGGTAAGGCTGAGTGAAACAGCTCCCGGGGTCACAGTGATAATCACCTTTGATTTCTTTTTTGTTACCTGCTGTGACAAAAACATCTGGCTTTGAGTCTAACCAGTTTTACAGATTAACTTCAACAGGTGCAATGGCTGGAGGTATCTTCAGGACAAGCTATATTTAGGTATATAACCTTTTGGTAATTCTGGCAGTTGTTCTGGTTTCATTATTATTTTCATTCAGTCACTTCATTGTGATTTTAACTGTCTGAAGTTCAGCACTGCCAACATAATGCTCACAACGCCTCCTAAACACCATTTCAAAGTCATCAATATTAGTAATGATGTAAACCGATTTTATTTCTGTACCCTGGTCTCAGTTTTGCAAGGAGGGAGGATGACAACCCTCTTAAAGCCAAGTGGTCTTCCACTGAGCTTCTGACTGAGCACATGCCATAAATCTTCATGACAAGGTTGAAAAAGTGTTGGAACATCCACATGAGAGTGGTTTACTTTCCTTCATTGCAGAGCTAGATAAACTTCCTGCCCTAGGATACGTTGAGGTTACTGTGAACCTCAACCCTTCTAAACCATTTCACATCCTTTTTCACTCTGAATAGAATCATAGAATGGTTTAGGTTGGAAGGAACCAAGATCATCTAGTTCCAAACCCCTTGCTATGGGCAGGGACACCTTTTACTAGACCAGGCTGCTCAAAGCCCCATTCATCTGTCCTTGAATGCTTCCAGGGAGAGGGTATCCACCATTCCTCTGGGCAGCCTGTTCCAATGCCTCACCACTCTGACAGTGAAGAATTTCCTACTTACATCTAACCTAAATCTAGTCTCTTTTTCAGTTTAAAGTCATTACCTCTTGTCCTATCATGACATGCCCTTTTAGAGTCCCTTTCCAGCTTCCTGTAGGCCCCCATACTGTAACTATGCTATCAGGTTTCCCTGAAGCCTTCTCTTCTCCAGGCTGAACAACAATAGAAAGGGCAGAGTGCAATTATAGCTTTTTCTCTTGGTCATACAGTCAGCCATCTCAGCTATGAAATTTAATTTTTTCCCAATTACCAGAAGGGAGAAAAGAATTCCTCTCACAGCACTGAAGCAGTTGCCCTAATAGTGAAATGCAGAGTTGAGGCATTCCCAGTAGACAGCTTTGTGCACACCAGATTCAAGAAGCACGTGGCTCTGTGTTTATCTGCAGCTCTCCTCTGCACAGAGCAATAGTGATACCTCAAAGTATATTTAACATCTTCATAACTTCAGAATCTTACTTTAACAGCTTTAATTTGGAAATCTACTACCTAACATCCAGGAAATGGAATAAGAGGCTTTTATATTTCTGCTGTAAATACTTTCTGTCTAGATATTTAAGGAACCTGCAATTTCCTGCCTTTACCTCTCTTTTCCACCCCACCCCTTTTTTTCCCCCTTACAAATGGTGTTAATAATCAGTTTTTCTGCTGTAAGAGCAAATTGTGGGTAGTTGAGAAGAGTTATTTCCCTTTGCATCAGCACCTTAGGTTGTGTGCAAATACAAGCTTTCCCTTTTTTTCCTTAAAACAGTGTTTGGATCATATTCAGTGGCTAATGGAGAAGAACACAGGCTTTTTCTTCAGTCACATTTTACAGCATTAGTATGAACATGCCCATATTTTTTTGAGGTATGAGATAAAAGCCTTTAATTACTAAAGGACATATTTGAGGGGGGGAGGAAATTAGTAACTTCTTTAAGCTTGTATTTTTCTCTGCTAAAAGGGTTTTATGCTGTAAGTTGCCCGTGCAGATCTCTCCTTTCTCTTTTGTTAGTTACTTGGTTTTGGTGTCCTCACGCTCCCCACACTGCATCATGTTTTTGTGTAATACAGACTGGATGAAACTGTTATCAAAGGAAGGAGGCATTATGTATAGAAAATATACAGCTACTCCAGGAAAGAGTAAACTGTTTGCTTGACCCAATTTTGTAGAGCTGTTCCTTTCCACGGGGATGTAATCGCAGTCAAGGAAAAGGGACAAATGGGCTTGCTGAGAGTATTTAGGAGCACTCAGTGGGAATGAGATTATTAATGGAGTGCTTAATCCTGAAATAATCAGAGGCCATCTCATCAACCAGGCACCAGCATTTGAGAGAGATGAATATTCTCAATACTTTATGATATTAGCCTGAGATAATTTTCCATTGTTATAAACTTGGAGCTCTCTGGATAAATATAGAATGGAATATTTATACTTGTGACGAATGTTTAGATGTTTTCACATGTGTAATGTTTTTTAAAAGATGATTCATAACTAGTGGAAATGTAGTTCTTCAGTGTCTTATAAGGGGTTGAAAATGAAAGGTTATAGAAACAAACAGTGCACTTAATGTATTTGGGATAATGCTGTCAGGCTTGCTTTCCCCATCTGTTTGGCACAGTGTGAAAGACTACAAAGGAAGGGCGTTGTGGTGCCATAGTATCTCTCATCACTGAAATGCATTCAATGGTAGTGAAGTTTCAAGTCATGTTGTATGCAAAGACAACTTACTCTCAGATCAGAATCTGTCATTTCCCCAGACAGTAACACTTGGTTCCCTTTGAACAGGTATAAGCGTCCTGGCCTGTCTTCGTTTCCTTAAAGAGGAAAATGACAACATGGAGTGTTTCCCCTCCCTTTGACTTGCTTTGTGTCTCGCTTCTCCTCCAAAGCCGTTTCTCCCTCATGCAGAAATTACTCACCTGCTTTCTCCAATCCTTTTGTTTATTTCAGTTACCTTAGTTTCACCTCATCACCATCCTTCTCACTCCCTGCTAGCTTTGATTCTCCTCTGATCCTTCTCCCTCCAATCAGCAGCATGCTCAGTCTTTATCACAAACAACCTGGCCTGCATTAGGAACAGTGTGGCCAGCAGGAGCAGGGAGGTCATTCTGCCCCTGTACTCTGCACTGGTTAGGCCACACCTCGAGTACTGTGTCCAGTTCTGGGCCCCTCAGTTTAGGAAGGATGTTGACTTGCTGGAACGAGTCCAGAGAAGGGCAACGAAGTTAGTGAGGGGCTTGGAATACAAGCCCTATGAGGAGAGACTGAGGGAGCTGGGGCTGCTTAGCCTGGAGAAGAGGAGACTCAGGGGTGACCTTATTGCTCTCTACAACTACCTGAAGGGGGGTTGTAAACAGGCAGAGGTTGGTCTCTTCTCCCAGGCAGCCAGCACCAGAACAAGAGGACACAGTCTCAGGCTGCGCCAGGGGAAGTTCAGGCTGGAGGTCAGGAGGAAGTTTCACACAGAGTGATTGCCCATTGGAATGAGCTGCCTGGGGAGGTGGTGGAGTCGCCCTCACTGGAGGTGTTCAGGAGGAGACTTGACAGGGTGCTTGGTTACATGGGTTAGTTGATTAGGTGGTGTTGGGTGATAGGTTGGACGCGATGATCTTGAAGGTCTCTTCCAACCTGGTTTATTCTATTCTATTCTAAAAAAAATAAACAAGAGCAAACAAGAAAAAGAACCAAACTTTTGATCCATTTACCAGTTTACCTTCTTTAAAATTGGTTCAAAAGTTAAAAAAAAAAGCAAAGCAAAACTTGGCTACATCTTAGCAAAGTGACAAAGAGTTTGCAATAATCTCTCAATGTGTTTGAATGGTTCCATTCCTCTCATGGAGGAGAGGAAATCCAGGCTCCACCATTTAGCTGTGGAATTGCTGTGTTGGGTTATTTTATGCTTTTCTCAGTGCCAGAAGCCCAAAGTCTCATTTGTTTTTTTTTGCAATCATTAAAACATCTGGTTTCAGCTGTGACCTTCCACAGAAAGGATAAGTACTTACAGTGTGGGTGTCCTAGTTTTGCTGGGACAGAAGCCTAGACCAGCTACGGGCTGCAGGTGTATCCCAGACAATAATCATCAGCTGAGTATAAAGGGGGAAGTTTGCTGAGGAGGAGGAGTGTGGGATGTGTTGCTGCTTGGTCTCTTCCTGATCATTCCTCTTCCTTCTCTTGGAGACTGCTTTCCTGTTTATTGAGACCACTGGGCTGAGTATAACTTTCTATACTTTATATTTGCATTGGTATTAGTTTGGCTGTTTCATTAAACCTCTTTTCATTTCAGCCCTCAGGTCTTCTCTCCTTTTCCCAGGAGAGGATCACTGGGTGATAAAGCCACTGCTATAGTTTAGCCCCAGTTATGGGTTAAATAAGGACCTTGAGGAGATGCTATAGATGCACAAATTTGTGGCATATTGAAAACTGAAGCTGTAGGAATGGTATGAAAACAAACTGTGCATCAACAGAGAGAGCCCAAAGTTAATTGGATGGCTCATTGGTTGAGACTTCATAGTCAAGCCAAGAAAATCTCTGTATTCTAAAATGTACAGAAAGCTGCCACAAGGATTACAGGCATGATTACTGAATTTACATGTACAGGATATATTTTTTTATATCTATTAAAAATATATATAAAACACACCTTTATATATATATTAATATATATGTTCTAATATATATCTTTTAATATAGAATTTATATTTTTATATATATATATATATATATAAAAAAGAAGACCCAAAGCAGCCTTTTAATAGTCAGGAGTTCTATTGTTATAAGATCTTTCAAGAGTTTTAAACTGCTTCCTTTTCTGAAGCCTCTTGTAATGCTTAATTCATCTCCTTGAGCTTTCCCCTGCAGCCTCAAGCAGCAGAAACTGAAGGCACTGCAGTGAGTATTTCTTTCCTCTTCCTGATCTTAAAAAAAGACAAAAAGTGTGTGATGAAGAGCTGTATGAAGCAGGCCATCTGAGGGTGCTGTTTGACAACACAAGGAAGACAACTGAATGAGACGTGGGTTGAGAGGGGGATTCCTGCAGAAGCTGGGCTGAACGTTCCCCCTCTTTTTCTCCTGCTGCCTCACCAGGCAGTGAATTTAGGCATCTACACTTCTCACTTATTTTGGGAAAGGTTTTGTTGCTTTGTTGGCTTTTTCTTTTTTCATGTTTAGGAAGGCACCATGCCTGAAATGTTTCAAATGTTTCTGAGAATTGCCTCAGTCTTTGGTAGTTCAGCCGATGGTATGCAGGGTGTCTGTGGAGGGGCTGAACTTCCTTTGTGTTTATGACAGCCACTGCATGTTGCTCTGTGCATTTCCAGGCAACACTGGACTATTGTATTCCATACAGCTTGTACAGCAAGTCCAGCTCTTCCAGCTAGAGTTGGATGCTCTCCAAATGCATATTACACAGCAGATAGCATAGAATCACCCAGGTTGGAAGGGGCCTCTAAAGGTCATATAGTCCAACCCCCTTGTAGCTAGCAGGGATATCCTCAACTAGATCAGGTCACCCAGAGTCCTTTTGAGCCTCACCTTGAATATCTCCAGGGATATCTCAACCACCTCTCTGGGCAGCCTGTTCCAGTACTCAGCCACCCTCGTTGTAAAGAACTTTTTCCTAACATCCAGTCTAAATCTTCTCTTCTCTGACTTCAAATTTGTGCACTTAGATTTAACACAGACCAGAAGCATCAGATGTTTGGGTCTCTGGCAGGTAGTGAATGATGACAGTCATATGGTTCTTTGCTAGCAAAACTGGGGGGAAAAAAATGGAAAGGCTGATGGTCACTTGCATCTCAGCTTCTTGTCTAGTATGTACTTTAAACTGCATACTTTCCAGTATTCTGACTCCTGTAGATTTATACAGCAGTGGTGAAATTTAGTCCATCCAATCTCAGCTGCTGATAATGCCACAGGGGACACGTAAAGGCATTGTAATGTATAACTTCAGATAAAACCTAGAGTTAAGCTGTATCAGACTTGCCCATGCCAGACACCAGCTCTTGCTTCCTTTAAAAAAATCTTTTTCACAGTGTTCTGGTCACCCTCCCCCTATGAAGATTTGTGATATGAATTAACTGAATTCCTCAGATTCTGAAGTCCTGACTGCAAGCATTTCAGAGTCTGGGAGTTGTGCCATGCCCATACTGTTCCTAAGGGTGTAGTCAAGCATGCTCTGTTCTTAGAGCTTTGAATATCCAAGGGCCAGCACTTCTTTAGGCTTGAGGTGAGGAGAAAGTTCTTCACAAAGAGAGTGAGTGCCTATTGGAATGGGCTGCCCAGGGAGGTGGTGGAGTCATCATCCCTGGAGGTGTTCAAGAGGGGATTGGACGTGGCACTTGGTGCCATGGTTTAGTAGTCATGAGGTCTTGGGTGACAGGTTGGACTTGATGACCTTTGAGGTCTCTTCCAACCTTATTGATTCTACGATTCTGCGAAGTTTGGGGTTTGCTTTGGTTGTTGAGACAAACTTTGGTCAGCTTCAGCTTTCTGTTAACGTTCCAGTATCTTAAGGAGGCCTACAAGAAACCTGGTGAGGGACTTTTTAGGGTGTCAGGTAATGATAGGACGAGGGGGAATGGAGCAAAACTAGAAGTGGGTAGATTCAGATTGGATGTTAGGAAGAAATTCTTCACCATGAGGGTGGTGAGATGCTGGAATGGGTAGAAGCCTCATCCCTGGAGATTTTAAGGCCAGGCTGGTTCTGGGCAACCTGCTCTAGTGTGAGGTGTCCCTGCCCATGGCAGGCAGTTGGAACTAGATGATCCTTGAGGTCCCTTCCAACCCTAACAATTCTATGATTCAATTCTATGATTCCAGGGGAATTGTGTCTGTGGTGGTTTGAGTGGAAAAGTGAAGTATGAGTTTACCACAGACCAGCTAGAAAACAAGAATGATAGGCAAAGTAGCTCACCTGATGTGCATTTGGAATTCAAGCAGTGCATGTGTGTCCTATGTATAGATGAAGTTAGTGGGTTGGGTTTTTTTTTGTCAGGATTGGTGTAATCCTGGAATAATTAGGGCTAGCTTCTTTAAACTCAGTGGAAGTTGGAAATGCTTAATACAAGTTAATTAGTGTCTGGAATCATTAGAATAATATGGCAGCAGAGGAGTACACTGGGGGTACAGTACATGAAGACAAATATTTCATCAGTGTTACGTGGCTTTCACTCCAACCACTTGCAATTGCCAGCTATCAAGTCAGATTGCCTTCCCACCTATTTTTTTCCCCCCAGTTTAGCAAGTTCACATTAAATTTATTATTTTTTTTCCCATTTTGCTTGTCTGATGGTGAACTCCCAGAACCCTGCTTCCACATTTTGAAACCTTCACATTACAGCCCAAATATATTTGTGGACATTTTATTTTGCACCTACTTCAGTAGCCTTCTCATTTCCCTTTTTTAAGTAAATCTCCTGATGTTATATTCTTTTTTTATTTGTTCATGCCAAGATTTTTCTGGCAAGGTAGCCCTCTTCATCCCCTCAGTTCTCCTACCAGCGCCTCTTGGTACCTGGTTCGGTTTGAATCTATCTTTCCTGAGCTTGTTTGGCCAGGCCTTATCAGTACATGTTATAATGATAGTAATGCATTGCCTTTTCTGCATTGCTTCTTCCATTAAAGTTTGGTATGTATCATGAGACTGATACATCTGCTTCTTTCTCTTCTCTTTCCCCATGCTTGTAGAAATTTACTTTGGCCCCTAAGAACACCACTTTGCATTATTTGCTATGCAATTCCATCCTGTTTCTTTTGTTGCAGCCCTCAAGGTCATGAAAGTCTTTCTGCATGATACTCCTTCTTCTGTATCAGTAGTACCTTCCTGATTTGTGTTGTCAGTAGATTTCATTAGGTCATTTACTTCTGATTTTGGTGTGTGTGTGCCAAGGTCACTATCGAGAAAATTAAATAAGATTGTTCCCAGAGTGAATCTAGGAAACTCCATTAATAATTCCCTTTTCTCCTGACAGAAGGCTCTTCTTCAGTCAGTTCTTTATATGCTTTACAATTCATATACTCATCTTGATTTTCATTTTAATTAATGTTATACAAAAGACATTCAGAAGTCCAGCTAGTTTGGATGATCAGAGGGCTGGAGCACCTCTCCTATGAGGACAGACTGAAAGTATCACAGTATAACTAAGGTTGGAAGAGACCTCGAGGATCATCGAGTCCAACCTATCAACACAGACCTCATGACTAGACCATGGCACCAAGTGCCACGTCCAATCTCCTCTTGAACACCTCCAGGGATGGTGACTCCACCACCTCCCTGGGCAGCACATTCCAATGATGAATGACTCTCTCGGTGAAGAACTTCCTCCTCACCTCGAGCCTAAACTTCCCCTGGCACAGCTTGAGACTGTGTCCCCTTGTTCTGGTGCTGGTTGCCTGGGAGAAGAGAGTTGGGGCTGTTCAGTCTGGAGAAAAGAAGGCTCTGAGGTGACCTTATTGTGGCCTTCCAGTATCTGAAGGGGGCCTACAAGAAGGCTGGGGAGGGACGACTTAGGATCTCAGGTGGTGATAGGACTAGGGGGAATGGAATGAAGCTGGAGGTGGGGAGATTCAGGCTGGATGTGAGGAGGAAGTTTTTCCACCATGAGAGTGGTGAAGCCCTGGAATGGGTTGTCCAGGGAGGTGGTTGAGGCCCCGTCCCTGGAGGTGTTTAAGACTGGATGAGGCTCTGGCCAGACTGCTCTAGTGTGGGGTGTCCCTGCCCATGGCAGGGGGGTTGGAACTAGATGATCCTTGTGGTCCCTTCCAACCCTGACTGAAACTATGATTCTAGTTTTGGTGTAGTGTCTGTTTCTGTAAAGAACAGGCAATACTTTTATGTAAATCAATAATATTTTCTTTTAAATCAAGCACATCAAGACTAATTTCTCAGTAAGTGGATGTTTTTATCCCACTTCAATACTCAATAATGTGCTGCCCAGGGAGGTGGTGGAGTTGCCATCACTGGAGGCCATTAAGAAAAGATTGGATGTGGCACTTGGTGGCATGGTTTAGCTGATGTGGTGGTGTGTGGCCATAGGCTGGATTTGAGGAATGCAGAGGTCCTTTCCAGCCTCAATAATTCTGTGATCCCCCTTTATGTTGAATTATGTTTTCCTTTCAAGTGTGTCATAAAATCCTGATCATTATTCAGCTCAGACATACATGCTTGGGCAGCTGCCTACTTCACTTACTCCCTTTCTTAAAAATTAATAGTAAGAGAGTATCTCACTTTTAGCAAAATATTAATTCAATTAAGACCCAAATATTTGGTACTTCATTCAAAATGAAAATGCTAAGATTTAGAGCAAACTAAGCAATTTCTCCCCCCTCCCCCCAATACTTATAAAATGGTGCCTCAGAAACTTACCAAAGAGGGGAAATATGAACACAATGAAGCAGCTGTAAACTTCATAGTGGGTGGCATTCACAAATTCTATAAGCATTATTTAGCCAACTTTCAGCTCTGGTGCATGCTGTTGCTTCACTGTGAAGCCCCTATATGGTAGCCTTGTTGCCCAATATGACTCAGTAGCTGGCAGCACTTCAGACTAAGCCATGATGATGCACTTCCTTAAAATAAATTCAAACATTGATATGCTTTGGATTCAGAATCAGGTGTGAACTGCAGGTGATCTGAAGAGGAGGGGATTAAAAGAATTGCTAGAAAGCTAGTAGGGGACTTTGTAAATGTGTAAATGGAACAAAGAGCCTGACTGAACCTTGCTTGCTGCTGTTATTTGCTTTGGCTCTTCACAAAGCTTATGCACGTCACGCACAATCATCTCTCAGGCAGACAAAACACGTTATGATTCATGTAGAAGTCAGAGCCCTGCATACCTCAGGGCATTGGTTCAGAATCATTGCAGAGGCAAGAGCATCACCTAATGAATTGCCAATATGACATTTTTTTTGCTGTCCTTTCCCATAAGGTACAGACTTGGTGTAACTCAATTCCACTGTACTTGCAGGATTTGATACAGCATTGTACCACTACAGCACACTGGGGTGTTTTATGGGGCAGAAATGATTGTGCATTCAAAGAGAAAATAGTTATGGTTAAGCAAAAGTTGTAGCTGTTGGTGGCTCAGAGGTGATTTGGTGGCTGCATGACTGCAAGACTGGATGACACAAAGTGCAGAGCTGAGGAAGGTCAGCCCAGGTAAGAGGGGGACTCCATTGCCAGAGTGTATTACTGAAATTCCTCAGTCTTCAGTGTTGCAGCTGGGTGACTACATGGAGATGTAAAGGAAGAAATACAGCAAAGAAATTCTCTTTCTATGAGATGAGAAAGGCAAAATTTAACCTGAAACTTATTTGGTGCATTTGCAATTGGGCCCTACACCGGTGCCCACCTTTGTCCTAAAGATTCTCTGGGCGGGGAAATTTCAAAGTGCAGGTTCCAAGAATAGCACTGCCTTAAATGGTGAGAAATGAGCTGCAAGGCAGGTTTGGTAGATCTGAAGGCTTTGTTCAGCCACTTAGTCATAGCTGCCCCCTCAAGTGAGAAAGAACAAAAGGAATTTTTTGTGAGAAGGTGGGACTAGAGCAAAATACAGTGATCTGAAACTGTATGGGCCCTTTGTGTTTTACAAAGGAAGCAGAGGTAAAAGATTTCCCATTGTGGTGTATTACCAAATTACTAGGGCAAATAAATTGTACATAATAATCTTGACTTCAGGTAATCAGCAAAGCTCCATTGACTTTAATGGAAAAAAACATTGATTTGCACTCTCAGATGAGCTGAGTGGAAGGAGGTACCTTCCTGTCTCGCTCATGTGGGTAATCTCCCTGAAATAATTCTCCAAAGTAAAGATTATTAAGGGCTTGTGCTTCTGTTGTAGGTCTGTTCTGCAGGTCCTTACACTTTCAGTGCCAAAGCCCTCTTTACCAGCCCTAGTGCACGCAGGGTGCAAAGAACCCACTCCAGAGAAGGGGCTGAATTTATTCCTTTTTTTTTCCCCCTGTCCTGGATAAGGATGCCTCACCAGTCCTGTGCCACAGCTTCCTGCTCTATTCCTGGTTTGTATTGCTTTGTGAATGTGTACAGTGTCCACCACAGGGGCAGAGAACTAGGAGAAGCCTGGAAATTCAGCAGCAATGAACAAGACACTGAACCCCCTGCCTTTTGCATGGAGTTAAACACCACCCTGATAGAAGACTTTCTGATGCCAAAGTTACTCAAAATATTGGCAGGATTTGGCCCTGTGTGTCACAATTGCTATTGTGTACAGAACCATACACAGCAATTGTGATCACATAGCTGACCTTCCCAAACCCATGTTCCAGATTTGGTTTTGTACCTTGGGAAAGAGAGAAATTGATCCCAGTGGGAAGATTGGGAGCATTTCCTCTGCTCATTCCCATTGCTTAGTTCTCACTTGCAGAGCCATCCATATATAACCTGCATTCCCTTCAGCCACATGTAGAACTCTCAGGCAGGTTCACCTGCTCCACCCACTCAGATCCAAAAATCTGTAAGTCAAAAGGCACATGTGTGGAAAAAGAAAAAGCAAAGGCAAAGCCCCACTGCTTTCCTTTCTTCTCTCTGCCATACATTGACCAGCTGGGACAAAAAGTGTCTGTAACAGTGCTCAGTTCTTCTCTAAAGACCTGCTCCTGGACCTGCTCCTGAACATTACAAGCTGATCACCTGCAGTACAGGTTAGTGTCTCAAATGCTGAACATTTCAGTTTGCCACACTACAGCACAAGGCTCATTTGCTCTCAAATACAGAATTACAGCTCTCATTTCACCTAGAGAGCTATAACCTCTCATAATATCATATCTTTGCCTTTACTGTGGAGCTATTGCAACTCAATAAAGGGCTAATGGAGATGCAAATGCTATTCCATTAGCTTTCATTCCAGATTATAGCCTGGCTAGAGGCTAATGTGTAAGTCTTTATGTTATCTGTTGCCATGCATGCTATGTGCAGACCCCTGTTGTGATGGAAACTATCCCAGCTGAATTTGTGCTGAGACAGCCTCTGTGCATTTCCTTGATAGCATGTTCTGTCCATCAGTGAAAACCACCACACTACTCTAAACCACCACAGCAGGAGCCTCATGACGTTTTCCTGGTCTCCCTCCTGGGTTGCTTTACTGTAATGTAGATGTGGGTTTCTCGTTGCTGAAGTGCAGGTTGAAAGAATCCATTAGTAATGCCACAGAGGTTTCCTGGTTGGTTTAAGCCAGTCTAAAACTGCACTGCTGCTGAAAAGCAGGGTGCTACCCTTCATACTGTCCCTACACTCCTATCATCCTGTCTCAAGTGAGCTGGCTAGGCTGTGACCCTGCAAGAAAACTGGGTGACTTGGGTCAGGTCTCTCATCTGTCTGCCATTGGGGCTGTACTGAGGCAATGCTGGAATGTCAATGGGCACAGGGGAAAGTGTGACTTCACTTCCAACAGCAGCATGACCTTTGAGCTTCATCCAAACTGCACTCTCTGGTTGTTTCACGTTGAGCATCTCCAGATCTGAAAAGATGGCCTGATAAACCAGGTGGAACTGGCCTGTCTGGAAGCATGGGCTGCAGCTCTAGAGCTGTCAGTCACTGTGTGGGAATCAGTTATTCAGGGTAGCTATTAGGAATGCTCTGCACATCCTGGCAGTTTTGTAGTGAGCACCATTAGTCAAGTCAAGCTGTCTCAGGAGATGTTAACTCGAAAGCAGACAGCTGGAAGTCAAACTGCAGTGAAGCCTAACAGTGAGTGCTTTGTGTGGCTGCATCTTAGCCCATGCCTCTTACTGCAGCTGGCTATCCAAGTTAACCAAGGCAATTTACAATAAGCAAGCATCTGCATCTCTGTAGCTGTTAAGTCAGGAAAAGAGAATCAAGAGGGTAATAGGCTTGGCCAGCCAAGGTCTATGTAGCCTGATTCTACTTTTTTGTTTCCTGACTACCCCTCAAGTCAGTCACAAAGCCTCTGGCTCTGAAGATACTATACAGAAAGGAGCACATCTGGATGCAGCATAAAATTCTTGGGGTTTTGTTGTTTGGGTTTCTTTTAGGCTGGACCACTGGGCAAGCAGGCATTTGAGACTGTGAAGAAAACACAGGATGTGTCTTAGGGTAGCTGCTCCCTTGCAACTCTGCTGTAATATGAGAGTCACAAGAGATTCACCTGGAGATGAAAGCAGCTTTGGTTTTGAGTCAGACATTATCATGTTTGGAGAGCTGCCCCAGGCCATTACATAATGCCTTGGCTGATTGTTGTTTTAACGCTGGTTGATGACATCTACCAAACTCTGCTTTTTCTCTGGTAAACCTATATCAGAGGCAGGGGTGGTGATCTTTTTTTATTGGCTTATCTTTGCTCATTTTAAATGAGACCCATTTGGTCAGAAAGTCTTCAGGATGCTGGTCAGGTAAGGCTCACCTGATCTGTGTATCACACCTCAAGTTGTGCCAGGGGAAGTTTAGGCTGGAGGTGAGGAGAAAGTTCTTCACCAAGCGAGTCGTTCATCATTGGAATGTGCTGCCCAGGGAGGTGGTGGAGTCACCGTCCCTGGAGGTGTTCAAGAGGGGATTGGACGTGGCACTTGGTGCCATGGTCTGGTCATGAGGTCTGTGGTGACAGGTTGGACTTGATGATCCTTGAGGTCTTTTCCAACCTTAGTGATACTGTGAGACTGTGTAGAAAGACAAAAGACACTTGGCTGATACTTGGTGAGCTTCTGAATACTGCATCAAGCAGAGCAGGCTAGTAGCCATCCTAATATCTCATGCTGCAAGTGATTGTCTAATGCTGCTTATAGGACATACTAGAAGACATCCAAGGTTTTCAGGGGAGGGAACTCAGTTGAGTGTGTCTATCTGCCAGACATGAAGGAGGGCAATGATAAATTCAAGTAACCAATAAGCCAGAGAGCAGCACATTAGAACACAAGAGTGAATGTAAGACTGGGAGTAAGAAGAAACAAAATGGAATAAGCTGGGACTGCTCACAGAGAGGACCTGAAGGCTTGGGAGTGAAGGTAGAGGCACCATTTTGCAATGAGCAGGACAGAACACACAGCTGCCCTTAGGCAAGACCAGAGGAAATGGGGGCACAGAATGGGTTGGTCTAGCCAAGAGAAAAAAAGAAACAGGTTGCAAGGAGAATGAAGTTAGGAAGGAAAAACTCTAAGTATTATTGAAATAAAAAAAGAGAGAGAGAGGGGAAAATGACTGGAAAGCAAATGAAGAAGTATTAGGAGAAAGGGAAATAAGATAACAGGGAGCAAAAGACAAAGAATAGTGAGAAATAGTGCCAAACAATAGGTATCTACTGAATTAGGCAGAAAGTGTCATTCAGCCTGTCCTGGCAAAATCAGCAGCATTGTTCAGTCCTTCCTGCTACCCATTATTGTACCACTGACAAGACATGACAAGAGCTGCTTTGTCTGCCCTGCCTGGTGCTGCTCTGCTGGGGCAGAACTGGCCTTTGAGAAGTGTCATGTATGAGGTCACTGTTAGCAAATCTGCTTTTTATCCCTCTTGGTCACACTTCTATCAACAAGACATTACTTATACTGAGGGGTTTTTTGTTTTGTTTGTTTGTTTGTTTGTTTTTCCTGAATCTGTTTTACTACTCCCTATCCCTGACAAGAACCATCAGTGCTAGCCTTGATGAAAGCACTAGTGTACATGGCCTTCTGGTTTTTCTACCTCATCAACATCTGATGTGAAGAGAGTAGTGAGACTGGTTCAGAGAGGACTCCCATAATGCCCCTACCATTGCAGTTACTGGTTGATAAAGTTAAGAGGCTGATACCTCCAAGAATTCCTATTGCCCTCCACAACCCAAGGATTAAACCAGGCAGCTCTAAATCCCTGTGAGGAGAGGATGAGGGAGTGGGGTTGTTTAGCCTGGAGGAGTCTCAAGGGAGACCTTATTGTGGTCTACAACTACCTGAAGGGAGGTTGTAGCCAGGTAAGGGTTGATCTCTTCTCCCAGGCAACCAGTAGCAGAACAAGAGGACACAGTCTCAAGCTGTGCCAGAGGAGGTTTAGGCTGGATGTTAGGAAGAAATTCTTCACAGAAAGAGTGATTGGCCATTAGAATGTGCTGCCCAGGGAGGTCGTGGAGTCACCATCACTGGAAGTGTTCAAAAAGAGACTGGATGAGGCACTTGAAGCCATGGTTTAGTTGTCCTGAGGTGTTAGGTATTAGGTAAGAGGTTGGACTTGATGATCTCTGAGGTCTTTTCCAAACTGGTTGATTCTGTGATTCTTGAAGATTAAAAAATCTGAGAAGCAACATGAAAAAAGTTTCTGTTTCTGTCATAATAATACATTCTGTTACAATAATTTAAAGAATTTTGTGCCAGTACTTGGTGCAAGTAAAACCCTTAGTTGGGAGCAAAGGTGAGGCCCAAAACTCTGACTTTCTCTTAAAGAAAGACATATTAAGAATTGAAAAGAGTGGAAAAAAAAGGGATTCTCTCAGAATATTCTCTGAAGTGCTCCATATTTCAGCTGATTTATAAAGAAGAAGGAATTGGAGTTTAGGAAAAGATGAGAGTTCAATGGCTTTAATTCCTGAGTAGGCAGCTGAAATGCTGATCAATCTGTGAGTTTATAAATATTTCTATGCACCCCTACGTGCCCACAAGCTCTTTCCTAGACAATCCTATAGGAAGTATGGGAGATGTAGTCTTTTTGTGCATCCATTTGCAATGAAGTACTTGTGCAGAGCAATGATTGCCTACAATCTGTTACAGAATTAAGATAATTAAGATCATAATAATATGCAATCCAAAGAAGAAAAATAAAACAACCAACAACTCCCAAACCTTCAAAAGCCTCAGGGCTCAGAATAAGTGATTTTTATTTCTATTTACTGGGTAATATATTCTCTCCCTTACAGCTTCCTGGCACCAGTTCATGGTGCTGTTGAAATCTTTAGATAGCTCAACTTTCTGCCCTGCTATAGCTGTGTGTGAGATAAATCACAAAGTGATTTGTGGCAAAGACAGAATGCCATGTAAATGGGGTTTGAAAAGGCAAAAAGGAAAAAAACCCTGCTTCTTTCCTAGGGAAGAAGTGTGCTGAATTGCATTACAATGTATATGCATACATAGCAGCAGCATCTGGCACAAGGAGGGCAGGATATTTTTTGAACTGCAGAATGAGCCTTTTCAGGGTCCCTGCAGCCTGAATAGAAACCCACACATCCTTATTATTTGCATATGGCCCCATTATGCTTTGGAATTCACAGAAGTCTGAGAAACAGACTTTTGGGGTTTCTCTTTCTGATGGAAATTATTAATCTTCAGCATGGCTAGAAGTTACTAGGCACAGTGTACTAAGATATATTTCACTTTCTTCTCTAGAATATGATAATTCCCCCCCCCCCCCCTTCTGTTCTTTTAATCCTACATCTTACATCCTCTTTGTGTTCCTGAAGGAATATGATCAGTTTGATAGCAATTTTTTACTGCAAGCCGATCTATCTCCAGAACAGGTAAAAAGCTTCTGTGGCTAACTGAGACTTTAAGGCTGGGTTTATAACAAGATTTTGAAGCCTTTCTTTCAGCCTTAACCTTCTGAAAACATTACACTTGAAAGCCCTAGTTTGCCACAGGAATGAAAGGTAAATATGATTCATCTTTTTAATATGTAATTATCTGCTCTGCCACCAAAAAAAAGGGGGGCAAAAAAAAAAAAGGCCTTGCAATACAATTTAATGATATGATTCCTTAATATAGTTTCAGTTAGCAGCAGTGGAGAAAATGTAAATGAAGTATGTAAGGGAACAAAATATTTTCATCTCAAAGATGAAACAAAAGGAGGAATCAATGTGGCACTGAGATACACAAAAGCTGCTCCTGATGACCGTGGTTTGTCTGCAGGATGTTGTACTTAAGCTCCACGTGAACAATACCTGAGGTTGCTTGAAGGAAACTGAGAGCAATTATGTTTAGAGAGGGAAGTCAAGAGACTGCTCAGAAGAGGAAAGCTCATGAAGAAGAGTTCCTCACACTTAAAAAAAATGTATAAAATCAGCTACTGAAATATCAGAACTACAGCACTTGCATACACCAAATGCTTGCATTCATTGAATCATTCCATGATCAGTCATACAGTACAGGACATGACACCATGGAGCGGAGAGTCTTCATATTTCTGTAATGATTCCCTGATAACAGCCAAATATTTCTTGAACTACGTGGCTTCCAGGTTTCCAGAGAAATCACCCTCGAACACAAAGGAAATGTTGATGGAGTAAACCTGGGCCGAAAATCATTCCTAAAAATACGTATATAGCACCATCTACTGATGTGTTTCAGTCTGTGCAGGGGGGTGCTTGTTGAACATCTGAAGACCTATCCATGGGTTAAGACAGTGCCCCACTTGTCCCCAGACTGGAGCTGGATTGGTGCCTCTTTCTACTTATGGCTCTGTAAACTAAAAACCAGCCAACCAAACCTACTATCAATTACCTCAATTAAGGTAAAATTACACCAAGAGCTTAGCAGCTAAAAATAAAATAAAGCACACTAACCAAACAGAAGAAAACAAGGGGGAAAAGGCAAGTAGAACAAGATAAAAATTGAGTAGCTGAGTGAGTTGAAGCACTGGAGTTCCAGAGGAAAAGTGAGATGTTGTTGGTAAAGGGTTAGGGAATAATTGGCAAAGGGAGTAATTTCTCAAGATGTCATTTGAGAGCCCCAAGGCTTTCCTTTTTTTCTGGTTTTAAGCTCCCACATCCTCCTCTGGGCCATCTACACAGTTTACCAGAGTCAATGCCACTCCCCTGACAAAATGGATTTTCCTTCTTATCCCATGTAATTTTCCTGCTGCTGAGACAGGCTGACTGTGCTTGCTGAAGACTAGAGCTGGTGGAAAGCAGAGAGTGAAGTGTGTGGAGATGGAAGGAAAGAATGTGATGGTGCTAAAGGCTGACAGATTGCCTCAATTACAACGTGTAATTTCATTTTTGCTGGGTTACATTTAATTCTTTGACCTGGTTTATCACTATTCTGTGGACATAATAATGCTTGTAAACAACTAAGATGGAAACTCCTTAGATGGAGCCATCAAAGGAATGTGATCCTGCACCCTCAGAGCAGGCTTATTAAACTGAGTCTTGACAGAACGCTGGGAAGAGGTAGTGCTCTCCTCCCAGCTACTAGCTAGGGTGTACCATGGCATTTACAATCTGTCTTTCAGCCACACTGAAGCAGAACTACCTGAAAGGACATTGTGGAGAGGCTGGTGCTGGTGTCTTCTCCCAGGTAATTAGTGATAGAACAAGAAGGAATGACCTCAAGATATGATTGGGTAGGTTTAGACTGAACAGTAGGAAAAAACCTTTCAGGGAAAAGAGTAGTCAGGCATTGGAATGTGCTGCTCAGGGAGGTGGTTGAGTCACCAGCCCTGGATGTGTTTAAAGGTGGTTTGGATGTGGTGACTGGGGATCTGGTTTAGGAGGTGAACCTTGGAGAGTAGGGTTATCAATAGGACTTGCTGATCCTGAGGGTCTTTTCCAACTGTAATGTTTCTGATAATGTGAAATGATGTGCAGCAAGCATTGCTCTGCCAGTGGGGAGGTGCATTGGGGACAAAAATAGGGCAAGACCGAGAACAAAGCTGATCAGGGCAGGATGAAAGATTAGTATCATGGGCAATATTGCTGCTTAGCAGTTTCAGTATCATTTGGTACACAGCATCTTCAGAGCTCCAGTACTGCTGTTGCTTGAGGATACGTCCCTCATGTGCCTCCAAAACATGACTGGAGTGCTCCCATAGCTACACTAGAAAGATATACAACTGTGTTTTATGTAGTCATCCTACCAGACTCGTACCAATCAGCCTGACTACTTAAGCTGTCCCCTGGAAGAGAATTGCCTATTATTTGTGAAGCCTTCAGTCTTTGGGGAGGATGTTTGTTCCTACAGGAATCTATTAAGAATCTAAAAAAATCCCCAGAACTTCATTCTGCCACTGATTTCAATTTTCCCAGAAAAACAGATGTTTACTAGGTGGAGTGATAGTGTGGTGCTGAGCCCAGACTGTGCACTGAACAGGATGCTAAGGCATGCAGAATCAGCTCCCCCTGTGACTTTCTCTTTACCCCTCCAGCATAACAAGGCTGGTGTTTAAATAAGAGGTCACATACTCTTTCTCAGTATCTTGTAAAATATTCATACTTCTCTTGAGCAGTCAGTACTTTGGATGATGTGGCATGCCTCTGTGTCAAGAAGAGACTGGATACAGGAAAACTGTTTAAAAGCCAGCTTTTAAAATTAGGTACAAAATGCACACTCAAAGGCCTCTTCCTGTAGCCATACTAAGAACAATTTCCCAGAGGTAACTTCCATTTCTGAATTCCAAAGCACACTTCTAAGCAGTGCAGAGCTCAGAAAGCATTCTCTTCACTTGAAGTTGTTAGAGATGCCTTCTCAAGGTGTATTTTCCTGATGGGCCTAAGCCTCCTCTAAATCCACGCTGCTACTGTGGCAATCAGTGATCCTGTCCCACTAGTGCAACTTATGGGCTTGGCTGGATTATGGACCTGACTCAAACTAATCGTTTGCTGCAAAATTAATCAATGCCCTCATCTGTCTGACTGTACGCCCATAGCAGCAGCAATGTCCGCACCTGCCACCATCTCTCAGCAACTGCACACACTTGGATTGGTTTGTGATGATCTTGAAACCCCACCCGGAGGTTGTTCCTTGGCAGTTCTAGCTCTGATTCACAGAAAAATGCTATCTCGGGCACGTACTCCCTACCCTCCGCGCTTATATTCGTTTTAGCCCACGGATGCTGATGTTTTCCAGCGTTATCAAAGGGGCTTTTAACGGCTCCTTTCTCCGTCTGAGTGAACGGCGGTTAGCAACCTTAGTCACCCAACTGCCCATAAATCAAAGACGTGCGATAAACCACTTCATTCCTAGCACCGCGCAGTTGCATAGGCCCGTTCCACACGCACACGCTTGCAAAAATTAACCCAGGGAAGGGCTGGCGCTGCGAAGCCCACGGAGAGAGCAGGACAGCACGAAAGCCACCGGGCGCGCCAACAGCCGGGGACGGCGGCGGTTCCGCCCGCTCGGCACGTTCTAAGGGGCTCCGTACGCCTGCTCTCAGCGCGGCCAAGCACTCGGCATTTCAAACGCATCGACAAAACCGCTCTGGGTTTGCGAAACGCGCGCAGCAAGCATCCACCACCGAGCCGCGGCTGCAGGTCGAACGGCAGCCTCTCGGTGCTCGCCCAGACCCGCCGGCAAGCCCCGGGAGCCGCAGCACGGGCCAACCACACCCACAGAGGAAGGGGAAATCCCAGGCGGCGGCGCCGCACGCGGCCGTGGCCACGGCCTCCGCGGGCGGCTTCCCCACCCCTAGCCGCGGAGAGCCCGGCTGCCCCTCGCGCCCTCCCGTCAACGGCCACCGGCATCGCGCGGGGCGGCGGAGGGGCGGGGAGCTAGGCGCGCGCGGCCCGCGCCCTCCGCTCCCTCGCGAGAGGTGCAGGCCGCCGCCGCCGCCGCCGCCGCCCCGCGCGCCCCGCCCCGCCCCCGCGCGCCGCAGCTCCGCCTCGCCGCTGGGCTCCGGGCGGGCCGGCGGGCGCGGAGCGCTGCTAGCAGCCATGATGGTGGGTCTTGAGGCGGCCGCGGTGCCGGGGCGGGGCGGGCGTGTGCGGCCGGGTCGCTAACCTGTGCGCTTTGTCTCCCCCCCCCCCCAACCCTTCCTGCTGCCGGCTGTGCCCCTTGGCGCCCCTCCGGCCCGCTCCGCCTCCTCCTCTTCGTCCCTAGCAGGAAGGCTCGGACGACGGCCCAGATTTTCTGTCTGAGGAAGACCGAGGTGTAAGTGCCGCGGGGAGGCGTTAGGGACCCCGGCGCCCCGGGGTTGGGGTGAGTGGGGGAGGGTAGGGTTGGCCGACTCCTTCGGGGGGCCTCCAGCTGTCGCCTGGCCCCAGCCCGCTGCGTGGGTACCGGAGGGACGCGGGATGCCGGGGGGCGGCGGGCCGCTAGGGTTCGGGGCGTTTGTCTGCCGGGATCTGCTGGCTTGGAAATGGCACAACCTCCCTCTGAAATTAGTGTCTGCCTGCCTGCCTGTATGTTGTGCCTTGAATTCTTCATTGTTCAGCTGCTCAAGTTTTGGAAGGGCTCTGATTTTTTTTATGATTTTTTTTTTTAATAGCTTGAAGAGATTGTGTGTGTTGCTAGAGATTCATATTTTCTCTGTGTGTCCTTCCTTCCCTCCTCTGATACGTGCCTCCCTCCTCCCGCACACACCCAGGTTGTACTGTGGCCCTGACCAGGTTGACCAGCCTTGTGGAGAGCACTAGGTTCCATCTTCAATCCTGAGCCAGGGCCTAAGTGGGATCGTCCTGCCCTCTCTCTTCTCTTAGTGCCCTAGAGACTCCTGTGCATAACAATGGGGCGTTTACATTGCTGCATAATAAACTGTCTGTTTGAAAAGAAGTTCTGTTGTTGAGACATGATGCCACAATTCTGTGTCTCACTGAGGAAAACCTTTTTTTCTATGCCTGGCTGTTTCTGGCCTCCATCTCTCTTCTGACTGCTGCATCCATCTCTCTTTAACTTGCCTGCCTTGCTGAATCAACAGATCAGCTAATCTAGTATAACTTACTCAGAATGATTACCCCTGTCGGTTAGCATCATGAGAGACTGACTCTAAACAAGCTAGGACAGCAGCTTCTGGGTTGCTGAGGTTACCTTGGCTGTGGCTGGTTATTAAAATGGCTGCATCCAGTATAATACTGAAAAACCCCAAACACTATGTTTGTATCCCTTTTATCGTCCATGCCATTCTGAACTGTCAAGTATAATGTTAAGTACCAAGTGATTTTTTGACTGTATGCATGTGGCAGGAATTCACTGCACTTCATGTTTCAGTTTATGACCAGGAATTTTAAAAGGAATTGTAGGTTGTAGTTGGCCAGTTCTGGTCACTGTAGGTCTTTTACCTTTAATTAGGCAGCTACCTTAATAAGAATGCTAGATAAAAAAAGAGAGAAGGTGGAAGTTGTTGTCCTCTTGAGTGTCTTCAGAACAAGGACTGAAGAACTTCTTAATTTTGTAGTTGTGCTTTACATAGGCTGTGCCTGGTATTTAGGAACAGGCACTGAAGTGCACAATTAAGTTGTCTTTATCTGAAGGTGCAGGTAGAACATAACAATGCAGATCTGATCTCGTGTCGAACTTGTTTGTTTGGTTATTAGTTTTCCCTCTAAGGCTACAGGTAGTCAGAGTTCACAAGGTAATTCAAAAGCCTTAAGAAATCTCTCAGCTGTCTCGTTTGTGCTGTTGGACAACTTGCATCATCTCACTTGGCCAAGTGCAGTCCCTTTTTTTTTTTTGCCTTTCCTCCCCCATCTTCCTCCAGCACAGAGCAATTAAACCAGATCAGTGTCCTCCTCCTTTCCCTGTTTTTCTACCTTTCTATTTTCAATCACTGTTGTCTTAATTTGTTTTTCATTGCTGTGTGAATCCTGGGGTTAAAACACAGGTTATCTGCACAATTTTGATTATGATACAGAAAATCTAATCAAAACCAATGCTGACAGTCTGTTCCTGAGTGGGTTTGCTGTGCTTTAATCTTCAAAACCATAGCTGTTTTTTCCCCCCTTAGTAGCAGTAGTGAAAACAAACAGCTTTTCATGAAGTGTTTCCCTCATTCTGATTTCTCACCTTCCTCTGGGATTAAAAAGATACGTAGGTCAAGCCTTTATTTTAAAGCATGGATGGCAACTTCTGGTTAGAGTAATTGAGCTTTTAGTTTTGATCTCGGTACTCTCTAGAATTCAGACATTGCTATGACAACTGTACTTTTAACTCTCCAGAGTCATGCTACATCATTTACTACAGTTGTGTTAGGTTTAATGTGGAGTTGATGGGTTAAAAAGAGGGCTGGAAGTCCTACTGGTGCCACATAGAACAATAATTCTCAGACAATTGTGCTAAACTCTATGGAGCCTCTGTAAAACAGCACTGAGAATCATCTTAGAGGAAGTAGCAGTGGGTGGTCTGTAGAAGGAACTTATTATAAATGGTCTGCATAAAATGAACTTGTGGGAATTGCTTCTCTAAACCTAACTTAGGAAGATATGATTGAATTTGCTTGGAGGAACTCGGTTCCTGTGGGGAGTTACTTGTGCTCTCTCTAAATGTAAACAAATAGGTGCTTTGAAAGGTGGTATAGAATTGCTTTACTAGTACTGGCTTGTGTATCTTGTACCTATATAAACTTTGGCCTACTTGCCTAGTGCCATTGTCTACTCATTTGGGGGAAATGAACTATCCCTTAGATCAGGTCTGCTAGAAACTTAGTGCCGTGATGATACTTTCTGAACTTTTGTTGTAAAAGTATCGTTTGTTTCCTTTGCTCTGTGTATTCATCTGCCTGTAAGGAACCCACTGAAGAAAGACTCCTTTTTCTCTAGGGCTTTTGGAAGAGCTTAGAATATAGAAGCTACTGTTGTTAACGGCTGACCTTGCCTAGGAATGCTAGGTTTGATTGTTTCTGTTGTCCCTACCAGCTTCCTTCCATTAGCATTTGAAGTTTAATTGATCCTTTAGCCAGAGCTTAGGTGCTAAATCCTCTCATTGCATTGTGTTCTCTTTTAGTACTGTAACTCCCTTAGCCCTTCCTTTGGCTTCTGGTATTTTCTAGACCCTTTGAATAAAAGAGGGACTTTCTTGGTATAGCATAGGAAAGCAGGTAAATTAGGTTAGCTTTTATCCAGCCTGGATGTAGAACGTTTATACAAGCATAAATTTAATATACTATGTTGCATGTTAGACTGGGGAGGAGGTGGGGTGAGATACAAAGGGACTATATCCTCCCTTTCTGTATTTTCTAGCATTCAAGGTACTTTCAGTTTTCATCCAAATCTGGTTTTGTAGCTTATTTCTTCTTCCCATTTCTCCTTACTTCATGCCTAGAAACCCATGTATTAATAGCAATTTTCTTTTGGAAGTAACGATGAAGATGTGGCTTAAGTTTGTTGTGTGATGATGATGGTTGTGATTATAATTCCCAGTACTGCCATGTGAACCATAGTGTCACATGAATACATTTTGAAGTGCTTCAACTTTCTGATTGTCTTTGACACCTTTCATAAAAGCTTCATTACCATTGCAGATGAAAACATTCCCTGTTGGCAGTCAGGCTACACAGCATAATTTAACATATGATTAAACTCTTCCAAACTGTTACAAACTTAACTTGCTATACATCCAACAAATAGTCCTGTGCAGTTGTATGTCGTGAGTGAAGTTGTGATATTTAAGTAGTTGTTTTTTTCAGTTCAGGTAAGCATTTTGTTTCTAAAGTTGAGCAGTCTATGTGCCCAGGATGTGCAGCACTAGAGACCAAATGTGCATTAGTGACTAACTTGAATTGTAGAATTTTGGTTTGCACTGTTCTCCTGAATTGTAGGTTTTTGTGCTGTACCATTCTTTCATTTTTCTATTTTTTAATGGAGGAAATTAGTAGAAAATTCTGTGACTTGTGGAAGACTTACAAAACTAGTTGGGATAGTCCAGATCATTTGCAGAGATTATTCTGTGTATTAAGGTATTGGAGGAAAAAACAATACTCCAGATGGTGTAACCACTAAAAACTGAAGAATGTGGTGTCATGACATGAGGCAGACACTGGTATGTCAGATTCTATTTTTCTTTCCTAAATTAGGTGTTAAGCACTTAGGAAACTCTGTAGGAGCTAAGAGATTCTGCCTCTCAGAAGTGATCTGCCATGGATTGTTGCATGATAACGTGCCATTGTGTGAGGCAGTGACCCCCTAAACCTTGGGAAAGCAAAACAGAAAGCAATGCCTGAATCACATGCGCGAATGTGTGCAGTGGTTTTAATGATTTCCAACTTTGCAGTAAGGAAAAAAAATACTACTGTTTGTGTAATAGTTATTGAGCTGTTTTGCTAGCCTGGCAGAATGCAGCAGACTGCGTGATTTTGGTTTACTTTAATACACCAGTTCTAAGATAAATTGGTCTGCGTAAGCAGCAAAGTTGTCCATTCATTGAGGTTAACAAGAAAGCCAGAGTGGGTGCTGACCGTTGTGACTTAAGGATTAAGATAAGTGGTAGAAAACAAGATGTGGCAGTTGATGCTTCTCTCCTAGTGCTGTTCCAGTGCCTTGCAGCGTTACCTTGAAAGTCTCCCGAGTAACCTTTGTACTGTGTGAGGCCGACACTTTAAAGTGTTTTCGTGCTTGAGTACAGACTTCAAAATGCAACCTGAAAAATTTTGTGAGGATAAAGTCTGCATCTCTGTATGGTAGAACATTTTTATACTGTAGAATGTGGTATTTCTAAGGGGGGGCAGGAAAAATCCACTAGCATCAAAGAAAAGAGTAAAAAAAAAATTGAGGCTCAGAGCGTGATGTTGAAATATTTTTTTGACAGTGTGATTAGAGAACGTTTGAAGGTTGGGCTTAAGTACTTGTGAGGATTGTCTGGTTGTCTGTTGATTGTGATGATTAAATTGTTATGGGACAAATTGGTCTAGAACAAGGGTGAAAGGGGAATTTCCAGTTGGGATCTAGATGAAGTTAGTTTCACCAGTACTGGTCATGGTGTCATAGTATCAGTCAGGGTTGGAAGGGACCACAAGGATCAGCTAGTTCCAACTCCCCTGCCATGGGCAGGGACACCCCACACTAGATCAGGCTGACCAGAGCCTTGTCCAGCCTGGTCTTAAACACCTCCAGGGACGGGGCCTCGACCACATCCCTGGACAACCCATTCCAGTGCTTCCCCACTCTCATGGTGAGGAACTTCCTCCTCACATGCATTCTGAGTCTCCCCACCTCCAGCTTCATTCCATTCCCCCTAGTCCTATCACTACCTGAGATCCTAAGTCGTCCCTCCCCAGCCTTCTTGTAGGCCCCCTTCAGATACTGGAAGGCCACAATTAGGTCCCCTCGGAGCCTTCTCTTCTGCAGACTGAACAGCCCCAACTCCTTCAGTCTGTCCTCATAGGAGAGGTGCTCCAGCCCTGTGATCATCCTTGTGGCCCTTCTCTGGACATGCTCCAGCATGTCCATATCCCTCTTGTAATAGGGGCTCCAGAACTGGACGCAATACTCCAGGTGGGGTCTCACCAGGGCTGAGTAGAGGGGGAGGATCACCTCCCTTGACCTGCTGGCCACACTGCTCCTCATGCAGCCCAGGATCTGATTGGCTTTGCGGGCTGCAAGTGCGCACTGTTGAAGCCTTTGGTCCAGTTACTGACAAATGTTGCAGTGCTCAGATAATCTTCCAATTTTTCTGTATTTGATCATAGTCTTGTTTTCTTTTCAACATGACTTTGGAGCTTTTTTGTGAGAGAGCTCAAACTTTGTCTTGTGGAAAACGAGAAGTGCATTCATTGTACTCTTGCCATTTCTTCTGCTGATTTTTGAGGAGATTGAAATCCTGCGTTTGGGGTTTGGGTTTTTTTAAGCTTTTTCATTGTATCATGGGAAATGTGAAACGAAAGCATGTGAGAAAACAAGATCTTTTAGTAGCTCTTTGAAATACAGGACCACTTTTCTCCTTAATGTTTTAACTTTTGTAATTACTTTTACAAGCACATTGACATAGAACAGATTGTAGATTAGGAGGATAGGAAGTTGAAAGAAAAATGAGGAGGAAAAACCTACCAAATTTGCTGCTGTTTGTCATTGCTGTTTGTCCCTGGGGAGGGACTTCTCAGGATATCAGGTAGTGATAGGGCTAGGGGGAATGGAATGAAGCTGGAGGTGGGGAGATTCAGGCTGGACATGAGGAGGAAGTTCTTCACTGTGAGAGTGGTGAAGCCCTGGAATGGGTTGTCCAGGGAAGTGGTTGAGGCCCCATCCCTATTTAAGACCAGGCTGGACGAGGCTCTGGCCAGCCTGCTCTAGTGTGGGGTGTCCCTGCCCATGGCAGGGGGGTTGGAACTAGCTGATCCTTGTGGTCCCTTCCAACCCTGACTGATACTGATACTATGAATGTCTTGAGCATCTCAATTACTGGCAAGTTAGCAATATACAGAAATGAAAAGCACTAACAAGCATGGTAAATAAAATTATTTGTGTGATTGTTGGTGCCATGAAACAGAACTCTGGAATTTCTTTTTCTGCTAGAAAGAATCTTTTGATGTTGGGTGTTTTTGTAATGTGTCCTTAGTGTGCTAAGGATGTTCAGTGTTGCAGAATCAGGGCTATTCTCAAGGGAAGAGTAAGGGAAATAGGTATATATTTTTAAATTAAATAGATTTTTTTTCTTTCTTTAGCTTAGACAAATAAATGTAGATCTTCAGACTGATGCTGCTCTGCAAGTGGATATCTCAGACGCACTCAGTGAGAGGGACAAAGTGAAATTCACTGTCCATACAAAGGTAAGTGCCTGAGTTTGTATGCTGAGCATTCTTCTTAATTACATAGAAAAGAAAGTTTGCTTGAACTGTTCATTGAATCAAGTGTAGCACAATCCAAAGGAAATGAGAAAGTAGCATTGGCCCATGTTTAAGAGACTGTGTAGCTGCAGTGCTTAAGAAAAAGATGACTAAAAATATGAGGTTACAAAACTTCACAAAGAAAATGTAACATCCATTTTTTGGTACTGATACATTGCCACACCAGTCCCATGTTTATTAATTGTCCTATTGGAGGTGGTGGAGTCACCATCACTGGAGGTGTTCAGGAGGAGACTTGATAGGGTGCTTGGTGGCATGGTTTAGTTGATTGGGTGGTGTTGGATGATAGGTTGGACGTGATGATCTTGAAGGTCTCTTCCAACTTGGTTTATTCTATTCTGTTTGCAGGTAGAACCTCTAATATACCTCAGTATTCTTCAGTATAGCTTTTTTATTAGATTAGTTATGGTTTCAGATTCTAAACATACAATTCATGATGGAATTGCCTTGAAGGATCATTTTTATTAGCCACTTGTTAATGAGTTTTCTTAATCTTTTTACATTTGGGTGTTTATTGATCGCTGAATAAGTTGAGGCTGAGTAAAATTTCTGGAGATACTTAGTTCCATTTGCACCCTGGCTCATACCATTAAATTGGGGTGAAGCACGTTGTTAAGGACTTGTCCATTTGGGTTCTGAGAGTGGAGACTCTGCAACCCCTTTGGGCAGCTCATTCCAATCAATTGTTGCCCTAATTAAGAAGGGGTAATTATTGCTGTACAAACTTCTTACTTTGATAATTCCCCTATTATTGCAGGGATATTTTTGTTGTTCCTTCAAAGTGTGCTTCATGTAATAAAGTTTGTTGGCGTTTTGGGTGTGTGTAGTTTGTTTTTGTTTCATCATTCCTCTCTTCCTTTTCACCTTCTAGAGTTCCTTACCAAATTTCAAGCAAAATGAATTTTCTGTTGTGCGGCAACATGAAGAGTTCATTTGGCTTCATGATTCTTTTGTTGAGAACGAGGACTACGCTGGCTATATTGTAAGTGTTACAGCTCTTTTGGTTTAGGGGCACTGTTTTCTTTGAGCTCTCTCAAAAGTGTCTTGTGACTGTTTTTAAGTGCAGTTGAAATGGCAGATGTTCCTTCCTTCTCAAATCAAATCAGTTGCTTTAATGCCTCATTTTATGCAGTTACTCGTAGTTAATGGTTGAAGCAAAGTTACTGCAGTTGTTACACTTTGTTGTCTTTCACTCCTAAGGAGTGAGTAGTTTAAACACTTATCCAAGCAGGTTTTAAGTCCACCATGTTAAGTGTGGGAGATAGGTGAACTATATAACTCGATGGTATTGTTTTTGCCATTTAATGTTTAACTTAGTTATAAGTTTCATGTTGCTTTTGTTTTAGCTGGGATAGCAGAGTGCAGTAGCTGAGCTCCAGTAATTAGACTTTTCCATTTTTCAGTATGGAAGGTCAGAATGATTTTACTGTAATCCAGTTGAAGGGGAAAATACCAATGCCAATACGTGGCTCAGTTGGTAGTGCATAAGTCCCTTAATGGGAAGGTCGTGAGTTCAAGCCTGCAGTGGGCAGTAGTGTCCTCCCTACTCTAGTCATGAGGTCTGTGGTGACAGGTTGAACTCGATGATCTTTGAGGTCTCTTCCAACCTTAGTGATACTGAATACTGAATAGAAATATAGAGAACCTTAATATACTTAAGTTTAGAAGTTTGTTTCAGGCCTGTGGGGAATAGAGATCCTAAAATAGTCACCTTATGATGTTGCTTATTAAAAGTGATTGCTGCTATTCATACTTTTAATTATGGTTATGTATATTTGACATCTTGGTGTGAAAGTTAAGTATTTGTTTTTCCTTTGTGTGTGTGTCTACTGATTAAAGAAGTGAGCATGTATTTTGAAGTGGACTACTGTGATGAATATAATCTATCATGCTATCCTTGAGCTAGTCTTATTTTAGTCAAAACAGCTACTTGAGACTAGACCCTCAATTTGGTACTACTTTCAGGCAGTTGACTGCATAGTTGCTAGAGTTTTCTGTTTTGTAATGCATTAATGTAATGGGCCAATATTGATGAACTCAAATTTAAGCTTTGTTCTCTGTCCCTTTACCAACAACAATTCAGGATTAGTTTGCAGTGTTTTCTTTTTCAGGGTTAATAGACTATATTAGAAGATGAACCCAGAGACTTCTTTACTGTGTGCTTTCTTGCTTCAAGAGACGTATCTTTAATGTCAGCAGTACTGCAATAAAGAGCTAGTGTCTGCAAACAATATGGAATGGGTTTTTTAGCTTAAAGTTTTGTGGAGTTATGAATGGGTGGTGTGAAAACAGTTCTGGATAATTTTTTTCTTCTTTGAACAAGAAATAATGCTTACCAAAGAAGTTAGAACTCAAAATCATTGTTTTGTATTTAGTTCTGTTTCAATTCATTGTCATGGGAAAGCTAAGTGTTACTTGGTTTCTGTTAGACTTGAGCTACTGAAGCCATTAGTTAATACTTTAGTAATCTTCAAGGACACTTGGCTAAAAGTGGTATAGTAATACAGCATGGGAATACAACTTGTGAATGAGAGACTTTATCCATAAATGCTCTAATGAATCATGAAAGAGGAAGCCACATATTAAAAAGCTTCAGGCAGTCTACAGTTCCTGTACTGAGTGGATGTTTTTTTGACTGAGAGGATGAGCAATTAAACCCTGCCCCTGATTCAATTCCAGATTCCACCAGCACCCCCCAGGCCTGACTTTGATGCCTCAAGGGAGAAACTGCAGAAACTCGGGGAAGGGGAAGGATCAATGACTAAAGAAGAATTCACCAAGATGAAACAAGAACTGGAAGCGTATGTAGATTTCATTACTACTTGGTTTTTCAATACATATTGTCTCCCTCAACTTCTAAAGCTGTTTGCTGTCCCATGTTTCTGATTTCACTGTAATGATTCTCTCTAAGATACAGACTTGGGAGTCCAGGTGCTACATAATCAGGGTTATCTTGGTGATCATGATCAGAGCCATTAGGAAAATTGTAGAAATACTTCAGTGGAAGATCTGAAATCAAACCAAAACCCAACAGCTTGTTAATGAGCATTGTTTTAGAAGGAAAAAATGATAGTTGGATCCTCTTCTTCACAGAACACCTGCAAAGGGAGGAGGTAGCCTCTGTCTTTTTCAGTTGTGTTGTTCCACATTTTATAAGCATAACAAGACTAAGGTTTTTATACATGTAGTGACTGCATGTCGTTGGCACTGTAAACAGATGCCAATCTCCTGTTCCCCAAGAAATATGGAGACTACTAGAAGATACTTTTTTTTCCACACCTTTTTTTTTTAACACAAGGAGAATATACTTGCTGAAAAGAGTATTTTCCTTTACTGTGAATTTTAGTGTGTGCTGAAATATGTTCTCTAAGGCTTTTTGTTCCATATTGAGTTACACAGTGAAGTTTCGCCTTGCTTCATCCACTTTCCTTATCATGCATTCACTTCTTTGATCTTTTTCCTGTCATTGGTTTCAGTTTTCAAGTGTATATTTACGCTGCTTCTAGACTGCTTCTATCAAGAGCTCTGAATTGGCAAGAAAAGTACATAGAACTCTTAGAACTGCTGCTTTCTCTTCGAACTTCAGCTGCTGTGAGCAAATGTCTTAAAAAGCTCTGTATTAGTGTTACATACAGCATAACTTATAGCAGAGTAGATATACACTTCCTGTGCAGAAAACTGGAAATTAGCAAAACACTATAGATTTTAAAGAATCTGTGGTTTTCCAGCGGCCCTGATCATGATTCTCTTGTGGTCTGGTTAGGGGTTGGATAACACAGAAAACTTTGGGTTTCTTCTACTGCCACCTCCATCCTCTGCATCCTCCTTTTTTGTCTTCACTGAATGACTACTACTCTCACTGAGATCAAACATCTCCCAACACTGACCCTGCTGGTTTGCTGGTATGTAAATCTTAACCTCCTTGCCCATAGTGGAAGCAAAAGTGTTGATTATCATTTCACCATCTGACCTCAGAATGGGGAAAAGAGCCCCCCCCTCATTTTCAGACACATTACATGTTACTAATTGAATTTGCAAAACAAAATGAATTCTAGCAAACTTACCTTGGTAAGAATGCCTTAAAGGAATGCTTTAAAGTTAAGTTGTCTGAACTGGACAACTATGCATTTGTCACAGTTAAACAAATTAATCTTTTTTGGTTGTACCTATCAAATACAGCACTGAATTTCACTTTTAGAACCACTATGAAGCAAGACATCCATGTAAGCTTTGACCCAAAAAGGCTAGATGCTTTAACATGGAATAAAAAGGCTTGCTGTCTAAACCTCTTACAAAACTACATGAATGTTTAAATAAGTAAGGAGGGTGCAAATAGGCAAGGGGATGGAGATGGGGAGGAAGGAATTTACACATCAGCTACACGGTGCCTAGTGACTGTAGTCTATCTCAATTTCTTGATGTTTGGGGAGTTGGGGAAAGGACAATTAAAGATGATCACACTTTCAGCAAATCAGTCTGTGTTAGCTAGCCATAAAAATTAGAAGGTGTTTGTTGAGTCTTCATTAAAAGTCTCTCTGTAATATGTTAGGGCTTCCAATTTCCCAGTAGAATTAACATTACAATATTGATGTATACATATATGAAATATTGGAGTCGTGACCTCTTCTGTATCAGCTTATAATTTGGTATCTTTACTGAGGATCTCTAAAATCTTCTCACTAGACTAATCTCAAGCTTAATTGCTTCCTGTGAAATTCTTAAGGTCTGTCTTGTTTTTCTGTTTGCAGTGAGTATTTGGCAATATTCAAGAAGACAGTTGCAATGCATGAAGTGTTTTTGTGTCGCGTGGCAGCACATCCTATTTTGAGAAAGGATTTAAATTTCCATGTGTTCTTGGAATATAATCAGGATGTGAGTATTGAAAACTGAGTTGCTGGCAAGGAAAAAATCAAGATGTACTTTTATGGTAGGATGGAAAATTGATTAAGAGGGCTTTACCTCCTGAAGCAAATTGCATCAGTTCCTTCATACCAGGCATATTTGTATTTTAGAAGTTAAAAATTAACTTAGTCTGTAGGAATTCGTTTTCTTGCCACCTGGGGAACCAGATGCACCATGTGCTCTAGCCTCAGCATCCAAAATATTAATGGGAATCCAATATGTTTTGGATTATAAAGATTAGCTTTTGCTGGGGATTTCATTTGAAGTTCCAATTGTCTGTTCTTTGGGGTGGGTTTTTTGGTTTGGTTTGTGGGTTTTTCGGTGGGGAAGGATGATGCAACAAAGATGGAATGCTGATTTCCAGGATTTGGAACCATGGTTTAAAACAAACCTAGAGAAGTTTTTCAGTGAAATGTTCTGAAAACTAAAACCTCCTTGTTAGGAATGTAAGTGACAGCTTGGTTATTTTTTTCTAGATATTGGGCTACTGTGGCTATGTTACATACTGAGTTGCTCTCTACTTTTGAGTTAATGGAGAGGAGCAGATGTTAGTCAGAGGGTAGAAGGGCTCTGCAGAGGGACCTTGACTGACTGGACAGATGGGTGGAGTCCAATGGGATGTCATTCAACAAGTCCAAGTGCCAGGTGCTGCTCTTTGGCCACGGCAACCCCATGCAGAGCTACAGGCTGGGGTCAGAGTGGCTGGAGAGCTGCCAAACAGAGAGCACCTGGGGGTGCTGATTGACAGCCGCCTGAATATGAGCCAGCAGTGTGCCCAGGTGGCCAAGAAGGCCAATGGCATCCTGGCCTGCATTAGGAATAGTGTAGCCAGCAGGAGCAGGGAGGTCATTGTGCCCCTGTACTCTGCAATGGTTAGGCCGCACCTTGAGTCCTGTGTCCAGTTCTGGGCCCCTCAGTTTAAGAAGGACATTGAGACACTTGAGCGTGTCCAGAGAAGGGCAACAAAGCTGGGGAGAGGCCTTGAGCACAAGCCCTGTGAGGAGAGGCTGAGGGAGCTGGGATTGTTTAGCCTGGAGAAGAGGAGGCTCAGGGGAGACCTCATTGCCCTCTGCAACTACCTGAAAGGTGGTTGTAGCCAGGAAGGGGTTGGCCTCTTCTCCCAGGCAACCAGCACCAGAACAAGGGGACACAGTCTCAAGATGTGCCAGGGGAAGTTTAGGCTTGAGGTGAGGAGAAAGTTCTTCACTGAGAGAACCAGGGAGGTGGTGGAGTCACCATCCCTGGAGATGTTCAAGAGGGGATTGGACGTGGCACTTGGTGCCGTGGTCTAGTCATGAGGTCTGTGGTGACAGGTTGGCCTCGATGATCCTCGAGATCTCTTCCAACCTTGGCGATACTGTGATACTGTCTTTCTGGATTCATAGTAACTCTTTGGTGTTACCACCTTAGGCTTGCATTTCAAAAGCCAGGCTTTAGGCCTGTCCTCATTTCAAAGAGCAAAGCCTGAGCAGCACTGGGTTGTTTTTTCCCTTTTCTTTGTTTTCATGGGGACTTTGAGTTTCTTATTGCATCAGTTGGTCATGGGATGTTTTTCACGTGTTGTTCTTCAGTTATTGGAACATACTGGGTTTTTGTCACAAATTGTTTTCAAACTCTTACTTCACCTCCTAATCAATATTGAAGCTAGATAAGAAGGGATGCTTATTGATCATTTTATTTGTTGGTGACTAAAGCAGCTGGGAAAAACACCAAAGTGCCTATAGTGCTATAAAAGGTAATAAGAGGAGGGGATTTGGAGACCCTCGAATGTCTCAAGCAGGTGCAGATACCCAAATACTTCACTGAATCATGCCCCATGAATATGTAATAGTCAGGAGGCATAATTGCATTAGATAGACTTGAGTTTGAAAGAGTTTATGTATAAATAACCACAGGAAATTTTCACCGGTGCTCCTGGGTTTTGGAACAGCTCCCCACCCCCCCAGCACTGAATAAAGAAAAGCTGCTTCATATGCACAGTGATGTCTAATGAGTTATTCAATTTGAGCATCAGTGTTGGAGTTGGTGGTTGCTTGTGTTCTGCAAGCAGTTTTCAGCTGCTCTTCAAAAAGGCAGGAATTTGTAATGATTTCTTCAACATTCAGTCCTAAGATTGGCTTGGCTGAGTATGTTACCAGGGATCCCTACTGCTGCTTAATGCAGAAATGCTTACTGATTCAGGAACTCAGTTTACCTAAATGGTAGAAATGTAGAAGGACAGGGAAGGTGTGAGGAAGCTGAAACCATTGTTGGCAATTGGAATGTGCTGCCCAGGGAGGTGGTGGAGTCACCGTCCCTGGAGGTGTTCAAAAAGAGATTGGACATGGCACTTGAAGCCATGGTTTAATAGTCATGAGGTGTTGGGTGACAGGTTGATCTTTGAGGTCTCTTCCAATCTTGTTGATTCTGGGATTCTATGGTTATCCTTAGTGCAGCAAGGGGTAGTTCCTTCTGTAGTTTCTAATAGGAAAAAGAATTGCCATTCTACGCTTCAGAAAGCAAAGTGTGGTTATATTAGGATAACTGAACAGCTATGCTGAGTGTGATAAGTATTGTATTATTAATAACTGAAATGTACACCATGTGTATTTGGCATTATCTGTAGGTGCTAGAATGTTGTGGGGGAGGATGTGGGGTTTGGTTTGTTAGCTTGTTTTTTTTTCCTGGAAGAGTATTTTAGATCATAAAGAACAGTCTAGGAAGTGAGGTAGTTTGTCATTCTGGGTGCAAGGTGTTGCAGAAGAGGCTGGATGGGGTGCTTGGTGCCATGGTAACAAAGTTGGTGAAGGGTTTGGAACACAAGCCCTATGAAGAGAGACTGAGGGAGCTGGGGTTGCTTAGCCTGGAGAGGAGGAGACTCAGGGGTGACCTTCTGGCTCTCAACTACCTGAAAGGAAGTTGTAGACAGGCAGAGGTTGGTCTCTTCTCCCAGGCAGCCAGTACCAGATCAAAAGGACACAGTCTCAGGCTGCGCCGGGGGAGGTTTAGGTTGGATGTTAGGAAGAAGTTCTATACAGAGAGAGTGACTGCCCATTGGAATGGGCTGCCTGGGGAGGTGGTGGAGTCACCATCATTGGAGGTTTTCAGGAGGAGACTTGATGGGGTGCTTGGTGCCATGGGTTAGTTGTTTAGGTGGTTTCGATTGGTTGATGGGTTGGACGCGATGATCTTGACGGTCTCTTCCAACCTGGTTTATTCTATATTCTATTCTATGGTTTAGTTGATTAGATAGTGTTGGATGATAGGTTGGACTTGATCTCAAAGGTCTTTTCCAGCCTGGTTAATTCTATTCTATTCTAAGAGTCCTGTAAGATAGAGTCATTATTTTCGTGGCTCTGGGGAAAGAACAAAGAGAATCGGTGCTCAAGTCAAGGAGCCAATACTATCCCCATTAGTGCCAAATACAAGACTAAGCAGAGAGCAAGAAAACTGGTTTAGGAGTAGCAAGTTGTGCTATGTAATTCTATTTGTTTTTTTAAATGTATTTTATTGCCTCCAGAAAATGAATTAACTTGATACATGAATTTGATTTTCAGCTGAGTGTTCGTGGGAAGAACAAGAAAGAGAAACTTGAAGACTTCTTCAAGAACATGGTTAAATCAGCAGATGGTGTCATTGTTTCAGGAGTAAAGGTGATTACTGCTGGGCATAATCAAGATTTAAAATACATTACCATTGTTGCTGTCTTTTTAGTGAAGCAAATATTTACATAAGCTACCAAAAAAAAAAAAGGGCTTCTTTGAATCTGTATCTAACTTAAGAATTATAGTCAGAGCGTGGGAGGGAACCTCCTGCCCTGGAATACAAGGTAACTGGGATTGATCTGATTGCTTCTGTGAAAGTAGGCCTACAGTACTCTTCCCTCTGTTCTAGGAAATTAAGCAATTTTTTTAATCCATAGATAATTGATAATCTGCTTTTTTTTTGTTCAGGCCTATCAGTTTATATAGTGGGTAGGCACTTCAGCTTTGACAGCTTCTGCAGTTCAGAAGTTACTAGTGCAGTGTGAATTTTGCCAGCCTTGTAATATCCTTCTGCTGTTTGAGAGCTATGGGATGCAGGTGGTGCTGTTTTTCCCAGTAGATACAAGGATGTAACTGATACTTAAAATAACAAAAAAGTTTCATTTTGACTTTTCCAAAAGTTGAAAAATGAGTTTTATAACAAACCTGTGTTCTGCAGAAGATGATTTTGATCTCGTTTGAGGTCAAAATAACCAGCAGTTTTCACAGCCACATTGTTCAAAGCTCTTGTTACAGGGTATCCCATGGTATTGAGCATTTGTGCTATTTTAGAGGGTTTTTTTGAAGTAATTATAAACCAAACATCTCAGACTGTAATACAGAAAACACTACCATTTACCTACATTTCCCAGCTTGAAAGAAGTCTATCAAGACCAGCATTGCTGAGCTAGTTCATATTGTCTCTGTTATGACTGCAGCATCCGTACAGCTGGGTGTCTGTCTTCCCCCGTCCCCTCCCCCCTTTTCTAGCTATTCTATTTTTCTGTCACTAAAGTGGTAGCTAGTAACTGAATTATTTCCTTCCCTTCAGATGTAGTTATCTACATCTTTTAATATGTTTTTGCTGTAAGTTCTTAATACAACTTAAGATCATGATAAGTGAAGAAGGAATCGGTTTACAGAAGTTGTGATTTAGACAACAGAAACATTGCACTTCATGTCACAGCAGCAGCATTCTATGCAAATTTACTCTGTGGTCACTCTGTTCAGTGAGTGAAATCCTGTGTTTTTTAATTGTTCTTGGGTTTGTTTTGTTTTGTTTTTTATTGTAGGATGTGGATGACTTCTTTGAACACGAAAGAACATTCCTTGTTGAATATCACAACCGAGTGAAAGATGCCTCTGCCAAATCTGATAAAATGACACGATCACATAAAAGTGAGTGGTTGGTTTTTTTTTTCCAGGGTGAGAATAGTACTAGTTTTTAAAGCACACACAAGTGGTGTGTTTGGGGCAGTAATTGTTAGTTTTCTTTTTATATTCATAAAGTGAAATATTTTCTCAAAACTGTAGTCTTTGGGCAGTCTAAAGATTGTCAGTCTGACTTTAGAACTTTGTTCATGTTAGCAATGTGCTAAACTTTAGGCAGTGAGTGAGCTTTTTATGTTGGCTATAGAAACAGGAAAATTGTTAGAAATTAGGTTATAGAGGATCTGATGGGAGAGGGTTGGTCAAACTCCTGATAATGCTTCACTGATTATCATAGTATCAGTCAGGGTTGGAAGGGACCACAAAGGATCACATAGTTCCAACCCCCCTGCCATGGGCAGGGACACCCCACACTAGACCAGGCTGGCCAGAGCCTCATCCAGCCTGCTCTTAAACACCTCCAGGGACAGGGCCTCAACCACCTCCCTGGACAACGCATTCCAGTGCTTCACCACTCTCATGGTGAAGAACCTCCTCCTCACATCCAGCCTGAATCTCCCCACCTCCAGCTTCATTCCATTCCCCCTAGTCCTATCACTACTTGATATCCTGAGAAGTCCCTCCCCAGCCTTCTTGTAGGCCCCCTTCAGATACTGGAAGGCCACAATGAGGTCCCCTCGGAGCTTTCTCTTCTCCACACTGAACAGCCCCAACTCCTTCAGTCTGTCCTCATAGGAGAGGTGCTCCAGCCCTCTGCTCATCCTCGTGGCCCTTCTCTGGACCTGTTCCAGCATGTCTATATCCCTCTTGTAATAGGGGCTCCAGAACTGGATGCAGTACTCCAGGTGGGGTCTTACCAGAGCTGAGTAGATTATCAGATTGAAATTGCCTGGGATGTGTATTGACAACTGTTACCAAACTGTAAATTGGGACAAACAGCACCTCTTGAAATTCTGGCTAGAGGAATAGAGTAATGACCTGGGAAGCCTGTTTTGGAAGTGGGTGTTCTGTAGTTTATGGATAACTTGTGATGGACAGAGAGCTGCAGGACTTACAAAGGTACTGACTTCCTGTTTCCAGCAGAAAGTCCATTTTCACATTTAAACAAGAGGAAAAGAAGGGGAGTTAATGCCTTCCTGATATGACTGTAACCAACTGCAGTGATTCCCTTGGGACGTTTGGAGTAGGGAATTGGGTGGAAAGTGACCCTACTCAATCAGTTAAAGTGAGGTTGTGTTATTAAAAATAAAACAGAACTAAAAATTCTGCTTAAAGGCCTATAAACTTCAATAATCTCCTTTTCTGTTCATTGCTTGGATCCATTAGCATTTCAGTCATCCATTGAGCTTATACTGAAAGTACATGTGCAAATATTTGGTCTTTATGATTAATACATAGCAGCATCTCACTAGTCAAACTCTGCATCCTTCTTTACAAACTCTGCTTTTAATTTCATTGTTTAAAATGCTTTAACACCAATGGTATTTTGACCAGTGAGTGCTTGTTGAAATGTGAGGGCTTCCTGAAAATTAAGCCATCACACATAGTGTGCTGTGTTTCAGTAGATTGGAGCTTGTATTCAATTCACTGCTCTCAAGCACAGACTGGGATTTTGTAATAGGCTTTTTCCAAATGGTTTTAAACTTCAGACTCAGATTTCAATGCAGATCTTTGCACATCTTCCACCAAAACCAAGCCTAACAAAGCTGCACAATAAATGTACCCAGCAGTTGCTAATTGTGTTAAACATTCCTAGATCAATTGTGCTTTGGTGAGAGCACCACGTTCGGGTGAAGTTTTTTCCTTCATAAGTCATCACAGGATTGAAATTTCATTTCTGGTTTTGTGTTAAATTGTGTTCCTTTCAGGAAAAAAAAACCACTTACTTTAGCAGAACATTCAAAAGATCTGGAAAGAAGAGGAATAAAAATAGTAAAAGAAGTGCTTGTTTCTTTTTGTAGGTGTGGCAGATGACTATAATAGAATTGGTTCTTCGTTATATGCATTAGGAACACAGGACTCCACAGATATATGCAAGTAAGATCCTGGTAATAACTTAAGGGGCAATTAAGTAGCAGTCTTAATGATGACCTGTTGAGATCAGTAGCTCACTTGCTATGAGAAAACCAGAGTTTGTTATACTTGTATCACATGAAGAGATTTTCTTCTCTATGATTCAATTTCTGCAGTAGGCTCACTTAATACTTTTGCTCTGATATTTGTCTGGGGGAAAATGCTGCTTTCTGCAGTTTGTAGAAAATTGCACAGATGAGATGTAGAAAATTACACAGATGAAAAGAAGTCCTTGTAAAATAAGGAAAAAAACCTCCCAGTTCTTCCACTACTTTTGAAGTGTTTTAAGTTTTTTAACATGTGCAGCAGGAACAAGTCTCAGACTGAGCGTACTGATTTTTGTGGGTGTTCCCTGTGCCAACATCTTGAAAAGCAGTTTGGCTGTTCTGGCAATATTGCTGCCATTAGGAAATAAAGGAATCCACAGAGGTCTCTAAGCCCTTGAAAATAGGAAAGGGTCTCTATGTACAGAGGTTTATTCTTTAATCTTTCAGTGATTTGTGCATCTGAAAGCAAACCTTAGCTAATGAGCCTATCGATGTTGATGCTTATGAACATGTACACTTCCTAGTGTGATGACATCTAGGAGATGAGTGTGAAAGCTTTTAGTAATTTACCTTGTGTGAGAGCTTACATATTGATTATTTTGATTATAGTTTTGAGATCTGCTGTAGTCTGTTTCAAGTCTGTCAGGATCATGCCTGCTTTCTGTCAAAATAGCGTGATTGCACTTGAATTCAGTCTGCTGTTACAATGTGCCACATTGTTGTTCAGCCTCCCTGAATTCCAAGTACAGCATGCATCATGTTTACTGTGTGTGTGTGGGCGGGGAAAAAAGTGCATTCAAATTTGAGTGAAGGACACTTGATAATTGCACAGAACTGTTAACCAGGGTGGTGGTGTTTGGAGTTCCAATTCACAGAAGCAGAAAGAATCCCTGTGCAATTATTCTTTAGTAGAAACCATCCATTTGTTATGCTTTGTGTATCCCTTACCTTTTCTTCAGTTGTACAATTCCCAGATGTTTGAAGTGCTTTAATTTGAAACTATTAAGTCTTCTAAGTTCTGTGAATTGCAATTCTAAGCAGTGCTTTTAAGGTCTTTATTACCAGACACAGATTATATTCTGAGCTCTAGACAATAATCAGACTGTTCAAACAATTTTGTAATAGAAGCTCTTTCCTTTGTGCAGGTTTTTTCTGAAGGTGTCAGAGTTATTTGACAAAACAAGGGTATGTACTATGAAACCTTTGTAGATACATTCTTTGTGTACATCCTGGAAGTGGCTGGACATTCTTGTGTCAACTAGACATTAATATGTAGATCTTTTATGCATGTTTCTATGTGAAGTGTTTAAACAAGGTGTGCTAGAGAATTGCCAAACTCAAGCACAAAAATTAAGCTTATAGAGGGTGGAAGCAAGGACAGGTGGCCAGGGAGGAATACTGAGAAATTGTCCAGGCAGGCAGGGATCAGGTTAGGAAATTTAAAAGTTGACTTAGAATTAAATCTGGCCAGAGACATCAAGTGCAACAAGAAAAGCTTCTGTAGGTGTGTTGGTGACAAAAAGAATGTAGACCTTCACTGGAAGGAAACAGGAGACTTGGTTACTTGGGATATGGAGAAGGCTGGGGTACTTAATGACATTCTTGCTTCAGTCTTCACCAGCAAGTGGTCCAGCTACACTGCTCAAGTGGCAGAAGGTAAAGGCAGGGACCAGGGGAATGAAGAACCACACACTGTACGTCAGATCAGGTTTCTCAGCTGGTCTTGCTTGGACTTGAAGGTGCACAGGTCCGTCGGACCTCATGAGATGCATCCATGAGTCCTGAGGTAACTGGTGGATGAAGTGGCAAAGCCATTGTCCACCACATCTGAGAAGACGAGGCAGTCTGGTGAAGTTCCTGCTGAGCAGAAAAGGGGAGGTGTAACCCCCATTTTTAAAAAGGCCAGTCAGTCTCACATCTGTGCCTTGCAAGATCATGGAGGATCCTCCTGGAAACTGCTAAAGCGTGTGAAAACTAAGGAGGTGACTTGTGAAAACCAATATGACTTGAGAAGAGCACAAATACAGGCTGCACGGAGAATGTATTGATAGCAGCTCTGAGAAGGACCACTTGGGAGTATTGGTTGATGAAAAGCTCAGTGTGACCTCTCCGCCTGTGCTTGCAGCCCAGAAAGTCAACTGTGTCCTGGGCAGTATCAAAAGAAGTGTGGTCAGCAGGGATGTGATTCACCTCCTCTGCTCTGCTCTTGTGAGATTAGATGTAAGGAAGAAGTTCTGCACTGTTAAAGGTTATGGGGCACTAGAACAGGTGGTCCAGAGAGGTTGTGAATGTCCCATCTGGAAGCATTAAAGACCAGGCTGGATGGGGCCTTGAGCAACCTGATCTAATGGAAGGTGACCCCATGGCAAGGGGCTTGTGACTAGAAGATCTGTGAGGTCCTTTGCAACCCAAACTGTGGTATGATTCTGTGAAAGAGAGTAAGATTCCATTCATCTGTTTTGTGAAATAATTGATCCTTAGGAGTCTTCAGTCTGCTAAACATTTCTGGGCAGTCTTTCTGTCTTCTGTGTATGATGCTGGTAAAGCTGCTCTAAAGTGCTTAGAGGCCTTCCTTCTTTGGATGAAGAAATGTAAACCTTAATCCACAAAAAGGTGGTCACACTATTTGTTGTTTGGGGTTTTTTCTAGAGCTAAGATCTGTTTCTGCAGTTATTTGACTCAGAAATACCATTGCCAATGCTTTTAACCAGAGTTGAAAAGATCTTGTCTCTTCTGCCTTGCATGTTTGGCTTGGTAGAGCACAAGATGTGTGCCTTGTATCAGGAAAACTTTCAAATGAAAAACTCTCTGCATTTCCCAAACACACAGATGAATGCACACAGCAAAGAAAAGGAATGAAATTTAACACAAAATGTTGCTTTTTTTTTAATGTAATTTTTCTTTCAAAACTAAGATTTACCCCACTGTGTTTCTAAATAGTATCATAGTATCAGTCAGGGTTGGAAGGGACCACAAGGATCATAGTGTCATAGTATCATTCAGGGTTGGAAGGGACTACAAGGATCATCTAGTTCCAACCCCCCTGCCATGGGCAGGGACACCCCACACTAGATCAGCCTGGCCAGAGCCTCATCCAGCCTGGTCTTAAACACCTCCAGAGACAGGGCCTCAACCACCTCCCTGGACAACCCATTCCAGGGCTTCCCCACTCTCACAGTGAAGAACCTCCTCCTCACCTCCAGCCTGAATCTCCCCACCTCCAGCTTCATTCCATTCCCCCTAGTCCTATCCCTACTTGATATCCTGAGAAGTCCCTCCCCAGCCTTCTTGTAGGCCCCCTTCAGATACTGGAAGGCCAATACACATAAATGTGTTTCCAATACCAGCAACTAAGGTTATGGGTCTCTTGGACCATTTATTAAATGCAGGTACACAGCCAGTCTGCAAAGGTGCCTTAAAAATTAGTTTTCCTTTGATCTCAAGAGCAACACAAAGCTTCTGATGTGGCTCTTTGTACTAGATAAGATTTTATTTCTCTGCTGTTTTTCTGGTGTGTGATTGGAACTGAGAAGAAAGCATTTTTTAAAACAGAAAGCTGCCTGCCTGCTCACACAGTAGGTTATTGATTACATTTTAATACAGAGTCCTCATAGTGCTCCTCAGGCTGCAGCTTGAAATATCCTGTTACAAATGCACAATCTCAGGTTTTGGAAAAGACAACCTGTCATGTTCTGTTGTCTGTTTTATCTTGTCTTTACATCATGCAGTTGAGTACCTAAAGTGTGAGTGGTTATTTTTATTGATGCTTTTACTTACTGTTTCTGCAGAAAATAGAGGCCCGGGTGTCTGCTGATGAAGATCTTAAACTTTCTGATCTTCTGAAATATTACCTAAGGGAATCTCAAGCTGCTAAGGTGAATTTATGGGGGGGGATTGTTCAGTATTTCTTGAGAGGAAAAACATAAAAATGAGAACAAGGGATCATCTTGAGAAATATGCAGTAGATAGGTTCTCCTTAACTGTAAAACCTGGATCTCTGTTGTAGGTAAGTGTTGGGGTTTGGTTTAAGCAAGAGGGGACATGGGTCCCAGAAACACCTGTGCAATTCAAGCCTTGAAGGATTCTCTGTTGATAATATAGCAATGGAGTAGGAGCTGTGGGAAAGTGCTGATTGCTTGGTATGCTGAAGTCCAGCTGCCCCTGAGAAGGGAGGCAAGCAAGATAAGGAGGAGGCGAGATCTGGGAAAAAAGAGCAATTAGACTGAGTAGAAAAATTCCAGAGAATAGTGAAAACAATGATGTAACCTTTTAGAGAGAAGCCAATAGTATGTGTTAAATTAGAATAGAATTAACTATGCATAAGATGAGACTATAAATAATGAAGTGTGGAACAATAAAGTTAGATGATTACTATCACTCATATTGAGTGCTGTCGTCCCTGTCTCCATTCTCGTCAGGTAAGAAACCACAATGCAGTTGCTGATCCTGGGACTGACTGTTTGGAAATCTGTGATCCCAGTTTTTGAGGCCAAATTGTGCAGTATAATTAAAACCAGTGGTGGAGTTCTTTGTGAACTGTTCATGTGTTTGCTGCTTGTAGACTGCATGCAATTGCAGTTTTTTAAGTGTTAAAATGGAATGGACTGGATGGTCTGCAAGTACTGATGCAAAAACCCATGGGCCAGATTTGGTGTTCTGTACCTATGAACATTTCATTCTTAGTGTTGGATGTGATGTGCTAGAATGAGGAAGCATGTGACAGAAAATGTCCAGGCTTAGAAGATGACAGCACAAAAAAATGCTACCTGTTTTTTTGAGCCTGTGTGTATTTCCAATATATAACATCAATAGAGGCTGTTGCTAATCCTAAAAGCTGTGAAATTTCCCATGATTGCCTCTTCTTGGGTTGGTGGTGGTGTTGGTTTGGGGTTTTTTGGAGTATCATATAAGCCATCTGTTCCTAGCCTCTGTCAGACAAGATGCAGACCAGATTATTAACTTGTATGTCTGATCCAGTAGGGACATTCCTGTGAGTTGCAGAATGAAGGAATGTGAATGCAAATAACAGTAAGGATTGAAATGCAACAACAAAAAGACTAAATCTGAACTATTTTTTCTCCCTCTCTCTTTCTTGTTTGATATACACTAAAATCCTTGGTTAGATATTTGTAAACACCTTACATATTTTCTACTTTTATCTGGTTTTTAATAGGATCTCCTATATAGAAGATCTAGGTCACTAGTGGATTATGAAAATGCTAATAAGGCATTGGATAAAGCAAGAGCAAAGAACAAAGATGTGTTGCAAGCTGAAACTACTCAGCAAATATGCTGTCAGAAGTTTGAGAAGATTTCTGAATCAGCAAAACAAGGTATTTGGGTGGTCTTTGATCCTGTCTTGCCACTTGAACATTAACAGGTTTTAGGATGTTATTAGTGAGACTAGATTTTTTTGTTGTTGTGTGTCCTAAAAAGAACTCTTATCTTTTAATCAGCATTTACTTATTTTAGCAAGTTCAAATGATATTTCCCTTTGGCTCCTCTCAGATCCAGTCAGCAGGGCAAAGTCCATGTGCAAATTATTTGTTAACCACTTCTTTTTATATGCACAGTATAGACTAGAAAGATGGTAATTCCTAGCAATAAAGGCAAACCTAATCTTTTAAAGTACTCTTGATACTCCCTATCTGGTTTTATACATTCTCCTGTGAAAGCAGCAGTCTGTCACAGAGGTGATACTACATCAGAAAAGGAGGAAATGATGAAATCCAATCTCACTGAAATGGCAGGGTTACAGTAGCTGTAGAAAGGAGCCCTTTTTATATGTTGCTTTTTCTTCTGGAAACTTAGGGGTTTTAGGCCAAGATTGTTCTGAGCTAATGATCATCTGACATGATTATTTGTTCAGATTTGTTCAAGGTTTAAACACCCTGCTCCTCTGGTTTTATCATTAAAGAATCTTATGATTTCTATAAATGAGACAGCAGAGAATGAGTGATCCTATGAGCCACAGAGGTATATGCATAAAGCATACTTGCTTCCTCCTCTCTTCATGATAGTTCTGGCTTAGTATCTTCCCTAAAGACTTTCACATATCAGCCTTCTAAAAACAGTGCACATGGAATGAGAGAGTTAAGTGTTTAAAAGCCATCCATACTGCAGCCTTTTTTTTTCAGAAGAGCTTTGCATCCACAAAAGGTTAGCTGGAGGTGAGGAGCTCTAGTGATGGTTTGCTTTCATCCAATAGTGTAGCAGTATCTTTGAACCTGAAATGTGCTGATGTTAAACCTGAGCTTTTTCCTGTTGCCTTTTCTCATCCTTTTATTTCTTTCATCCTGAAGGAAAGTCTGTGAGCAGTTGAAGGCCTTTTCAGTAATACTGTTAATTACCCCTTTTTACTTTCTGTAGAACTGATAGACTTTAAGACAAGAAGAGTTGCAGCATTCAGAAAAAATCTGGTGGAACTAGCAGAACTGGAATTAAAGCATGCTAAGGTAATTGTGATCCTTTCTTCCCTGTATTTAAATAGATTTTAGCCATTATAAGCTTGAAAAACCACAATGGCTACATTTGTTATGTCAGATTCAGGAAAGGGGAATTTGAAGGCAAGCATCATCCAGAAAGGTGAACTTCCTTGAATAACAAAGGGAAAAACAAAGCATAGGTGGAATATCTCTGAGGGGCTGGTGTGCTTTAGATGCCTTTGGAAAACTTATCTCCTTGAAGATGATTTTGGCTTCAGTTTGATGTTTCTGTAGCTGTTTGATATTTTATAGCTGCAGAGTTTGAACACCTGCCTATTTTTATAACCTCATTGCACCATTTGACTGCGAGACAGGAAGTGGTTTCTCCTGTTACCCAGATGTTGAGGACTTGATGTATAGGATAGGCAAACTATTGAGCAGGAGATCATTTGTCTGAAGTCAGGTCAGTGTTACCCTGAATATGCTTTTTGAATATTTCTGCTTTTAAACTATACTATACTAAACTTTTAAACTGTAAAGTGCTAACAGAAGAGAAATGTTTCACAAAGCTTTTTCAGTAGAAAATTTTTTTGCAAGAAAAAGTTAAATTTCTCCATTTATTTGATCCTTTGAATCCATATGAACTCAGTGTTAAGTTAGGTTATCTGCTCTGATTTCATAGCCAAGTACAACAGTGTCTTACTTCAACAATCCTATAGCAGGGGCAGCTGTCTTTTAAAATTGAACTTGTTAGCACTTCCCATTCTCATCACAAATCTGAAAGTGCATTGGCTACCAAGCTTTCAATGCACTTGGAATGTGGGTGTTGAAAGGACTCCTGAAGAGGTGTACAATCATAGAATCAGCCAGGTTAGAAAAGACCTCAAAGATCATCAAGTCCAACCTATTACCCAGTACCTAACACCTCATGACAGCTAAACCATGGATTCAAGTGCCACATCCAATCCTTTTTTGAACACCTCCAGGGACGGTGACTCCACCACCTCCCTGGGCAGCACATTCCAATGGCCAATTACTCTTTTTGTGAAGAACTTCCTCACTTTGAGCCTAAGCTTCCCCTGGTGCAGCTTGAGACTGTGTCCTCTTGTTCTGCCACTGGTTGCCTGGGAGAAGAGACCAACCCCAACCTGTGTACAACTTCCTTTCAGGTAGTTGTAGACAGCAATAAGGTCTCCCCTGAGCCTGAGATACACTCTTTTTCAGTAGTGTTGACAGTGTCAATCTTCATTCTGTCAGACCCCTTGTTTATAAAACTAACGCTCTGTAAAAGGTTAAATTGGGGACTTCTTGATTGATTTATCTTTTTTAAATCTTTGTAGGTATAAGTTAGTTTGATAAGATCTTCAGTTGATAATCAGTAAGGTGTGTGATACTCCTTTTCAGGATGAACAGTGCTTGCTTTAATGTGCTCTGAAATTCAGCTTTATTTCTGCCGAAGTCTTAAAACTTCTCATAATGCTTGGCTTGTTCAGCCACCCTGCTTCTCAGTGTACAACCACTGTCTATATCCAACCCTGAGTGCCCAGAAATCCATGTGGGTCATGAATGTACTGGTTATGGGGTGAAATGAATAGTCGTAGCAATGTTCTTAACTCTTGTCCTCGAGATAGTCCTGTTGCAAGGCAAACTTGCAACCGTGTTTATTGCTTTGCCATGTCATGCTTTAACAAGGGAATGAATCCCCAGCATTTCTGGCCTGCTTCTGTCATTTGACTCTTCATGATTTCACAGTATCACAGTATAACTTAGCTTGGAAAGGACCTCGAGGATCATCGAGTCCAACCTATCAACACAGACCCCATGACTAGACCATGGCACCAAGTGCCACATCCAATCCCCTCTTGAACGCCTCCAGGGATGGTGACTCCACCACCTCCCTGGGCAGCACATTCCAATGATGAATGACTCGCTCGGTGAAGAACTTTCTCCTCACCTCGAGTCTAAACCTCCCCTGGCGCAGCTTGAGACTGTGTCCCCTTGTTCTGGTGCTGGTTGCCTGGAAGAAGAGACCAACCCCTTCCCGGCTACAACCACCTTTCAGGTAGTTGTAGAGAGCAATAAGGTCACCCCTGAGCCTCCTCTTCTCCAGGCTAAACAATCCCAGCTCCCTCAGCCTCTCCTCACAGGGCTGTGTTCAAGGCCTCTCCCCAGCCTTGTTGCCCTTTTCTGGACATGTTCAAATGTTTTGATGTCCTTCCTAAACTGAGGGGCCCAGAACTGGACACAGGAGTCAAGGTGTGGCCTAACCAATGCAGAGTACAGTGGCACAATGACCTCCCTGCTCCTGCTGGCCACACTATTCCTAATGCAGTCCAGGATGCCATTGGCCTTCTTGGCCACCTGGGCACACTGCTGGCTCATGCTTAGGCAGCTGTCAGTCAGCACCCCCAGGTCCCTCTCTGTTCGGCAGCTCTCCAGCCACTCCGACCCCAGCTTGTAGCTCTGCATGGGATTGCCTTAGCCAAAGTGCAGCACTCGGCACTTGGACTTGTTAAATGCCATCCCATTGGATGGATTGGATGGGTTTCTTTTAACTGATCCTTGCCTACGTCCTTGCATGCCTTGGAGTGGAGTGCTTAAAAATGTCTCTACCCTGTAAAGCATCCTTAAAGAATCGCTCATATTAACTCTCTGTGCAAGTCAAAATCTTGTAGTGATAGTCTCTTGAATTTTGAGAGCTGGTAACCACAGAAGGCAAAGAAGGGAAAATGCTTAAATTCTTTAGCTTCAACTTCTTTGTGTTTCTTAGAATCCTCAATTGACCTGGAAGAACTTGAATTTTTTTATCACTTTTTAATTTGGCACCACATCTTATTTAAGGTATACTTCAGGTAGTTTGTCTGTGGGATACTTTGTCTTAGTAGAATCGCTAACAGGGAGTGTGTCAGGCTGTAATAGAAACTTTGAACTGCAGCATTGGCTCTGAAGCTGAACTTTTTGCTGACCTTTTCACCTATTTTATCCTGGAGCACTGTAAGATTCTCTAGACAACTTTGAATATTCAAAGTCTTACAGTATAAAAGGCCCTTTTGACTCAGGGTGACAGTTGATGAGATGTTGACAGACGTGACTTTTTGAATGAAAGGCTATTTTGTTTCTCACTGGGTTTGGAAGTTCTGGGTTTGTTTCAAAGCCTCTGTTTCATATTCATTCAAAACAAGCTCCTACAGATGGGTCAGTTTGGCTCCTGTGCTTTTATTTCTACAGATGGAGTTGGATTATGACAGAGTTTACCAGTGGAACAGATCATATGTTTCAGTTTTATGTAGTGGGGAATTTTCTTATGAATGCTGTGACCAGCATATTTGAGGATAATCTTAGAGAGAGCTTTTTAATCATACAGAGTGTTGAAGGATGAAATGGTCTGGTGGAGGCCTTCTGAAGTAGTTCCATAAAAGGAAGAGAGAAGATATGAGAAGATTCAGGGATTTTTTTTAAGACAGCATTGTGCCCTGATGGTTAGGGGAATAGGAAAGTCTCCCCTTGTCCCAAAGGGGGATGTTTCTATACTTGTTGCCATGTAAGTCATGAACAATGCTTCCATTTCAGGGAGACTAAGTAGCCCTGGTTTCAGCTGGGCTAAGCTGGAGTGTTTGCAGATGCCTAATTCCTCTTGTAGTAGTGCCAAAAGAGGGCTGGGTAAAATTCAAACCCCTACTTCTTCATGTAGACAAGAAAGGTCTTAAGTGCTCTTTCCAGCCAAAAAGTTAACTGTGGAGAGGCAGGCAACAGGTAACACTGTTGCAGGCTTTTGCTACAAGTCTTGTGTTGAGGGGTTGGTTTGGTGGTGTTTTTTTTCCTGAAAGGCATGCCTCTGGACTAGCTGTCATACAGATGCCTGTCTCTGAATGGGTCTAGTCATGTGTCTTCTGAACTTGGAGTTTCTTGGCATGGAAAGTATGGAGCTGAAATATGATGCAGCCGTGGATGCTGGAGTTCACCTGAGCTCATTCCTCTTTGGAAGGAGCCCTATGAGGAGAGGCTGAGGGAGCTGGGATTTTTTAGCCTGGAGAAGAGGAGGCTCAGGGGTGACCTCATTGCCCTCTACAACTACCTGAAAGGTGGTTGTAGCCAGGAAGGGGTTGGTTTCTTCTCCCAGGCAACCAGCACCAGAACAAGGGGACACAGTCTCAAGCTGTGCCAGGGGAAGTTTAGGCTGGAGGTGAGGAGAAAGTTCTTCACAGAGAGAGTCATTCGTCATTGGAATGTGCTGCCCAGGGAGGTGGTGGAGTCACCATCCCTGGAGGTATTCAAGAGGGGATTGGACATGGCACTTAGTGCCATGGTCTAGTCATGAGGTCTGTGGTGACAGGTTGGACTCAATGATCCTCGAGCTCTCTTCCACCCTTAGTGATACTGTGATACTGTGAATTTAGCCACAATGAAGGCTGCTGTGTGATTTACTGTTAAAAGTTATTTGCTCTGTGCAGAGAGAAAAACAAAAGTTCCCAAAACAGAGACAGCTGCAGTGAAGTCAGAAGGACCAAGTATCAAGAAGGGGTTCTGAGAGACAGGTTGCATTTCTTCAGCTGTTTCTGTGTGGCTCTAGAAGACTGGAGAGTGATAGGGAAATCAAGCTTTTAGTAAACCATGGACACTATATATACAAATACTCAGTGTCCTTTCTCTGCCCAGTTATGTTTGTGCTACTTCCTTATAAAACACTTGTTTTCATCTTCTAATACCCTCTTTCCCTTTCCTGGTTGCAGCTCAAGATGTTTGAAAAAGCTAAAAACCAAACTCTGTGTTAGATTGCTTTAAGCTGATGCAAGTGCAGACCACTGCCAGGAAGGATGACGATACATGACTCCGTTCCTTTCCCTGATGCTGGCACTATTTTGTGTGCAGCTGTGGATTAAGATGAAGCTAAAATTTGCTCTGGGTTTTTCTGAGCTTTATTTTCAGTCTTGTTTCACAGCATCCCTTTGTGTCAAAACACACAGCTTTGGCTGGGAATAAGAGAGAACTGAGGTCTTAGCAGCAGCATGGGGTTGTTTCTGGGGTTGCTTAGCCTGGAGAAGGGGAGGCTCAGGGGAGACCTTATTGCTCTCTACAGCTACCTGAAAGGAGGTTGTAGCGAGGTGGGGGTTGGTCTCTTCTCCCAGGCAACCAGCACCAGAACAAGAGGACACAGTCTAAAGCTGCACTAAGGGGAGGTTTAGGCTTGAGGTGAGGAGAAAGTTCTTCACAGAGAGTAATTTGCCATTGGAATGGGCTGCCCAGGGAGGGAGGTAGTGGAGTCACCGTCCCTGGAGGTGTTCAGAAAAGGATTGGATGTGGCACTTGGAGCCATGGTTTAGTTAGTCATGAAGTGTTGGGTGATAGGTTGGACTTCATGATCTCTGAGATCTTGTCCAGCCTTGTTGATTCTATGTATTCTAGGTACACTTAAAATAGCTGCCAAACTGCACCTTTAGGTTCTGCTTGGTCTCTGACAGATTAGACTGATTAGACTAGACAGATTGAGGTTTCTTTTCCTGTGGCCATTCTGTCTGACTATCCCTCTAGGTCATGTTTAATTTTTGCTTTACTAGTTCTGTGTTTCTTCATGACTTCATACAGCTGTAGGTAATGTAAGACCTGATTAAGTGTTTGGATTTAAGCAGCTGAATTTTGAGATGAAGGAGGGAAGTTTGATAGCTGGTGAAATTGCTAAGGTTATAGTCATATACTTAAGGCATTTACAGCCTTGGCTTTACTTCTAGAGTCTTTTGACACAAAAATTGTAGCTGGATAACCACTTCCTTCAAGTTATAAAAAAAGTATTTAAACATCTCTTTCTACAACTATTAATGTGTGTGTTCTTGCCTCTGGGGTTTTTTTGGCAACAGAATTTGTTGCATTACTAGCAACAGATGTCTGGTTTGGAGTGGACAGAAGGAGGGAGTAAGTGAAATCCAGTGCCACTGGATTTGGTTAAATGTCAGTAATTCTTTCTTGCCTGCAAAGGATGTTTCTGTCAGTGTGGTTCTGCCAGTAACTAACAGCTGGCAAGAAACACTTTTCTGCATCTGAATTTGTAGGAATTTCTTCAGTTATGCTGATGTAAGGCAAATGTCAGTTGTTGCAGCCAGAAAGAGCAATGGCTCACAGCCCCTGTTGTCCTTGGTTTATTACAGTTTGAGCAAGGTTGTTCTCATGAATGTTTGTACATTTGGTATAATGAAAATGAGCGATTCATCTGGGTGGAAGACTTCCTGTATCAAGAACAGTGTGGCCAGCAGGAGCAGGGAGGTCATTCTGCCCCTGTATACTGCACTGGTTAGGCCACACCTCGAGTACTGTGTCCAGTTCTGGGCCCCTCAGTTTAGGAAGGAGGTTGACTTGCTGGAACGAGTCCAGAGAAGAGCAACAAAGTTGGTGAGGGGTTTGGAACACAAGCCCTATGAGGAGAGACTGAGGGAGCTGGGGTTGCTCAGCCTGGAGAAGAGGAGACTCAGGGGTGACCTTATTGCTCTCTACAACTACCTGAAGGGAGGTTGTAGACAGGCAGAGGTTGGTCTCTTCTCCCAGGCAGCCAGTACCAGAACAAGAGGACACAGTCTCAGGCTGCGCCAGGGGAGGTTTAGGTTGGATGTTAGGAAGAAGTTCTATACAGAGAGAGTGATTGCCCATTGGAATGGGCTGCCTGGGGAGGTGGTGGAGTCGCCGTCATTGAAGGTGTTCAGGAGGAGACTTGATGGGGTGCTTGGTGCCATGGGTTAGCTGTTTGGGTGGGTTGGATTGGTTGATGGGTTGGGCACGATGATCTTGAAGGTCTCTTCCAACCTGGTTTGGTTTATTCTAAAGGTTTATTCTAATAAAGTAGACTGGGTGGCCAAGTCTGGAAATGGCTGATGTATAAAAGGCATCTTGGGACCATCTTTTGAGTGCTCCATAGCGGCCTGTGCATTGCAAGTATACTTCGTGCTGCTAATTGGTTGTAAAGAGCTGGACAAAAGATCGCTGTCGCTCTTCTGTACCACGTAGCATGCGCGCAGCCCCCAAAGAGCACTTCAGACTGAAGTATTAGGTTTGAGGAGTGAAGTACTCCTTTTCATTCCTTACTTCATTCCAGCTCAAAATCAGCTGTTCAGTAACAGAGACCCTAGATTTATGGATCTTGTGCGCTGCAAAGATGGATCACCAAGCCCCATGAATCTCACGCCTAGTGAGCTAGTTCCTGCCACAGAATGCATCAGAAGCTTTTAAATAGTGTGTGGCTGTCCTTTGCCAGTATAGGCATACAAAGACAAAAAGCTCTTGAAGATGTAACTGCCTTCGGGAGAAGGCTGAAAAGGATTCAGTAGACACAGCTGGGAAGCTTCTACTTTGGAGCCTTTAATTTAGTTAATTGCCTAAAGTGGATTATAAGAGGCTTAGTGGGGGATATAATTAAGATTTCTTACCTTTTTGGGCTGAAGGCTACTGTCCTGCCTGTCTGACAGAGGTCACTTGGATTGCTTTCAACTGAGAAAGTAAGAATGATGAGTGTTTTAGTACTTGTGTGGGCTGTTTCTCAAGGACAAGCAGATCACAGCTACCGGTGCTGTTTGTTTATGGGCTTTGGTTTCTTTGAGCTTTTCAGGTTTCTTTTGGGATCCAAAACCTTTATAAAAGGCATCAGATTCTCCTCTGTTTATAACAAGCTGTTTTCTTCTTCCATTTTATCTGAGCCTAATAGGAATTACTCCTAACACTACCATATTGCTTCTTAAACAGTGATTTCAGATTTGGGAATGAATCTAGTACAGCTATTTAATAGCGAATAGGCAGTAGTTCAAAGTAATCTTAGCGTTAATAAATACTGTGACTACTGATCAGGGTGGGGTTTATCTGGAAAGTAAATCCTGCCTTGCTTTTTCCCACTGCCTTTAGTTCACAAGGTTACCTTTGTAAGTGTCAGTTCTGTAAATTCATATAGAAATCTGAAAGTCAACTTGTATGGTTTTTAGGGTAGGGTTAGAATGCTTTAAATAAGATCTGAAACACCTTTGTGTTTGAAAAGAAGGACAAAACTTGACATTAGAGATGAAGCTTGCTTAACTTATTGCTCTCTACAACTACCTGAAGGGAGGTAGTAGCCAGGAGGGGGTTGGTCTCTTCTCCCAGGCAACCAGCACTGGAACAAGAGGACACAGTCTCAGACTGCACCAGGGGAAGTTTAGGCTCGAGGTGAGGAGAAAGTTCTTCACAGAGAGAGTTGTTAGTTGTTGGAATGGGCTGCCCAGGGAGGTGGTGGAGTCACTGTCCCTGGAGGTGTTCAAGAGGGGATTGGACGTGGCACTTTGTGCCATGGTTTAGTAGTCATGAGGTCTTGGGTGACAGGTTGGACTTGATGATCTTTGAGGTTTTTTCCAACCTTATTGATTCTATGATACTGTGTTCCGGTAATTAGTTCTCTAGCTCCAAGCAGGTAAATGATTATGCTGTGTTTCAAGCAAGGCCTACCCTTGAACAGAGCTATGAGCTTAGCTGGCTGCTATAACTTGTAGGCACTGAGTGCTGTGAATTGGTTAACACTTCTTGGTGAGTGCAGTATTCAGTACAATAGTTTAATACTTCTGCTTTGGGAATTGTATGCCAGTGACCATCACTGGAAATTCTTTGCTAAGACAGTGCTCTGCAGTGAATAGTTTTTGTGCCCAGACTAGCTCTTTAGTGAGAAACTTGTGAAGAAACATGGAAAGGGTATTAAATGCTTGTTGTTTTTAATCTCAGCTTGGCTCTCTTTAGTTCCATGACACAATGCTCCTACAGTCCAAATAATTACAAGGCTGGTGAGAGGTCTGGAGCACAAACCCTGTGAGGAGAGGCTGAGTGAGCTGGGGGTGTTTAGTCTGGAGAAGAGGAGGCTCAGGGCAGACCTTATTGCTCGCTATAACTACCTGAAAGGAGGTTGTAGATGGGTGGGGATTGGTCTCTTCTCCCAGGCAACCAGCATCAGAACAGGAGGACACAGCCTTAAGCTGTGCCAGGGGAGGTTTAGGCTGGAGGTGAGGAGAAAGTTCTTCACTGAGAGAGTAATTGGCCATTGGAATGTGCCGCCCAGGGAGGTGGTGGAGTCACCGTCCATGGAGGTGTTCAAAAAAGGATTGGATGTGTCACTTGAAGCCATGGTTTAGTTGTCCTGAGGTGTTAAGTATTAGGTAATAGTTTGGGCTTGATGATCTCTGAGGTCTTTTCCAACCTGGTTGATTCTGTGATTCTTGAAGATAAAAGTTACATGAATAATTTTACATAATCGTAGAATCAGTAAGGTTGGAAAAGACCTCAGAGATCAAGTCCAACCTATGACCTAATGCCTAACACCACAAAATACCTGCCTGTTCTTCCCCAGTGCTGTTACTGCTATTTAAAAAACACTTTGTTTTGATTTGGTTTTGCCACAGATAGAAAATCAGGCAGGGAAATGTGGTCATGTTTTTCTTGTTTCTTTTTTTACAGGGTAACTTACAGCTGCTGCAGAGCTGCCTGGCAGTGTTAAATGGTGACACATAAGCTACGCTCCGTCCTCCCACTAACAAGGGCTGCCCTCCTCTGGATTCTGTTTCCATGACTTTAAACAGGCATTTACAGTTCCTGGAGAAACCATCCGACGAAGCGCATACAAGCCAGCTCCTTTCAAAAGAATTGAAGCCCAACACCTGAAAGTAGCTCCAGACTATATGAAGCAACAGCATACTTGTTATACATACATACATACTCATGTTTATTTAATCATTATGCTTTCATGGTTGAGAAACCAAGGCTCTGTTTTTGTGAGACTAGCCGATATGATTATGTTTCACCTTACGAATACTACGATACGCTACCGATCCTTATTTACCTTTGTAAAGTTCACCGTTTCTCCAGTGCACCATTTGAAGCCCATGGTTCAAATGGCCCTAAATATTACCATTAGATATTAGTCTCTTGTTACTATAATGGCATTGTATACACTTGTCTTAGTTTTGTTTTGTTGGTTTGGGGGTTGGTTTGGGTGTTTTTTTTTTTTCCCCACGTACTGATACCGAGCAACTTAAATCTTTTTTGTTTTCTCTCTTCTTTTTCAATTGTGAACATTTCTTAGAGATTTTTTGGAGACCTTTGTGTAACCTTTATAACTATGATTTAAAAAAAGAAAAGCAAATGCATTAGTATGTTTGCCTTAACTTGTAGACTAATCCAATTATTGTAAAATAAACCATGGAATCAATGATTTTTCTAAAAGGATTGCAGGCATTGTATCATCTGTAAGCTGAATATTTTCTAGTAAATCGATTTCATTAGCTTTTTCTCTATTCATCCTATAAAAAAACAACCCATTGAGGATTGGATTGGTCTGACACTGAATACTCACCCAGTAATTTTTCACTTGCATTCTCAGGTTTATCTGTTTGCCTGTCTGTTCGTCTGTGACTTTTCCTATCCAGTGCACTTAAACTGTTTCGAGCTTGGTGGCTAACTTCGCAGTTTCTTTGGCAGAAGTGCTTTGCAGAGAACTTTTTTTTTGGGGGGGGTTTCTTTCCAAAAAGGGAAAATTTAAATTAGCAGAAGGGAGATCAGAAAATGTATAAAATACCAATGAAAGGTAGGAGTGCTGCCCCACTTTCGTACGGAGCAGAGAAGGTTTTTGCTTCAGAAAATGAAAAGTAAAGGTATCCCAAATAAAGGAGTGCCTGAAAAGGATCTCATTCTGCTTGCTGGACTTAACCTTATGAATCCAGTTTGAATTGTTGTATTGCTTTGTCTCTTCTACTTGAACTGTGACTTTTCCAAGAGGTGCTGTTCTATTGTGTAATTTCAGGATGTCATACAATTAGGTTTTACTTGATTAATTGCTCTTCATAGTAGGATTGCTGCTTTATACGGGTTTGTAGAGCTTCAGTGGAGCAGCCTAAGTTTTGGTGAATGGGATATATGGAGATGCAGGCCAATGTAAGTCAATGCTTCTGTGGCTACAGACTCCCTGTACTGCTGCAGAGGTGTGTGGGGTTGGTTGTCTTTAAGGGGGTAACCTGCACAGTGTAGCATCCCCTATGCTGCTGCCTGGCACCTTGGAACACTTCAAAGGCAGAGGAGTTTCTTAGCTGAGCAAGCATGCTGTTTGCATTGTGTGTTGAGTTGCACACACATAGCCTCCCTCAGACTTGGATTACCACTGCCCAGCGGCTTGCAGCAACTCATCTCCTGTACGTAACACGTGCCAGCACTGGCTCATACAGTAATACTGCGCTGTTGTTCATCTTGCAGATCTAGCAGCTGTAATTCCTAAGGAACTCGTCTGAAAATAGACTACAAGGCACAAAGATTACAATGTATATACAGCTAACACCATTGTAAATATTTTAAGTAGGATGTGGGAACAGTTTTTAGACTAGTCCTCGGTGTGCAGTGTTACTAGTTCATTAAACTTTTTTCAAGCCTGTTGGTATTGGGTGTGTCTCTTAAAGCTCTAAGCCCTGCCTGTGGGGCTATGCACAAAGGTACGTGATATCCCGACCCGAAGACTTGCAGCTCCGAGGGCAAAACAAGAGCTCGGGCGCCCGGGTCCCACCTCAGCGCGGGGCGGCGGCGCTGCCCTCCATCCCCTTCGCGGGGGCCAAGCCGCGGCAGCGGCCGGCAGCAGAGGGCTGAGCGGCGCTACGCGGGGGCGGGAGGTGCGCGGCTGCCGGAAGCCGGCGGGGAGACCGGAAGTGGAGGAGCTGCGCCGCTCGGGGTCGCGCTGCTCGGAGCCGCGCGCAGGCCGCCCGCTGTCGCCATGAGCTGCCTGCGGGAGGAGGACGATCCCTACGTGGTGGAGGAGCCCAGCGACGAGGAGCGAGCGCTCAGCAGGTGCTGGAGAGCCCCCGCTACGGGCAGGCCCGGGGCGCTTTAATGGCTGCCCTCACTGGGGTGGTCGGGCCGGGGGCCTCCGCCACCCACCGATTCCCACTGCTGCCTGGAGTCTTCTGGCCGGGGTCCGAGGAGGCCCGGCGGCTCCGGGTGCTGCCTGCGGGCGGCGAGGCCGTGAGGCCCCTGCCCTGCGCGACGGGGCTCCCTCAGGGCCCGGTCGTTGGGCCGGGCAGTGGGTTCCGCCCGCGGGGTGCAGAAGAGGGCCTTATAAGCGGCGTATTTCACACTGCTAACCTTATAAATGCCAGTGTGTAAAAGCATGAGGCTCCTGCACGGGGCCTCGCTGAGAGAGCTGCAGCCAGTCACCTGCAGCCCCTTTGCATTAGAACCAGAGGTGTAACACCAACAACCTAATAAAATACTCCTGTAAATACATTTCCTGTGAACACGAGCAAGTGCTTCCCCGTGGATCCACACGATTCAGAGGTTCGTTCTCTCAGTGACCTGAGTCGGTGTTTTCAGCCGGTTATCATAACTAAGTGTGTAACGCTTAATACTGCAGCTCAGAAGATGAGGTGGATGTGCTCTTACACGGCACTCCGGAACAGAAGCGCAAGCTGATACGGGAGTGCTTGACGGGCGAAAGCGAGTCTTCCAGTGACGATGAGTTCCAGAAGGAGATGGAAGCAGAGCTGACCACCACCATGAGGACTATGGAAGGCAAATGGAAGTCGCCAGACACGGGTACATTTTAACAGCTGCTCACATATGAAATCGGGAGCTAAGTGGTGTCCAGATAAGGTGTGAAGTTTATTATTGTTGTGGCTATAGATGTGTCTGGTGACAGTCAGCTGCTGTTTGAAGCCCACACAGGATCTTTAAATGACTGATTACTCGAGCAGAAACGGTCTCCAGGTGCCATTTCAGTGAATGTCACTTGTTTAAGCTCTAAGACTTTGAATTTGGTGTTTCTGAACTGATTTCCTACTTTAATATATTTTCTCTTTATTGGAACAGTCCCCTTTCCCCCCATATCTCTTTGTTCTTAAGTTGCAGATTGCAGACTCTCGTACTTTGTGCTGGGTGGCTATCAAGATAAGCTCCTGTCTTGAAGAAAGGAATGGTAGATTGAAATCCCAAACCATCTGGGGGGAAAACTCAGGGAAAGATGTTAATCTCTTCTTTCCTTGCCTACTTACAGTAAAACTGTATTAAACGTGTGTATTCTGGAGTTGGTGTACCATGGGTACAAGAGGATGGATTGCTTTGGCATTTAAGAGCATGTGTTCTTTTTAACCTCTTACAAAACACTCAAGGAGGTGTTCTTAAGTTCCTGGAGAATCAGTATAATGTTTGCTTTATTGTAGAGGCTTCACTGCATTCAGTGGGTTTGTTGGTTTCAGTTGTGTCAGTGGACAAATCTGAGCTCTAGGTTTTGGTTGTGTAGTTAGGAAGATGTAGCACTGGTTTTACCACATCTGTCCACAGAAAGGGATTTTTGGGGCAGACTTGCCTGGCTGTGGCATATCTGCTTGGGAATTAGGCTAAGTCCTTTTTGAACTGCTGTGGCCCTGAAATTTTGGGGCCTTGTTTTAGTGCACATTGTTGTAATCAAAGTTTGTGAAAGTGTGCCACACCTGCATGTTCTTCCTCATGTGACTGGAGATCTGTGGAGTGTCTTAGACTGTGTGGATTACATAAGGCAGGGGCAGTTATATGTGATGTCCTCTGTGCCTAGAGAGGGAGTGTATCTTAGGGGAAGTGTTGCTTTGATCTGTAGCTGAGATTCATCTTAGAAGGGAGTAAGCAGTCAGAGGACATGGTGCACCAGGGGAGGTTTAGGCTAGATGTTAGGAAGAAGTTCTTCATAGAAAGGGTGATTGGTTGTTGGAATGGGCTGCCCAGGGAGGTGGTGGAGTCACCATCACTGGAGGTGTTTAGGAAAAGACTGGATGGGGTGCTTGGTGCCATGGTTTAGTTGATTAGGTGGTGTTGGATGATAGGTTGGAGTCGATGATCTCAAAGGTCTCTTCCAACCTGGTCCGGTTCGGTTCGGTTCGGTTCGGTTCTGTTCTGTTCTATTCTATTCTATTCTATTCTATTCTATTCTATTCTATTCTATTCTATTCTCTATTCTATTCTATTCTATTCTCTATTCTATTCTATTCTATTCTCTATTCTATTCTATTCTATTCTCTATTCTATTCTATTCTCTATTCTATTCTCTATTCTATTCTAGCTCTGAGAGAGTGCCTGTAAAAGAAATAACACGAGTGGATCACGTTGTAGGACTAAACTGGGAGAAATGTAACTTAGCACATCCAGATAAAGCAGAGCACTCCTGGATAGATTTACCTTGGAAATGAAGGTTTGTTCTGGGCTGTATACTTGATGACTTTTCAGTGGGGTGTTACTACCACTTCTCTCTAATTTCCCTCACAGGTACTTTCTCAAGTACTGAGCAGACTGGATCTGCCACCACTTCAAAATACTACGATGACATTTACTTCGATTCTGATTCAGAGGATGAAGATAAACTAGGTAAATGGCTGAGGAGAGGAGAACATCTTTCTTTTGCATCCTGTAGAATCCTTTAGTGAGGTCAAGGGGCTGTTTCTGAAGGCAGCCTTTTGGGGGGAATTACCAGCCTGTATCACCTCAGCCTAGTTCCTGTAACTTTATGACATCTCCCAACCCACATAAGGCGTGTTAATGCTTTGGAGTGGCACAGTTGGGAGGAGACCTGAGTTAGACTTTTCTGTTACGGTTCACATTTGTTGTGAGTATGTAAAAGGAAAACTAAAAACTGAGTACTGAAATTTTTGGTGTAGAGAATCGTCCTGTGTGTGATGGATGTAACAAGTGCTTGCACAAACCCTTCCAGTTACACAGGATGTCCGAAAGAACAGAAAACAGCAGCAGCGCCGGATTCTTTCCAACGATGAGCTGCTGTATGACCCAGAAGAAGACAGCAGAGACCAAGAGTGGGTGGACTCACAGAGGAGGGGGTAAGAGACCATAAAGATTTGAACTGTAGGAGGAAGTCAGACTCTTCCCAGTGGTGCACAAAGACAGGACAAGGGGCAATGGGTGGAAGTTGAGGCATAGGAAGTTCCCAAGGGCAGATTTAGAATTTAGAATAAAGCAGGTTGGAAGAGACCTTCGAGATCATCATGTCCAACCCATCAACCAATCCAACCCACCTAAACAACTAACCCATGGCACCAAGCACCCCATCAAGTCTCCTCCTGAACACCTCCAATGATGGTGACTCCACCACCTCCCCAGGCAGCCCATTCCAATAGACAATCACTCTCTCTGTATAGAACTTCTTCCTAACATCCAGCCTAAACCTCCCCTGGCGCAGCCTGAGACTGTGTCCTCTTGTTCTGGTACTGGCTGCCTGGGAGAAGAAACCAACCTCTGCCTGTCTACAACTTCCCTTCAGGTAGTTGTAGAGAGCAATAAGGTCACCCCTGAGTCTCCTCTTCTCCAGGCTAAGCAACCCCAGCTCCCTCAGTCTCTCCTCATAGGGCTTGTGTTCCAAACCCCTCACCAACTTTGTTGCCCTTCTCTGGACTCGTTCCAGCAACTCAACCTCCTTCCTAAACTGAGGGGCCCAGAACTGGACACAGGACTCAAGGTGTGGCCTAACCAGTGCAGTGTACAGGGGCAGAATGACCTCTCTGCTCCTGCTGGCCACACTGTTCCTGATGCAGGCCAGGATGCCATTGGCCCTCTTGGCTGCCTGGGCACACTGCAGGCTCATGGAAACATGAGGAAAATTTTTTTTCACTGTGAGGATGGAACAGGTTCACTGGAACAGGCTACCCAGGGGCTTGTGGAGTCTCCTCTGGACACATCCAAAACCTGCCTGGATGCGTTCCTGTGTGACCTACCCTAGACTCTGGCAGCAGGGTTGGCCTGGATGATCTTCTGAGGTCCCTTCCAGCCCCTAACATTCTGTGTTTCTGTGATACTTAGCATAAGCTGAAAAATGTAAAAGAAAAGTGGTGACTGTAGAGAAAAAGTTGATGCTGTCAAGTCCATGGAGTGAAAATTCTTGTTTAGAATTCCCAGCATAGGAAGCTTGGATGGCCATAAAATTCATAAGGAATGGAAGTGGAGTCTTCAGACTTACACAGTTCTCAAACTTGAAGTTTTTTACAATAGAGGCTTCTTAGTTCTGTAAGCCAGCTTTGTCTGTAGATCTCTGAATAAATGTGCTGTGAATCACAGAACCACAGAATCATTTTGGTTGGGAGAGACCTTCAAGATTTCAAGATCATCGAGTCCAAGCATTAACCCAGCACTGCCAAGTTGCCACTAAACTGTGTCACTCAGCACCATAGCTCCACATACCTCTCTTTGAAACCCCTCCAGAGATGGAGGCTCTACCACTGCCCTGGGGAGCCTGGGCCAGGCCTTGACAACCCTCAAGAGGAAGAAATTGTTCCTTGTGTCCAACCTAAACCTCCCCTGGTGCAACTTGAGGCTGTTTCCTCTTGTCCTATCCCTAGTTCCCTGGGAGAAAAGACCAACCCTCACCTGGTTCCAGCCTCCTTTTAAGAAAAGGCTGCCAGATACTTTGATTGCTGAAGTAATCTCTGTTTCTACTAAATAATGTATTTCTAGTTTTGGAAAACTTTGAGTTTAGCAAGCCACAAAATACTCAGATGAAACAGGAACAGCACAAAGCTGCTTTACTGAGGATTTTTTGAGGGGTGAAGTAGAGGAATGGTTGTTGCAGCAGAACTGAAATTCTCTGTGTGAAATCTGTTGAAAAGGACTATATTAATGTATGTTAGCTGCAGAGTCTGTTCTTGAGACATCTGCCTTGTCAGAGGAGAGGGGTGCTAGGTGTGCATTCTCATTCCAGGTGTGTTTTCTCACAGAATGAAAATACTCTGTACATAGTGAATGAAAAGGTAATAGTGTGTGTTCCCCTCTACTTATTTATGTGCTTTGAGTTACAGTATCACAGTTTCACAGTATCACTAAGGTTGGAAGAGACCTCGAGGATCATCAAGTCCAACCTGTCACCACAGACCTCATGACTAGACCATGGCACCAAGTGCCACATCCAATCCCCTCTTGAAAACCTCCAGGGATGGTGACTCCACCACCTCCCTGGACAGCACATTCCAGTGACTTATGACTCTCTCAGTGAAGATAAGGGCAACAAGGCTGGTGGGAGGCCTTGAGCACAAGCCCTATGAGGAGAGCCTGAGGGAGCTGGGGTTGCTTAGCCTGGAGAAGAGGAGGCTCAGGGGTGACCTCATTGCCCTCTACAACTACCTGAAAGGTGGTTGTAGCCAGGAAGGGGTTGGTCTCTTCTCCCAGGCAACCAGCACCAGAACAAGAGGACACAGTCTCAAGCTGTGCCAGGGGAGTTTAGGCTCAAGGTGAGGAGAAAGTTCTTCACCGAGAGAGTCATTTGTCATTGGAATGTGCTGCCCAGGGAGGTGGTGGAGTCACCATCCCTTGAGGTGTTCAAGAGGAGATTGGATGTGGCACTTGGTGCCATGGTCTAGTCATGGGGTCTGTGGTGACATGTTGGACTCGATGATGCTTGAGGTCCCTTCCAACCTTGGCGATACTGTGTGATACTGTGTGAACTTTCTCCTCACCTCGAGCCTAAACTTCCCCTGGTGCAGCTTGAGACTGTATCCTCTTGTTCTGGTTACCAAAAAGGGTGTCCAGAAGGAACCAAGGATAAATTTTTTTCAATATAAAATTGGTGTTTTTATATATATCTATATAAAAGTTTGCCATCTGAACTGATATGCAAGGGTGTGTAATTTCCCTTTCTTGTCTCTCTTTTCACCTCTCCTGAACTGGCAGGTACCGTAATCAAAGAAGAGCTCTGCCACAGCAGCAGCAGGCAAAACCTGCAGCTGTTCCAAACAGTGATGCTGTTTTGAACTGCCCTGCTTGCATGACAACCTTGTGCCTGGACTGCCAGAGGTAATTACTGAATAACAAGGGGTCTTTTTGGGATGTCTTTTTTCTTCATCAGCCAGAAACTCAATTGATGGCAGTTTGCCTTGGGAGGTGGTGCTCATAAAGAGATGGCAGGTCCATGTCAGTCAGCTTTAGAGGTGAATGCAGGTTTGTAAGAATGATGATCAGTTTAACCTGTGATGGGTTGAGGGGTTAATGGATACAAACTACGTCACAGAAGGTTACACCTCAACAGGAGGAGGAACTTCTTCACTGTGGGAGTCACAGAGCATTGGAAGAAGCTTCTTAGAGAGGTTGTGGAGTCTCCTTCTCTGGAGACTTTCAAGACCTATCTGGATGTGTTCTTCTGTGATCTGTGCTAGATTCTATGGCCTTGCTCTGTCAGGGGGGGTTGGACTCGGTGGAGGTCCCTTCCAACCCCTAACATCCTGTGATCTGTGAACCTCTGACATGGAGATGAAGAGCAGGGTAGAACTTTAGCATAGTTGAGAAGGTAAACAGTTGAAAAAACAACTAAAAATACCATGGACACTAAACAGGAAGTGCAGGCTGCTGGAGTTTTTTTGGTTGGTTGGTTGGGGTTTTTTATTTGGTTGGGTTTTTGTTTGGGGTTTTTTTGGTTGTTGGTTTTTTTTATAGTACATTGGCTTGACAATTAGAGGCATAAAATCATTCCAAGTTGCTTTTGTGTAAAAGTGCCTTGATAATGGGAGGATTAAGCAAAGTGAAGACAATGTATTCTTACTTGGTTTGAGTCTTAGAAGTGTGGGTTTGAATACAGTTACATTTAAAAGTGCCCCATAAAGCATTCACTCAGAGTCTATAGTGTGTTTTGCAGCTCTGCAGTATCTTACTGCACTGCAAACCTAGTTAGTGTTGTTAGCCCCTACTAAGGAGAAGACTCTGGAACTGAGAAGAAAGGAGGAAGAAATCTTGTGAAATGAGGAATGGAATGGAATGGAATGGAATGGAATGGAATGGAATAGAATAGAATAGACCAGACCAGGTTGGAAGAGACCTTCAAGATCATCGCATCCAACCCATCAACCAATCCAACCCACCTAAACAACTAACCCATGGCACCAAGCACCCCACCAAGTCTCCTCCTGAACACCTCCAACGATGGTGACTCCACCACCTCCCCAGGCAGCCCATTCCAATGGGCAATAAATGGGAATAAACTACCTCTCATTTACAAGGATGAAATTCCACAACAGCCTAAAATCCTCTCTGAGTACTGAGTGCTGTTTCTCACTTCACTTTGCTGGCTCTGGTATTCTTTGAGCCTGTTCTGTCATTAAGTTTGCTAAGCTGACAGAAAATGATCCATTTTTATTGTCAGACTGGTCTTCTGTGGGTTTTATAAACTGCATTAGCTCAGCACAAGCAGGAAAGCCAGCAGAAGTCAATAGAGAACCTTCTGAAGCCACCTGTTAGGCTGCTGTAAGGCTGCAGCCCGAGGGACGTTGTGTTCAACTGAATTAAACCGCAGTCCTGAATTTTGCTCCATACCCCAGCTATAGAGGTGTTACAATAATGAGAGCCGAACATGGGCCATTACATTTTATGATAGACATACTTTTTCAAACATGATCTGCCAGTGTTTGTGAAATTAGACATTTCAGGCTTGCAAGAAAGACATTTTGGGATGCAAATGCCAGTAGTTGAGCCATTTTCACTCAGAACTTCGTGATCTTTTGCCTAGGGGGAATGGAATGAAGCTGGAGGCGGGGACATTCAGGCTGGATGTGAGGAGGAAGTTCTTCATCATGAGAGTGGTGAAACCCTGGAATGGGTTGTCCAGGGAGGTGGTTGAGGCCCCATCCCTGGAGGTGTTTAAGCCCAGGCTGGATGAGGCTCTGGCCAGCCTGCTCTAGTGTGGGGTGTCCCTGCCCATGGCAGGGGGGTTGGAACTAGATGATCCTTACGGTCCCTTCCAACCCTGACTGATACTATGATACTACTATGATAAGCAGCAGTGTGTCATTCAGCAGTAACAATACTGTTGTATTCCTGGGTGTTTATTTAGCAAGAACCAGTGTGGTTTTCAGGAACACCTTAAAAACAATGCAGATGGCTACAGTTCCACTTTTTCAATGATTCTTGTAGTTGTGACTCTTCTTCTGTTTGCAAAATCCTCGCAGGTTTTTGGCTTTCAGCCTGTTGGTGTGGTACTTGCTATCTTTAATCCCCTTTTTGAGTCACGATAACTGATTTCTTGGAAGTCAGGTTTTACCAGTTGAATGACTTGGCATTTTTCTCCCTTTCTCTGTAGGCATGAATCTTACAAAACACAATACAGAGCAATGTTTGTGATGAACTGCGTTGTGAACAAGGAGGAGATTTTGAAATACAGAGCCAAGCCGAAGAAAAGAAGTAAGAAAGTGAAGCTCAGCAAAGAAACTGCCTCTGTACAATCAAATCAAGAAGAGGAGGAAGTGTATCATCCAGTGTTATGTACTGAATGCTCAACTGAAGTGGCAGTAATGGATAAAGATGAAGTTTTTCACTTCTTCAATGTTTTAGCCAGCCACTGCTAACGTGCAAAAGCAAGGGGGAAAAAAGTAGCCTGCACTGTTGCCAGACTGTGAAGTATCAAACATGCAGGCAGGTTGGCTTTTCTTAGAGTAAGGCCTCTTAAAATGTACATTTCCATCAGATAGCTTTGTAATGGTTGGACTTCTGCAGAGCTTATGAAATTAATACAGTTAACTGCCTGCACTTGAGAGCAGTATTCTTTCACAGCATCAGGTGTGAGGGCTTTAAACTTTGTAAATACAAGGTAAGAGCTGTGCATTATGATCATTCCCTGTATATATGCTCTCCATTACCTCAACATGCATTGGAACTGTTGCTTAGAATAAATGTTGTGTAGTAACTGGTTCTCCATAGCTGCATTGGTCATTTCTGTGGCACGTGGTAGCAGCTCTTGAGTGTGGGATGTTTGGCTTCTTCAGGCAGGTGTGCTTGGGAGGTTGCAGATTGGTAGGTTTGACAGACAAGGAATTGTCATAGTTAAAGTTTTTGGCCCATCACAGTCTCAAAAATGGGAACTTTTATGGAAGAATGGAAGATAAGCTTCTGTCAGGTTTGCTGCATGGATCACCTACATCAGCATATTAATTCTTAGTGACACAATGAATGTTTAATGCATATATGTATATTAAGAGAATACTGGGCTTCTGTCTTTTTTCCTGTGGTGATACCTTTTAAAATGAAATTTGTGGTCAGATTTATGACCATAGAGCTAGTTTGTATGCTTTTTCTGTTGATTTAGTATGTTTACAGCTTCTTTGGAAGCAGAGGAGCTTCTGCCACTCAGGTATTTAGACTTCTTGCTTGGTCTGTGTAGCTACTGCAGTGTCAGCAATGGATCCTTCCCTCTCTTCCTCCAGGTATCCTCCCAAGAGGTGAACTCTTATTAGTGTTTTCACCTGCCAGTGAAGCACAGAGGTTCTGTGTAGCCTCAGGGTAAGGGTCTTTGCACTGAGATACAGGAAACATGGGGGAATGTAGTTCCAGGGTTCAAGTGTCAGTGTGGGGGGAGGAATAATAGGTGATGGCATTCTCTTAAGCAGGGGCAAGAATGGAGATGGTGAAGGAGGGGAAACTCTGTATAGACAAATACTGTCCATTTTTCTTAAGGGGGTTAAGTAGCAAAAAACCTGTCTCCTAAATATGCACCATACTCAAAAGCTGTGAGGCTGGTTAGGGCAGGTGGAGCAGGAGACTTGGAAGCCAGCATGCCTCTAGACATTACTCTTCCTCTCATGTCAGGAATAGGCACATCAGGAGTATGTTGCTGCTGCTTCATGCTTGCCTTAGTACTTGAATTGCAGAGCTTCTTGTTAGGAAGCATAGGAACATGCAAGACTAGGACTTGTTTGCCCCATATTGATAATGTGCTTGCAGCTTTGAATGGGAGTAATGCTTTAGAACAGTCCCCTTGTCCTTGAACTTTGTACAGATTTACAGAGAGAGGCTTTCAAGATTACTTCTGCTTTTTCAGGCAGCAACACCAACAGAAGACTGCTTGTCATGGAGGCATCCACAAAGAGACAGCAACAGCCAGCTGAAAACTGGATTTATTGCAATTAATCTGCTCTCCTTTCAGCACAATAAGATCACAGATTCAGGTGTCAGTTGGGAAAATACTGTTGCACAACTAATTAAACACTCACTCAGAAAAGGAAAATCTCCCCACAGGTACCCAGGATATCACATAATCACAGAACATTAGAGGTTGGAAGGGACCTCCAGAGATCATCCAGTTCAACCCCCCCCTGCCAAAGCAGGATCACCTAGGGTAGTCCACACAGGAATGCATCCAGGCAGGTTTTGAAAGTCTGCAGAGGAGACTCCACAACCTGTATACACATACACACTCACCAAAGCTTGAGACTGAGGACTCCTTAGACAAGAGCTTGTTCTAAGGGGAAAAGATCTAGCTGCCAGGCAGGCTGCTTTGTATGGGGAGCACCACCTCTCTCCATAGCAGGACTCCATTTGTACCCTGGGAGGTGTTGTCCTGTGGTCAATTTCTTAACTATCTGGAGGGCTGACTTCTAGACCCAGAGGTGCCAGCTAATGCCCAGGGGCATCAAACTGATCTCTATCAGCTCCAAGCAAGCCTCTGCCGTTTGCTTGGGCTCTGTTAAGACCCTGTGTTTGTTGGAGGTTGGTTGTACCTGCTGCATTGCTGCAGCACCAATTGTGACTTGCACCAGCAGTCTTGGATAGGAATAGCAGCCCCTGTAGCTAGTGGTGTGGGGATCTGAACTGAACTAACTGAGAGATGTTCCCTGTGCTGAAATAAATCTATATAGATAAAGTGTATCTACATGTTTTCTGTTTGAATGAAATCCTGCTGCAGAGACCATTACACTCTTCAGCTGTCTCTGCCAGCTGTGGGGGGTTGTAGTCTGGCAGCATAGTTGTATTGTGCATCTGTGTACACAGTTCATAGCAGTACCCTCCTGTTACTGTATTTCCTCATCTTTTGATTGTACTGATAGCACAGGTGGAGGTAGGGGCAGGGGCGCTGCAAGAACAGAATCACACTGTCCCCAGTGGCATAACTGCAAACTGATTTTCTGAGCAGGGTGAGTCTGCTGGGCCAGTACCAGTTCCTAATCCATGGTGTGCACACTCGGCATTTGAGGTCCTGGCTGGTGGCCCAGCCCCGCTGCCTCATGGTTGCACCTTACACTCCACTTAGTCTCAGTGCCTGATTGCTGCATACATCCTCTTCCAACAGGCTTCTGAACTAGATTGCCAGTGTTAAGCTGCCACCAGCCTTTCTAATCATGCAGTCCCAGGCCAGTCTCTGGAAATTAATCTCCTTATCTTAGGCCAGTTAGCAGTCAGAGCAGAGGTGTCCCACACCCTCTGGTTTCTAACCCCACGTGCATTAGGGAAGTGCAAAATTTGCAACAGACAAAGTAAATGATCTATTGCCTCTTTATTTTCCCCATCCATACAGGATTCAGTTAGTCAGAGTTGGATGATGTTAAGGTCTTATTTCTCTGAGCCATGCTCTTCTGTGGGCCTTACCCTCTGACAGCTGAAGATGCTGATGACTCCTGCAGAGCATTTGCGACACACAGAATCACAGAACGTTAGGGGTTGGAAAGGACCTTGAAAGACCATGTAGTCCAACCCTGCTGCCAGAGCAGGATCATCTAGGGTAGGTCACGCACAGGAATGCATCCAGGCAGGTTTTGAATGTGTCCAGAGAAGGAAACTCCACAACCTCTCTGGGCAGCCTGTTTCAGAGCTCTGCCACCCTCACAAAGTTTTTCCTTATGTTACTGTGGAATCTCCTATGGTTCAGCTTGCACCCTTTGTCCTATCATTGGACATTACTGAGACGAGCCTGGCTCCCTCCTCCCAGCACTTACCTCTCACATATTTATAAACATGAGGTCACCTCTCAGTCTCTTCCAAGCTAAAGAGCCCCAGCTCCCTCAGCCTTTCCTCCTAAGGGAGATGTTCCACTCCTTCCATCATCTTTGTCTCTCTGTGCTGGACTCTTTCAAGCAGTTCCCTGAGGCCCTTCTTGAATTGAGGGGCCCAGAACTGGACACAATATCCCAGATGTGGCCTCACTAGGGCAGAGAAGAGCAGGAGGTGAGCCTCCCTCGACCTGCTAACTACACCCCTTCTAATCCACCCCAGGATGCCATTGGCTTTCTTGACCACAAGGGCAGGTTGCTGGCTTATGGTTATCCTTCTGTCCAACAGGACCCCCCCAGTCCCTTTTCCCTACACTGTGTTCCAGCAGGTCAGTCCCAAACATACACTGGTACGTGATACACTTCCCAAGGGCCCTGCCAAGCGGAGTTTTTGAGCCTTCTCTAATTGCCTGAACGTCCATTTAGACTTGAATAAGATGAAGGAAAATAGGCTGCAACAGCAGCTCCTAGGGACGGCTCAGCCAGGCAGCTTCGTCCAAGCTCCACGTACTCTAGCCAGATCGATCACGACCTGTCACACACCGCCGGACTTTCACGTGTAACGCAAGGTGCGACGGGACCGCTGTGGGCCTGCGCCCCCCCGCCATGCCTACAGCCGCCCCGCCATGCCTACAGCCCCCTGCACCATACCTACAGCCCCTGTGCCATACCTAGAGCCCCCCCGCCATGCCTACATCCCCCTGCGCCATGCCTACAGCCCCCGCGCCGTGCCTACAGCCCCCCCGCCGTGCCTACAGCCCCGAGCGATGCCTACAGCCCCCCCGCCGTGCCTACAGCCCCCCTGCCCTGCCTACAGCCCCCCCCGCGCCATGCCTACAGCCCCTCCCCGCCCTGCCTACCGCCCCTCCGTGCCCTGCCTACAGCCCCCTGCGCCGTGCCTACGGCCCCCCCGCCCTGCCTACGGCCCCCGCGCCCTGCCTACGGCCCCCCCGCCGTGCCTACAGCCCCCGCGCCATGCCTACGGCCCCCGTGCCCTGCCTACGGCCCCCTCGCCATGCCTGCATCCCCTCCCCCGTGCCTACAGCCCCCCCGCCGTGCCTGCAGCCCCCACGCCGTGCCTGCAGCCCCTGCGCCCCTCCACGCCGGGGGGCTGCGGCCGCCCGGGCGCGGGGCGGGGCCGGGGCGGTCCGGGCCGCGCCCGGCGGCGGAGGGAGGGCCCCGGGTTGCCACCGCCCCCCGTCTACGCTCGGCCTGGGCCCGGCGGAGGGCCGCTGGCGGGCGGGGAGAGCGTGTGGTGCGCCATGGCTCTGGGCTCGGCTTGGAAGCAGATGTCGTGGCTGTACTACCAGTACCTGCTGGTCACCGCGCTCTACATGCTGGAGCCCTGGGAGCGCACCGTCTTCAGTATCCTTCCGCCGGCTGGACGCTGTCCGCGGGGCCTGGCGGGGCGGGCGGTGCGCGCGTGGCGCCGGGGGGCCGGGGGCTGCCTCCCCCTGCCGCGCCGTGCTCGGCGGCGGCTCCGGGGGTGCCCCGAGGTCCCCGCCGGGTGTGGCGGCCCCGCCGGGCGCAGCGCCTGTGCACGGCGCCTGGGCCGTGGCCGTGCCGGGGGCAGCTGGCGGGGCTGTTTGGGGGCGAGGGCCGAGCGGCGGCAGGAGGGGAGCTGGGCCGTGCCGTGTTGGGAATAGCTGGCCCAGGGCGCCGAGCCGCGGCCGATGCCCACGGCAGGCGGGGAAGCGGCAGCCGCCTCCACCCGGGACCGGGGCATGTCCTCCTCCCTAGCGGGGGCAAAGTTCCGCACCTTCACAAACTAACGTGCTGCCCAAGCTGGGGAAAGAATTCTCATGCTGCTGTTCCGCATCCTGTCACTGGCAGTCTAGTCTGTTTCTCCTCGGGCATAAGTTTATCTCTCCAAGTTGTTTGTTCTCCTTTAATTTTTCGTCTGTAGAGTTACGGTGGCTCTTTCTCCCCTCTTTTGCACACAAATCTCCAGCTTTGTCTTAGCGACGTCTTTCACGAATTCTTTGGTGGTTTCGTGTAGTGGAAAGTAAACGTGCAGGCTGCTGTGCCTTGCGAGCTTGTTTGCATGCTGCTTTGTCAAATGTTTTTTATTAGGTAGGTATTTAATCCCCCAGCCTGGTAATTTTGCTTGGCTTTCTGGGAGTTGACGACCTTGCTTATATGAAGGCATCTCTTGACCTTCATTTTATCTCTTACTGTGTAACCTGGGACTAAAAATACAGCAAGCAGCACGGTATGCTCTAATAAGCACAACTAACACCTCTGCCATGGGGCAGTCAGAGAGCATTTGTTACACGTGTGCTGTGGTGACTTCATTGAGATGCAGAGCCGTGTGTAAGTTGTCCGGTTTCACTTGTGGGAACTTGAGTACTGCTGTCCAGTGTTATCGTGCTTGTAAATCTCCAGTGCTTTTTATAGTGCCTCTAAGTTTACTAAATCTCCGCAGGTGAAATGAGCAGAGTGCTTTTGAGTTGCTGAAACCTTAAACTTTGAATGGCATAACCTTGCAGTAATCTGATGCCAGAACTTCTGTGGATCACAGAAGTACAAAGTGGTAGGGGTTGGAAGGGACCTCCAGAAATCGTTGAGTCTGGACCTGATGACTCTTCAAGAACTCGTGGAGCTTGACAAAGATCTTGTCTCACCTCTATATAAGCTTTACAAAAGGTGCCTGTTGGGAGTTGAATTAATAAAGCAGCCATCTTAAGATTGTTTAGCAGTTAGCTTGATGTGAAGTTTGTTTTGCAGTGGAGTTTATTTTACAATCATGGGTGCATGTTTACTTAAGTGCACAACTTGAAACGATGCTGAAGCATATTGTGAGTGAAATAGAGAGGTGGATGTCACCCTGCTGCACTTTTCACTTCCCCCAAGGTCTCTTTTTCCAGAGTAGTGACAACACATAAATCGAGCTGCTTGCCCATAAGGAAGGGGTCTGAGAGTGACACACAGATGGAGAAGTGAACCAAATAATGCAGTGATTTAGAGCATAGAGGACACTGGCTGCTAGAAATGAATTTGAGGTTTCCCAACTTTATTATGGTAACAGTATAACTTTCATACCAGATGCATTCCATGCATCATAAATGAAGTCTGGTAGGCCATACTACTCCAAGAAGTTGAGGTCAGCATGTAATGCTGTCTGCTTAAAAATTAGTAGGTCATCCACAAATAAGACCTCTTATTCAGTGCAGCTACTTCTGTTATTGTTGTGGTTTTTTGTTTGTTTGGGTTTTTTTCTTTGTCCTTGTTTTGGTGGTTGACGTTTTTCTGCTTGGCTGAGTGGGGGCTGGCTTTTGCAAGACTTGCATAACACCTGGGAAGATGCATGTAAAAGCTTGTATATGCTCAGTGCCTGTTTTCTGTTCCTCTTTCACCCTTCCCATGCTTTGGCCTGTCCTCTTGTGTCTGTGACAAGGCAGTGGATAACTTGCAAGGCATCCTTCCATAACTCAGCCAACCACTCCTATCGGTGTTCTGTTCCTCAGTGTTCAGTTGGTTCTTCCTGTGGCTGTAATTACTGAAAACAGTTTCATAGTTTCATTCAGGGTTGGAAGGGACCACAAGGATCAGCTAGTTCCAACCCCCCTGCCATGGGCAGGGACACCCCACACTAGATCAGGCTGGACAGAGCCTCATCCAGCCTGCTCTTAAACACCCCCAGGGACGGGGCCTCGACCACCTCCCTGGACAACACATTCCAGGGTTTCACCACTCTCATGGTGAAGAACCTCCTCCTCACATCTAGCCTGAATCTCCCCACCTCCAGCTTCATTCCATTCCCCCTAGTCCTATCACTACCTGAGATCCTGAGAAGTCCTTCCCCAGCCTTCCTGTAGGCCCCCTTCAGATACTGGAAGGCCACAATTAGGTCACCTGGGAGCCTTCTCTTCTCCAGACTGAACAGCCCCAACTCCTTCAGTCTGTCCTCATAGGAGAGGTGCTCCAGCCCTCTGATCATCCTCGTGGCCCTTCTCTGGGCACGTTCCAGCACCTCCACATCCCTCTTGTAATAGGGGCTCCAGAACTGGACACAGTACTCCAGGTGGGGTCTCACCAGGGCTGAGTAGAGGGGGAGGATCACCTCCCTCGATCTGCTGGCCACACTTCTCCTGATGCAGCCCAGGATCTGATTGGCTTTGCGGGCTGCAAGTGCACACTGAGAGCTCATGTTGAGCTTTTTGTCCACCAGCACCCCCAAGTCTCTCTTCTCAGGGCTACTTTCCAGCCAGTCACTCTGATTGAAAAAATGTGATGTTACCAGGTAGTTACCAGGGAAACTTTGCTGCTGCAGTTAGGTGATGTGAAAGGTGCTTTCTGTTTCGAATGCTTTTTTTTTCCTCAGCTGTAACTCAGATTCCATGCTAGTTTCCATTGTGGGCATGGCTCTGTACACGGGCTATGTGTTCATGCCTCAGCACATCATGGCGATACTGCACTACTTTGAAATTGTGCAGTGATGAAGAATGTCTTTTCCAGAAGCAAGTTGGCTCTGAGCTCTGCTCTGCAAAGAAGAATGAACCTCTCAGTTTTAACAAGACTTCTGCCACTGTCAGAAAGCCACAAGTATGACTCCGAAGGCGAGAACCAAGCTGCGTGGCGCAGGGACACGAGAAGTTCCCTCTGTTGTGTTCATTCCTTTTAATTTTACAAGATAGGCCCTTGTATAGTAGTTTTGTCTACTTTAACATTGTGATTGTTCTTTGATATCAGTATTTTCTTAACTTTGTGATGGTTTCAATATTGCACTGTGAAAAGCTTTTCTTAATTGTACTTTCGAGTAAATCTTAATTGCCTTCTATTTTTAATCGGAGAAGTCATCTTATTAAATGGGGCTTGAAAGCTTTTGCTATTGTATGGTATGTATTTGCTGGGTATTTCTATGAATGCTTTTTTTTTGGGGGGGTGGGGGTGGGGTGGGTAAGAAAGTGCATTTAGATTCCTGTTTAGAGATGTGGATCTATTCGTCTAACACTATTTACAAAGGTTAGTTTGTATGACTAAACTCAGGTGTTACCCTTTGCTGTCCAGCCCTTTGCTCAACAGCCTTGTGCGTATGGCCTAAACTAGGAATCAGCAACCCTTTCAAGTTTCTGTGTTCTGCCTGTTGGAGCAGGGTGGGGGAGATGCTTTGAGGTGGAGTGAAGGCTGCATTCCTTTAAGTTCAGAGTAGTGCTGTCGTTCTGGGCTTTATTTAGGGGGGGGGACGGGATGGAGGGGCTGGGACTTTTCTTTACTGATGTAGGCCTACATAAGCACTTTAAACCAACCCTTTTTCTAGCTATTGATTCAACTGTACTTTTCCAGGATGCTTTATTATGTTCCACTGGCTATGATTTCTGCTACTTTTTCACTCAAACAGTGTAACTATGTGGAGGTTTTAAAGGGGTTTTTCTATTGCTGCTAGCGTTCCAAACATGTTCTTGCTACAAGTGACCAAAACATAGGGGTTTAAATGGACTTGAGTTACAACTACAGCAATAAGTAGCTGAGTGCTTGGCTGAAGTCCTGTGGGGTTATTTTTTTTTAATAGGGATTTTTTTTCCCCCCCTAGTTTTGTATTCCAAAATGTAAGGTGGTGGTGACAACCTGACTTTCCTAAGTGGAGGATTTTTTGTTGTTGTTGTTGCTGTTGTTTAAGAAAAATAAAAAGTTTAAATGCAGAGCTTTGATGCAGAACTTTTCTTGGGGAAGTTGTGTTTCTGAATGCTTCTTGCTTTTCTCCAAACTTTCCAAAAGGCAAAAAATGACCAAGGAATTGTGATTTGATTTATTTTTTTCCCCCCTTTTCCCCTTATTTTTTCATTTGAAATGGCCTTTTATGCAGCTTTTGTTGAAATCAGGAAGTATACCTAAGTTCTGCAGCTAAATTGCTGCCCTTCAGGTTTATTTAATTCTCTCAAATCCACACTCCTGCTTTTAAGAACTTCCTGGTGAATTTAATTAAAGACTCCATTATCACCTTGGAGCTACAAAACGGTGGGCCATACCCTTCCTAGGTGAAACTTGGCTTTACTGAAGTTGGTAGGAGTCTCCTACTAAATTAGTGCCTTCGGTTATTAATAACTGGCTGTCGAAGCATAGGTAGGTTTTTGGGGGGTGGTAGTAGTGTTGTGGTTTTGTTTTTAGAATAGAATAGAATAAACCAGGCTGGAAAGAAAGGAAGGAATAAACCAGGCTGGAAAGAAAGGAAGGAATAAACCAGGCTGGAAAGAAAGGAAGGAATAAACCAGGCTGGAAAGAAAGGAAGGAAGGAGTAAACCAGGCTGGAAAGAAAGGAAGGAAGGAGTAAACCAGGCTGGAAAGAAAGGAAGGAAGGAGTAAACCAGGCTGGGAAGAAAGAAAGGAAGGAAGGAGTAAACCAGGCTGGGAAGAAAGAAAGGAAGGAAGGAGTAAACCAGGCTGGGAAGAAAGAAAGGAAGGAAGGAGTAAACCAGGCTGGGAAGAAAGAAAGGAAGGAAGGAGTAAACCAGGCTGGGAAGAAAGAAAGGAAGGAAGGAGTAAACCAGGCTGGGAAGAAAGAAAGGAAGGAAGGAGTAAACCAGGCTGGGAAGAAAGAAAGGAAGGAAGGAGTAAACCAGGCTGGGAAGAAAGAAAGGAAGGAAGGAGTAAACCAGGCTGGGAAGAAAGAAAGGAAGGAAGGAGTAAACCAGGCTGGGAAGAAAGAAAGGAAGGAAGGAGTAAACCAGGCTGGGAAGAAAGAAAGGAAGGAAGGAGTAAACCAGGCTGGGAAGAAAGAAAGGAAGGAAGGAGTAAACCAGGCTGGGAAGAAAGAAAGGAAGGAAGGAGTAAACCAGGCTGGGAAGAAAGAAAGGAAGGAAGGAGTAAACCAGGCTGGGAAGAAAGAAAGGAAGGAAGGAGTAAACCAGGCTGGGAAGAAAGAAAGGAAGGAAGGAGTAAACCAGGCTGGGAAGAAAGAAAGGAAGGAAGGAGTAAACCAGGCTGGGAAGAAAGAAAGGAAGGAAGGAGTAAACCAGGCTGGGAAGAAAGAAAGGAAGGAAGGAGTAAACCAGGCTGGGAAGAAAGAAAGGAAGGAAGGAGTAAACCAGGCTGGGAAGAAAGAAAGGAAGGAAGGAGTAAACCAGGCTGGGAAGAAAGAAAGGAAGGAAGGAGTAAACCAGGCTGGGAAGAAAGAAAGGAAGGAAGGAGTAAACCAGGCTGGGAAGAAAGAAAGGAAGGAAGGAGTAAACCAGGCTGGGAAGAAAGAAAGGAAGGAAGGAGTAAACCAGGCTGGGAAGAAAGAAAGGAAGGAAGGAGTAAACCAGGCTGGGAAGAAAGAAAGGAAGGAAGGAGTAAACCAGGCTGGGAAGAAAGAAAGGAAGGAAGGAGTAAACCAGGCTGGGAAGAAAGAAAGGAAGGAAGGAGTAAACCAGGCTGGGAAGAAAGAAAGGAAGGAAGGAGTAAACCAGGCTGGGAAGAAAGAAAGGAAGGAAGGAGTAAACCAGGCTGGGAAGAAAGAAAGGAAGGAAGGAGTAAACCAGGCTGGGAAGAAAGAAAGGAAGGAAGGAGTAAACCAGGCTGGGAAGAAAGAAAGGAAGGAAGGAGTAAACCAGGCTGGGAAGAAAGAAAGGAAGGAAGGAGTAAACCAGGCTGGGAAGAAAGAAAGGAAGGAAGGAGTAAACCAGGCTGGGAAGAAAGAAAGGAAGGAAGGAGTAAACCAGGCTGGGAAGGAAGAAAGGAAGGAAGGAGTAAACCAGGCTGGGAAGGAAGAAAGGAAGGAAGGAGTAAACCAGGCTGGGAAGGAAGAAAGGAAGGAAGGAGTAAACCAGGCTGGGAAGGAAGGAAGGAAGGAGTAAACCAGGCTGGGAAGGAAGGAAGGAAGGAGTAAACCAGGCTGGGAAGGAAGGAAGGAGTAAACCAGGCTGGAAAGGAAGGAAGGAATAAACCAGGCTGGGAAGGAAGGAAGGAATAAACCAGGCTGGGAAGGAAGGAAGGAGTAAACCAGGCTGGAAAGAAAGAAAGGAAGGAAGGAGTAAACCAGGCTGGGAAGAAAGGAAGGAGTAAACCAGGCTGGGAAGAAAGGAAGGAAGGAAGGAATAAACAAGGCTGGTAGGTGTTTTAAGTATACATGGAGATAAGGACAAGCTACCATTCTCTTTTTGAAGTGCTGTAGCAGAAATTCATGTGGTGCATGGATTAGGTTTGTACTGTGACGTTTCTTTGTGTGCTACTACCGTGACCGATAGACATTTAGTGCTGACAAAAAAGGGGGTTTAGTGGTATGGGAGCATGGAAGCCCTTCTGTGCAGTGACACTGGGAATGTGAAGCATGATTTTCAATTGTGAAAGCTTTTTGTAAAGGGCTTTGATATACTGACTTTTATTAGCTGTCTGCTTTTTTAATTGAGGAATAAAAGAGTAACCACAGTCTCCAGTCACTTGCATTACGTGGGAGTGGGCTTGATAGATACCATACTTTGAAGTCAATTTTCTAATTTGAGTGCAGTCTTTTTTCAGCAGTTCTTGTTTTAATGATAAATCAAGAATATCGCAGTCCTGGACTGTTCTGTTTGATTCTGGATGCTTTGTGAAAGATGGAATAATGTCATTAATAAAATGCTGTCTGTTACTAGTTTGAAGTTCTGGAAGATGTGTCCTCGTGTAGTTGATCTAGGGAAGAGGTGAGTCAAGGGACAATAATGATGGAGCAGAGTGAGTTGTGTTTTGTATAATAATGGTATTGGTAGGGATTTAATTAATCTTTACATTTGCATAATAAATCATAAAGCTACCAAGTCAGTTTCCCACTGCAGTCTGCTTTATTTGTCATGTTAGCTGGGGGATCCTAGCCTCCTTGTGATGGAACCATAAGCTTTTTCTGTACAGGATGGAGCCTGTGAAGGCAGTTTAAGCATTGTTTGGGGCTAGAAGGTCAGTTATGCTTCTGTTTAAACAGGGTGATAATATTTGAAGCAGCAGTAATGTAGGTAGAATAGAATTAACCAAGTTGGAAAAGGCCTTCGAGGTCATTGAGTCCAACCTATCACCCAACACCGTCTACTCAACTCAACCATGGCACCAAGCGCCTCATCCAGTCTCTTCCTAAACACCTCCAGTGATGGTGACTCCACTACCTCCCTGGGCAGCCCATTCCAATGGCCAATCACTCTTTCTGTGAAGATCTTCCTAACCTCCAACCTAAACCTCCCCTGGTGCAGCTTGAGACTGTGTCCTCTTGTTCTGGTGCTGGTTGCCTGGGAGAAGAGACCAAGTCCCACCTGGTTACAACCTCCCTTCAGGTAGTTGTAGACAGCAGCAAGGTCTCCCCTGAGCCTCCTCCAGGCTAAGCAGCCCCAGCTCCCTCAGGCTCTCCTCACAGGGCTGTGCTCCAGACCTCTCACCAGCTTTGTTGCCCTTCTCTGGACATGTTCCAGCAACTCAACATCTTTCCTAAACTGAGTTGGAAGAAATAATTGGGAAAAAAAATAAAATCTGAGAGCCCTCTAAGTTGCTTTTTGTTAGTCTTTGAATAATGATAGCTCTTGGGGTTTGGAGTGAGTCATCAGAAATAAGCATTTAAAAATGCATTCACTGTGTTACTTAGAACTGATAATACCAGCTCCATCAGCCAGCCCTGCCTGGGGCTGCCAAAAGGTGTGGCTGGGGCATCCCACCCCGGGTGGAGTGACTTGCTGTGCTGGTCGCCTTGGCAGGAGCCCATGTAGCTGTGGTGGCTTCCAGAACTGGCTCTGCATAGGCATTTCAGCTGACGTGAGGGCTGAGTGCTGGATAAATATTATCACTACAAACCTTTGCAATGGGAGCTGCCATAACCAAAAGAGGGAACCGAGGCACAGTACTGCAAAAAGTCTGGACCCAGAAATGGATCACCTTGTTTATTTTATATATATATATATATATCACAGTATCACAGCATAGCCAAGCTTGGAAGAGAGCTTGAGGATCATCGAGTCCAACCTGTCACCACAGACCCATGACTAGACCATGGCACCAAGTGCCACATACAATCTCCTCTTGAACACCTCCAGGGATGGTGACTCCACCACCTCCCTGGGCAGCACACTCCAATGACTAATGACTCTCTCTGTGAAGAACTTTCTCCTCACCTCGAGCCTAAACGTCCCCTGGCGCAGCTTGAGAATGTGTCCCCTTGTTCTGGTGCTGGTTGCCTGGGAGAAGAGACTAACCCCTTCCTGGCTACAACCACCTTTCAGGTAGTTGTAGAGGGCAATGAGGTCACCCCTGAGCCTCCTCTTCTCCAGGCTAAGCAACCCCAGCTCCCTCAGCCTCTCCTCACAGGGCTGTGCTCAAGGCCTCTCCCCAGCCTTGTTGCCCTTCTCTGGACACGTTCAAGTGTCTCGATGTCCTTCTTAAACTGGACACAGGACTCAAGGTGTGGCCTAACCAATGCAGAGTACAGGGGCAGAATGACCTCCCTGCTCCTGCTGGCCACACTATTCCTAATGCAGGCCAGGATGCCATTGGCCTTCTTGGCCACTTGGGCACACTGCTGGCTCATGTTTAGGCGGCTGTCGATCACCACCCCCAGGTCCCTCTCTGTTTGGCAGCTCTCCAGCCGTTCTGACCCCAGCCTGTAGCTCTGCATATATGTATGTATGTATGCAGATAATATAGAATCGTTGTCTATTCCTTGCCAGAAATTACTACATGGCAACTGGGTTGGAGATAAAGGCTGTGGGTAGGTTGTTAGTTTGACTTTTTTTATTCTTGTTTTTTAAAGGACTATTTCTTCTCTACTCCTGGAAGAAAACAGCCTCAATTTCAGGTTCTCTTTCTGGGCAAAATTTAGCAAGAAAACCATTGGTTTGTGGATTTGTGTAAATCTTCAGTTTCAGAAAGAATAAAGGTGTGAAAGGATCACAGCACTGTGAAGGTGACTCTGGTGTGATAGATGTGCATTGTGCTGGCGCAACTGGTGTGATGTTGTGAAGCGTTGCCCTGTGTCATTTGGGGCAGAACTCAATTGTGCTTTAGAAATGCTGAAGGAGAAGGACCTGCTGTTGGCTCACAACAAATAAAGGTTATATTGTGGTGCAGAGACAACTTAAGGAGATCTGACAATGTGCACAAAGCTTTGGAGACAGCAGCCATCCTCTGAAATATCAGAGCAGTATCCTCTGCTCTGGGAGTTGAGACCCTAATAAAGCTTTTGAGTGCCAGAAGTTACTTTCACCTGCTAATTTGCCCATGTTTTCTACAACTGCCATTGTAGGAAACCTCTTTCCCCCTCTTGCTGACATGGTAGCCTGGTGCCAGTGAGGTTTTTAGTTATTTAAAGGCAAACCCATGGAGCTTCCCATGTGGTTTGCATTGTTTCTGCATTGGATCTGCTAGGTCAGCTTTAAACAACAGTCATCACTGAGCACAGCAGTCACTGTCTTTCCTGCCTGTTGTCTGTTTCAGGGGAAAATCTGGCATCATAGTCCAGAACTGGATCCAACTTCATCTGCATGCATCTTGTGTTTAGGGAGCGGACAGATGATCTTTACTCCTCCCCGAAGGAGTAAAAGAAAATGCTGCACACAGGATGGGAAAGAATTACAAATTTAAATGGAAGGACTATTCACTGATACTTACACCATGGGTTAGCTGTTTGGGTGGGTTGGATTGGTTGATGGGTTGGACACGATGATCTTGAAGGTCTCTTCCAACCTTGTTTGGTTTATTCTAATAAAACACAGAAATCCATAGTCAGCTTCAGCCCAGATCTCCAACCTTGGCTTATCGCAGGACCTCATTAAGCCAAAGCTTTCCACAACCTCTGCCCAAAACCCCAGGCCTCAAATGCTGCCTGCCCCCAACCCTAACCCCTGCCCTGAAACCTCCCTGTGCAGGTGTGAATGATGCACTAAAAATTAGCTCTGCCAAGGCCCAGCCAGGCTGCAGACCCTCCCCTGCTTAGCAGAGAAGGGTGAGAAGAAAGCCAAAAGCATCCTGGCTTGTATCAGAAATGCTGTATCCAGCAGGAGTGGGGAGGTATTTAGACTTTGTAATATGAATGTACAGAAGCATGCTCTACTTTGGAAAGAGCCCTGCCAAGTTTTGGAGACCCTTGCTTTACACCTAGAAGAGTTCCCTGTGTTTTGCTGTTGCTAAGATTTGTGGTCCCAGAAGCATAGAACTCCTTGGTACTTCGGAGTCTTGTTAAAGAGATTCTGCTTTTCCTGTGGGGAGAAGAACCTCTGTTCATGGCATTCTTCATTAGGGAGGAAATGAGTTTCAGTGATTCCAGTCTAAGATGGGTTCATTGTGTAAAATCAAAGGGAAGTGTGTAAAATCAAAGGGAAGGTGCATACAGTGGCATTGGTATCAAAGAAGAGAGACTGGATATGGAGGTTGTATTTGTCTTTGAAGAAGCAACAGGGTGAACTGAGGGGTGAAAATTCTTTCACAAAGCCTCTGGTTTCTGTGAAACTCAGACCTCCATGAAATGTTTGGTTTTTTTCCTAATGTTTTTTAAAAGCTGTAGGAATGTAGCCTTGTGTTCAAATCTGAAGCTGTTGCCTGTGCTGAAGTCCAAACCGTACTAAACAGAAGTAAAATATTTAATGTAAATGTGGCAGTTACCAAGCTGTGAGCCTTACATTGCAGAATTGGTTTAAGGGGTGATAGTATTGCCCTGTTAATCATGGAATTGTAGAATGGTTTGAAGGGACCTCCAAAGGTCATCTAGTCCAGTCCCCCTGTGGTCAGCAGGGACATCCTCCACTAGGAGGCTTGCTCAGAGCCTCCTTGACCTGACCTTGATTATCTCCAGGGATGGGACCACAACTACATTCCTGGGCAACTTGTTCCAGTGTTTCACCACCCTCATGGTAAAGAACTTCCTCCTAACATCCAGTCTAAATCTTCTCTTACTTCAAACCATTGCCCCTCATCCTATCACTATAAGCCTTTGGGAAGAGGCCCTTTAGATCCTTCTTCTAGGTCTCCTTCAGATACTGGAAGGCTGCTATTAGGTCTCCCTGGAGCCTTCTCTTTTCCTGGCTGAACAATCCCAGCTCCCTCAGCCTGTCCTTGTAGCAGAGGTGCTCCAGCACCCTGCTCATCTTTGTAGCCCTTCTCTGGACCTGCTCCATCAGGCCCATGTCCTTCCTGTGTTGAGGAAGCTCCAGATAGTACACCAGGTGAGATCTCACCAGAGCAAAGTGGCAGAATCACCTCTCTGGCTCTGCTGGCCGTGCTTCTTTTTATGCAGGATATGATATGGATATGATTTGCCTGCTGAGCTGCAAGCTCACACTGTCTGCTTGTGTTCAGCTTCTAGTCCATCAGCACCCCCAAGTCCTTTTCTACAGTGCTGCTCTCAATTTCATCATAGAATCATAGAATCAATAAGGTTGGAAAAGACCTCAGAGATCATCAAGTCCAACCTATCACCCAGCACCTCATGACTACTAAACCATGGCTTCAAGTGCCACATCCAATCCCTTTTTGAACACCTGCAGGGATGGTGACTCCACCACCTCCCTGGGCAGCACACTCCAATGGCCAATTCCTCTCTCTGTGATGAGCTTTCTCCTCACCTCCAGCCTAAACTTCCCTGGCACAGTTTGAGACTGCTTAAATAGTAAGCTCCATGTGCAATCCTGAGTGACACTGTGTTCACAGGCAATCAACAGTAAGCCATGTAAGACCCCCAGCCTGTACTGATATCTAGGATAGAATTTTACACTTTGCCTTCGTGGACCCCATGAGGTTCAGCTGGTGCCTCCATGGACCCCATGAGGTTCAGCTAGTGCCTTTGTGAACCCCATGAGGTTCAGCTGGTGCCTTCGTGAACCCATGAGGTTCAGCTGGTGCCTTCGTGAACCTCATGAGGTTCAGCTGGTGCCTTCGTGGACCCATGAGGTTCAGCTGGTGCCTTTGTGAACCCCATGAGGTTCAGCTGGTGCCTTTATGACCCTCATGAGGTTCACCTGGGCCAAACTCTCCAGCTTGTCCACATCCTTCTGGATGACATCCCCTCCCTCTAGCATAAAGGCAGCACCGCTCATCTTAGTATCTCCTTGAAGCTTGCTGATGGTGCACTTGACTCCACTGTCTATATAATAAAGTATTAAAGCAGTACTGGTTATGGTCCCTGTGGACCCCTGAGGGACACCACTTGTCACCAATCTCCATCTGGACATCAGGCCACTGACCACAACTACAATGTGACTGTGTTATCAAGATTGTGTGGCTGGAATGTGTGCACCCCATGGATTCACCTGGGCTGGAGCTCCTTTGTGCTGTGAAGACACTGACCTGCACTGGTAAGTAGGATGTGGCCATGAGTTATTTTTTTCCCCCCTCTTTTTTTTTTATTTCAAGGTTTGGAGAGATGGTGTTTGAGATTGAAGAACACATAATCACCCTAAAGACTTTGCTGTTCTGCCTTGTACAAGGATCTTTTGATGAAATAAACCGATGGAAAACCTTGCAGCCTCAACGCCTCTCTTGAGCTAGACAGATAATCAGGGAGCAGTAATCTCTAAATTGGATAGAGGACGTGCCACTTGCAGGCATAATCATGGAGCAGTAATCACTAAATTGGATATAGGACCTGCCAGTTTCAGCTGCAAACTGAATGTAAGCAGCTTGGAAAAGCTGGTGTGTCTGTGCAGGGAACAAGCCATCCCCTGTGTTGGCAGGGTTGTGGTGGTGATCTGTGGCTGGCTGAAATGCACTTTTAGAGGGCACCAGGAGACTTTTTTCCTCTCTTTCTGTCTGTTGGTGCCCCTTCTTATCCTCGAAGGGCGTGTGCTGTGTCTGATAACAGTCTTGTCACAGCAACAAGCTTCATTAGGCTGGATTAGGTTTGGGGGTGTTTTAACGGTGAAAAGCTGACTAGTTTCATAGATGACTCTTCTCATTGCTCAAGGTTTGGAGGTGAAGCATGTGATTAACAACCAGCTTGCTATTGCCTTCCCACAGAACCCATACCTTGGTATTTCTTTTGTTTGATCCTGGTAAAGAAGTTATCTGGATAATGTTTGCAGGAGAAGCTCAGGCTTCAATGTACAGTTGGAGCCAGCTGCTTTCTCATTAAAATTAACAGGTTTGGGATGTGGATCTTCATAAGCCTGAATATTATTATACAAGCTCCTTGCTTAAGATCTAGCTGATAGTTGGAAGTAGCTGATGATCAGCACTTCACTAACATTCATGTGATTACAACGTCATGTCTGATGTGTCTGGGTTTTATTCATGCTGACATCTGTAGGTGAAATTGCCTTGGCATAGCCTGCTTTTTGTGCTCCCTGCAATTTCAGGTGGGTGGCTTACCTCAGGCCTGTGTGACAAGATGACATACTGTGTAACCCCCCCTCAGTATTTTTTTGGGGAGAAAAATTGCCTTGGCAATGCCTGATTCTATTTATCCTCTCTGTGAAATTCATTTGCTTGGTTTGGGCTTGCCTAAGGAGGGGAAAAAAAAAGTATTTATGATCATGTAAGGATAAATCCCCCAAATCCTGTGGCTAAGATTTATGTTCCTCTCCTGCTTCTGTAATGATTGGCTGTTGTCCTCTAGACCACTTGGATTGTTTTTCTGTTGAGTTGTTCCTGCTTTGTATACTTAAAAAAAAAACCAACAAGAAATCAATGCTCCAGAAGATGTTTTTCAGTGCTGCTGGAAGACAACTTTGAGTAATAGTCTTGCTGGCATAATAGGAGCTATCAGATCATCTGAGGAGTTATCCAAAGACACACTTGGTCTGAGGTCTGGTGAGAGGTCTCGAGCACAAGCCCTATGAGGAGAGGCTGAGGGAGCTGGGGTTGTTTAGCCTGGAGAAGAGGAGGCTCAGGGGGAGACCTTATTGCTCTCTACAACTATCTGAAGGGAGGTTGTAGACAGGTAGGGGCTGGTCTCTTCTCCCAGGCAACCAGCACCAGAGCAAGAGGCCACAGTCTCAAGCTGTGCCAGGGAGACATTTAGGCTCAGGGTGAGGAGAAAGCTCTTCACAGGAAGAGTAATTTGCCATCCTAGATATCAGTACAGGCTGGGGGATGATGAAATTGAGAGCAGCACTGCAGAAAAGGACTTGGAGGTGCTGACGGACTAGAAGCTGAACAGGAGCAGACAGTGTGAGCAGTGTGAGGTCATGAGGATGGGGCTGGCCTCTTTTTAGTGGTGGCCAGTGATAGGACAAGGGGTACAAACTAGGACAGAGGAGGTTTCACTTAAGGAGAAAGTTCTTTGGAGGGTGACAGAGCACTGGAACAGGCTGCCAAAGAGGTTGCGAAGTCTCTGGAGCCTTTCAAAACCCAGCTGGACATGTTCCTGTGCAACCTGATCTTAGGCATACCTGTGTTAGCACACAGATGATCTCCCCAGGTCTCTTCCAGCCCTTACCATTCTGTGAAAATAATGGTGATGATGTTGTGGTGAGAGTCTGCTGTGAAGAGGGTGAATTTTTTTTGCCAAAGGCTTGCTTACATAACAAGGTGCTTGTTAGAGAACTAGAAGGGCAGAAAGAGCACACAAGAAGGGGAAAGATACAAGGACAAGGCACGAAGGAGATGTGCAAAAGCTTAGACAAACAGATGGCCTTGTATGATTAAATGACTTGTAGATTTCAGCAGTGGCAGATGTTCTTGTGCCTTGAGTTTAAAATTGTTCTGACACAGTCTCCTGCAGCATTTTCATCTGGACTAGAGGAAGCATGAGTGGTGGTTTGGTGGTTTGAACTGGTTTCTCAGTGTTCATTTGTTAGGTGGCTAAAAGCAGAGTACTCTGTAATGTGATATTGAAGCTAATCTTCAGTACCTTCATAGATGACCCTGATTGTTAGGCAGTGTTCCTCTATGAGAGAGAGAGAAAGAGTAAATATGCTGAAAGAGGCTTGGTTCAGGACTTGGCTGACAGAAACCTCATGTAGTTTGACAAGGAGAAGTGCCAAATTGTTAGCTTTGCAGAGAGATCCTGGGAGTTGCAGTGGCATGTGCTGAACATGAACGAACATTGGAACTACAGTAGGAGAACATGGCCATCTCATTGAGGGAAATTATTATCCTCTTCATGATGTTGAGGCTGCAGCTGCAGTACTGTGTCTGGTTTTGGGCTCTTTGGTTCCAGAAGGATGGTGAGAGGCTACAAAGATGGCAAGGAGTTAGCAGCAGATTTCCTAGAGCAGTTGTGAAACCTCTGCTCTTGAAGGTTTTCAAGACCTGACTGGAACTAATGCTGGCAGTCCTCCTGCTTTCAGTGGGAAGTTGGACTGGGTGATCTCCAGGAGTCACTTCAACTTTTCTACTGTTCTTTAAAGACTAAAGAAAGAGTCAGGTGAAAGAGCAATATGGAAAAAAACATACATAATCCTATGGGTCATAACAGTAACTGAAGCAGAGGTACTAAGAATTCTACAGGACCCAAAGTGTTAGAAACCGATAGGATGATGGAGTAAAGTTACAGGGAAGGTGCTGAGATGACAGTGGTGATAGGGTCCCAAGATGATCTCTACAGCACCACTGTATTTTCCTGAGTGCTATTATTAGTCAATAATAAGTTATGCATGCTAGGACTGGAAGCAACAGAGTGGAAAGCACTGGGTTCTGAGCTTGAAATGGAAAAAAGGAGGAGGAGAGGCAGGTACTGCAATATTTTGGAAGTCTGTTTCCTATAAAGCTGAACAGCTTGTGAGCTGAGCAGAATTGGGTACAGTCTCAAGAGTTCTGTTTTCAGAACAGGTGGCTTGTGGCCTTGTCCCATACTTTGTTTTTTGTTGGTACAACATTAAAGTGACTTTTCTTTTTGTCCCATTCCATGCATGTCTTGAGTTGTCTTCTGGGCTTAAAGGTTGATTCATCCTTATTCACATCTGGGAACTTTCGTGCTTGGGACTTAGCCTGTCACAGACATGAATGACTCTTCTGGTAAGAAATAGGAATGTCTCCTCTCCATTTTCTGTAAAGGATCTGGAAGAGAACAGAAAGAAGAATCCGATTTCCACTAGTTCAGTTTGAGGCTGTTCCTTGTGGAGCTTGCAAAGAGCTGATTTATGGGAGCTGATTGTTCTCCTGAAGCTGCAAACCAGAGAAAACAAGCCTGCAAATGCACTCAGTGTTTATAGGGTACACCTTTTTCTTTCCCTTTGGTTATTACAGAATTACTGCTGGTGTTGTGTTGTGAATTCCTGAGCAATGCATAGTTAATAAGAGCTGTTAAAAAGGAAGGCTTTGTTGTCTCCCAGTCCTGGATCTTCACCAACAGGAGAAAAAAAACCCAAACCACCTTGCAAAGAACCCCCCCACCCCTCTTTTTTTGTTTGTTTGTAGGTGTCAGAAGACTTTAGAAGTGCCACTTAAATGCCTTCAGTCAGAGGCTAGACCTTCATTTTGTGTCCTTTTGCAGTAGTTGGAAAGGGTGGGAGGGAGCTTCGGCTCTTGCTAGAGATGATTTTTAGCTTGTTTGGATTATAAGGGCTCTGGGATCTTGGCAAAGACTAGCATCTGTGTAACTTGAATTTGTCTTCTAACTATATCCAGTTTAATGGGTACAGGATGTGGTTGCCCTTGCTAACTGAAGTCACTGTCAGCTTTACTTGTGTAGCTGAAATGTAGCAGTGTGGTCTCACACCTGGAGGAACCCAGTCTCTAGTCCTTGCTTTCATATCCAAATGAATTTAGGAGAGTACAGAATAGAATAAACCAGGTTAGAAGAGACCTTCGAGATCGAGTCCAACCTATCATCCAGCACCACCTAATCAACTAAACCATGCAACCAAGCACCCCATCAAGTCTCCTCCTAAACACCTCCAGTGATGGTGACTCCACCACCTCCCTGGGCAGCCCATTCCAATGGACAATCACTCTTTCTGTATAGAACTTCTTCCTAACCTCCAGCCTAAACCTCCCCTGGCACAGCCTGAGACTGTGTCCTCTTGTTCTGGTGTTGGTTGCCTGGGAGAAGAGACCAACCTCCCTTCAGGTAGTTGTAGAGAGCAATAAGGTCTCCCCTGAGCTTCCTCTTCTCCAGGCTAAGCAACTCCAGCTCCCTTAGTCTCTCCTCACAGGGCTTGTGTTCCAAACCCCTCATCAACTTTGTCGCCCTTCTCTGGACATGTTCCAGCAAGTCAACATCCTTCCTAAACTGAGTGGCCCAGGGAGGTTGTGGCATGCTTTTTAGCACATATTCAGACTAGGTATCCCTCAGTCCATGCTGTGTTTGGTCCCAAGTGCATTAGCTTCCAGCTTTTCTTTATACCTGATTGAAAATTTAATTCTGGGAATGAGACACATTTCCCACTGACAACTAAATTGATATGTCAGGGTAGTTGCACCTCATCCCTGCACCCCCCCTGGCAACAAGTCTAAATGCAGTGAATGTTTTGAGTGACAGCACTCAAGGAATTAGAGCTCACCTCGAAGGTGTGAATGAAGCTTGTGGAAATTGTCACTGCTTTCCATTTAATTAACCTGTTTGTCATACCAGCTTAATGTACTGGTGTAACAAGCCAGAATGTCAAACAACTGCTGTGCTTTTAAGTGAGCTATAAGTTAAGGTTTCTAATCAAATCAACCTTCTCACAAAGCCATTAGCCAGTGACAATCCCCCCAGGTATTGCCCTTCAACAAGGATGCTGTTCAGTGACAAGGGCTGGGGGGGGGTTTGCACTGATGAAAAGGAAACTGCAGTTGTCTGTGGGGAAGTGGCCAGCTCCTCAGCTGTTCACAGCTGTGTGCTTTGGCAGAGCTCTGTTCCAGTTAGAGATTCATTGCTGGGGACTGCTGGAATGGCAAAAAGCAGTGCATGGTTTTGAAGAGAAGAGAGCCTGTTTTTTATGGTCAAAGGGGTCATCTGCAATTATGGGGACTCAAAAGGTTTTCTGATTGTTCTTGTGCTTATGTGGCTTTTCAAGATGCTTTCTGTATGCATCATATACTCATGCAAAGAAAGGAACAAACCAGGCAGTGTGGTGTGGGATGGGGCTGTGACCCTTCCGATCATATGAAGATTTTCTTTGTCTCTAACCATCATCCTGCTTCCACCTAAGTCTACTGCTGCTAGTCCTGTCCACCATGCAGAAGGATGACTGCTTGTTCCTTTTCTCTTTGCACCAGGTTTTTGTATACAGAGAGGGAGGAGAAAGGGGCAGTGGCTCAAAACAGATTTAGCTGTCCTGTTAATGCCTCTTCCAGGACAATACTCGAAGGCTGGAGCGGTGAGGTGGGGAATTAACAATCTTCTATAACCTAAATTGCCTCAGATATTTTCTGAAACAGGATTTTATCTCATCTAAGGCCCTATCAGTGCCAGCTAAAGTAGAAAAATTGTTTCCTGAGAGACATGTGCAATAATCCTGTTCATACATCCTTGTCTGATGATTGCTTCATGTTTTCATTACATTGACTTGCCTTCTGCTTGATATCCTGATGTCCTTCCCATCCTCTTCAGAGATGTTACCTTGCCAGCCATTTCTGTCCCAAAGTCATTCAGTTGGGTGTTACTGTGAAAGTGCAGTGCTTGACCTAAGTTCCTGCTCACTTTGTCTCCTTTGCCTGCCTGCTTCTCCAATTTGTTTATTTTGAATTGTTGCCCATCCAGTGCAGTTCTCCCTACTTTCCTGTGTGTAGGTTTAATAGGGTTATTTATTCCACTGTCCAAGTTATTAGAGAAAGCGCTGAGTGAGGTTGAAAGTGCAAATTACAGAATCAACCAGGTTGGAAAAGACCTTCAAGATATCAAATCCAACCAATCACCCAAACCCTATCTAATCAACTAGACCATGGCACTAAGTGCCTCATCCAGTCTCCTCTTAAACACCTCCAGTGATGGTGACTCCACCACCTCCCTGTGCAGCACATTCCAATGGCCAATCTCTCTTCCTGGGAAGAACTTCTTTCTAAGATCAAGCCTAAACCTCCCCTGGTACAGCTTGAGACTGTGTCCTCTTGTTCTGTTGGTGTTTGTCTGGGAGAAGAGACCAAGCCCCACCTGGCTACAACCTCCCTTAAGGTAGTTGTAGAGAGCAATAAGGTCACCCCTGAGTCTCCTCTTCTCCAGGCTAAGCAACCTCAGCTCCTTCAGGCTCTCCTCATAGGGTTTGTGTTCCCAACCCCTCACCAGCATTGTTGCCCTTGTCATAGAATCATTGTCTGGACACTTTCCTGCAATTCAACATCTTTCTTGAATGGAGGGACCCAGATCTGGACTCAAGGTGTGGCCTGACCAGGGATGCAGTTATCCATGACATACCCACCTCCTCGCATCTTTCCTTTTTCACAGGGAACCATGGATAATTACTACTTAGGAATCATGTCTGATGGCTTCTGCAGCTACCCTGTGGTGGTTTGATCTAATCTGCTCCTGCAGGTTGCTTATATGATAGAATAGAATAAACCAGGTTGGAAGAGACCTTCAAGATCATCACGTCCAACCCATCAACCAATCCAACCCACCTAAACAACTAACCCATGGCAGCAAGCACCCCATCAAGTCTCCTCCTGAACACCTCCAATGATGGTGATCATCATGTTAGGTGTCTTCCAAGGGCTTTTTTGGGTTTTGACATTGATTATTTCTTCCTTGTCCACACTGCTTTGGCTCTTTGTTCCCTCCCATTCGTCTGCTTTAGTACCTTTGGTGGCTTTGCAAATGGTGTGATTTATTTTAGTAGTTTTCTGGTAAGTGAACATGACAGGTTGTTAATTTTTCAGCTTCTCTTTTCCCTCCTCCTGATTTTTCTATTTTATATTGATTTATTCCAGGAAGTGTGTGACTGTTTTGTTGTTGCTTGCTACTCTGATAAGTTTTTGTACGCTGTAATCTTTATTCCACCACGCACCAGTGAAAGAAAGCAACTTTGCCACATTCTAGGTCTCTTGTGCACAGCCTCAGGCTGCGCCAGGGGAGGTTCAGGTTGGATATTAGGAAGAAGTTCTACACAGAAAGAGTGATTGCCCATTGGAATGGGCTGCCCAGGGAGGTGGTGGCGTCGCTGTCATTGGAGGTGTTCAGGAGGAGACTTGATGGGGTGCTTGGTGCCATGGGTTAGTTGTTTGGGTGGGTTGGATTGGTTGATGGGTTGGACGTGATGATCTTGAAGGTCTCTTCCAACCTGGTTTGGTTTATTCTAAAGAAGCTGGAAGTAATTGTGGGTGTTTTAATAGGACCTTACATCTCAGATAGCTGACCTCATTGTCACCACCACTTCACTGTTTCTGGTCAGTTCCAAGTCCTGTTTTGTTTTCTGGAGCTAGCTTGAGCTGGTCCCTGGGGACTGGGAAGCATGGAGTTCGTGCCTGTGCTAGCCTCTGCAGCTCTCAACTGGTGGCCTGAGCACCAGATATGTTGTGAAATTTTCTTGGTGTGTGTGGAGGGTGGGACATATGCATGACAGGCTGCTGAGTTAGATATCTGATTATTATGGATCTAAGTGCTTGTGGTCAAGTCTGGGCAAGCAGGCGCTAAGGAGAGCCAAGGTAACGATAGCACAGAAGTATGCAGCATTGCCTGGTGAGGAGAGTACTGGGGTCAAGAGTGAATATCCTGGGTTTTGGGTTGTGAGTTCAGGTGTATGGGGTTTTAATGCTGTCTTTAACTGTGCTTTTGTCTCAGCCTGTGAAACCTCAGCAGTGGAATGTGGAGTCAGGGAGCAGCTCTTTGCTCTGAGGGCACTGGAGCTGAATGGGGATGGCTTGTGCCCACAAATGCGTTCAGCAGGACCGTGATCCTGGGTTTTCTTCTTGTGATGCACAGAAAGTGGGAAGGGTATGGTTATTTCCTGGCTCATGGGTTTAATGAAAGCTTTGGAAACCTGGTCTTGTTTATTCTGGCTCACAGTTGAGTTTTCTTGGTTTGAAAAGGTTATCTGCATTGAGTAACAAAGCTGTGTTACCGTGGCACAAAGCCATGCTTCAGGTGGCTTACGTTTCAAGCTAAATCTGGGCATGGCTGCAGTGCATAAAGGTTAGACCTGAGGTAAGTTAAATGCAATATTCCTTCCCATCTCCCTCTTCTCCTTGACCTACCATAGCTCTTGCAGTGAAAAAGGAAATACAAGAGTGACTGTGCCCAGGTACCAAAGAAAAGAACCCCATCACCATCTCTGCTTTGCAAATAAACCCAGAGCACAGCAGTCACAAACTTTCATTTACCCAGTCCCTAATTTAGGAATTATGTTACATGCCAAAGTTTATCTGGGGTCTCCAATGCCTCGTTGTAGGTCCAAACAGACATTAATTAGAGGCAATAAGCTCTCCCCTGCTCCCAGGCTTTTCATGTATCACAGCTGGAGTTTGTTTATATTGCAACTCAGTGCCAAACAAGGCACACCCAAGTGCAGGCTCTGCACGCAGTTAAAGTCCTTAGTAAACAAAATGAAGTTAAGCCCGTTCCATGTTTTAAAACAAAGAGGGGGGTGGGGATGAAGTGTCTTTCCAGGCTTCAAGTCTTGCAGTTCTTCTGTTTTTAATTTAATGACATTTTAAAGCCAGAATCCTTGTTTGGAAGATGAATGTTTACAAGAACCCTCTTGTCCTCTTGCATTTGCTCTGATGTTGTCCTGCTTTGCCCACTTAGCTTGCTCTTTTCCCTTTCAGTCCCTATAATGTTTTAAATGTATGCCCTTCATTATGCTGTGAGTCTGTTTCCTGGTTCATCCCATTTTCTAAGCCTTTGGTTGGTTATCTTTTTTCCTTATTTTAAGGCTTTTGAGGCAAGGTAATTTCTATTTTAGGTTATGCAGAATAGAACAGAATTAACCAGGTTGGAAGAGACCTTTGAGATCATCATAATATCATAGTATCAGTCAGGGTTAGAAGGGACCACAAGGATCAGCTAGTTCGAACCCCCCTGCCATGGGCAGGGACACCCCACACTAGATCAGGCTGGCCAGAGCCTCATCCAGCCTGGTCTTAAACACCTCCAGGGATGGCACCCCAACCACCTCCCTGGACAACCCATTCCAGGGCTTCACCACTCTCATGGTGAAGAACTTCATCGAGTCCAACCTGTCACCCAACACCATCTAATCAACTAAACCATGGCACCAAGCACCCCATCTAGTCTCTTCCTAAACACCTCCACCTCCCTGGGCAGCCCATTCCAATGGCCAGTCACTCTTTCTGGGAAGAACTTCTTCCTAATATCCAGTCTAAACCTCCCCTGGCACAGCATGAGACTGTGTCCTCTTGTTCTGTTGCTGGTTGCCTGGGAGAAGAGACCAAGCCCCACCTGGGTATGACATCCCTTCAGGTAGTTGCAGACAGCAGTAAGATCTTCCCTCAGCCTTCTCTCCTCCAGGCTAAGCAACCCCAGCTCTCTCAGCCTCTCCTCATAGGGCTTTGTGCTCCAGACCCCTCCCCAGCTTTGTTGCCCTCCTTTCTGTATCTATTGCCCTACTGTTCTAGCTTTATTTGGTCTCATTTTTAACATACCCTATAGAATAATAATTTGCTCACCTAGCTCTCTTTGAGCTTTCTCATCATCCAGATTTATTGTACTTATTTGATGAGGTGGTTTTCATACAGCAGCTGTAGATATTTTGGGTTGAAAAGAATTGTGAAGTGCTGGGTACAGATTACCAAAGAACTTTGCTGGTCAGCCAGAGTCCCATATATTGTTCTGGCTTGGTCTGCTGTAAAGTTACTCCTGATTATTACTTATGGCCTACTCCAGCACAGAGCTTTTAGATGCTAATGGATGTTCCCCTTATTGTCAGGGAAGGCTATACTATGACCAGGTTGCTGACTCTGTTGGAAGAATAGAATAGGATAGACCAGGTTGGAAGAGACCTTCAAGGTCATCACGTCCAACCTATCATCCAACACCACCTAATCAACTAAACTATGCAACCAAGCACCCTATCAAGTCTCCTCCTGAACACCTCCAGTGATGGTGACTCCACCACCTCCTCAGGCAGCCCATTCCAATGGGCAATCACTCTCTCTGTGTAGAACTTCTTCCTAACCTCCAGCTATAACCTCCCCTGGTGCAGCCTGAGACTGTGTCCTCTTGTTCTGGTACTGGCTGCCTGGGAGAAGAGGCCAACCTCTGCCTGACCACAGCCTCCCTTCAGGTAGTTGTAGAGAGCAATAAGGTCACCCCTGAGTCTCCTCTTCTCCAGGCTAAGCAACCCCAGCTCCCTCAGTACAAGCCCTCATAGGGCTTGTATTCCAAGCCCCTCACCAACTTTGTTGCTGGACATGCTGCAACAAGTCAACATGAAGCATTTGCTATGTTGAGCTGGACTGATGTCTGCCTAAGCTGAGAGATCACCAGTGATGGTGATTTGTAACATTCCTGTGCAGTCTATTTCCCTGCCTGGTGGCATGTACATACTTTAATGAGTAGGCTTAAACTAATGAGTGGAGTCACTAAGGGGACTGTCACCTCCTCTTGGATGTTGTGATGGCTGTGAAGAAGGGAAACAGACGTGGGTGATGCTATACGTGGGCAGTGCCTACCTCTTGTAGGTTCATCTTGTGATCCCCAGGGGACTGCTGTTGACGCTGCACGTGAGTGGCCTGGCTGTGGGAGTGCTCACATTGTACACCACATGGAGTTACCTCTCAGCACTGCAAAGAGTAGGTTGAATTGGCCCAGGCCAGACTTCATGATTTTAGATGGGTAATGCTTTCTGAACTTGATAATGAGGGATTCTTAGCTCAGTAATGGTGAACCTTGCAGCCTATCATAAAGCTGATGTTCTGAAAGCAGAGAGGCAATGTGCAAGCTTACTCCTTGTCAGCACAATAACAATAATGAGGTTCCAATGTCAGCAGTGTTAACTGAAATTACAACAGAGCCAGGTATATAAAATACAATACAATAATCTACAGCCAATTAAGCTTCATTGTGAAGTGACAAAGAATTTAGCTGGAAATGATTACAAAGCTGCAAACTGTGGCAGTGAGATCAGTTTGTTTGTGTTAGTACATCCCTGTGTTTATCAAGCTGGCACAAATGGACCAGTTTTGTCTAAAAAAAAACCCAAGCCTAACAAACAACCAGGCATCACTTCCCTAAATCTGACTTTGGTTGTGGATTTGCACCTCTTGAATGAGAGGCACCACTTTTCCAGGTAGTGGGAAAATATGGATAATCTCCCTGACAATTTCTCACACAGTACTTGCTGCTGAGTTTTAATTTTTTATGAGGTTGTTTGTATTCAGAGTAATCCTCATCTCCAGGCTGTATTGGACAGGTCTGGAAACAAAAAGGGAGACAGTAACCCACAGCCTTTTAATAAAAAATAGAATTAACCAGGTTGGAAAAGACCTTTGAGATCATGGAGTCCAACCTATCATCCAACACCATCTAATCAACTAAATCATGGCACCAAGAGCCCCATCCAGTCTCTTCCTAAACACCTCCAGTAATGGTGACTCCACCACCTCCCTGGGCAGCCCATTCCAATGGCCAATCTCTTTCTGTGAAGAACTTCTTCCTAACATTCAGCCTAAACCTCCCCTGGTGCAGCTTGAGACTGTGTCCTCTTGTTCTGGTGCTGGCCACATGGGAGAAGAGACCAACCCCTTCCCGACTACAGCCTCCCTTCAGGTAACTGTAGACAGCAATGAGGTCTCCTCTGAACCTCTTTTTCTCTAGGCTAAGCAACCCCAGCTCCCTCAGCCTCTCCTCATAGGGCTTGTGCTCCAAACCCCTCCCCAGCTTTGTTGCCCTTCTCTGGTCACGTTCCAGCAAGTCAACCTCCTTCCTAAACTGAGGGGCCCAGAACTGGACACAGTACTCAAGGTGCAGCCTAACCAGTGCAGTGTACAGGGGCAGAATGACCTCCCTGCTCCTGCTGGCCACACTATTCCTAATGCAGGCCAGGATGCCATTGGCCTTCTTGGCCGCCTGGGCACACTGCAGGCTCATGTTTAGGCGGTTGTCAATCAGCACCCCCAGGTCCCTCTCTTTGGCAGCTCTCCAGCCACCCTGACCCCAGCCTGTAGCACTGCATGGGGTTGTTGTGGCCAAGGTGTAGAAGATGTCTCATCTAACTCTTGAAATGTACAATACCCTGCTAAGGTGAGATGATGAGTTTCTGACAGTTCTTGCTTTTCCCTGTATGTATGAATTGTCTCCTTCCTGGTCCAGGTGCTAATTCAGTCACCTGAAATAGTGCTACAGAACAGGCCTGTCTAAATTCTAGTGGAAATGCTTAATTCCAGTGTTTCAAAGTCAGCATCATCATGCTTCTGTCTTAATCCCACTGGCAGTTTGTAAAGATGCAAACCTTTCAGAAAGGAGGGCAACAGCTGTGACTTATAGCCAGTGTATCTTGGCATTCACCCTGCTGAGGAGAGTTTTGTAACTCATTTGTAACAGGCTGAATTGCCTAATGTACAATTGCTATACTACCTCTGAGAGCAAGCCTTTTCCTCCTCAAAATAGATTCCTATACAAATTGTTCCTGTGCAAAGTCACTCAGCACTGGGGTGACTCAAACAATGAAAATAGCAGGAGGGTACCCAGCCCTCTCAGCAGTAAGGGTCATAAAGGCTGAACTCCTCTCTGTTGATGTTCTGCCTTGTATTATTGCTTGGAGAGAGCTCCCTTGATAAGACTCCAGGAGACACCAAAATGATTACTTCTCAAAAATGAGAGGCAGCTGCTCATCAATAGATTTGTCTAGACCACAATACTTGTCATTTCTCCAGAGTATTGTCACATCACAGCAAGCAAAATGAGAACAAACTCATCTTTTCCAAGATATGCCAGGAACAGAAGAGCTCATCCTTAAAGGAATACCTCATAGAGGCCAGTCAGCCTCATGTACTTAGTCATAGGAGAGGTGAAAGAGAGTTCTTCCTCATGCTAACATGGGCCATTTTGTTGTCATTAGACTGAATTCCTTATGCAGAAGCTGGGCAGTTGTTCAGGCTGAGTTGTCATCACAACTGTCTAATGCTGCTTTTCCTTTGTTCAGATTCTGCAGTTCTTTATTTTCCCCCTCCTCAGTTTAGGAAAGATGTTGAGTTGCTGGAACGTGTCCAGAGAAGGGCAACAAAGCCGGGGAGGGTCTGTAGCACAGCCCTGTGAGGAGAGGCTGGGGGAGCTGGGGTTGCTTAGCCTGGAGAAGAGGAGGCTCAGAGGAGACCTTATTGCTGTCTACAACTACCTGAAGGGAGGTTGTAGCCAGGTGGGGCTTGGTCTCTTCTCCCAGGCAATCAGCACCAGAACATCACCGGAGGTGTTTAGGAAGAGACTGGATGGGGTGCTTGGTGTCATGATCTAGTTGATTAGATGGTGTTGGGTGATAGGTTGGACTCAATGATCTCAAAGGTCTTTTCCAACCTGGTTTATCCCATCCCATCCCAACAAGAGGACACAGTCTCAAGCTGTACCAGGGGAGGTTTAGGCTGGATGTTAGGTAGAGGTTCTTCACAGAAAGAGAGATTGCCCATTGGAATGTTCTGCTCGGGGAGGTGGTGGAATCACCATCACTGGAGGTGTTCAGGAGGAAACTGGATGAGGCACTTGGTGCCATGGTTTAGTTGATTAGATGGTGTTGGGTGATGGGTTGGACTTGATGATCTGGAAGTTCTTTTCCATTCCATTCTTTCCCAAAAAGTAAAAGTGCTTGCTCTGACCTCAAGCTCTTTCTCATTATAGCCTTGCAGGTTTCTGTGTCTTTGCTTATGAATCAACCTCCATCACAAATATCTGCAGTTTTAATGCTGTGGTGGTAGTACCTCTGGCATGTTCTTATAGCAACAGTGCACACTGCATATCTCAGCATATCCCACATTATATCCCTGAAATGAACTATTTTGTGTCCTATCAGGTACAGAGTACCTGGTTGTTTTAAAGGATGTATTTAAGCACCCATCTTCTTTCTTAGATGACATCCTCCTTTCACTGATCTTGCTCTATACTCCCAGTGCTGATACATCCCTTTTGTGATGGAGTGAACAGAACTGTGTGTACTTCTCAGGCAAAGAGTGAACAGTTTGTTTATATAGCAGCAGCAAAGGAGCCACTCTCTCCTGGAATAAATGTGTGTGGCAAAAATAATTTGCTGTTCAGAATTACATCTGAACCAGACCAGGGGAGAGGCGAGCTTATTTAGGGGGAATATGGGTTGCGTAGCTGAAAGTTCCCATTGTACTTTGAGTTGCTGGGGTGGAGCAGAAGTGGTGGTAGGATCTTCAGCTCTCTGAGAAGGGCAGATGACAAGGTCATACTGGGCCTTCCTGACTCTTACTTATCCTACAGAGAGCTGGGGATGTGTTTCTGCTTAGGGTCTGTTTTCAGCTGAGCGCATCTCCTGGCTGCCAGTCTCAACTCTGATCAACCCAGTCCTTTGCTGTGCATGAAAGCCAAGGCTTACAGCAGAGAATTAAGACTTACAGCGTGGCCTCAACTCCTCTACAAGAGTCTGTGTTTCAGATACAGCTTATACCGATGTTGCCCACCTACTCTCTCTTCTTTTCCCCTTCAGACTGCTATAGTGTTTGCATATCAGTTTAATGCTACAGAAGGTTTTACTTGGCTTGAAAATAAAACAAATCTATCACTCCTCTCTAGAATTTCACAGATGGGTGCTCTCACTTCTCCTTTCTTCACCCCACCAAGCACTGCCCCAAAGAAAAGCCTCAGCCCACACTAGCATGAGCCAGATGTAAAGAACATTCCTTACGCGGGGGCTGTTTTTGCAGGCTGTATCAAAGTACCTCAGGGGAAAGAGGTTGAGCTGCAGATGAGTGGCTTCCATTTGCAGATAAAGTTACCTCACATGTGGCAGTTTCTGGGAGATGACACTTAGTGGAAGTATGACTCTCAATAGTTTTGCCATTAGCAATAGGCTGTGCTAATTGATAGATGAATTTCTGAAGGCTTTGTTTGTGTTTCAGAGCATTTTCTGCAATGGGCTATTCGCTAGTTCTCATAGCTCTGTGCCAGGACAACTTTTTTAGCCTGGTGATAAAAATGAGCAATATATGGAGAAATTAATAGGATAGAAATGCTTTTGAGCCCTTTGAGAAGTGCCTGTGTCCAGCTTTTGTGTGCTTGTAACAGGGATTAGAAACCTACAGAAAAGCAGAGGGTGGACTCTGATGACTTACAAAGGGTCCCTGTCAACCTCAGCATCTCTTTGATTAAGAGGCATCATGCTAAAATCAATTTAAGGCAATACAGGGAAATAAATCTTACATGCACACACAAGGCTGTGGGCAGAGGGAAAGGGCAAGACCAAAAAAGGAGTGAAAGTTCCCTCTTTTAATTTGTTGCTTACACTGAAGTTATCAAACCTACCAAGGTATACTCCTTGCAGAAATGAGCACAGAATGGGAGAGTCTGTTAGAGGGAAATGAAGGACTGGTTTCCAGCAAGGCACATGGGTAATAGCACTTTCCTCTTTTCTGAACAGCACACACAGCTGTGCTTTCTTCCCAGGGCTTGTTTGAAGCATACTGAACTCTTCTGTAATTCACTTCAACTCTAACATCTTGGAAAGGTCACATCAACAGCAGGCAGTTGTCTGGAACTGGCAGTTCTTGCATAGGATCAGCAGGGGTATTTCAGGCTGGGCTGGGGAAACGTTTGTAGGAATCTGCTTGCAGGTTTATGTGGAATTTGTTTGTGTCACTCCAGTGCTAGCATTTTTCCTTTCCACAAGCATTGCCATTTCATAAATACAAAACAAAACAGATTATGGTTTTTAAGGGGGGGGGGGGGGGGGAGGGAGGGAAAGACTGACACAACGCACAACTCTCCTCAAAACAAGGGATATCAAAACCTCAAATCATTTACTACCTGGGTAGTAAGCAGAAGTAATTATTATTTATTTATGTGTTTGTAGTTTCCACATCATGGGGTTTGTTGCATCAAAAGCTTTAATAGCATGCAGTGTGGTGTGTAGACTGCATGGGGTCCATGCATACTTCTGCCTATTCTGTTGCTCAAACACTGCCAGGGCAGGCAGCTTCCTGGCACACGTGCAAGCTAGAGCTCCACCTGACATCTCTCCCAGTATAGGTGGACAGGAGGTAGGTGCCTCCAGGTCATCCCCTAACCTCCTGCTGCTGCATTTCCTGACAGTGGGATGAATGGGCTGCCCAGGGAGGTGGTGGAGTCACCATCCCTGGAGGTGTTCAAGAGGAGATTGGATGTGGCACTTGGTGCCATGGTCTAGTCATGAAGTCTGTGGTGACAGGTTGGATCTTTGAGGTCTCTTCCAACCTTTGTGATACTGTGAATTCTGGAGCATCTCAGCAAGCACTATGTAGGCTGTGTCTGAGGGAAGAAGAAGTGTTTAGGTGGTGTTTGTAGCTGTAGGTCTGTGTGAGTCACAAAGACAGATGTGTGACTGAGGAAGGAGTTGTGGCTGCAAGACCTTTGCGGTGAGAGCCTGGAGCCACCTCTGCAGCAAGAAGAAACCAAGTGAGGTAGGCTGCTGAGAAATCCAGAGGTGTGGCACCTTAGAATTCACATTGTGGGCAGACATTGGATGTAGGACTTCAGCACATAGCAGGACTTGTTTCCTTTCCAGCCGGACTTATACTTGCACCACGTGTTGATGGCAAGCATTGGAGGGGCTGAGTAAAAGTTTTCAGGCTTGCTAACTGAACTCAATGCTAATGTACACCTGTAGTCTAGATGCCATGAGAACGATTCATAAACAGATTTTGCTGACCCTTGAGTTCATGAGTCAGCCAAAGATGGGCCTAAATTAGAACTTGGGCTCTGAGTCCTTCCAAATTTGGCCTGACCCCTGGTGACGTGGCCTTTTTTGCTCCCCAATCCCATTACTTAGCTGGCTGGGGCTCCTAATTCTGTATCTCTCAAAACATTCATTTCCTTTTTTGTACCTAGCATGCAGCAGCCAAGCTATCACTGAATCCATTTCTTTCACAGTCATTCAAGGTGGCCAGTAACAGATGCTTTGGGGGAGATGCAAGAAGTTCTTCAAGGAATGTCTGCCTGAGGTTTATTTTGGTCCTTGTTTTAAAATTTGGGCTGTGGAGACCACACAGCTTCCTTGATTTTTGCTACACAGCCCTTGCTGCTCCCTGGATGTTTTCAAAGCCAGGCTGGGTGTGACTCTGGGCAACCTGATCTAGTGTGAGGTATTCCTGCTCATGGCAGAGGGGTTGGAATGAGATGAACCTTGAGGTCCCTTCCAACTCTGACAATTCTGTCCTTCTGTGGTTTCTTCATCGGGTACAGAGGGACCTTGACAGGACTGTGGCTCTGCTCACTCGTCAGTCCATGTCCAGGACATGCTTTGTCCTGTGCCTAAATGACTTCTGCAGCCTGCTGTTAAACATCTGGCATCAGTTTACTTCAGCAATATACAGACAAAAAAATGTCTGAAATGGATTTTAGAGAGAATGAATCTCAGGTGTTGCTGCTTTTATAGCACAAGTCTGCTCTGCTTCTGACTTTCAGCATCTTTATTGGTTTGTTATGGGGAGTAAGTCTCTATGTGCATAACCCCTGGGGCTCTTGTCCAAATAATTGGACAGAGTTGTCTTCTGCATAACAAGGAAACCGGAGAGAGTGATGATTTATTAGTTGCCTTGCCACAAATTTGTTTTGTTATAATGATGATAGGAAATGTCCCAGTTCTCTAAAATGAAAACTGAAAGCAGTTTTACAGCAGCATCAGACTGTGGCCAGCATGTAATTGTTACTGCTTTCTCCTCCAAAAAAAGTGTAGTTTAGCCTGGGACAGCTTCTTGAACAGGTAGGCTAACAGCTGAACAAGGTCTGGAAAGACGTAAGATCAAGTAAGATAAGCACAAACCACCAATATTACCTCTCTGGATAACCTTATCCTAAGATCTGAACGACTTAACATTGCTGCTAGATTATTTTATTGAGCCAAGACCCACTTTTAATGCTTTGCTGAGAGAGTATCATGTCAGGAGTTCTACTTACTGTTAATAAATACATGGCAAGAAATGGGTTTCCACAAAAAAACCCTAGATTAAGCTCAATTTCATGGGAAATGCTATTACCTCCTGTCAGCATCTGCTGCCTGTTAGAACAGAATAGAATAAACCAGGTTGGAAGAGACCTTCAAGATCATCGTGTCCAACCTATCATCCAACACCACCTAATCAACTAACCCATGGTACCAAGCACCCTGTCAAGTCTCCTCCTGAACACCTCCAGTGACGGCGACTGCACCACCTCCTCAGGCAGACCATTCCAATGGGCAATCACTCTCTCTGTGTAGAACTTCCTCCTGACCTCCAGCCTGAACTTCCCCTGGCGCAGCCTGAGACTGTGTCCTCTTGTTCTGGTGCTGGCTGCCTGGGAGAAGAGACCAACCTCTGCCTGTCTACAACCTCCCTTCAGGTAGTTGTAGAGAACAATAAGGTCACCCCTGAGTCTCCTCTTCTCCAGGCTAAGCAGCCCCAGCTCCCTCAGTCTCTCCTCACAGGGCTTGTGTTCCAAGCCCCTCATCAACTTCGTTGCCCTTCTCTGGACTCGTTCCAGCAAGTCAACCTCCTTCCTAAACTGAGGGGCCCAGAACTGGACACAGTACTTGAGGTGCGGCCTAACCAGTGCAGTGTACAGGGGCAGAATGACCTCCCTGCTCCTCCTGGCCACACTGTTGGTGATGTAGGCCAGGATGCCATTGGCCCTCCTGGCCACCTGGGCACACTGCAGGCTCATGTTCATCCTACCATCAACCAGTACCCCCAGGTCCCTCTCTGCCTGGCTGCTCTCCAGCCACTCTGACCCCAGCCTGTAGCTCTGCATGGGGTTGTTGTGGCCGATGTGCAGAACCCGGCACTTGGATGTGCTAAATCTGTTGGTGTAAGATAATAGCTACCCTCCCTGGATTGTTTTTAACTTGCTTTGGACGTACATTTTTCTGAAATGAGATGGAATTTCAGCTCGTGACTGCAGGACATGATCTCGGTCAGCTCTTGTTTGCATCGGTTCTAATCATGTCTGTTGCCTTTATGAGGAGAAGGCTCAGACCCCCGCTTTAAATGAGACGCGTGTTCCTGACTACCCGCTCGCAGCTCGAGGGGAATCTAGCCGTGGTTTTGACAAGGGAAACCATTATTCATCATGCCTCATTTAGCAGGCATCAAATTTTACATTTTCCCTCTGCCAGCTATTCACTCTCCCGCCCCTTCTCATCAGTCAAATACAATTAATATCACCTTAGCTGACTGTTCACTTTGATTACCCAGCTTAGGACTGCTACTGGTTTCCTTTCCTGACATTAGCAAACCCTGAAGAAATGATTTATAACCCAGTTAAAACAGTATTGCTGGCATGTCTGTATACCTGAGTTTCTAGTCTGCTTTTCACCCCAAATACCTCTCAAACTAATGATATGTTACCATAATGTTTCCTTGTGCTTTGACTTCCCCTCTACTCCACTCTGGTGAGACCCCATCTGGAGTACTGCATCCAGTTCTGGAACCCCTGTTACAAGAAAGATCTGGATGTGCTGGAGCGTGTCCAGAGAAGGGCCACGAGGATGATTAGAGGGCTGGAGCTCCTCTCCTATGGAGACAGACTGAGAGAGTTGGGACTATTCAGTTTGGAGAAGAGAAGACTCCGAGGAGACCTTACTGTGACCTTCCAGTATCTGAAGGGGGCCTACAAGAAAGCTGGGGAGGGACCTTTTAGGGTGTCAGGTAGTGATAGGACTAGGGGGAATGGAGCAATGGTAGATTCAGATTGGATGTTAGGAAGTTCTTCACCATGAGAGGGGTGAGACACTGGAACAGGTCTCCTGGAGGTTTTCAAGGCCAGGCTGGATGTGGCTTTGAGCAACCTGATCTAGTGTGAGGTGTCCCTGCCCATGGCAGGGGGGTTGGAGCTAGGTGATCCTTGAGGTCCCTTCCAACCCTGACAATTCTATGATTCTATGACTCTTTACTAGCCTTAGTATTCCTGACCATCTTTCACTGTGAATTTCTTTCTGCCATCAGCTCTTCTGCACAAACTCTTACTGACTGCTCTTCAGAGAAATCCTATTTTTTTTGCAGTTTCTTTATCCTCATTGCTTGTGTACCTTCCTTGGATGTTGCTGAAGTGGTGTGTGACCCTAAAATAACACCTTTGACATTTAGTCAACATCTTGTACTATCTCAGTTGAACAGAGCCCTCCAGCTGGTGTTCCCCACTGCTCAGAAGCACTAAGAAAAGAGGGCTGTCAGTGTGGAGTAGGTAGTTGCTGAGGTTAAATTATCCAATTTGCTGGACCTCCTGCTGGTAGCTGTTGCTCTGCTTCTTCAAATACACATTTTTGCTGTGTAGCCTGAATGCTGCAAATGCTTCTAAGGTATTTGAGTTGTTATTTGGTGTGAATCAGCTCTGAGAGATCATTGCTGAGATGAAAGAAATCAGATGTGGACCTGAAGGAGTCTAGGTGGATTTACATTCCTCAGCCTGCAGCTGGAGAAGGGCTTGTCACAGTAGTGTGCTGCCTTGCTCTCTATCCCATTGAGTTTTAGGCATCCTACAACACCCTCTTTTTCTGGAGGTTACCTGTGGTTTAGAAGCAATAATTCTTGCTGTAAAATGTGATCCAAACCTTTTATTGCAAAACTAGAAAGAGCATTGTTCTATCTCTGAATCAGCTTGTTGGTGCAAAAGCCTCTCTGGAATCATTTGTTGTCTTGCCCTCCATAAAGGAGTTTGTCATGGGGGACTGTCAAGCAGTCAGGAGCATTGTGGATGGGTATTGATTTCTTTGGCTGATACTTTTTTAACCTGGAGTCCACCTTGTCTTCTGCTGGCTTGCTTGCTGGAGGCTTGCAGGGTTGTGTTTTCCACTGTAACACTAATGGGAACCCAGCAGGTAGAAGTCCATCACCAGAGGTGTCTACTGTCACAGGAGCTGTCACAGTTGCCTGTTTGCCAATGTTCTGGCTGAAGTGACCTCACTCCATCAGTGTAGGAGTGGCAGTATCTCACCCTCAGAGAAAGGCAAGATGTTCTAGAAACTTAAAAAGCAAGCTGTACTGCTGTGTCTGCTTTGAAACCAGCTTAAACTATCTTTACAATGTCTGTTGAGAACAACTTATGATTATTCAGCCATCCTCTAATCAAAGTTTCTCAGGCTTCACTGAAATCTAAACTGGTTTTAAAAGACAAAGTATCTTGTGGGCATCTTATGTTTGTGTTTCCTCAGCTCATCTCTCCTTTTGGTGCCTACCCAAATTCTTATGACAGTAGGCTGTTACTCATGTGGGAAAAGTGTTACCTAGAAAAGCTTTAATGAGCTTGTAGTTGGCTTTAAACACAACAATTAACTTTAATGAATCTTTTAAAATCAAACATCCAAGTGTTCCTTAGAAGATGAATTTGTTCCTCTCTTTGCATTCAGACTTTAAGGACATGGCTGGATTTTGTTCTTTCCTTCTTCTGGCCCAAGGAATGTTTGAGATTTGCTTGAACAGTAGGATGGCTTTAATCTTGGGTAATGTACTTGCTCACATCTTTGTCCTCAGGTACCTAAAGCAATAGCAGCAGATTTGCCAGGGAGGGAGGGAGGTCTGCAGGGTCCCATTAACACTTGCTGGCTAATATGTGATTGTATGGTAGCAGAGGCCCCATCATCCATGCTGCAGGTGCTTCTGCCCAGGTCAGCAGAAGCTGTGCACCTGGTTTAGGGCTTCCCAATTCTGCAAGCTGGCACAGTACCTAGGAGTGCTGAGCAAATAAGTTCTGTATTGCCCAAATTCTTTGTGAGTCTAGCTTGGAGACCCTTATCTCTTGATTATTTTAATTTCATGTGTTCCCAGAGGCCGGAGGGATGATCAGGATCTCACTGTGCTAGATGCTACACAGACAAGGAGAAAGAGTCTTGCCCTGTAGGTCTTTCAATCTATGTACAAGAAGATGAGAGAAACAGAAATACCATGCAAGTACAATAATCAGATGATAAGTGGTAAATGTTGCATTAGTTCCACATTAGTTTCCCCCCCTCCCCCCTTGTTTTGATGTTATATTCCTTTGCTCTTACCACCAAAGATAAGAGATAAAGAAAGAATTGTTGCTTTCCTCTCCTGGTAATGTCTCTCACCTATGGCAAAAGAGCAGCTGGCATTTTGTTGTTTATTATATATTCCCCCCCCCCTTAACATTTAGTATTATTAGAAGTGTTAGCATCAATTATGGTATGTTTTACTATTATGGTGCCCAAGGTCTGATGGAGATAGGAGCTATGCTGGAAAGATGCTCTATAAGCAAAGGAATAAATTGATTTCTACTTGGTTCAGCAGCTTTATTCTGCTACTCACGGGAAAATGAAGATACTTTTGGGGGTACAAAAAAAAGCTCAGAAGTGAGTACCACCTTGAGCTCCAGCCCTCTTAAAGGACAGCAGAATTTTGCTGTCAGTAAATATCTCCATTTTCCAACTTTATAGCTAGATAATGATTTCTATGCATAGACTAGTAAGTATTCTTCTCCTGAAGGTTTTGCTTCAGTGAAACCCAGCAGTCAGCTGAAATAGTTAAGTCACGTCTGAAAGGGAGTCGAGTTCCTTCCCATGCTCTGCTCTGCCCTCTCCTCAGTAGATTTTACTATTTGGCACACCTGTGAATTTAGTGAAGTGTGGCACATATGACAGGAGGTTTCAGGTAAGCTATATCAGCATCTGGTGCTTGCCATAATGAGATGTGTGAATGAAAGGAATCATAGTCCCGTTGCAATCATTGCAAACACTCACTGCACTCCAGCCAGGGCAGGACTTCAGGCCACCTTGTGAACACTGAGGGCTGGGCTGGCCACTAAACCAATGACAGATGCTCTCCATTAGTGTCTCTCCCTTTCCCAGGAGGGAAGATAAAGGGAATAAGGAAGAGAGAATGATGAACTGGAAAAAGAAAATGCAAGCTAGTTTAATGAAAGTAATAACAAGAAAATGATATACAAACCCAGTATCCACTGTCACCATCACCACTGATGCTGTGGGGAAGTCCCAGAGTGGACTCAGAAGCAGACATGAACTGGATTCAGGAACTCATGGATCAAGACTGGATCTTAGGCTGGAGGTTAGGAGGAAGTTTTACACAGAGAGAGTGATTGGCCGTTGGAATGGGCTGCCCCGGGAGGTGGTGGAGTCACCATCACTGGAGGTGTTCAGGAGAAGACTTGCTAGGGTGCTTGGTTGCATGGTTTAGTTGATTAGGTGGTGTTGGATGATAGGTTGGACACAATGATCTTGAAGGTCTATTCTATTCTATTCCATTCTATCCCCAAAGACAGAACGCACAGAGTCCTCTGCAGATGCCAGCCACTGAAGCTTGACCTTTGTGATCCCTCATCTTTATACCAAGCATGATGTCTATGGCATGGAAAACTTTGTTGGTCAGTTTAGGGTCACCTGTCCTGTCTGTGCCTCCCTGCAGGGGCAGCATTTTACTCTGCACCTCCAATGTAGTACAGCAGGTTTGGCATTGACCTAGGTCTGCACACCACTCCTTGGTATTAACTAGAAACATCAAGCATTGTCACTTCTAGGAGCAGGCACTCTGCAAAAACATGCTGCTGATGTCAGAAAGTGCAGTTACTCAGAGACTGAGATGAAATGTAACATCATCAAACAGAATTAGTTTGTCCTAATTCAAATCAGGACAGAGGTGCATTGATAAGGGCATGTTTCTGGCTTCTCTTTAAATGATTCCACCTACAGCAATTTGCTTTCATGATGTATGTGGGGATGATCTTAAACACGGTTTTGGTTTATTGTTGCCCAGTGGTTTGTTTGGGGATGGATCTAACAACCAATTTATGCAACGATGAGGCCCCAAACTCCAATGATGTTCAAAGCACTCTCTTTGAAAAATTAAAGAAAATAGAAGTTCTCATCCCAAACCTGGATGTCTAGGAGGCTCACTGATACAAGTCCTTTTCCTGACACAAGTTTCATGAAGCCTCATCAGCATCAGAACCACAACTTTTGCCCTTCACCTTCTAGAAGGGCTGTAAATAGCCCTATGTTTTCTTCTGTTTCTCTCATTGCAGCCCCATTCTCCACACCAGTGCCTCAGCAAGAGCTGAGCCAGCTGTCTGGCTGCCATGAAACTGCATGTTTAAAATTACCTGAAGGCTCATTCTTCAGCTGGGCTTGGCTTTGAGGAACAGCTCTGGAGAGTTTGGGAAATGCTTGTTTCTCCCCACTGCTTTTCACAGCAGGCGCTAGATGGTGCTGCTTTACTGAGCTTTGCTGCAGGAACCATCAGTTTTAGTCTGCTTTTTCTCTCCTGTGCATGGGAAAGAGGAGGGCTTCTCTACCTTTGGGCTTTGGAAACGCTGGTGTAATAAAAAGACCTTTTACTAACCCTAAGCTTGAGCTTTTGTCAGTGCAGGGCCAGTTCCAAACCTGAACCTTGTTCCAGCCACATCTGCTTTCTTCTTCTTCTAGAAATAAGTTCTGTTGTTCCTGTATTTCCTTGGTCCATGTAGAATATTACAGAATCATAGAATCACCTGGAATGGAAGGGACCTCTAAAGGTTGTCTAATCCAGACTCCCTGCACTGAGCAGGGACATCCTCAGCTAGATCAGGTCACTCAGAGATGCTCACCAGAGACCTGAAGTTACTTGTAGCCACAATCTCCCATCTATCTCTTTAATTTGCTCCTGTAATTCCCCATCTTTTTCCTCCCTCCTCCCATATTCCCATTTCTTAACTTCTTCCAATGTAGTTTAAAAATATAAAGGAGTCCAAACTCCTCTGCAGTCAGCAGGGGCATCCTAACTAGATCAGGCTGCTCAGAGCCCTGGTTAAGCCTCACCTTAAATATCTCCAGGGAAGGGGCCTCAACCATCTCCCTGGGCAACCTGTTTCAGTGTTCCATCGCTCTCATGGTAAAGAATTTATGCCTAACATCCAATCTAAATCTCTTTTTCTCTAGTTTGATGCCATTGCCCCTAATCCTATCACTGCAGGCCTTTGTAAACAGTCCCTCTCCATCCTTCTAGTAGGCCCCCTTCAGATACTGGAAGGTTGCTATTAGGTCTCCCCAGAGCCTTCTCTTCTCCAGGCTGAACAACCCCCCACTCCCTCAGCCTGTCCTCATAGCAAAGGTGTTCCAACACCTTTGAGCCTTGAAGAAGGGGCTGAAAAACCTGATGTGACCTTGAGTCTGAACCTATTGATGAATGAGACTGGTCTTGAGCTGTCCACTTGGGTTTCTTCAAGGCTTTTGTGCCTGCAATCCAAACCTGCTTATGTCCCCAGGAAACAAGCATGAAAAATGATAATCTGACACAGATCCAGAGGAAATATGACAGCTCAGCTGAAGATACGAGGGCTTAGAGTAGAATAGAATAGAATAGGATAGACCAGGTTGGAAGAGACCTTGAAGATCATCGTATCCAACACCATCTAACCATGGCACCAATCACCCCATCCAGTCTCCTCCTTAAACACCTCCAATGATGGTGACTCCACCACCTCCCTGGGCAGCCCATTCCAATGGGCAATCACTGTCTCTATGAAGAATTTCATCCTAACATCCAGTCTAAACCTCCCCTGGTGCAGCTTGAGACTGTGTCCTCTTGTTCTGGTGCTGGTTGCCTGGGAGAAGAGACCAACCTCCGCCTGTCTACAACCTGCCTTCAGGTAGTTGTAGAGAGCAATAAGGTCTCCCCTGAGCCTCCTCTTCTCCAGGCTAACCAACCCTAGCTCCTTCAGCCTCTCCTGAGGGCCACATGAATTCCTCTAGATTTACTTCCTGAGGTTTTCTTCAACTTCTTGCCTCCATCTGGGGCGCATCTTTGCACAGCACAGTGTAAGTGTCTGTCGCTGAAGTTGCACTGAAGATCTGTAATATCAGTCAGAATGAGAGTATTTTCCCATTACTGCTGGCTGAGCTTTCACACCATGTTAGTTAAAATGGATGGGAAAAAAAAAGACAAAGGCATTGAAATGGTTTCAGCACAGAAGTTTGGTGAGCTGTGTTGCAGTATGATCATTGTATTAAGAAGGAGAAAAGAGCAAAAGGCGCGGGGAAATTTTATGTGACAGAGGCTGTGTGTGAGCTTGAGGTGCCCTCAGAATTACCCAGGCAAAATTCAGCTGAACTGCATGTTTCACATCCTGAGACAGGAGAAAGAGCAGCACACATTAGTCTCCCATCTGTAGGAAAATAGTTAAAACGACAACAAAGACAAGAAAACCTACATTTCAATTTCAATACATCTGTTTGAATTATGGCCATTTGGTACTTTTGAGAATAAATTGCATTTGAAATGGAATCTTTCTAATGACTTATCTTTCAGGCAGGTATTGTGCACACCTTTTTTTTAATGCATTTTACATGTTTGGAGGGAGGAAGGTGCGGGGGGGAGGGGGGGAAGGAGGAGGGGGGGGGGAAAAAAGAGAGATGAATTATGAAGAAGTTAAGAGGAAAATAATTTCAGAAGGTAATGGATGAGCTCTGTCTGGAAGATTAATCAAGGCAGTTGCAAGAGAGTGCCAAAAGCATAACTGAAGTAGAACTAAATATCTGATTGTAATTAAAACTTTAGCCTTCTAATAGCTCCATGAAAGATATTTTAATAAACGTGAAATGCACTTTCTAAATGGCACGCTAACTTTTAATGACTTGGGTGTTTTGTTTGATTAGTAACCTGGACTGTTAAATTAAAGCCAACTGCAAATGCATGATAAAATATTGATGGTTTCAGGCAAATGAGTTGGGGGAGTTATGCTTGACAGATTTTTGGTGTCATTAAGGATTTTTAACCGGTGGAAAAATATATATTGCTGGTGCTTAAAGATAGTTAAAGAGGATCTCGTCGCTTCTATGCCCTAGTTTTAATTTTACAGTAATAATGGGGGGGGGGGGGGGGGATCTGAATTATTCACAGATGGTTGGTCAAAAGAGGTCACTTAATTTAAAAAGTGTGATTTTAATTACACCTGCTTCTAATTTCTGGCATCAAACATTAAATATTTGGTGGTATTTGGTTGTTTCCTTTCTGAGGACGCCTGGAGCTTTCTTGAGGCTTTCTCTGTGTGTTTTTGTATCTCTGTGCGTATGTGTGTTAAAGAAGGGAGAGTGACATGGTAGAAAGAGTTTTGTTATTGGCCACAACAACCCCAGGCAGTGCTACAGGCTGGGGTCAGAGTGGATGGAGAGCGGCCACATAGAGAGGGACCTGGGGGTGCTGGTCGATGGTAGGCTGAACATGAGCCTGCAGTGTGCCCAGGCAGCCAAGAGGGCCAATGGCATCCTGGCCTGCATCAGGAACAGTGTGGCCAGCAGGATCAGGGAGGTCATTCTGCCCCTGTACACTGCACTGGTTAGGCCACACCTCGAGTCCTGTGTCCAGTTCTGGGCCCCTCAGTTTCGGAAGGAGGTTGACTTGCTGGAGCAAGTCCGGAGAAGGGCAACAAAGCTGGGGAGGGGTTTGGAACATAAGCCCTATGAGGAGAGACTGAGGGAGCTGGGATTGCTTAGTCTGGAGAGGAGGAGACTCAGGGGTGACCTTATTGCTCTCTACAACTACCTGAAGGGAGGTTGTAGACAGGCAGAAGTTGGTCTCTTCTCCCAGGCAGCCAGCACCAGAACAAGAGGACACAGTCTCAGGCTGCACCAGGGGAGGTTTAGGCTGGATGTTAGGAAGAAGTTCTATACAGAGAGAGTGATTGTCCATTGGAATAGACTGCCTGGGGAGGTGGTGGAGTCACCATCATTGGAGGTGTTCAGGAGGAGACTTGCTGGGGTGCTTGGTTGCATGGGTTTAGATGTTTTGGTGGGTTGGATTGGTTGATGGGTTGGACGTGATGATCTTGAAGGTCTCTTCCAACCTTATTTATTATTTTTATTTTTATTATTTTATTATTATTGCTACTACAAGCAGCTTTATTGGAAGTTAATTACATTTAAAAAAACCCACCCCAAACCCAAACATAACGGTGTCTGCAGATGGGATTTCCAAAGGGAATGAGGATGGTCCCAAAACTCAGCCCCTTTATAAGACAGATTTATTGCATTGTCAAAATGCAGCAGGTGAGTTCCAATGTCTTCACACAATTGCAAAAAGAGAGAGTTGAAGGGCTATGGGTAAAATGGTGAAAGTTTAGGTGGTTCCTATCAGTTCTCATCAGCTTAGAAAGAGCTCTTACTAAGGTGTGCTCTGGTTTTATTGTAATGCTGTAGGCTTCACACAGATTTCCTTGCTAACCCGTTCTATTCTAACCTACTCTTCATGCAAAGAAGAGAGATCAAAACAAGGCACAGCACCCTGAGCAGGGTTAATAGAGCAGTACTTCACAGTAGCTTTAATAGATGTGATTTCACTGGAGAGGAAGGGAACATAATGTCTCTTTCAAAATCTTGAGTGACAGCTGGAGTGAAATCATACTTCCACTGAACTCAAAAGGATGCCTTGTCAGGGATTTTCATAGGACTGAAGCTGCTGCACAACCACTGTATCTTTCTGTCCCCTCCACTTATTCTAGTTTCTGCTCCTTGTACCCAATCAGCTGCTTGCTGTGCTCTGATTGCTCCCATGACAGGGCTCCCCCTGACCTGGGAACCTGTGCTTCTCCTCACAGGTTCTGTGGCAGTACCTCTGCCTTGCTTTCTGCCTTTGATTTTTGTCCTGGGTCCAGGAGGTTACCCTGCAGTGAGAGGCTGCCAAAGTTACATGTCAGTACCTCTGTGGGGGTCTCCTGGAACTGTACTCTGGGCTTCCCAGAGGTCTCAGATCTGGTTTAGAACCAAAGTCAGTCCCTGATGAGAGGGAAGCTGGGAACATAGCCTGTACTGTCTCCTGAGGAAGCCTGAGGCAGAAGCTGGGAAAGACATCCAAAGAGAAATGATGTAAGGGAAAGCAAAAATAGGCAGCTGCTTTATAAACCAGAACCTGCAGTCCTGGGAGCATTTGAGCTATCTTATAGTGCCACCTGGATGTAATAAAGACCACAGCTGAGGGACTACTTAAGGGTAAGCTCAAGGACCAAGGCCAGTTTGAAACTCCAGAGGGAAAGCAGGAATCTACTGCAACCTTTAGGTAAGGTTTGATGGCTACACAATCCTAGGCAGAGTGCTAGGTGGCTCAGTAGACTCTGAACTTGATTGTAGTGTCTTTTGACCAATATTTTTTTCCTGGGAAGGAAGGACCTGCAAGTTAGAGACAAAATCCAAATGATTGTATACACTGACATAAAGCCCTAGAGACTCTGACTGCCGTTGTGTGTCTGCCTGCAGCTTGTTATCTAATGCCTCGGAGAACATACCTGAGAGAAACCTGCAGACTGTGTAACTGGGATGGTAGTTTTTCTGTATTTCATGTATGTTAGAATAGAATAGAATTAACCAGGTTGGAAAAGACCTCTGAGATCATTAAGACACAGTCTCAAGCTGTGCCAGGGGAAGTTTAGGCTTGAGGTGAGGAGAGAGTCGTTAGCCATTGGAATGGGCTGCCCAGGGAGGTGGTGGAGTCACCATCCCTGGAGGTGTTCAAGAGGGGATTGGATGTGGCACTTGCTGCCATGGTTTAGTCATGAGGTCTGTGGTGACAGGTTGGACTTGATGATCTTTGAGGTCTCTTCCAACCTTAGTGATTCTGTGATTGAGTCCAACCTATCATCCAACACTATTTAATCAACTAAACCATGGCACCAAGCACCCCATCCTGTCTCTTCCTAAACATCCCCAGCGATAGTGATTCCACCACCTCTCTGGGCAGCACATTCCAATGGGCAATAACTCTTTCTATGAAGAACTTCTTCCTAACATCCAGCCTAAACCTCCCCTGGCGCAGCTTGAGACTGTGTAGTCTTGTTCTGGTGTTGGCTGCCCGGGAGAAGAGACCAAACCTCAAAATGCTCCACTTGCTTTGTTTTTCCATGGACGTTAGAGACCCCATGGCCCACCAGATACCTCAGGTTGATTTTTTTTTCTGCATATGAATCTTTCAGCCAGGGTGTTTGCAAAATCAGTACCTTGGAGTGCAGGCTCTTCAGGGCTGTCTTCTCATTGAGTCATGTGCGCCACTGAGCGCGCTGCTGGTTGCACAACCAATAAATTACACCCCCTTGGAGACTCCCATTTGTCAGGGAGAAATGCATCCACGTTCCATAAAAGACCCTGTCACTATTGCTGTCTGCAGCTCTTCCAGATTTATATATTCAGCTGATGATGAGCCATTCAGTGTGATGGGTGTGATGTGTCTTTCCAGTTGGACAGGATGACCACAAATGTTATTAAATTCCACCAGTCTGCTGATGGAAGACAAAATCTGTTCTCACGCAGTATCAGCAGCGGCGGCGGCGGAGATAATGCAATATTTATTTATGTACAGGAGGCCGTAGATAAATTCCCCATATTGTAAGCCTTGTGGAATGCTGAACGCTCATAAATGATGCACCAACTTTATCCTGGCAGGACTGGCAGATATAGACACCGTGATGTTCCTGACTGGCTCCGTTTTACTGTCTTCCAAATGGCTTAGTATATAATGTAAAAGCATGTCTGAGTCGGTGGATGCCCATTTCTGAGTGCAGCCAGATGGATTTCTACTGTGCAGGCCCTTGTTTGATGTCTGAATTTGCCTCCCACGCGCTCCTGGTATCAGCATGCTTGGAAGGAAACCTTGATTTAAGCTGTTTATGGGGGTTCCACGCTCGTGCTCACAAATCTTCTGACGTGGAGCCAAAAGGCTGGCTCCGTTCCTTCAGCAGACGGAGGAAAACACGCGCTGAAAATTATTGCCCTAAAAAACCCCCACAGACTAGGTGGGGGGTGGAGGTTCTGGTGGCTGATTTCAGATGGAATGGTGCAGGCAGTGCTGTTTCTTCCATCAGGCAGGAGGGGTTTTTTTGGTTCTTTCTTTTGAATAGCTCCTCTGTTGTCTGTATGTGTTTGTTTCAAACAACTGCCCACCTAACTTTTTGTATTGCTAGGTATATGTGCATCTCCCTCTCAAAGATGGTTAGAGATCCTTAGAGTCAACTGGGAGGAAGCCAAGTCATTCCAGGATCCAGTAAGGATGCAATGAGGCTGAGGGAGCTGGGGTTGTTTAGCCTGGAGAAGAGGAGGCTCAGGGGAGACCTTCTTGCTCTCTACAACTACCTGAAAGGAGGTTGTAGCCAGGTGGGGGTTCGTCTCTTATTCCAGGCAACTAGCAACAGAACAAGAGGACACAGTCTCAAGCTGTGCCAGGGGAAGTTTGGACTTGAGGTGAGGAGAAAGTTCTTCACAGAGTAACTTGGCCATTGGAATGTGCTGCCCAGGGAGGTAGTGGAGTCACCATCCCTGGAGGTGCTCAAGAGGGGATTGGATGTGACACTTGAAGCCATGGTTTAGTTATCATGAGGTGTTAGGTATTAGGTAATAGGTTGGACTTGATGATCTGGTTGATTCCATATGTGCACCTTCCTCTCAAAGATGGTTGAGATCCTTAGAGTCACCTGGGAGGAAGCTGAGTCATTCCAGGATCCAGCAAGGATGTAGTGAGAGCATCCTTTGGCTGAGGAACAGCTGATAGCTCTCAAACTGGGGGAAACTAAATTCATGTGTGTGATTGTTTAACTCTGTATCTTTTTCTGATATGCATTAAAGAAATGTTGGTAGGATTTAGGGACACAATGTGCCCTTGTGGCCAAGAAGGCCAATGGTATCCTGGGGTGCACTGGGAATAGTTTGTCCAGCAGATTGAGGGAGGTTACCCTGCCCTGCTGAGACCTCACCTGGAATATTGTGTCCAGTTTTGGGCTCCCCAGTTCAAGAGTGACAGGGATCTAGTCCACAGAGTCCAATGGAGGGCTACAAGGATGATGTAGGGACTGGAGCACTGCCCTGTGAGGAAGGGCTGAGAGCCCTGGGGCTTTTTAGTCCAGACAGAAGACAACTGAGAGGGGATCTAATAAATGTCTATAAATGTCTGAGGGCTGGGTGTCAAGAAGGAAGGGACAGCCTCTGCTCACTTGTGCCCTGTGACAGGACAAGGGACAATGCATGTAAACTACAGCACAGGAGGTTCCACCTCAACATGAGGAGGAACTTCTTCACTGTGAGGGTCACAGAGCCCTGGAACAGGCTGCACAGAGAGGTTGTGGAGTCTCCTTCTCTGGAGACTTTCAAGACCCATCTGGATGTGTTCTTGTGTGACCTGTGCTAGATGATATGGTTCTGCTCTGGCAGGGGGGTTTGGACTTAAGAGCTCCAGAGGTCCCTTCCAACCCCTAACATCTTGTGATCCTGTAATGCTTTGTACATCTTGCTCTGTTCTTTTAGCTGTATTTCCCCTCTCCTTTCTTTTTCTAGATGCCTCTGTTTTTCCTTTTAACCCCACTGTTTTTTCTTTCTCTTTACTTTTGCTGTGCTTGGTCCCTTTGTTTCAGATGAGAACAAGAAAATGTTAAGGTTTGCAAGTCCTGGCTTCTCCTAACAAGGAGGTTTTCTTTTCAAATGAGAAACCCATTATTTTCTGCCTGGGCAGGTGTATCTATCTAGGTGTATCTATTCTCAGTTTCTGGAAAGGCAAAGGGAAAGAGGCCCTCATCTGGTCATGGCATAACACACCCAAAATAGTTATAGCAAATGGCACCAATCTTGTTAGTCTTTTGGTTGTCAAGCTTTTCATTCAGTCTCTCACTTTGCTATGTAACTTGCATTAGTTTCTAATTGTGACCTTTTATCTCCAACTGATCCTAGGATGTCTCTTTCCACCTACATTTCTCATAATTTTCAAACTGCTGAATATTTCCTCTTTTAATTCCAGCTTTTTTCCCCCCCTTCTTCTCCTTCTCAGGCTTCTCTCTTTCTCTTCCCCTTATTTCCTGCATCCTGACTACTCTTTTGTCAATGTATTTCATCAGTTGGCTTTGACTGTTATCAGACAGATGCTGTAGCTCACTCTTGCTGTTCTCCAAAGTCCTTCCATTGCCTGCTGATAAATACCCCATTTCTGTCCTCTCTGCATCCTTCACATAAGAACATTTGGTCAGGCCCTGCAGCCTTCATCTTAAAGGTAAAACCATTTGGTCAGGCCCTGCAGCCTTCATCTTAAAGGTAAAACCATTTGGTCAGGCCCTGCAGCCTTCATCTTAAAGGTAAAACCATTTGGTCAGGCCCTGCAGCCTTCATCTTAAAGGTAAAACCATTTGGTCAGGCCCTGCAGCCTTCATCTTAAAGGTAAAACCATTTGGTCAGGCCCTGCAGCCTTCATCTTAAAGATTAAAAAAATGGACCAGGGAGTAAGGGTGGGTCAAAGATCTCATCTGAGCCTAAAGGAGGTTTGAGGAGTACCAGTCTTTGTGGGGAGGAACCCACAAGGAGTGATGCCAAGGTTTACTGTGCTGGGCATGATCCAGGAAGTTGTATCCCCTCTCTTTCTTCAGTCATTGCTGCCTGGGAATGCCCAAGCATGCCAAAATGTGCACTGTGGTTGAGTGTAGTGTGAGCACTGGTGATGTGACAAGTGTCACATCTGGTCATTTTTGTATTGCCTAGCCTAGAAATCCTGCCAAGACTTAGAGCCAGGAACAAATGTCTAGGCAGTGAGGAGGTCTTTGCTTTCATCTGGGTGTTGTAACACAAATGGTCACTCTTTTTCCTGGGTTGTGTCAATGTTCTGGTACACTCCATGCTAATCTTCAGGTTTATCAGTACTAAGGTAATACAAATACTGCAGGCACTCGAGAGGACAGTTAGCATATCTTATGTAGTGTGTTCTGAAGTCTGAAGCTGGTCTTTTGCTTTAATTTAGAATAGAATAGATTAAACCAGGTTGGAAAAGACCTTTGAGATCATCAAGTCCAACCTATCACCCAACACCATCTAATCAACTAAACCATGGCACCAAGTCCACTCATCCAGTCTCTTCTTAAATGCTTCCTGTGATGGTGACTCCACCACCTCCCTGGGCAGCCCAATTTGTGTGAGTATAAAGCCTCAAATGGCAACAGCTCGTCTCCAGTCTCTTCTAGAATCCTTTGCTATCACCCTGGCTGAGGGCAAAGTCATGAAACACAAGAACACAGGATGGCTGTTCTCAGGATGAGAGTGTCCTTAGGTACAGCATCAAGCAAGTAGGTAAGTGTCAAAATTCGGTGACCATTTTGGAAATCTAACACTGGGTGCATGACTTGGAATGATAACATACTGGCACCTTGCACACTGGCAGCTGTTTACCATAGAAACGAAGGATTGCTTTTGCCAGTAAAAGCACCTGGAGACAGAGTAAGAAGGCAGTACCTGAAGCCAGTGAGGAGCCTGTAATGACAGCTAATGGAACCAGTGTGGCAGTTTTAGGCTGATGCCTAGGAAAGTTTTCCACAGATTGAGTAGAAAAGTGGTAGAATGTCAATGAATTACCAGTGGATGGAAAAGGGAACATAATGATAAGGCCTAAATAGTCCCATTGGTCTGGACAAGGCTCTGGCCAGCCTGATCTAGTGTGGGGTGTCCCTGCCCATGGCAGAGGGGTTGGAACTAGATGATCCTTGTCATCCCTTCCAACCCTGACTGATGCTATGATAACTGACATGAAGTTAATTGTATAAGCTAGATCTTTTTAGCTTCTTTACTCTAGCTGATACTAGCTGGTAGCTTTTGCTTGGCTGTTGCTGACCTTGTCTGTGTTCTTGTTGTGGACAAGTACTAGCAAGCTACCATCTGCTCTTCTCTTTCTCCTGTCCCATGTACAGGAAGGAAGAAGGGAGAGAGAAAGAAGCAATTGGTTATGTCCAGGGGGGTTCTTGTGCTGTTTATAAACTGTAAATACATGTAAATGTTGTATATTTTGTACATATTCATTGCATTTCCTGTTTCTTGGTTGTAGTTTTGCTTGTAAATACAGCTTCATTTGCTTTCCAGCTGAGCTGGTCTGGCAATTTTATTCTAGGGGTAATTTCAACCCACCACAGCCAGAAAGAGACTTTTGCTATGAGACACAGTTCAGTATTCAGAAGTATTCAGTATTCCTAAGGTTGGAAGAGACCTCAAAGATCATCTAGTCCAACCTGTCACCACAGACCTCATGACTAGAGTAGGGAGGACACTACTTTATAACGTCCTGCCACCCTGGCCCATGCTAGATGACTGGAACCAGGGAACATGCTTTGGTATCTTGTCAAAACTCTTCTGTGACACTCTGATTGAAGCCACTTTGAAAGTGTGATCCTTAGTGGGATGGTTTTGGGTTTTTTCCCCCTCTTTTAAACTAGAATGAAAAATGTTTTGTCACGTTCCAGGTTACAAACTGTAGCTGGAGTAATAAAAGGTCCCTTTGCCATCCAGCATCCATTTCCTATTGCTTTGAAGCCCAGCATTTACTGGCAAGTAAACCAAAGTACTTCCAAAGTTTTACGGCGGTGTGGTGAGGCAGAGACATAAATGCATGAGTAAAATCACTGATTATCTGGTGCTGCCTTTGTTGCTAAACAAAATGGGGCTCACCCTTGCTCTCCCTGTGTCTGTGCTTTGTGTGCTCTTCAGAGTTCTAGCCTTCTGTGCCACATCTTTTATATAAGGGTACATCTCTTTGAAGTCTGGGGAGAGGAGAAAAGGGAAAAAAAAGCAAGGCTTTTCTTGACATCTTCTTTCCTATGCTGTTTTCCTTTGCTTGTGAGGATTAGAAAAATATTCCACCCCCTGTTCCCTGCCCCCTTCCCCTCTCCCTCTCTCTCTCCAGCTTGGTCTATCATGAAAAGATAAGAAATATCTAGAAAAAAAAGGTGTTTGCCATTCACAAGCAGGAGAAAAGAATACAGGAGGCTGCAGTGTTTCTTACAAAGTCCTTTCTCTTGCCAAGAAGCTCCCCTTGTAATCAGATAGAAACATCTGGAAACAAACAAGCAAACCATTATTTTTCCCCCCCTGATTATGGCCGGGTAGGAAAATGTTAGTGTCATGACTGCAGAGTTTTTTGTCAGGGATCTCTGCTCGCAAGCTCTGTGTGCCTGAGCCCGGCGCTGAGGACAATTCGACCTTTTGGCTGCAGGGGGCAATCCAGCACAACCCAAGCCGCTTCGGCAGCCCTTGAAAGAGTCCAACTCGGCCCTGACAACAAAGGCCAAAATTGTGCTCGCGGTTTGGGGACTGCGAGGCTGTGTTCTAGCACCAGGATCAGGCTCCTTTGTGCTGTGATTGCGTATTGTGCAAAAAAAAGCCCTTCATCAGCTGGTGCCATGTGTCCACTGGTCCTGACGGAGTTGCTTGTTTTCTCGGCGAGGGGAGAACTTTAGGTGGCAGCATGCTGAAGTGCTGCTCTAGGGACTGTGTGCCCTGCCAGGCTTCAAGCAGATGCTCCCATGCGGTGTCAACAGTAGTCGGTGTTAGTGAAAAAGGAAGGAGAAGGTAGGGAGCAGGGCTCCAAGAGCATTTGCTTTCTCCATTTAGCCCCAGAGGTGCTTGATGCAAGAAAGTGAAGTGTCTTCACCTGCTTCAGGCTTGTGATGCTCAGGGACAAAGCAACCCTGTTGGAGGCAGGGTGGCCATCCCAGTGCTCTCTGCAGCTGGACAAGAGGATGGCAGCAGGAGGCTTGTTCAAGTGCCTTTTCATGCTTAATTTTCTGCATCTGTGTAAGGACTGCAGGCAGCACTCTCCTGAGCTGCTGCCTACCTGCTACCTTCTCCAGGCCATTCCACCTCTGATGTCCAGTGGTCACATCCTCACTGTCAGAGCATGCTTGGTTAATGCACTGTGCTGCGTGGGCACTGCTGGCAGCAGAGCGTGGTGGCCATGCTGCTGCTTTGTGTCTCCCACTTGAGGAAAGGTGCAGCCAGTCAGTGGGTTTGGTGCTCAGCAGGACACACAGGAAAGTCAGATGCAGCTCAGAGGGGAAGCTAATGGGGGGATTTTGGTCATGGAGGTGGGAAGCATAATGCTGGCTGAGTGCTGATGGATTAGCTGGAGGTGAATGTTGGTAGGGTACAGATGCTCAGAGAAGCTTACATCAGTCTGCTGGGTCTGGGTCCTCTGCCTTTGTGACATGAGCCACCCTTGGCCATGCTGTGGGGAGCCCAGCTGGGCTTGTGGTCTTGAGCCATGGGCTACCTCTTGTGGAGGGACCACCAGGGTTGACCATGATCACCTGCAACTGGCCTGTGTACCTCCCCACAGTGGCACAATACTGGGGTAATTTTTCTCACTTGCCTTTGCTCCTGAGTGATGCAGATATTTCACAGTATTATAGTATAGTATCAGTCACGGTTGGAAGGGACCACAAGGATCATAGTTTCATAGTTTCATTCAGGGTTGGAAGGGACCACAAGGATCATCTAGTTCCAACCCCCCTGCCACAGGCAGGGACACCCCACACTAGATCAGGCTGGCCAGAGCCTCATCCAGCCTGGGCTTAAACATCTTAAACACCTCCCTGGACAACCCATTCCAGGGCTTCACCACTCTCATGGTGAAGAACTTCCTCCTCATGTCCAGCCTGAATCTCCCTACCTCCAGCTTCATTCCATTCCCCCTAGTCCTATCACTACCTGATACATTTCTTATGCATGCTCACAAGAGCTACTAGTGCTGGGCACCCAGCTCACCATCACTCCTGCTGGTGAGCAAGTCACAATCAATGTGGTCAGATTTATACATCCATAGAAGTCCCTCTCCAGTCTTTGTATTTCATGACAATGACCCTTGACAAGCCCTGCATGAGACTGAAGAGACATTCTGAGAGCAGTTGAAAGAAGGTGTTCTGAGCCTGGGCAGATTGGATGTTGAGATGAGGAGGACTTGGTGCCTTCTGCACACATCCCACCTGTGTTGGGAGGAGTGGAGGGGGACTTTCCCTAGCAGCTCTCGTGCTGCGAGTTCAGTGAGAAGCAGAGTTTATTGCCCTTGGTTTGCTATAGATTTGCATCTTGTGGTGAGGTTATCTCTTGTCAAACAAAGTGCAGAGATTGATCCAAGCTTGTCCTGTGGTTACAGCACGTATAAAGCATCTCTCATGTAGATCCTGTGGCATCTAATGATAGCGATTTGTTCCCACTAGAACCACACTTTAGCAGGAGCAGCGCAGGAGTGTCAGCTTTGGTTAAAACTGGACAGCCTGTTCAATATTAGTGGCAGGAAGCAGAGCCACTAGATACAGGCAGCACATACATATCAACCACATTGCCACACACCTAAGAGACCTCTGGTAAGGTTCTGCTGTGCTCCCCTCCTGATGCAGTCACTTCGCCTCTGTCGGTGTTTCTGCTTCAGGTTTTATACCCTCCCCGTGCAGGGCTGGGGAAGTGGAGCTTTTTGTTTGTGTAGCCACTCTGGGTTCAGTTTTATTATTAATCACATCAAGGGAGGCTCAGAGGTTTTTAGGGCTAGAGGAGGCCATTACTGTAATCTCGTTTGGGAGATTTCTTCCACAGCGTTTTTGGGGGTTTGTCAAAAAGAAAAATGGTGTTGGGTTTTCTGTGCCCTTAGGCCTTCAGGTGTAATTCAACCTTTTCATAAAGGAAACAGACTCATAGAATAATCGTTGTCATAGAAGTGGTTTGGGTTTTGGTTTTTTTTTTTAAGTTGCTTTTTATTTACTGGAAAAGTTTCTGAGAATTGTTTTTTATGTATTGAAATAAAAATGTGCCCTGCTTTTAAATGGGGGTGGGGAAAAATGCCCCAACCTTTTAAATACAAATGCAAGCAAACTCTTGTGTGTGTGATGCCACAGGAAAGTCCAAGGACGTGGACACAGCACAGCAGGGTCTGCCCAGTGAAGTTCAGGGGAGTTCAATCTGCATGTGAATACTAAACTGTGAATGGGTCATAGAGGAATTCTGCTCACATTTCTAACAGAAGCAAAACTTTCAGCTGTTCTTGATGTTCAGCTCTCAGGACTTGCTTAATATTCAGCACTGGTTTCATCATCAAAGAAATTGAGGCAAAATTAAAAATTCTTTTCCTGGGTCTGTTATTTTCACAGCTTCTGCTTCCTTTCAATTTTGATCCTGCCATCCATTTTGATAAAAGAAAATGATGTGTGAGGAACAAGGCAGGCAGGAAGGAGACAGAACGAGAAGTGCTTTTCAGCACTGACTTCACCTCTGCAGAAGTCTATAATAAGGTGTCTGCAGATCACTCCCCACTGAAAGCTCTCACAAATAACAGCCCTGCTCAGGGAAAGTGAATTAAACCAGTGCTGCCTCACATGGCTGCTGGTGAGTACCACAGCATGCTCTGATCTCTGAACAGTTGGTCTGTCTTGTCTAGTGCTGCACAATTTCTTTCTACTCTGTGCAGTTTCTTCCCACTCTTTTCTGTTAAGCACAGATGACTTCTGTGTTGGTTTTGCTTGTCTGTTGTCTCCCTCCTCCCTGGAAGTTTTTTCTTGGAAGGAAAGGCTTCCAAAAGCTAGCTAGACTTACTGATCTCCCGGCGCTGGCTCTCAGGATCCAGAAGAAAAGTCCTTTCAAGGAGCTCAGTTTGCAAAAGCACCCTCTCTGCCATTTGTTTCCCAAGTAGGTGAAGGAGGAGTCCAGCCCATATTGGTACCTCAAAGGGCAGCATGATGGCAGTCTAGGGCTTTGGAGGTGTGTACTGAAACTCTGACTCAGGGTCAGCTCTGGCTAGGACACTGATTCGCAGTGCAATATTGAGCAAGTTACTTCATCTGTTTCCAATGTGCAGTGGTCAGGAGCTGTACAAAGGATGTAATGCAAGTCTAACTTATGTTCTGAGACGGTATTTGCACTGCTGTCACAGGGGAAACATCTCCACTGAGCTAACACAGTCAGTGCAAACCCTGGTGGTGCCTGGATTTCCTTTGTGGGGCAAGCAGGGTAGTGCTGATGGCTGCATAGGTTTAGCCGTCAAAAGGAGGTTCAAGTGGGAGGTTTTCTGTGACAAAAGGAATATTGAATGAGTTGGTGCCAGTGCTTTAGACTTCAGTAGGCTGTTAAGCACAAAAATCAATGTTAATGTAACTTGCAGCTGAGCTTTTAAACCTGCTAGTTAACCTCTGAAGCTCAGCCTCTAATCTCCCAACCCCTTTTTGAACTGTACATAGGCCAGTATCTAAAACATTGCCTACACAGGCAAAAAGGTGAGGCCTTTCACATTTCTCTAATACCAACAGAGTTTTGGGAAACCTGAAGTAAAATTTGCCTCAGAACAAATTAAATAGAAGGGAAATTTCACTCTGGAGACTGATGTTTTCAGAAAGTTCCTGCATTCTATACATGAGTTCTATACAGAGAGAGTGATTGCCCATTGGAATGGGCTGCCTGAGGAGGTGGTGGAGTCACCATCATCAGAGGTGTTCAGGAGGAGACTTGATGAGGTGTTTGGTGCCATGGGTTAGTTGTTTAGGTGGGTTGGATTGGTTGATGGGTTGGACACGATGATCTTGAAGGTCTCTTCCAACCTGGTCTGGTCTGGTCTATTCTATTCTATTCTATTCTATTCTATTCTATTCTATTCTATTCTATTCTTCCAGAATACAGGACAAAAGCCAGCTCTGTAAGTGTTCATCCTCACACCAGTGGTTTTCAAACCCCTGCAAAAGGAGAAGGTAGCTCTCTGAATGTACTTTTGGGTGAGATGCTCTTCAGATTAAGAACATCCTCCTGTGGGCATATGCTCATCGGTGTGACGGGATGCCCATCCCTGCCCAGCCCCAAGGCATCACTGGTGGTGCTGGTGGAGTCAGTCTTGCTGCTGACAGTTGAAAGTTGGTCTTGTAATTGTAATGCATATTCATACTTCATGTGATTATCAGCAGTTTTGCAAATACTGTTCTTTATGTGGTGCCACTCTTTGCATAAGGAAAAAAAGAACCCTTTTCATTTACATAGTCTCCAGGGGGATGGCAAACAAAACCTGTAGCCTGATTGTTTTTCCTGTCCTTATCTATTTTTCTGAGAACTTCTTGTGTGTCACTTTGCCTGGACAACCTGATAATTTGTTGCAATTAACAGACATGAACGTACTAGCAGCAGAACATAGAGGTCATTTTCTTTCCTGGTGACCCATGTCTTCTCTTTCCCTAATAGTTTGCATGGTCCCAGCTGAAGCTGTGGATCCTCCCAGGCTGCAGAGGAGATAAAAGGCTGTGCAGCAGCCCAGAAGGGTGTGCTACATCCCCTTTCATGTGATCCACTGTGGGGATGGGCCCAGATGCACTTGCCTGTGGTTCAAAAGGAAAAGGGGAAAAAAAAAAGGAACTATTTTTGAAGCTGTGTAGACATTATCATAGCTCACATGTACGGGAGGGTCAAGCTCAGGTTGTCAGGGGGATTGCGTCTGAAATCCTGGTGGCACAGAAGTCTGCCAAGGCTTTGACAGCCCCATTAATTGAGTTTCTGTAGTGGGTAAGCCACCTCTCCCAGTGTTGTTTTTAATGCTACACAGAGAAATCTGAATGACACAGGAGCTCCTAGAAAGGGGGTGAAATGTCAGTGCTTCCATGCTGCGATGTCATGGATGGAGAGGGTGAGACCAGACCCTGTCCTGACTCTCTTCTGATGTGGGTTGGGAGGCTGCTGGTGTTGCTTAGACCTGCTGCGTGGGAGCTGGAGGCCCAGGCTGGAGGTCATGCTCCCCTTCCTTCCCTTGCTGGGATGTGTGGGGATGCTGAGCCCCAAGGGGTGGAATTGGTACTCCCTGCTCCAGTGGCTCTGTTTGGGTTGCCACATTTTGGACTTTGGCGTGTGGATGGGCTTTGGAGCCCTGGAGGTTAAGGACCAGGTTAATTGACTGGGTACCCAAGGGAAGTTCCAGCTCTGAAGGGGAGGCCTATGGTGGCTTCCTGTTCCTTTCTTCCTTGAATTTAAACTCCTTAAAACCAAATCTCTTCACTCCCCAAATAAGCTCTTTACTTTTTGCCTTTCAACCCCAAATAGCTTAGCTTGTAAGTAGATTCTTTTGGAGAAAAAAAAAATAGAAAGCCACTGCTGTGTTTCTGTGATCAGGCACTTGGGGTGAATTTCAGTCTAATCTGACTTTAGGAATTGATTCAGCTTAATGACCTTGGGCAAGTTGCTCAACCTTTTGGTGCCCCAGTTTTTCCATTTGGGAAATAGAGAAGTGAATACCCTTGTGAGCTGGGTAAACACTCCCTGAAGCTTAATTCAGATATGCCTGTTTCAAAGGGCTTTGAGCTCGGTGGTTGGAAGCACAGTGGAAGAACAAAACATGTTGAGAAGGGAAGGGAGCTTCATCTCCAAGCCTACTTTATGGAGCTGGTGTCTAACCCAGCCTCTCCAGAGCCTTCCCATGGCCATGAACATGAGCCAGCAGTGTGCCCAGGTGGCCAAGAAGGCCAGTGTCATCCTGGCCTCTATCAGAAACAGTGTGACCAGCAGGAGCAGGGAGGTCATTCTGCCCCTGTACTCAGCACTGGTTAGGCCACACCTTGAGTACTGTGTCCAGTTCTGGGCCCCACAGTTTAGGAAAGATGTTGAGTTGCTGGAACGTGACCAGAGAAGGGCAACAAAGCTGAGGAGGGGTTTGGAGCCGAAGCCCTATGAGGAGAGACTGAGGGAGCTGGGGTTGCTTAGCCTGGAGAAGAGGAGGCTCAGAGGAGACCTAATCACGGTCTACAACTACCTGAAGGGAGGTTGTAGCCATGTGGGGGTTGGTCTCTTCTCCCAGGCAACCATCACCAGAACAAGAGGACACAGTCTCAAGCTGCACCAGGGGAGGTTTAGGCTGGCTGTTAGGAAGAAATTTTTCCCAGAAAGAGTGATTTGCCATTGGAATGTGCTGCCCGGGGAGGTGGTGGAGTCGCCATCACTGGAGGTGTTTAAGAGGAGACTGGATGGGGCTCTTGGTGCCATGGTTTAGGTGATTAGATGGTGTTGAGTGATAGGTTGGACTTGATGATCTCAAAGGTCTCTTTTGCAACCTGGTTAGTTCTATTCTATTCACCTCTGCTTGGAGACGCAGTGGAGCAGCCTTGCGTTGCCCCAGCTAGGCATTATGCTAAAGAGGAACAATGGAAGAGATGTCAGCTGTACTTGACCCTCCTGATTTCCAGCCCTGTTTGGTTTGAAACACGACATGTGCAGGCTGGAGGAATTCTGGAAGCGGAGTGGAAGCGCTGGCATGCCCGTTTGCATACTAATACACCCCGAATGCCATTATTTTTCCAGCTTCCACAGCTGTGTTATGGCTGTACTAGAGCTGAATTCTAACAACCAGCCAAAAGGTTTGCTTGCCTGTATATGTGCACTGAGGTTTTGCAAGCAAAACTGGAAAGCTTTCTAGTTGTTGTTGTCTTTTGTGGCTTTTTTTTTTGGGGGGGGGGGGGGGAGTTGTCTTTAAACACAGCACACTTTTGTGCTTGCATTAAAAATTATGGATCAGCTGTATTTTAGCAAATGCCTGGTCCCTGAATTTATGCAGTTGATGGCCTCTGAGCTCAGTTTGAAAGGTTTCCCCCTCTGTATTGCAACTGGGATTTCTCTCTTTCTCTTTCTTTTTCTTTTTTTAAGAGAAATAATGTTTTATCTTTGCATCTTTGTCTTGTATAAAAGATAAAAATCTATAGTAATTCTTCCCTGTGTAGACCGCTCTATTTTCCCCATAAAACACTCTTGCAAATAAGTCTGCAGATCTTTCAACACACTGCCTGAAGCATCACACATGATAAATCCTTCCCTAGTCTCAGCTTCCTGTAACCTTCCCCATTCCTCACAATGACACACACTTTCTCTCATTCATCTTTTATTACAATTCAATATTGTGCTTGAATATAATTAGTTTGCATGCAGCATTCCCTTCCCCCACCCCATCTCCCCACCTCCCCATCCTTGGGTGTTTTTTGTTTGTTTGTTTGTTTGGGGTTTTGTTGTTGTTGTTCTTCTCTTGAGAAAGGACAAACTACTCCTTCCCATGCACATTTCATCTGGAAATTGACTTCAGTGTTATAGGTTCCAATATATTTACACAACAGGTAGGGGGAAAGGTATTGGGAAAAGAAGAAATATTTTTACCATCGTAAACCTCCAGCAAAAATATGTATGTAATAGAATCTGGTACTGTGGTATTACACACATTACAGCTGTCACTGTGACTTACAGCCTTAGTTTAGCTGAAAGAAAATCTATAACCCTAGAAATGCAACAATGTCCGAGTCACAGTTGAGAGTAATAAATGTTTTTCCCAGAATACTGTAATCCATATTTCCACAGCTGATGCAACAAAGGCATGTCTACCAGAAAGCCTTCAATTCCATGGGCGGAGGCTCAGAGAGGGAGAGGAAAGGGTTAGGAGGAATGATAAGCAATAAAATGCCTGTGTTCAGAAATATTAGCCCTTTGGCAAGTGCCTTTGGTTGATCGTTCTTGGCCCCCAGTTTTACATCCTAACAGGGTATTGCCTGGTTTTTTGATGCCACTCTTAAAGTATATACTCTCATTTCAGGGGGGTGAGGGTGCTGGGTTGTAGGCAGCTATGCAGGAGCACCTTGACATTCCCTGCATCATGGACAAGCCCTATGAGGAAAGACTGAGGGAGCTGGGATTGCTTAGCCTGGAGAACAGGAGGCTCAGGGGTGACCTTACTACTCTCTACAACTACCTGAAGGGAGGTTGTAAACAGGTGGATGTTGGTGTCTTCTCCCAGGCAGCCAGTACTAGAACAAGAGGACACAGTCTCAGGCTGTGCCAGGGGAGGTTTAGGTTGGATGTTAGGAAGAAGTTCTATACAGTGAGAGTGATTGCCCATTGGAATGGGCTGCCCAGGGAGGTGGTAGAGTCACCATCATTGGAGGTGTTCAGGAGAAAACTCGATGGGGTGCTTGGTTGCATGGTTTAGTTGTTTAGGTGGGTTGGATTGGTTGATGGGTTGGATGTGATGCTCTTGAAGGTCTCTTCCAACCTGGTTTATTCTATGTAATTCTATGGTCATCCTATAGGGTGAATCATAGAATGGTCCAGGCTGGAAGGGGCCTTCAAAGGTCATCTAGTCTGACCTCCCCCCAGTCAACAGGGACATCCTCAACTAGACCAGGTTGCCCAGGGCCTCGTTGAGCCTCACCTTTAATATCTCCAGGGATGGGGCCTCAACCACCTCTCTGGGCAACCTGTTCCAGTGTTTCACCACCCTCATAGTAAAGAACTTCTTCCTAACATCCAATCTAAATCTGCTCTTCTCTACTTTGAAGCCACTGCCCCTTGTCCCGTCACCACAGGCCTTTGTAAAGTCTCTCTCCATCCTTCCTGTAGGCCCCCTCTGGGTACTGGAATATCAGTCTGTCCAGGGCTGATGAGGTGAGATGTGTTTTAAGGATGGTATGGACCATTTTGTCTGCTCAGGGCTCTTGAATATGGTTCTCCACATCTTGGTGCTGGCAGCTGTCAGCCACTGTGTCTCTTTGGGGTTGCAACTTTGCTGTCTTCTCCCGCACCCACTGCTGAGCCCTTTGCTGCTGTGGTGTGATGAACTGATGGCTTGATGGATGTGTTCAAATTCTTGGCTTGGGAATCTGAACTGTGAAGGCTTCTCCTGCATGCTCATTTTTTTTACAGGATTACAGGATGTTAGGGGTTGGAAGGGGCCTCTGAAGATCATTGAGTCCAACCCCCCTGCTGGAGCAGGACTGTAGAATCTAGCATGGGTCACACAGGAACGCATCCAGATAGGTCTTGAAAGTCCCCAGAGAAGGAGACGCCATAACTCCTCTGGGGAGCCTGTTCCAGTGCTCTGTGACCCTCACATTGAAGAAGTGCCTCTTCATGTTGAGATAGCACCTCCTATATTGCAGTTCACCTCAGTTACACGTTCACTGGGGAAGGTGTTCTCAGGCCAGAGGCAGTGAGTCCTGGGACATACTTGCATCGCTGGCTTTGGTTTGACTTTGTGTGCAGGGAAAGAACTTGATGGCGTGCCAGAGCAGTGAGGCTATCCTGGCAGGCCTTCCTGCTGGCGACAGCAAACAAATATATATCACATTACATATTTCCTTTCTCAGAAGGGTACAGTTTGAGTAGCTAGGTAACTTGTGTTTTGGGCTCCCAAGACCTTCATTTGTCTCTGCCTTCAAACTTCCTGGCAAGCTCGCTCATGTCTATTAATTTTCTAAACTCCATGAAAGCAAGGGGGGAAAAAAAATAAATAAAAGAGAGCAAATTGCATTAAAGTAATCTGTAATCATTTGAGTTACAGTCTGAGTGAAATACTCTCAGAGCCGAGCAGTTAAAATGGAAATGCAGTGTTGGGAAGCTATATGTGCCGTAGTTTATTGCCCGCTATACACATTGCACGGTATCAGGTTTGTTCCAGTCAAGGTTAGTCAGATGTTTGTGTTTGGTTCTAGGGGGGAAAAAAAGAAACTTAAAAAAAAAAAAAAAGGGGGAAAACCCCCCAAAAAACCAAAAGGAAATAAAAAGAGAAAGGAAATGGAGACACTGGTAATAGGAAAAATTGGTGCCTTGCTAGGCCCTTCTTTGCTTCTTTTCTTTCCTGGTGCTGGCGCCCAGAATTGCAGAGCAGGGGGTGTTTAGTATCATAGTATAGTATCATAGTATCAGTCAGGGTTGGAAGGGACCACAAGGATCAGCTAGTTCCAACCCCCCTGCCATGAGCAGGGACACCCCACACTAGATCAGACTGGCCAGAGCCTCGTCCAGCCTGGTCCTGAACACTTCCAGGGATGGGGCCTCAACCACCTCCCTGGACAACCCATTCCAGGGGTTCACCACTCTCATGGTGAAGAACTTCCCCCTCACATCCAGCCTGAATCTCCCCACCTCCAGCTTCATTCCATTCCCCCTAGTCCTATCAGTACCTGAGATCCTGAGAAGTCCCTCCCCAGCCTTCTCAGCAAGCATGCACATGGTATGGAAAGGCCACTAGGTTCCTTCCAGTATCTGAAGGGGCCCTCAAGAAAGCTGGGGAGGGACTTTTTAGGGTGTCAGGTAATGATAGGACTAGGGGGAATGGAGCAAAACTAGAACTAGGTAGATTCAGATTGGATGTTAGGAAGAAGTTCTTCACCACAAGGGTGGTGAGACACTGGCACAGGTTGTCCAGGGGGTGGTAGAAGCCTCATCCCTGGAGGTTTTAAGGCCAGGCTGGATGTGGCTCTGAGCAACCTGGTCTAGTGTGAAGTGTCCCTGCCCATGGCAGGGGGGTTGGAACTAGATGATCCCTGAGATCCCTTCCAACCCTAACAATTCTGTGATTCTAGGTTGGTGTGTGCTGAAGAGCAAAGCTTTCAATCAGAAATGCAGAAGCTCAGCATATCTAGTTGTATTATCATCTTGAACCATAGCAAGTGCTTGGTGTGTATATATAGCACTAACATTGCCCCTACAATGCTGAGACATCATGCTTGCTTTAATGCACAGTACTAAAAATTTCAACTTCACATAAATTAGCTTTATTAGCTACTTTACTTAGTCATCATTCCTATTACTGCTTCATTAGATATCTGATTCATAATCATCGACTTACAAAGAACAGATTGCAAAGAGTTTTCCCCCCTCCCATCTGCTCCTCACCTTCCTGTGCTTCAGTGTGCACTCAGACTGATGCAGTGGTACACTGTGGGGCAGCCTGAAGTGCTCCACCTCCCTCCTGTGCTTCACTGTGCACTCAGACTGATGCAGTGGTACACTGTGGGGCAGACTGAAGTGCTCCATCCTTGTAAGGCTGTGTTTCCCTCTCAGACCTACTGTAGGAGGCTTTGTCATCTTGACTGGAGTGTCTGACTCATAAAGATGAGCTAATTTCATTGGCAAGATCCTGCTTTCCTGAGGCAGGACAATCATATTTCATCTTTTTCCCTGGTACTTGAGTGGTTGTTATAAAAATCTGAAATATTGCATGCGTGCAAAATAGTTAAGGTATAAAAATACACTCACAAAGTGGTGAGGCTATGAACACAACTTGCCCTTCATGTACTGGAGAGCAGACATTGTGAGGGCATTTTCCCATCTCACAGATGTGAAGCAGCAGTTCATCATCTGGTGTTTATGTCAGACTACATGACTCTGAGACCAGTTTTTACATCCACAGAGGCATGACCTTAAAGCTGGGTGCAGGATGTGGCACTATCGTGCAACAAGCTCAGGTGATGCCTAGGGTCTGTTGTGCCTGCTCCTTTGGGTGTTAGGTTTTGGGAACACTCAAAGCACAATGTTGGATGTTTTGGAAGGAGAAGGCAGGAATATCTTCTGGAAAGCAGATGGACCTTTCTTTATATTGTTTTTATTTGCTGCTGTCCTTTGGTGGGTGTTTTTTTTGACTGTTCTGGCAGCACTGTCTTCAAGTACTGTGGAGTTTCTCTTGTGACTCCTAATGCTGTGGCAGCTTACAAGATAAACTGTGCTTTTCCTTCAGATTGCCTGCAGGGAATTCTCCCATCATCAGGCTATTCTTTCACAGTAAAATGGGAAAGTTTTGCTCAAAGACTCTTGCAGGTAGCAGGAAGTGATTGCGCTGCAGCGATGTGCCCGTTGCACAGCTAAAGCTTGCGACTCAGCACGCCTCAGAGGAGAGGCTCTGGCTTTGTGACAGGGTTTGTGCCGGTTTTCCTTGGTGCAATGAGGAGAAAATGTTAAAATCCCCAATGCCTTGTAGAATTCCTGTGACCTTTTGCTAACTTTTTAGACGCTGGCACTTGCTAAGCTCTAATATGCATGTGGTCACTGAACTGGCACTCTTCAAAATTAAATAGACCTAATACAAATTACTAATAATCTGAAAAAGCTTTGTGCTAAAGAGGTTGTAGGAAAATTTCACAGGAGAATCCTCTTCTGCAGGCTGTGTTAAATGGCCTTGTTAGACATTTGAGTATTGAGTGTCATTATGCAGTGATTTGAGAAGGACCAAAAAAAAACCCCCAACCCCGTAACACTGCTAGTTAGATTCTCACAGCAGATCTGTTATGCCTAGTCTCTCTAGTAATAATTTAGAGTTTTAATTTTCTCAAGTGTCCCACGGGTTTACTATATCCAGCCAAACAGCTCACAGAAAAGTTGGCAGAATAAAAGCCTTTTATGTCCTGTCCCCACTGGTGGCTTTTTGTCATTTTGCCCCCACAGATATGTGTTCCACGTGGATATGCGTACACGTGCGCACCCACCCAGACACACACCAGGAGTCACGGGCAGCTGTAGAAGTTTGTCACAGCTCTTAGCTGAATTCACAACATTCAGAAAGAAACAGCATCCTGATGCAGGGTCTCTCTTTTATTTTTTTCCCTTTTTCTTGATTTCAATATATATGAAAAATCAAACCCCATGGTGAACAGATTGCTGCAGGAGCTGAAAGAGTGAGGGGGTTCCTGAGTTAAAAAACCTTCCTGAAGAACTCCACCTCTGTCTCTGGGTTTTACTCATCAATCAATACCTATCTATTTGAAGAGTCAAGCACCTGCTGAGAAGCTGGCAAGACCCCTGGCACAGAGTGGAAATACCCTGAACCTTGGAATTTATATCAACAGGCAAGGAGGAAAACATTTGAATAAACAGATCATTTATTTAGAATAAACCAAACCAGGTTGGAAGAGACCTTCAAGATCATCGTGTCCAACCCATCAACCAATCCAACCCACCTAAACAACTAACCCATGGCACCAAGCACCCCAGCAAGTCTCCTCCTGAACACCTCCAATGATGGTGACTCCACCACCTCCCCAGGCAGCCCATTCCAATGAGCAATCACTCTTTCTGTATAGAACTTCTTCCTAACATCCAACCTAAACCTCCCCTGGCGCAGCTACCTAGTGGGCACAATGCAGACAAAGTTGTTCTTGCTGGCTGCTGGTCTTGATTTGGAGCTCTCTCTCACTGACAAGCAGGGAGAAGATGGTGCATGCCTTGGTGCCTCTGCCATAGGGATGCAGTTAGCTGGTGCTCCTTGGGGTGCTTTCCTGACCCCTGCCAGCCACCGCCTGTGGCCAGAGCTGGACGCGGGTGCAGCCGGGTGGGATACCCGAGGCGGGGATTTTATACAGAAGTGTTGAAATGATCTTCAACATCTGCAAAAACTCTTTGGCAGAGCCTCTTGCAGCAAAGTCCCCAGAACACAGATTTTGACAAGGAAAGAGCCCATTATTATCAGTGATGTTTCAACCATTATTTTATGAATATATTCAATGACAAGAACTCGCTTGTTTCCAAGACAACAAAATTCAAACCCCGTCCATGATTGCTCTAAAGGAGGCCTCCTGTCATTTCATTCCTTTGAAGAAACTCACAATTTGATGGGCAAAATGCCAGAAATAATTAGGCAGAATAGCACCATAAACCCCAACGGAAGCAAAATATCTGCTGTAAGGATTTCCCACCAGAAACATTGAAAAATCAAATCAAAGCCTGCATAAAATCTTTTCTGTCATGAACCCAAAAAAACCCCAGAAATTAATAAATTAAGAAAAAAAAAGAAAAGAAAAGGGAAAAGAAAAAGTGGGTGGGAGAAGACAACTACCCAGTTTTTGACCTCATCAAAGAGAATACAAAAAAAAACCCCAACTGTTGTTCTGACTTGCTTGTGTCTCCTCGTGAAATAATAAGTGGGCAGGGCAATCAAATTTAAAGCAGTATTCCCCAAAGCAAGGTCAAAACTGCTAGAAATGTTCATTTCATTTTTATTTGCTTTTCCTGTGAGATACCCACCGTGGCTATAATTTCCCATTCTTTATGGGGAGATCAAAAGATTTGTGCTATGCAGGGTAGGAATCAATTCAGTCATCCTGGCAGCACGCCAATCTTTATTACGTTATTTGTTAACCCGAGTTATTGCAGAACAGAATAACTCTTCCGTGGGATAAATGAGGGAGTTTTTTTTCGTGCTTCCTTGACCTTGATTCCCACCCTTGTGCCTTGTCCTGTCAGCACCCACACGCACATAATGATTGCCTGTGTTAGAGTGAATGAAATATCACTGCAGATCCCATGCTGAAACAAATTGTTGACTCAGTGGTGTGGAAGCTAACCAGTAGCTTGCATTGGTTGTCTTCTTTTTTTTGCAGCATAGAGAGTCTTGGGTATTTCTTACACTGAGTGGGACTCTAATCTCAGCAGCAGCAGTAGGATGTACCTCAATAATAACAACTGTGTCCAGTTCTGGGTCCCTCAGTTTAAGAAGGACATCAAGATACTTGAATGTGTCCAGAGAAGGGCAACAAGGCTGGGGAGAGGCCTTGAGAACAAGCCCTATGAGGAGAGGCTGAGGGAGCTGGGATTGTTTAGCCTGGAGAAGAGGAGGCTTAGGGGTGACCTCATTGCCCTCTACAACTACCTGAAGGGGGATTGTAGCCAGGAAGGGGTTGGTCTCTTCTCTCAGGCAACCAGCACCAGAACAAGAGGACACAGTCTCAAGCTGCACCAGGAGAAGTTTAGGCTCAAGGTGAGGAGAAAGTTCTTCACCGAGCGAGTCATTCGTCATTGGAATGTGCTGCCCAGGGAGGTGGTGGAGTCAGCATCCCTGGAGGTGTTCAAGAAGGGATTGGATGTGGCACTTGGTGCCATGGTCTAGTCATGAGGTCTGTGTTGACAGGTTGGACTTGATGATCTTTGAGGTCTCTTCCAACCTTAGTGATACTGTGATACTGTAACTGTGTTTGTTTTTTGCTTCCTTCTAGGCCATTTCTGTCATTAAATGCATCAGTCAAGTGATACTCCTTGGAATATTTGTTTTGAAGGAATCTTTTTCATTAAGTCTGTGAGAAGTGATATATTTGGGTAGTTTTGTGGATGCTTATTAGGGGTAGGTTAAAACCCACTTGGAACTTTGCCTAAGCAAGCATCACAGTTCCAAGTCTACCAGTTCTGCCCTGAAAATTTTTCACTTCTGTTTTCCCAACAGGAAAATGCAAGCTTTGCATAGTTATATTTTTCACAGAGAAAATGGAAGGTGGGTTTGTTTTGCACTGAACTGGTCTAACTCAAAAGATGCTTGAAGCCAGTTAAACGAAGCAGCTTTGGGATTGAACCAGCATTCATCTGTGTCTCAATGACATGCTGCAATGACCTCGGGTAGGGAAAATTTGTGGGCATTGCACCAAGCTGATGCTCTGAACCTAAACCCCATGGCCAGGTACCTTTCCCAGGACACACAGAGCTCTCCAATTGCGAGAGCTGTGCTGGCAGTCATTTGCCATGGGTTTTTGCAGTCATGCTAGGGGTGGGAGTGTGGGTGGACAGAAGGGACAGCCTGGACTGAGATGCTTAGGAGTCTAAGGCAGATATGCCTTAGCAGTATGTCAATATGTAGCCTGCACTGCGAGATGTCAAAGTGGCTTGAAGCCCTTCTCAGCTGAGTGAATTCAATATATCACAGTTTGAGATTTTAGTAAGGGAGAGAAAAGAGGAACAAAACTTTCAATTTCTTTTGAAATGTTCTCCACTACTAAAAAGCAGATTTAAAACCCTTTTGAAATAGAAATTATTGTAGACATCTCAGGATTTTTTTTTGTGGGACAAGTATCCTTCATGAGAACAAATCCCAGTGATCGTGTTGCAGAGCAAAGTTAATGGCATTTAATTGATGCAAAACACCAAAAGACAGAGAGTGTGATGGTGTGATGAGAACCAGGGCTTGGGGTGTTGGCACATTCTTGGAAACAAAGAAGAGGAAATATTTGCCTTTTGTTTTCCCTCCTCCAAGTGTCCCCTGGAAGCTGGGGAAATCCAGGAGAGGCCAGCAGTGGCTAGAGTGTTGCTGCCCAAGTCTGGGCAGGGAAGAGCAGTGTGCAGGAGAAGAGCAGGGGCATGGCTCTAGGAAGCTTCTAGGTTTTCTGATTTTGAGACTTATCTCTGAGGCTGCACTTTGGTCAGATATAGAAGTCAAAGGAAAGTCTTCTACCTGCCTGCCAAGAGGACGTTTTAAATCCAGCAGTGCCCCCTAGCTTGTCCTCCTGGATGGATCCTGTAGACCAGCCAGAGTGGTTGGACCAGAACTCAAGAGCAGCTTTCCCTCTTGGCAGTCCCAGTCCATCCCTGATGAGATCCAGTTTGGGTTGTGCCAGTCACACTGAGTGGAGCAGGGCAACCAAAAAACAGCACACACCAAGCTTTGCTGTGGGCAGGGCTGTTGAGAAAAAGATTCTCTACCTTCATGAGAAGGTCCAATAAAGGGCCCCAAATGCTGCTTTACAGATTGTTTTTCCCACTCTGCTTTTTCATAGTCTGATGCTATAATCTGAAAACAGCTCTGTCTCACAGTAACTTGAGACAAAGGTGTTTGCAAAAGCACTAAGCCTGAGAATCCAGCCACCCAGCATCAAAATGGGACACTTAAATTCATAAGCTCCCTCCTTTAAACTGATGGAAATGGATCCAAACAAAACAAAGCAAAACAAAAGCAGTAGGTAAACATGTTGGAATGTACAATGGGTAATGGATATTGAGGGATGATCTAGTCATGCATGCTAAACAGATACATTTATGAGTATAAATTTAATTAGCATCTGGAAATTAGCAAGGCTAGAAAGAAGGGCAATGTGCTTTTAAGAGAAGGCAACGAATAGGTTGTGTTTGGTGCATATAGATAAATGAGGATTTAATTTGTAAGACATAATGAGCCAGGTGCCTATAAAATAATTTGTGGGCTGCTTTTTTTTTTTCCTTTTTTTTTTTCCCCCCTGCTGGATATCACAGAAGATAGTGGTGCAACATTTCAAGGTCAGTCTGACTCTGCCTGCTCATCCCTTTCTGGGAAAAGTGTTTTTTAAAACTAACTAACTAAAATGAATTTCCTTTTTAGTAAACTTTTGGATTTGTTTGAATGGGATGGGATGGGATGGGATAGGATGGAATAGAATAGAATAGACTAGACAAGACCAGGTTGGAAGAGACCTTCAAGATCATCACGTCCAACCCATCAACCAATCCAACCCACCCAAACAGCTAACCCATGGCACCAAGCACCCCATCAAGTCGTCTCCTGAACACCTCCAATGATGGTGACTCCACCACCTCCCCAGGCAGCCCATTCCAATGGGCAATCATTCTCTCTGTATAGAACTTCTTCCTAACATCCAGCCTAAACCTCCCCTGGCGCAGCCTGGGACTGTGTCCTCTTATGTTGGTTTGGTTTTGTTTACTGAGGAGATGATATGACTTTGCTAATTTTGCATCTGAAAACCAGCCAGCCTTTGTCCAAGAGGCATTTAGTTGCTGCTCTTTCACCCTTTAACCTGTACACTGACTGAGGCAGGTTCCTGTGGAAAAATGCCAGTCTGAGGCAATGTCACCTATGATGTTTCACAATGCTCCAATCTGCTAACATTGATTTTAAAAGAGAGCATCACTTTAAAAATAAGCAAATAGACAGGTGGATGTTGGTCTCTTCTCCACGGCAGCCAGCACCAGAACAAGAGGACACAGTCTCAGGCTAATATGGATTTTAGAATAGAATGGAATAGAATAAACCAGATTGAAAGAGACCTTCAAGATCATCGTGTCCAACCTATCATCCAACACCACCTAACCAACTAAACCATGTAACCAAGCACCCTGTCAAGTCTCCTCCTGAACACCTCCAGTGATGGTGACTCCACCATCTCCCCACGCAGCCCATTCCAATGGGCAATCACTCTCTCTGTGTAAAACTTCCTCCTAACCTCCAGCCTAAACCTCCCCTGGTGCAGCCTGAGACTGTGTCCTCTTGTTCTGGTGCTGGTTGCCTGGGAGAAGAGACCAACCTCTGCCTGTCTACAACCTCTCTTCAGGTAATTGTAGACAGCAATAAGGCCACCCCTGAGTCTCCTCTTCTCCAGGCTAAGCAACCCCAGCTCCCTCAGCCTCTCCTCATAGGGCTTGTGTTCCAAGCCCTTCACCAACCTTGTTGCCCTTCTCTGGACACGCTCCAGCAAGTCAACATCCTTCCTAAACTGAGGGGCCCAGAACTGGACACAGTACTCGAGGTGTGGCCTAACCAGTGCAGTGTACAGGGGTAGAATGACCTCCCTGCTCCTGCTGGCCACACTGAGTGCAAAGGGCTTGTGGAGAACGAATATTTTGATCTGGTTTTGAACATGCAGTTTTGGATTAACACGCTGGTGATGAACATATATGCTTTAAATGGCCTTGGGGGGTGGGGGGGAGGGAGGGGGGGAGGAGGAAGAGACCAAACACCTTCTTACTGACAGTTCTTTGCCTTGTGATAAATTTAACGTGGCAGTAAAGGAGGGTTTATGCCGGTGCAAACGTCTTTTATGAGCCACAGCTTCCATCCATTTAATAATGACCCTGCCTCTCTCAGGAGAATAGCTCCATTACCAAGCTGTTGGGATGGTTTCTGTGGTGCCAGGCAGCACTTCCTGCGACACTTAATCGTCTCACCCATCTGTGGAGAGCGAGGCTCACCACAGAAGACACCTGCTTTCTCAAATGTGGTTTGTAAGGATCAGATCCGTTGTAGCTGATTGCACGAGGCCTGTAATGTTGGTTGTGTTTTAGGAGAGAGATGGGTAAGAGCCAGGCTTCCTCTGAGGCATGTGACTGAGCAAAACCAGCCTCTAATTGAAAAAACTAAATGGTGCACACACAAAAAGCCCACATGCAAACATCTCTCTCTTTGCATAAAGTATTAAAGTTCAGGAAAGGATTTGTCATAAACTGAAGCTAATGGTTAATTTCATACTGCTTCATGCTCTTTTGGATATGGAAAGGATTGCCTAGATTTGCTAGAGTTAGCATAAGTAGGGAGGGATTGAGATGTTGGCTGTGGTTTAGCCCATGAAGGCTTTGCTTTGTTTACTTTCTTTCCTGGAAAAGCCACAGAGTCTCAAGATGGACTCAGGACTGGAAGGCCAGCTTTTGAGTTTGGAAATGCTTCATGTCTTAGGCCCTGACATATTATTGTTGTCTGGCCAGATCATATGAGTCTGGGAAGCCCATATCTGCCTCCTCCCAAGGCTTGGCCAGTGCCCATGGCACTGCTGACCTGTGCAAAGACACCAGGGACCTGCCAGAAGCCCTGGAGGTGCTCCAGTATCTCTCCTGAAATCTCCTGGCAAGTGATACTTGCAAGGCAACCTAACTCCTCCTCACAGCTAGTGAGTTACTTGATATTTTGGCATAAGATTGACTCCAGAGAATTTCTTGGGAGAGAGTTTGCCAGAAGACCTTCCTAGCATGGCCTGCCAATGGAAAAATCTGGTTACAGGAAAAGTGAAAAAAATCCTCAGGGTGACCCTGAGGGCAATGGGTTAGAGCAGGCCCTAGGGTGCTTTGTCCTTGCTAGGCAAAGCAGTAACAGCCACTTCGGTCAAGGGCCTGATCCTGGAAATATGCTCATGGTCAAGAAGCATGAAATGGGAGTGACTGCAGGGTCCTCATCCCAGCATCTGCCACACCAGCAGCATTGCCAGAAGCCACACCATCACAAGTGGGCTGCACACCCTGTTGGGAGAGCTTGAGGACTGAGCTGTGGGAGCCAGACACCTGGAGCCAGAATTTCATTAGGGGCTGCATCAGCCACATTGCTCTCCTGCAAGTATGATTTGTTTCCTTATGCCTTATAGAGCGAGAGAGGACAAGCTGGTACTGAGGTCTACTTTGCACATTTCTTACCCTCCTGAAAAATGTGTTTCAAAGCCACAACTTTGTGAATTATCACTTATCTGGTTTCCCCTTTCACTGGGCTTTACCTCTGAAGATCTGGCTGATCTGAGAGGGGACTCTTCATTCTCCCTCTGCCATGAGTAGCAGAAACACTCCAGTCTCCCCTTTACAAGTAAATACTGCAGAAAAGATTTCTTCTTACTCAGTAGTTATGCCATCTTCACTGCTGTGTGAAGAATACCTGCCCCTCTTGCCTCCAATCCCTGCCCCCCACCTTCTAAATAAACACTTTAATCTCCAAGGTGCAACTTAGAAGATTCCATGTGTGGGTTGGTAGGGGTGCTCCTCAACCTATTTGTGCAGTTCTGAATTGTAAATCTGTCAGACACAGAGCCCTAGAAATCCAAGGATTCTTGCCATATCATATCAGATATTTTAAACTCATTATACAGACCTTGGGGGTTTATATAAACTTTGGGTAAAGATGCCAAGACATACTTACCTATTCATAAACATTGGAGCTGTGTGGCATGATGTCAGGTGGCCAAGATGTATCCTGGCTTGTATCAGAAATGCTGTGTCCAGCAGGAGTAGGGAGGTGATTGTCCCCTGGCACTCAGCTCTGGTGAGGCCACACCTCGAGTATTGTGTCCAGTTTTGGGCACCTCAGTACAGGAGAGATGAGGAGGTGCTGGAGCCAGTGCGGAGGAGGGCAAGGAAGCTGTGAAGGGCCTGGAGAATAAATCTGATGGGGAGCAACTGAGGGAGCTGGGGATGGTTGGTTTGGAAAAGAGGAGGCTGAGGGGAGACCTCATTGCTCTCTACAACTACCTGAAAGGATGCTATGGAGAGGCTGGTGATGATCTCTTCTTACAGGTAGTTAGTGACAGAACAAGTGGGAATGGCCTCAAGCTGGGACTGGGTAGGTTTAGACTGGACATGAGGAAAATTTTTTTCCCAGCAAGAGTGGTCAGGCATTGGAATGTGCTGCCCAGGGAGGTGGTTGGGTCAGCAATCCTGGATGTGTTTAAAGGTGGTTTGGATGTGGTGCTTGGGGATATGGTATAGGGCTGAACCTTGCAGAGTAGGGTTATCAGCTGGACTTGGTGATCCTGAGGACCTTTTCTAACCTGAAAGTTTCTGTGATTCTATTATTTAAACAGGACTGCCACACAAATGGTGATACAGCAATGCCAGAGTAGTATTGTGTGAGAGGGACTCTAATCCTGCATCCATTTGTGTAGATGGTAAAGGCTTACATTTGTTAGAGCAAAGGGGGAATAGTCACCAGAAATTACTAACAACTTCATGGTATTAGCATTCACAGTTGCTGAAACTTCCTTTTATTGAAAAGGTAGCTTCTGGCTGCCAGGAATGAAGGTTTCACTTAGCTGTGCAAACCCAGTGGAGGAAGGTTAAGAGAAAGTTTGATTGTTGCATTATTGGATTTTCTATTCACTTGCTGCTGCCTCAGATTGCCAGCAAAGCCTGAGGAACAGTGATGAATACTCTGTGTAATGTCAGCTCCCAAAGAGGCACTGTGGCACAGCCCACTGTGGCAGACAGGGAAGAAAGCAGCCTGGTGGCACTGCCCTACTGCCAGACCTCACTGGGATGCAGAACCTGTCTCCTGCTGAGGTCTGCCACACAAGAAAGAGGGTAACAAGATAAGCAGGTTATAGATGAGCCACAGGTGCAAGTGTCTGGTTAGCTGTGCTGAAGGAAAGTTCAGCATTGACTTGCTCACAGTCTACAAAACTAAACTGAAGTTAGCCAAATGAAAATAAAATGCCTGATTTGGAGGTTGCAATGGATTTGCTATCAGTGGAAATTCTCAACACCTAGAGTGTTTGTTTTAAACCCCTTACTATTTGCTTCAAACAGAATACCAAGGACACCTGTAAGAAACCTGTGTTATTTTGGGAGGTCACATAAAAGGCCACATCTGTAGATTTTAGCCTCTGTGATGTCAGATGAGTTGGTTGCTGGCTTGTCTTTGGCAGGCAGGAGGGATAGGAGGGCTTTGTCCCTATAGGAAGAATCCTGAAGGAGTAAATATCTAATAGTTCTGTAGGGAGAAAGAGAGGTGTAAATGGACATGAAGAAAACTAACATTGTCTTAGTCTATGACAGAAGCACTACAGTAATAGGAAATAATAGGCTAGTAAATTTAACTTCAGTTACAGGCAAGTTCCTGGAGATTTTAAGAGCTGAGGTCACAGAATATATGGGGAAGTGTGCTCTGATGAAAGTTACTGATGTGCCTTCGGAGGGAACACCCTCTATATGGCAGGGCTTGGAAAGTTATTCTGTGAAGCTCATTGAATGGGAAAAAAATATGGTGAAGAGAAATAAAAAAGGAAAAACTATAAAGCAATTGGATTTTGCATTAGGTTAAATAGGGAAGCTTAGGAATTGTGGATGAGATGAGCAGACAGTGGGGTGGATTGGGAACTGGCTGAATGACAGAGCTCAGAGGGTTGTGGTCAATAGTGCAGGGTCTTGTTGGAGGCCTGTAGCTAGTGGTGTTCCTGGACTGGGTCCAGTCTTGTCCAATATCTTCACCAATGCCCTGGATGAAGGACACTCTGTGCTAGTTTACCCTCTCTGCACTGATGGAAAAGGAAAGTTCATTTTTAAAAGAAATGCTGCCAGATCACCACTGAGCACTTCTGGGAATTCTGAAAATGTTTCTTGGATCCTTTGACTGTAACCAAATAAAACAGCCAGTGAAGAGGATTTAGACTAGCCTTCCTCTACAGGCACACTGAATTTGCACCAAGTTCAACTGTACCTTCAAAAAAAAAACCCAATCCATTTCCTCTCCTCTTCCAAAACTATAAAGAACAGCTTGAACAGAACAGTAGGGCAGAAGGTGATGGGTAGGAAAATGGAGAGAAATTATGGCTTTATGAGACATTTCTCAAATGCCTGATGCAACAAATTCAAGATTCTTTCCTCCTGCTCTAGATCTACAAATACACTGTAAAAAGTAATGACTGTTCTGGGCCCCTCAGTTTAGGAAAGATGTTGAGTTGCTGGAACATGTCCAGAGAAGGGCAACAAAGTTGGTGAGGAGTTTGGAACACAAGCCCTGTGAGGAGAGGATTAGGGAGCTGGGATTGCTTAGCCTGGAGAAGAGGAGGCTCAGGGCAGACCTTATTGCTACCTACAACTACCTGAAGTGAGGTTGTAGCCAGGAGGGGGTTAGTCTCTTCTTCTGGGTGGCCAGCACCAGAACAAGAGGACACAGTCTCAAGCTGTGCCAGGGGAGGTTTAGGCTGGATGGTAGGAAGAAGTTCTTTATAGAAAGAGTGATTTGCCATTGGAATGGGCTGCCCAGGGAGGTGGTGGAGTCACCATCACTGGAGGTGTTTAAGAAGAGACTGGATGAGGCACTTGGTGCCATGGTTTAGTTGATTAGATGGTGTTGGGTGATGGGTTGGACTTCATGATCTCAAAGGTCTTTTTGTTCTGTTCTATTCTATTCTTTATTAGAATAAACCTTTATTAGAATAAACCAAACCAGGTTGGAAGAGACCTTCAAGATCATCGTGTCCAACCCATCAACCAATCCAACCCACCCAAACAGCTAACCCATGGCACCAAGCACCCCATCAAGTCTCCTTCTGAACACCTTCAATGACGGCGACTCCACCACCTCCCCGGGCAACCCATTCCATAGCGCAATCACTCTTTCTGTATAGAACTTCTTCCTAACATCCAACCTGAACCTCCCCTGGCGCAGCCTGAGACTGTGTCCTCTTGTTCTGGTACTGGGTGCCTGGGAGAAGAGACCATCATCAGCCTGTCTACAACCTCCCTTCAGGTAGTTGTAGAGAGTGATAAGGTCACCCCTGAGTCTCCTCTTCTCCAGGCTCAGCAACCCCAGCTCCCTCAGCCTCTCCTCACAGGGCTTGTGTTCCAAACCCCTCACCAACTTTGTTGCTCTTCTCTGGACTCGTTCCAGCAAGTCAACCTCCTTCCTAAACTGAGGGGCCCAGAACTGGACACAGTACTCGAGGTGTGGCCTAACCAGTGTTAGACTCATTGTGTAGCTGAATGACTAAGACTTGTTAGAAAGCATTGCAGAAGGAACTAGAGGGGATCCAGAAATGGGAACCATTGATTAATTGTGGTTCTGGACTGTGCACGTGTGGCAGTTTTAGGCTGATGCCTAGGAAATTTTCCACAGATTGAGGAGAAAGTGGTAGAATGTAAATAAATTACCATGGGGTGCAAAAGAGAAAATAATAATAAGGTCTAAATAATCCCATTGGTCTGATTGCTAACATGAAGTTAGCTGTATAAACTCTTTCTCTTTTTGGTGCTAGGGAGGCATTAATTCCAACCAAATCACCAGTATGATTTAGTGCATTGAAATGGTTGTATACTACATGAAGTCCCAAGAGCAATTATTCAGGATCCTTGTCATCTGCAGTGAGCATGTTAAACCCTTCTGAATTTTATTTGGGCCATGTTTCCCCTGTGGAAGCTCTCCATCACTGCTTTGATTGCCTTTGCCCTACAGCGGCCATGAACTGCACATCAGTTGTGTGCCCTGTGTGAAACCACGGCAGTGTTTTCAAAGTGTGCTTGATCTCTGCCTGCATCTCTGTGAACAAAAGACCTGTGTGAAGTATTATTTACCCTATCAAGTCTCTATAAAGAAATAAGTAGAGCCTCAGCCACAATGTATAAAAGCTAACCAGAAAAAAAAGATGACTGGTGGTAACAGTGTGTCAGGTTACAACCATCCCTGGAGCTGGTGGAAAAGAGCCCAGCCCCCAGGTGGACAAAGAAACCTGATCCAGGTGGGCAGAGAGAGATTTGGTTTTCGCCCTCCCACGGGAAGGGGTCCCTGCAGTCAAGGTCTATTCCACTCTTCCTTCCTGTCTAGCAAGCCTATTTAAGGGGAGCCATCTTCTTGGTCCTCTCTTTTGCTCCTGCAGTTTGACTGCCTGACAGTCATCTTTGCTGCCTTTGCTTCCTGCAGTTTACCAGGTGGCCTGCCTCCATGCTACATCCACACTTCTAAGGACTGCATCCAAAGAGAATCCACATTTACATCAAGGAAATCCAATGCCAGCTGGGCCTGGTTTTGTCTATTTTTCTATTTACCCTTTTCTTGATACCTTTGTAAGATTCTGTGTTACTTCCATGACATATAGGTTTTGTTAAGCTTTAGAATAAACCTTTATTAGAATAAACCAAACCAGGTTGGAAGAGACCTTCAAGATCATCGTGTCCAACCCATCAACCAATCCAACCCACCCAAACAGCTAACCCATGGCACCAAGCACCCCATCAAGTCTCCTTCTGCCATTCCATAGCGCTTAGCTTACCTTCTTTTTACTTCCAAATTGATTCCAAACAATTTATTTTGTGATTTTTACCTCTCCTCCATGATTTGCTCTTACCACTGGCAAAAAGGGAGAAGGGAGGCAATATAAATCTGTTCCATTTGGGCTTTTGGACTCTGGGAAAAGCTTAAACTACAACACATAGCAACTATTACGGCTCTGCAACCAAATGAGTGGCATAGCAGCAGTATAGTATAGTATAGTATAGACCAGGTTGGAAGAGGCCTTCAAGATCATCATGTCCAACCCATCATCCAACACCATCCAATCAACTAAACCTTGGCACCAAGCACCCCATCAAGTCTCCTCCTAAACACCTCCAATGATAGCAACTCCACCACCTCCCCGGGCAGCCCATTCCAATGGGCAATCACTCTCTGTATGAAGAATTTCTTCCTGACATCTAGTCTAAACCTCCCCTGTTGCAGCTTGAGACTGTGTCCTCTTGTTCTGGTATAGATGACTCCTTCTGTTGTGGTTCTGAGTCATATATATCTGTGGAACAACATCCAATACAAGCACAGCTGAAACCCAACGGAATACAATGCTCTGCAAAGCTACCCAGCTGGGGGAAAAGCACTGAGTAATACAGACTCTATGTTGGCATAAATACCACTGCCTCTGCTTCAAATTCAAGCAGGGTTTTGACCTTCTCATAACAGAAGCTTCACCTTCTGATTTACTTTTTAGCTTTTAGCCTATTTTGGTTACTTGAGTTAGATCAATTGCAGGAAGACCAGTTCAGTACTCAGGACAACGATTTGAACTGGAAATTAAAAGGTTTTCACTGTGAAACATTTAGGTTGAATACAGAATGCTGGAACATAGAATATAGATGCTGGAACGTGTTCAGACAAGGGACACAAGGATGAACAGAGGACTGGAGCACCTCTCCTATGAGGACAGACTGAAGGAGTTGGGGCTGCTCAGTCTGGAGAAGAGAAGGTTCCGAGGTGACCTAATTGTCGCCTTCCAGTATCTGAAGGGGGCCTACAGGAAGGCTGGGGAGGGACTTGTCAGGATGTCAGGTAGTGATAGGACTAGGGGGAATGGAATGAAGCTGGAGGTGGGGAGATTCAGGCTGGATGTGAGGAGGAAGTTCTTCACTATGAGAGTGGTGAAGCCCTGGAATGGGTTGTCCAGGGAGGTGGTTGAGGCCCTGTCCCTGGAGGTGTTTAAGCCCAGGCTGGATGAGGCTCTGGCCAGCCTGATCTAGTGCCCATGGCAGGGGGGTTGGAACTAGATGATCCTTGTGGTCCCTTCCAACCCTGACTGATACTATGATACCATACTATGAATATATGTACATTGATTTCTGCAGGCTGGGACATTCATATCTCTGACAATTCCTTAGAAGATCAGAAAATTAGTCTAATTTCAGAGTTGTGGCTAGGTAATAGGTGACAGACTTTCCAAATATGTCTAAAACATCATTATAAAAGTCAACATTTCTGTGGAGCTGAGAAATGTGAATGAGAAAGGAACTGTTTGTGCAATTCAGGCTATGTGTTTACATTTGGCTTAGTTTTTTGCTAGTTGCTAAAGAGCTCATGGAGGTATTTGAAGCCAGTGGGAGATGAAAGTGCTCAGCTTTGCTGGAGCTTCATTTGAGCAACCTGTGAATTTTTTCAGGCAGGAAATAAAAGAGATTCCTTGTTTTGTAGAGTTTTTAATTGAATTGTGGATTTTGGTTTTAACCTGAGTGGAGATCAAGAGATTAAATGAGCTCAAAAAAGAATTAGACACTCTTTTGGAGGGATGGGTCAATAGTGGTTTGTCAAGCACAGTGAGACTAATGAAGCTTCTGAGTGAGGAAGGTCCAGATTAGCCACTCTCTAAGGGCAGAGACAGTGGTCAAGGAGCCAGCAGCTTCCTGCCCTGTCAGAAACCTCCCGGTCTGAGTACCTGCTGCAGGTGTTGAGCAGAGAGAAATTTGATGAAATTCAACAAGGGCAAGTGTGGAGTCTTGCACCTAGGAAAGAACAGCCCCATGGATCGGTATAGGTTGGGGACTGACCTGTTAGAGAGCAGTGAAAGAGAAAGGGACCTGGGTGTCCTACTGGATGGAAGGATGACCGTGAGCCAGCAATGTGTTCTTCTGGCCAAGAAGGCCAATGGCATCCTGGGGTGTATTAGAAGGGCTGTGGTTCGTAGGTCGAAAGAAGTTGTCTTCCTCCTCTCCTCTGCACTGATGAGGCTACATCCATAATATTGTGTCCAGTTCTGGGCCCCTCAGTTCAAGAAAGACCTCAGGGAACTGCCTGAAAGAGTCCAGCACAGAGCCACAAAAATGATTAACGAGTGAAACATCTCCCCGAGAGGAGAGACTGAGAGAGCTGGGGCTCTTTAGCTTGGAGGAGACTAAGGGGGGACCTCACTAACGTTTAAAAATATGTAAACATGCCAAGAGGATGGAGCCAGGCTCTGCTTGGTGATGCCCAATGACAGGACAAGAGGCAATGGGTGGAAGCTGAGGCATAGGAAGTTCCATGGAAACATGAGGGAAAAAATTTCACTATGAAGGTGACAGAACACTGGAACAGGCTGCCCCGGGGGAGTCTCCCTCTCTGGAGATATTCAGGACCCAACTGGGTATGTTCCTTTGTGATCTGGTATAGGTGACCCTGCTCTGGTAGGGGGGTTGGACTGGATGATCTTTTGAGGTCCCTTCTAGCCCCTAACATTTTGTGATTCTGTGTTGTTTGTACTGCTGTACTGAACAGGTGATGGGTCACAAGGACAAGAAGTGGCTATGTGTCCACATCATTCACAATGGAACTCACCATGTAAAGGGCACAGCTCAGTCAAGAAGTAAAAGCAGGCAGATTTGGGTTACTTATTTATGCACGGTGCAAAACCAGTGCAAACCTCTATAAAGTCAGACTCTGCTGACTCAATTTTACTGTGAATTCCACCAAAGAAAACTCTTGCTCTTGTACTTGGTGATTAGTTCTGCACATGCTTTTAAAAATCAACTTTATACTGAGAAAACCTGTGGACATGTGTTGGAAACTTACCTGAGAATTTTGTGGAGGAAAAATAAATGCTGGGCAAAGCCATAGGGAATATCTGTACATTGACATACAGGAATCTGCAAATATATGTCAAAAACCACACGTGTGACTACTGAGGGTGTGAAGAGCAGTGGAGTAGTGTAGCCAGCAGGAGCAGGGAAGTCATTCTGCCCCTGTACTCAGCACTGGTTAGGCCACAACTTGAGTACTGTGTCTAGTTCTGGGCCCCTCAGTTTAGGAAGGAGGTTGACTTGCTGGAATGTGTCCAGAGAAGGGCAAAAAAGCTGAGGAGGGGTTTGGAGCACAAGCCCTATGAGGAGAGGCTGAGGGAGCTGGGGTTGCTTAGCCTGGAGAAGAGGAGGCTCAGGTGAAATCTTATTGCTGTCTACAACCACCTGAAGGGAGCTTGTAGCTAGGATAGGATAGGATAGGATAGACCAGACCAGACCAGACCAGACCAGGTTGGAAGAGACCTTCAAGACCGTGTCCAACCTATTATCCAGCTCCACCTAATCAACTAAACCATGGCACCAAGCACCCCATCAAGTCTCCTCCTGAACACCTCCAGTGATGGCAACTCCACCCCCCAACCAGGTGGGGGTTAGTCTCTTCTCACAGGCAACCTGTGACAGAACAAGAGGACACAGTCTCAAGCTGTGCCAGGGGAGGTTTAGGTTGGATGTTAGGACAAAATTCTTCACAGAAAGAGTGACTGGCCATTGGAATGGGCTGACCAGGGAGGTGGTGGAGTCACCATCATTGGAGGTGTTCAAGAGGAGATTGGATGTGGCACTTGGTGCCAAGGTCTAGTCATGAGGTCTTTGGTGACAGGTTGGACTTGATGATCCTTGAGGTCTCTTCCAACCTTGGTGATACTCTGATACTGTGATAGTGTGTGGTGGAGTCACCATCACTGAAAGTGTTTAAGAAGAGACTGGATGGGGTGTTTGGTGCCATGGTTTAGCTGATTACATGGTGTTGGGTGATAGGATGGTCTTGGAGGTCTTTTCCAACCTGGTTAATGCTGTATTCTGTACTGGAAGTGCAGAAAAGATAAAGGCTTTAACTGAAGGGTTTTTCTTTCTAGACAAATGTTTGTCCCCCAAGTTCAGTCCATAGGAAAGAAAAAACCCACTATTTTTAAGTTAGAATTTTGTATCATTGCTGCCAAGTTTTATACAGCTTCTTATTTTTGAACTTTTATTGCCCTGTGACTTGGTGTGATGTGCAGTCTACCAATGGAAGAGGCTTTCTGGAGTTTGGTGTCTGAGGTGAAAATTAAGGTTAAGTATCTATAGCATTGAGCCAGAGCAGCTTTGATAATATGCACATGCCCACACTTCCTGCAGTCCTCAGATTGTTTTGAATGCTCTCCACCAAAGTGCACACACAGACACTTGCTCCTCAGTACTGCACAGTGTGGTTTCAGAGACACTCCAGATGGTTTCAATTCTGTGGGTTTGTTTAGAGGGACACTGGGTTAGAGTAACTCAGCTGCTCTGATTTAAAAGGCTGTGAAGCTGCAACAGAGTGTGCAGGACCAGGGGCAGCCCTACCCCAAAGGAGTGTAGTTTATTGTGGGACAGCTGTGTCTTGGTCCTCTCGTGCTTGCAGGCAGCAGCCTGTTAGTGCACAGTCCTGTCCTCTGAAGGACATGGTTTGCTTGTGTGTGTGCAGCTTCCAGGATGCTATTTTCTACAGGTCTTTGTCTCATCCTTTACCTCCTCTGTTCTTGTGTCCATGTGCTTCAGAAACCAACCAAGTGGTTGCTTCAGAAACCAGCCTACCCTTTTCTTGTAGCAGCAAGCTGTGCCCCCTCTCCTGGGAACTCTTTTGGCTGCACACTCAACCAATTTGAGTCTGCCTTACAGCAGGGATGTTTTCCAACTCTATGGGGGCTTGTTTGCCTTTAGCTTTTTGCCTTTTCCAGCATTCAGAAATAATTAACAAGAAATGAACAGAAAATAGAAGGTCCTTGAACAGCACAGCAGAGAGGGTAGGCTACAACACTGCTGTTTCTGGTTCTTCCATTATTTTGTAATCATAGGGGAGCTGCGCTGTCTTTTTTTGGTCCCAGTCTTTATCTGCCTTATTTGTTCAGACATTGAATATCCCATGCCAGGACCTGTCTCTGATGTATCTGGGCAGTGTCTAGATCAAATGAGCCCCAGATTTTAATGTAGATTCCAGGCTCTCATGTTGAATACGCTGGTTTCACAGGCTGTACCTCCGCTGCCCTGAAAGACTGATCTTGATGGAAGATGATCTTGGCAGAAGCTGGCCAAGCTAATGAGTGTGTTTCTGGTGTACTGGTTCATGAGGAGGATATATCTGGCTCTATGGCTTGCTTAGCAGCTGGTGTGTTACCCCTTGCACCCCCTCTGAAAATCAGTTGATGACTGAGAGCAAATCCCTGGTGTCTTTTCATGAAGCAACCTGATCTAGTGTGAGGTGTCCCTGCCCATGGCAGGGGGGTTGGAACTAGATGATCCTTGAGGTCCCTTCCAACCTGGCAATTTTATGATTCTATGATCTTCTTGGTCAAGAGCAAGTAGTTAAGGTGGGATACTGTTAAAGGAGGGATCCTGTTAAAGGTGGATGATCAGCCAGTTATAAGTAACATGGGTGCATCTCTCTGGAAGCTACTGAGATTGCTGAGAACATCCTGAGAGGATGTTACAAATACATCCTTTTGCTGGTTTTGTAGCAGATGGAGCTGCTTGGTGACATGATGGGCATTGGATCTGCGAAAAGGGAAACTGATTTAGTCACACTTAGCTTTAACTCAGAGGACAAGCCAAAGGCAAATACCTTAACTGTGTTTCTCCACATGAGTGGAAGCACCTGTGCAAGCAAGAGAGTCTGTTCTCCTTTGCTTGGATTCCCATCTTGAGGGCTTAATCTTGCACCCTTCTCAACATAAATAACTTCTTTTCTCTGCTGTGGGATCATTGCATGCAGTGAATTTGCACATGCAGAGGTTCCATTCACGCTTACAGCACTGTGAGGACTCCAGACTCTTGGTACCACCTGTGACAAGAAGATTGCTTTGATTCATCTATCACTGGGTAAGAGCTAGTTTAAACCTCTTTGTTCCACAGGGGCAGCACTTCCATAGCACATGGGCTTTCTAATTACCATGCTTAGTTTTGTTTCACACAGTCTCCATTAATCTGTCTGTTTCACTCTTCTACTGTCCACTGGAAAGATTTCTCCCCTGTGGTTTATTTGTATCTAGAGGTGTAAGACTTTCTCTGGAGCTGTATGTAGTTAATTTTTAATATGAAGCAACAAATCCTGAAAGCACAGATGTCCTGAGCCTGTGATTCTGAGTTGTACTTTGTGAAATGCTGCTGTCCCTCACAGCCTTTTTGCTTCCTGGGTTGCAGTGTGTTACGTGGTAGCAATGAATGTTAAATAACCTTCCTGCCACCCAGCCCCACTTTGGGGCACTTGTATCACTAAAGAGGCTTTTGGACATCGTGTTGTGGGGCTCTCACTTGATGGCAATGTGAATGCTTCACTGTAAACACTCTTTCATTACATGAGATTTCATTACTAGAGGTTTCTGCTCTAATATCCTCTTTCCTGTGAGGATCAGGACCAACATTACAGTAACCACATTGTTAGCAAGAGCAACGTGAGATTAAGAATGTGGACGCTATTGATCTCAGAGTTTCAGAGTAAGGGTGCTAAATATTCCTTAATAAGTGGGAGCTCAACTTGGCTCTCTGCATAATAACTGCACAGAAGCATTTGAATTATGTTGCCTTGAGCATGGTTAAAAAAAAAAAGGCAGAGTGAGATTGATATCAGATAATTCAGTGTTTATTTATGCCTGTTCTACGTGGGTGAGCTACTAATCTCATATGGGTGTTTCCCCTGCAGAGGTGGTGTATGCTTGCTGCTGCTCATTCTGTGCATGGGGCTTTGACTCCCCAGCAGCTCAGCAGGCTGAGTTTTACACTTCCAGCCAGTACTCAGATTGAAAACCAAACACTCTTTATGGCTTGAAATGTGCAAATATATATCAAAGACCACACATGTGACTACTGAGGGTGTGAAGAGCAGTGGAATAGTGTGGCCAGCGGGAGCAGGGAAGTCGTTCTGCCCCTGTACTCAGCACTGTACTCAGCACTGGTTAGGCCACTGGTTAGGTCCTCTGTCCAGTTCTGGGCCACTCAATTCAAGAAACATGTTGAGTTGCTGCAATATGTCTAGAGAAGGGCAACAAAGCTGGGGTGGGGTTTGGAGCACAAGCCCTATGAGGAGAGGCTGAGGCTGCTTAGCCTGGAGAAGAGGAGGCTCAGGTGAAACCTCCTTGCTGTCTACAGCCACCTGAAGGGAGGTTGTAGCCAGGTGGGGGTTGGTCTCTTTTCCCAGGCAACCTGTGACAGAACAAGAGGACACACTCTCAAGCTGTGCCAGGGGAGGTTTAGGTTGGATGTTAGGAAGAAGTTCTTCCCAGAAGGAGAGATTGGCCATTGGAATGGGCTGCCCAGGGAGGTGGTGGAGTCACCATCACTGGAAGTGACTGGATGGGGCACTTAGTGCCATGGTTTAGTTGATTAGGTGGCGTTGGGTGATAGGTTGGACTTAATGATCTCAAATATCTTTTCCATCCTGGTTTATTCTGTATTCTGCAGCAACCTGTGTACTGTGCAGTACTTTTTACCTGCTGTACTGTGTCCCAACATCGGATCCACATGGGCTTAAGCAAAATGCTGCTTGCACCAGCCCAGCGTTGAGCCCACCAGGTTCTGGCTCTTTTACAGAACTATTGAAAACAGTTCTCTTGTCTCCTAATTATTAACATATTTGTTCCTCCAGCATGTGCACCTTTGTAATTAGCAGCTCACAGATGCTGTATTTTATTCCATGATGTTTCCCTCCTCTCAATTTTTGCCTGGTTTTCTTTTGTGAGTTGGCAAGGCAGTGCTGAACTTGGTAGTAGCTTCTCTTGACAGTAAACATTAAGCTATTGCAAGTACCTCCTTCAGACTTTTAATTATCTTGCAATAATTCATTAGAAAATGCTCTTGCTTTATGACAGCTACATGTCATTGTTGAAACCCAGCCTGATCTTGTACAGTCCCTTCCAGCCACGGCCCCTGTCCCTGGCACCAACATTTCCATGTGGCAGAAGCAACTCTTTTCCAGTTCATGCATTGTAGAAAGACTCAGAGGGGTTAGCTTGGCATGGGGAGGGCTGCTGCCAGCCTGAGCAGCAGGCACTGAGCATGGCATGATGTTTCAAAGGTAGGCTGGGAAGCACTAATTTGCTTTCTCTTTGCATGTCCCAAGCATGCCAGGTGTTGGGTATCACATAGCCACCACATGTTAGTTCCTGTGCTTCAGCTACTCCAGTAAGTTCTTGTATTTGGCTTGTCAATATTTAATGCATCACAGATTTTTTTAACAGGGCTAAGAGGAAGCTACTGCTAATGCTGGAGCAAAGCAGGATGCAGTGCAAATTCTCCTGAGCCCACACCCCACTTTTTGGGGTTGACCTCCTTGGGGCATTATCTGTAGCCTTTACCCCCTGAGTCAGAGGTCCTGACTCTCCTGCTCTAGAAGCTACCACACTGACATTTCCTGGAGTTAATTTCACATTTGTCCCAAGGGAGCCAATCTGGGGACTTGTTTGATTCACCTAGAGCAGGAAAAGCCAGAGCAGGTGGCTTTGTATTAAAAGACTGAGAGAAAAAGGAGAGGTCTGAGACCTACTAAGCCTCTGCAGACAGCCCCACACAGAGCTTTGCAGGCACTCTCTCTTTGGAAATGTGTTTCAATTGTACAAGGCTGTGGGGTACAGCCTTCCTGCCTTCTCCTCCTCTTCCTCCTGCTGCTCTTTGTCCTCCCTAGATGCTGATACTGACTCACCCTGGCTCCAGCAACAGAGCTGGTTTCCTGGAAGTCAGAGAGCAGCTTGGATCTGTTTCACAGATGCCTTATTGGCTTCTGAAGGAGCCTTTCCTTTTGTCCAGCTCCTCATGATCAGATGTAATAGGTTCAAAAGTCCTTTGCAACACCTTGGGACCTCTCCTCTTCCTTCACCATCCAGTCTTTCACAAACTGCACTTTTAACAGAGGAGCAAAGGATGGTTGAGGCCCCGTCCCTGAAGGTGTTTAAGACCAGGCTAGATGAGGTTCTGGCCAGCCTGATCTAGTGTGGGGTGTCCCTGCCCATGGCAGGGGGGTTGGAACTAGCTGATCCTTGAGGTCCCTTCCAACCCTGACTGATACTATGATACTATGTATTGAACATACAACAACTGCAGCTCAGCTTTCATCCTAAATATGTATAGATTGTTTTCTAGTCCGTGTGGATGAGGAAGTTCTAATGAAACCTAAAAAATACAGAGAGTGTTGACCTTCAGGAGATGTTTCCTATCCCAGCAGCTCAACTCAGTCTGCAGTTGCTGCTGCTTTTGCTGGCTGCAGCCTCGGAGAGAGGCTGAAATGAGCAATCAGCTTGTTTATGGCAGGTTTTAGTGCTTCACTAGTATAATAAAAGAGGCTCTTGCAGAAGGGATTTGGTTCTCGTGTACTTCAGTGTTTTCTGCTCCATTTTGCTCCATAAAGTGCAGGCTCTTGTTTACAAGAATTAGCAGCTTCCCAAGGTTTCTGCTGATTTTGAGGAATCAACCCCTTGCAGCTCTGACACCACCACGCAGCTCCCGCCCCACCCGGTGCTCGCAGAATGACTGCTCCCTACGTGCGGCTGAGCACTTGCTTTAAACACCTGCACAAAACAATTGGCACAACCCAAAGGGCTGTTAGAGGCTCCATATCCTGTTTGGGAATCACTTCAAGTGAAATTAATGATTCTTCTCTGCACGCAGACTTTTTAAAAAGAAATCTGCTTTTCTATGTGCAATTAATCCGAAGCGGTTGGTGTGCTCTCCCTGCTCTCACACGGCAGTAAAACAGCAAGTTTATGGCTTTTAATTCCATAGGGTGGGTAGTGTTTAAGACAGCAGCATGTGCAAGACAACAAAATCCTCACAGAGGTGATAACTGTGACACTTGCACATCTCTCCCTCTCCACTTAACCTCTCTGTGTTTCGGAATGAGGGAGAGGATCACAGGATGTCAGGGGTTGGAAGGGTCCCAAAGAGGTCATTGTGTCCAACCCCCCTGCCAGAGCAGGACCATACAGTCCAGCTCAGGTCACAGAGGAATGCATCCAGATGGGCCTTGAAAGTCTCCAGAGATGGAGACTCCACAAGCTCTCTGGGGAGCTTGTTCCAGTTCTTTGTGACCCTTACAGTAAAATTCCCCCTTTTGTTGAGGTGGAAGCTCCTGTGCTGCAGTTTACCTCCATTGCTCCTTGTCCTATCACAGGGAGCAAGTGAGCAGAGCCTGTCCCCTCCCTCCTGACCCCCAGCCCTCAGATATTTATAAACATTTATGAAATCCCCTCTAAGTCTTGTCTTTTCCAGACTAAAGAGCCCGAGGTCCCTCAGCCTCTCCTCATCAGGCAGTGCTCCAGTCCCCTAATCATCCTCTTAGCCCTCCACTGGACCCTCTCCAGGATGTCTTATGGGAAAAGCATTTATGTATGTAGTTCCTGCATTACAGAGAGATTGTATAGAGCTGAATTATTTTCAAGGCAGATATTCAAATCAAGAAAATTTCCAGTAGACTTTGTGTGCTGATTCACATAGTACTGCCAGCTCTTGTGATATTATCACCAGTCTTGTGATATTTGATCTTCTGTCTTATAGCACCAGGCTCTCATCATGTGTGTACTTGCAGCCCAGAAAGCTAATAACATCCTGGGCTGCATCCAAAGAAGCGTGGCCAGCAGATTGAGAGAGGTGATTCTGACATGTTGCTCTGCTCTTTTGAGACCTTGCCTGGAGTACTGTGTCCAGCTCTGGAGCCTTCAACACAGGAAGGACATGGACCTGATGGAGTGGGTCCAGAGAAGGGCCATGAAAATGATCAGGGGTTGGAGCACATCTCCTACAAGGACAGGCTGAGAGAGCTGGGGTTGTTCAGCCTGGAGAAGAGAAGGCTCCAGGGAGACCCAATAGCAGCCTTCCAGTACCTGAAGGGGGCCTGCCAAGAAGGATGGAGAGAGACATTTTACAAAGGCCTGTAGTGATAGAATGAGGGGCCGTGGCTTCAAACTAGAGAAGAGCAGATTTAGATTGGATGTTAGGAACAAGTTTTTTACCATGAGGGTAGTGGAACACTGGAACAGGTTGCCCAGGGAGGTAGTTGAGGCCCCATCTCTGGAGATGTTCAAGGTCAGGCTTGACAGGGTTATGAGCAACCTGATCTAGTGGAGGACTAGATGACCATTGGAGGTCCCTTCCAACCCAAACCATTCCATGATTGTTTGAATCTCAGCTCTCATTTCAAAAACATGGCCTTTCTCTCTTTTAGCTGCAGAGAAAAGCTTGCAGTAACATTTAACATCCAAAGAGCCAAAACATCAGGAAGCTGGTAAAGTTTTCCCAAAGCCATAATTCCTCCCCTTCCTCTCCCTTTATCTTTGTATTTTTGAAGCCCATCTAACTCTTATTCGTTGGGAGCTTGCTTCTGAATTGTGAGTAACTGGGTTTGGTGTTGGGAATGGCCAACCTACATTATACTCACAATTTGATGCAGATAAATTTTGCCTGGAGGGATATTATCTGAAATAATTGAATTGCTGTGCTGCAGATTGCTTCACCACAGCACTCTTCACAGTCAACCAGTGCTTAACCCAGGGATCTTCTAAATGGACAGCAGCAATTAAGTTTCTTTTGGTCTGGCAAGTAATTTAGTGAGCTGTAGAATATTTTGGCTTGGAAGAGCCCTCTGAAGGTCACCTAGCCCAATCCCCAGATTAATGCTCTCTGTACAGACATGACCTGGGGTTTGTGTCATGGAGAGTTCTCATATCTGACGACCAGCTAAGGCTAAGCATCGTGAATTCTGGTGGAAGAACTCTGCTTACTGCTTCTGCATCTGTGGCCCAACATGAGCAGCAGTATTTTAAGCCTGCACTACATCCATTAAAAAAGAAATAAATCAATAATCTGTTGTTCAGTTTTTAGCTGAAATCCAATTTCTGCATTTTTTCACTTTTCTCTCCTGCAGCTGTGGTTGAGCTGTGATAAAAAGTACTGCCCAACATAAATGCAGTTTCAGTTGGATGTTGAAAATACAACTGAATTAGTATCATAGTATCAGTCAGGGTTGGAAGGGACCACAAGGATCAGCTAGTTCCAAGCACCCTGCCATGGGCAGGGACACCCCACACTAGATCAGGCTGGCCAGAGCCTCATTCAGCCTGGGCTTAAACATCTCCAGGGACAGGGCCTCAACCACCTCCCTGGACAACCCATTCCAGGGCTTCACCACTCTCCTGGGGAAGAACCTCCTCCTCACATCCAGCCTGAATCTCCCTACCTCCAGCTTCATTCCATTCCCCCTAGTCCTATCACTACCTGAGATCCTGAGAAGTCCCTCCCCAGCCTTCTTGTAGGCCCCTTTCAGATGCTGGAAGGCCACAATTAGGTCCCCTCGGAGCCTTCTCTTCTCCACACTGAACAGCCCCAATTCCTTTGATGGACTCCCCCCTTCCTCCCCTTAGCACTGCATTTTAGAATCAAGCTGTTTGAATCTAAGGGCAGTCACAAATTTGCCATTTCTTGTGGAGAAGCAAACCTGTCCTTCATCCATTGCTAAACTCTTTTCTTAGCCCTGTCTGAAGGTAATTTTGCTTTGCTTACATTAAACTGGACCGTGTGTTCTGTCACTGCATTAGACACACTGCTGAAGCCACCGAATATTTGTATGTGGATAGTGGAATAACCTGTCTGAGGCAAGATTTAAATCAGGAAAAGGCCTGTAGATGGTGCTCTAATCTAGCTGGAAAAAAAACCCCACGGATTTACCGTGAGACTGCATGGAGTTTTCTTAGTCCTTCTCAGAACTTGAACTTAGATTTCTTTTGACTAGTTTCATACCTGCAGGATTTTGAGCTTTAATAAACCATGGAAAATTCAGTTTGCTTGAGATGAATACTGTAGAAACCTGCAGATAAACTCCAGTGCCCTGGCACATCACTATCTTCCCCATACTTTGAGCTTGAGCCTTACCTTACTGGACTGATGCCATGAAGATCACAGAATGTTAGGGGTTGGAAGGGACCTCTGGAGATCATTGAATCCACCCTCCCTGCCAGAGCAGGACCATAGAATCTAGCATAGGTCGCACAGGAACACATCCAGATGGGTCTTGGAAGTCTCCAGAGGAGACTCCCCAACCTCTCTGGGCAGCCTGTTGCAGGGCTCTGTGACCTTCACAGTGATGAAGTTCCTCCTCATGTTGAAAGATTTCAGAGCAAACTGTGCCATTGACTTATCTATCTACTTTAGTCTCAGGAAAGGCTCTTGCATAAGGATTGACATTCTCCAGGAGAAGGAAATGAGCAAAAGAACACAGGCAAATGGGTAAAATGCAAAGAAAACTCTTCAGGTTTTCCACCAGCCTCATTTTTCGCCAGCTGAGCTCTCCCAGTATGCCTCCCAGCTCTGTCATACAGCTTACATTGCAGTGGGCTCAGCTGTGGGTATCCTGCCTGCAGGAGCTGCGGAGTGCCAACTTTACCAGCTAAGCAGATTTTAGGAGAAATAATTTTGCCAGAGTTGACTCTGTCTAATCACTAGCCTCCCTTTGTAACTACAGGCTTGGTGTCTCCCTCCCCAACTGTGAGTTATTATTGGATTCTTTACTCTCTTTCATAAACTGCTGATTGGTGGCAGATTGTTTAGCAGCTGCCACCTGCTATAGTGCTTGTTGAATAAATTTCCCTTTTTAGATCTAGAATAGCCTTGGTCTGCTAACAGCTCTGGAGGCATTTAAGGGGGAAAGGAACAGAGAGCTGGGTTTTGGTTTGAGGTCTTTTTTCTTTTTCCAGAGTTCAGTACTGGTCCAGTTCAATTCTTCTTTGCATGTTGGGCCCCCAAACATTAAAACATGTAAATATGCATTTTAATTGTGAATAATCTCTTCTCTCTTCAGAGAGGATTTAGACATGTGTCTATATTCTATCCCTTTTCCCAGGATGTTCGTGCTCTCCAGACATGCAGTCTGGAGCCAAGCTTGAGTGCTCCACTAAAATAGGGCTTTTGTGAATTCTAAATGGTCATTAGAGCTCGTCTTGTGATTGAGATGATGCTTAAGTGTAAGGGAGCCTATGCAATGCTCAGTCATTTAAGGAGAAACTGTAGGGAGAACATTTGGCTTTTGAGGATGGTAGAATGTGAGTAAAATACCATAGTGAAGTGGTGGAAGTTATTGATGCTGGAGGAGAGCTCTGCTTTGCAGCTTCATCTTGCTACAGGTAGCTTTCTTGTGGGGTCCAGTCTTCATGCTAATTTCATTAGGCACAAAACCAGTTACTGCCTGTATCTGCAAAGCCCCTTCCTCAAGGAAGATCCTGGTGACTTGAGTACAAAGTGAAACAGTGGAGATGCTAAGTATACGCAAGAGGGTGGCTGGGGGTGAGGGATGCTGGAGGAGACACGCATTCTTCTCCCCTGCAAGTTTCAGCATGTCTTAGCTGATGGGGTTTACTCCACCACCCCAGTGGAAGCAGATATGAACCTACTCCTTCCAGGAAAAAAAGTAACACATCTGTTTGGGTAGGAAATTAGAACTTTTCCAGCAGAAAATCCAAGAAGAAGGAGAAAATTCCTATATAGCTTTCCACATGTAAGTGACTGGACAGTGTCTTCCCTTTGGCTGTGTGTCTGTGATAGGAACTGAGGCTGTTTAAATCAAGCAGGGGGGTGATGTGAGCAATTGATGGATCTCTCTCTTGTGACAGCTGCTGTTGCTTTTGTCAGGGAACTCCTTAAAAAAAAACCTCAACACAACAACCACCAAGAAGAGGAGGGGGCAGTGCCCATTGTTCTGGCCAGAATCCAATCTGGATAATTGCATCCTGCCTACCTAAAATTGTAATGGCATGTTTATGCTTCCAATCTCCATAATGCCTGAGGATCCTTTGCATGAAACTTGTTGTTTAAATATGAAGTTGAGTAATCAGCATTAATTTTATCCTGTATTTGAGTCCACAAATGAAGGTTCTTGTTGAGGTAGCAGAGGCCCTTCACACTGATATTATTTTAGTGGATCCACCCTAGTAACATATTTTAATATATTATTAATAGAATTTCAATGAGAATGTCCCTTGCGGCCTGGGTTTCAAAGTTGTGAGCATCCACTGATTTAATTCCTGCATGGCAATCTGAAATCCAGGCCCTTCACATCCAGTTGTTCAAGTCATCATGAACTATCCTGGATTGCTGGCGCTACAACTGTTTCACGTTTTCAATTAAGCTGCTCCTTAAAACGTGTATCTTGCAAGTTACTGAGAAAGTAGAACTTACTTAAAGATCTCAATGAAATGAAATCAGTTATTTAATATCCTGATCATGGTCACTAATGTTAAATCTCTCTGGAGTTCCAGGAAGGTACATGGAGCCAAGACCAGACTTGTTTGTATCTGATTTTAAAAGCCGAGGGAGATTGCACTGAGCATATCTTCATTTTGATGTGGGTGTATGGAGGGAAATACAAATGGAGATTTACAGTGTGCAGGCAGATTTGATACTGACTTAAGACTTAGATCCAAACAGCACCAAATTATAGACCAGTATATAGATCTGAGTTTTAATATGTCTCTCCAATGCATCCCACCAGGGCACTTGTCGGATGAACCATGCCTCAGAGAGTATGTTCAGGTTGGGAATCTCAGTGAAACATCATCTTTGAAACAGCTTCTGTAGGAAGACCACTCTCACACCCACTGAGGTCTCCACCAGTATCAGAAGACCCTGCTGGGTACCAGACCTATCTGAAAGGGTCTGGTAGACTTTGTGCCATGTCCTGAGCAATGATCCTACCTCTTCAGGCGCATGGCTTGGACAGGGGCATTGAGCTGTTCCTTTCTTGGTGCCTGAAGAAACTCCCCTCTCGCATCTCCTGCTCCATGGGATTGGCATTAGGCAGAGGTTCTGGGGATGGGCTTCTCAGGATCTCAGGTAGTGATAGGACTAGGGGGAATGGAATGAAGCTGGAGGTGGGGAGATTCAGGCTGGATGTGAGAAGGAAGTTCTTCACCATGAGAGTGGTGAAGCACTGGAATGGGTTGTCCAGGGAGGTGGTTGAGGTCCCATCCCTGGGGGTGTTTAAGGCCAGGCTGGATGAGGCTCTGGCCAGGCTGATCTAGTGTGGGGTGTCCCTGCCCATGGCAGGGGGGTTGGAACTAGATGATCCTCGTGGTCCCTTCCAACCCTGACTGATACTATGATACTATGAACATTCTTCTCTGAGTGTGGGCAGGTTCCAGGGTGGGCATGGCTCTTTCCACTCCCTCTCCAGACTTTCAGCCTCCACTTGCTGGCTGAAATGCAGGCAGTTGGAAAAGCAATCTGCATAAAAGAGCAAGGAAGCCTTTTTAAACCTGTCATCCTCGTTCATCAATCAAAGATTATGATCCTACTTTCTCATTGGTTTATGGAGAGCATTTGTTTGTTTACTACTTTGGTATCTCTCGCTACATAAGCAATGTATGTCCTGTAAATATAACCAAAGGCCAAAGGCCCAGGACTGCCAGGCACTGCACTTGCTGTCATCAAGTTGATAGAAGTACTCCAAACAATAAGGACTGTGCTCAACAGGGCATTCATATTTCCATCTTTCTTCAGCACAAAGGACAAAAAGATGAAATATGACCTGTGCAGACATGCAGGAGAGGCCTGTCATCCACTACTGAAATGTCTTGGTGAAGGACAAATGAGTGGGAGGCAGCATTAAGCAAGGCATGGAGATGTAGCTCAGGTGTGGATATTGGTGCAGTGTGGCAGCAACAGTAGTGAGCAGTGTAAGAAGGGGCTGTGGGAGAAGTCAGTGCCCTGCATCAGAAAACAGGCTGTGAGGAACATGCAAACAGCTGGAAGGAAGCTTAGAAGGAAGACAGGGAAGAAAGAAGGGAGATTGGTGGGGAGATGTTTGCAGAGGTGGGTGAGAAAGGGTATTCGAACAGGCCAAAGGAGGGGAGCAGTGTGGTGAAGAAGAGAGGAGGTAATGGGAGAGGGAAATGAATGAGCAGTTCTTTCACCTTTGCAGGGCTGTGCCCCATCCTGAAGAATGTAGAGCTAAGGGTCCTTGCTAAGTATCACAGTATCATTAAGGTTGGAAGAGACCTCGAGGATCATCGAGTCCAACCTGTCACCACAGACCCCATGACTAGACCATGGCACCAAGTGTCACATCCAATCTCTTGAACACCTCCAGGGATGGTGACTCCACCACCTCCCTGGGCAGCATATTCCAATGACGAACAACTCGCTCGGTGAAGAACTTTCTCCTCACCTTGAGCCTAAACTTCCCCTGGTGCATCTTGAGACTGTGTCCCCTTGTTCTGGTGCTGGTTGCCTGGGAGAAGAGACCAACCCCTTCCTGGCTACAACCACCTTTCAGGTAGTTGTAGAGGGCAATGAGGTCTCCCCTGAGCCTCCTCTTCTCCAGGCTAAAGGCTAAGTGATGGGCACAGTGGAGGTGCCCCTTTCATGGTCCCCCTCTGCTGCCAAGCCCAGTGCTGAATTGCTTGAAACCATTAAAAGCTCAGAAAAACTGAATTATCTTTCACACTTTGTGTACTTTGTCAGAGAGGTTTTTCAGATGGAGATTTTGTTGTTGCATGAAGGAATAAAACCACGCATTGTGGCCACAAAGATTAGTAGTTAGACCTGTTTATGCACGTAGCCATCCAACCACTGTTATTTGCATCCATATAAACAGCAGCTATACTGAGGTCTGGCTGAAAATCAAACCCATTGTGAGCTGCCTAGAAGGCTTCAGCAGATGGGAGCCATATAAATAAAATGCAGTGTTGTTATTAACTGGCCTAGCAGTTCAGTGCCTTTCTAGCAATGATTATTTGGAATGACATGATGGCTGTCCTGTCTTGAAGGATGAGTTTATCTTATCTACTGGGCTGAGACATTTCAAAGCAAAATGCACAGTCCTTCCTCTTTCAGGGGCAATGATGCTTTGAACCTTGTTGTTTCTCTCACTGTATGAAAAAGGGAACTGCTGCACAGGTAGGATTAACTTCAGTGCCAATTACATTAGCAAATTTGTGTCACTACTCTGTAAAGCTGCTTTAATTTACCTCCATCCTAGTTCAGCACCTACTCCCTCGCTCCTAGCCCCAGTAATGACAGGCTGTGTTTTGCTATTTGGAAATAAAGCTGTAGCTAATTTCAGACAAAGGGAACTTTAGTTGGCTGTAATCTGTTTGCTATGTCCTACTTCAGAACAAAACAAAGGCTGGTACTCACAGCACACCGGCATTTGGTTGTGGAAAACCCAGGCTGCTCATATACACATGAACCCAGTAAGGAAAGAGAAATAATTCAATTTCCTCAGAGTGATGATCTGTGTTTCCTGGCCAGTTCTGAAATCCTCACTTAAGAAATACCTCCTAGACTCTTTCTGGAGTAGTGGCTGGCTCTTTAAACAGGGCAGAGACAATCACCCATGCTTCCCAAAAAGTTGTTTCAGTTCTTTCATGCATGGTAACTCCCTCTCCTTCAGTTAATCCTTTATGTATTTTCTCCAGGCGTTCTCTTTCTTATTCATGAGGTAGTTGCTGCTCCTCACATTCTCCTCTCCAGCCCACTAGCAGGAATGAAAGCAGTTTTCTAGGTTTTTAGGCCCTTTCATTGCCTGGACATGGTCGCTTTCTGCCTTCCATTTCCATTCTTTACCAAAGATGATGCTTCCCAGTGCTGATGAGATTCTGTTCATGCCAGGTGGCTGCTGCCCAGCTCTACCATTTCAGCAGCTGAATGGCTTTTCTGGAAGATTTCACAGTTCACTTTTGTTGAGAGAATCTCCTCATCAGAATCCAGGTTGAGAAGGTGTGTTATGAAGTCTATCAGCAAAGGCAGGCTGCAGAGGGAGGCCAGTCTTGGACCTGGCTCACTCTAAACTTGGTGCTGCTGGTTCTCAGAGTGGCTGTTGCTGTGGCTGGAAATGTGGCACTTCCACATTTACAAAAGCCTCCTTTTGATGGGTAAAGTTAGACAACAACTGAGGCTGGATGTGAGGAGGAGGTTCTTCACCATGAGAGTGGTGAAGCACTGGAATGGGTTGTCCAGGGAGGCGGCTGAGGCCCCGTCCCTGGAGGTGTTTAAGACCAGGCTGGATGAGGCTCTGTCCAGCCTGCTCTAGTGTGGGGTGTCCCTGCCCATGGCAGGGGGTTTGGAACTAGATGATCCTTGTGGTCCCTTCCAACCCTGACTGATACTATGATACTATAATACAAGTGTGTTCCACGTGTTGACTATGAAGTAAATGATGGCAACACATGAGCTTAGGGAGAAGCCACTGCCGTAGGTGAGCAGGAAAAGCATCCCCTTTGGCAGAGCCAGCTTGGGCTCTGCTCTTCTCATGTCTTAGAGTGAAAAAAGTACCAGTACTTGAACCACCACCCTGTCAGTTCAGCACTGAACTTCATGCAGTCATCTCTGTATAATTTCCTGGTATTCACACATGTATTTCTTGTGGAGCTTAATGTATAAAGATAAAATGCTGGGGGAATTTGGTGCGTAGAGACTGCAGAGGAGGACCCAACCTTGTACAAGGCTGTGTATTGCTTAAAGTGTCATCTCCCTTAGCCTGCAGCTTGACTGAATTTTATCTCTTTTTTTTTTTTTCTTTCTTTTCTTTTTTTTTCCATCAGTGCCCCAGCAATACAACCAAAAAGGTTGGTGCTTCACCGCTAATAAGAAAGCTGAGGTGACTCACTACTGCTAAAGGTGAGTTATATAGAGTAATTAGGTTTTAGTGGATCTGTTTATGAGTTACTTTCTCAGGCACAGAGATATTAAAGCTCATCCTCACAGCCCTGCCTCTCTGCCTGCCATCTCCCCCAAGGCTGCAGAAGGCCAGCCTGCCACGGTTAGCACTGTCCCTGGCCTTGCACACATATAGTAGCCTGTGTGTGTGGGCACGCACAAGCACGCACACAGACACACACACACACACATGGACTATAGAGGTGAAGAATATTTTTATGACATTATTTTTATGAAAATCTCTTTCAATGGTTAATTTAAGTTTAGGGCACTGATTTATACCAAGTTTATAGATCTTTTTTACTATTCTTTGTTGAATTATAGAGGTGGCATGTGCGAAATGGAAGTACTTGGCCTATTGTTCTGCTTCTCACGCAACCAGTATAGTTGAGACAATAAAAAGATCTATAAAATTAATATATACAGAGAGAAAGGGACAGAGACAGAGAGAATATGTAATGCTCTGGAGTCTGATATCGCATTTATCTCTCCCAGAGAGGTTAAGACTCCGAATGTGGATGTAACAAAAAAGATCTTACCCTCGTGCGAGGAGAGAAATGATTTCTAAGCATCTGGGCTATCATCTCCTTTATTTATAAAACAAATCTTCATGGTGTAATTTTTGGTGGGTTTTTTTTTTTAGGCTAGAACCCTATTGCTTTGCTAACAGCTTGGAACTAGGCCATCTATCACTGAGGGCTCTCTGGCCTGGAGTTTTTAGGCAAGCTTTTATGAAGACATAACTGTGCTGAGATTTCGACTTCCAGTTCATAACAACAACAACAACAAAAATAATAATAATAATAATAATAATAATAATAATAATAATAATAATAATAATAATTTTTTGTTATATTATTGTATTATATTAATATTAATAATAATTTGTACCAGTGCATTATATCCTATTTAAATATACCTGCACGTGAACACACACATATTGCAACAGACACGTATTTGTACATCTCTAACCGAACCCATTATGTAGTCACACATGTTAAATGTGATAATAGCATTTTTATCCTACCCATGCTAATTTGTGTTCAGTGGGTACTGCTAAGCACACAGATGCATTTTGCTCCCTATTCTACCTCCACTGAGGCTTTTGCTGCTATTGCAGACCGTTGAGAATTGGTTGATTTAAGGTCTAGTATCTCAGGCTATTTTAAGAGTTACTGATTTTCCTTTCATGTTTAAAATACAACACTATTTAGTAGTGGCCTTGCTTATACTTGCTTATATTTGGTAGTGGCCTTGCAGAACAAGAGGACACAGTCTCAAGCTGTGCCAGGGGAAGTTTAGGCTTGAGGTGAGAAAAAAGTTCTTCCCAGCAAGAGTAATTTGCCACTGGAATGTGCAGCCCAGGGAGGTGGTGGAGTCACCATCCCTGGAGGTGTTCAAAAGGGGACTGGATGTGGCACTTGAAGCTATGGTTTAGTTAGTCAGGAGGTGTTGGGTGATAGGTTGGGTTTGATGATCTCTGAGGTCTTTTCCAGCCTTATTGATTCTGTGATTCTATATCTGAAGCTGTGTGACTAGGGAATAGGAGAATTTTTACCCAGTTTTTCTTTAGAATAGTCTTTAGCCCTTAACCTGTAGAGGAGGCCAAGGAGATTCAAGAAGGTAAAGAACACACACAGAACAGTACACGGCTACATTTCGTAACAGAGAGAGTGACTGCCCATGGGAATGGGCTGCCTGGGGAGGTGGTGGAGTCACCATCATTGGAGGTGTTCAGGAGGAGACTTGATGAGGTGCTTGGTGCCATGGTTTAGTTGTTTAGGTGGGTTGGATTGGTTGATGGGTTGGACACGATGATCTTGAAGGTCTCTTCCAACCTGGTCTGGTCCATTCCATTCCATTCCATTCCATTCCATTCCATTCCATTCCATTCCATTCCATTCCATTCCATTCCATTCCATTCCATTCCATAAATGCAGTTCCTTTCAGTGACTGTTGGTTTGCTCTTGCACCTACAGCAACAGCAGTGCTCTTTTGTCCCTTCATCAGAGGCATACTAAGATAATTCTTAATCAAAGGTTTAACAAAGCCTTGCAGCGAGATATGAACAAGGCAACTACTCCCTGTTAAAACACTGGCATCAGTTCATATCTTGTCCAAATCTCTGTATCTCTGCATTGCCCAATGATGTGTTTGCAAACTGCTGCTACTTGAAAACCTCTTCTTTCCCCAGCCTCTTTTCTGGTTACTTCTCTAGGTGTTAAATTGGGTAAACAAATAGGCAGTGGGTAGATAATTGTGAAGCTAGCTGATGCCTTAACCTCTCATGTGCATATAGCACAGCAACCTTCTTTAATAAACCTATTCATGTGCCATCATTTTTTTCTGCAGACTATAAATACATGGTAATAGGAGGTCTGTCTTCTTGTCACAACACATCACCACTTCTATTTGGGCAAAACAGAGTAAAACTCACCAAATATGATTTTGCAGTCAAATGGGGAAGAAAATTCCTGGTTTCTACTGTCAGACAGAAAAAGGCACAACAATGACTGAAATAGAATTGCAGTTTATCTCGTTAGCTGTTGAAGAAAGCCAATTTATTTCATACACTGTGAGTCATTTGAACACCTAAACTGTTTTAATGAACTTTAACAATCCCATGTAAAACTGGATACTGTTTTCTTCATTTGGCACAGCCATCATTCTGTGCAACCAGAAACTAGGCTTGTCCACACTGCAGACCGCCCTAGGCTGAAGGTTACAGGCACTGACAAATGATCAAGGTGCTGATTTTTAATAGTAACAGTAACAATATTAATAACAGCAACAATAATAACTACTATTAGGTTTTTCTTTGGCTCCAGAAATATAAATTATAAGCTTGTAAAATATGGCAAGGCCAAATAGTTTGAGGAAAACCACCAAATAGTTTGAGGAAAACCACCAAATAGTTTGAGGAAAACCACCAAACAGCAGAATTTTAGTGGCTAGCAGATCATTGATTATTTGGTGACAAAAAGGAAATACACCTGGGGTCTGCATCATTCGAGGAGGCAGGTTAGAACAGCCAAGTTTGGCTTCTTGGAGAGGGTTGTTTTATTAACTAATGAATCTGTAAAGGTGTTCACCAGAGTATTGATGCAGAAAACCAGAGCTGATGGTGATACATCTTAATGCCTTAGTCCAAGTCAGCTCATTGTTTCCATCACACATTGAATTCCACATATTTGTAGTGATAATGCTGCAGGCTGCAGACACAAGTAAAGCAATATTCAGGTAATGCAAAGCTTTGTCAGAGGGTAAATGCCTGCAGGTAGCATTGTATAAGGACAAAAAGGCTTAGATTGGCTTTGCCTGGGTTATTTCACTTTATTTGCAAACATCTGCCAACAGAACAGTTGTGGCTGGTTTTCTGAGCTTGTTGTCCCACCCATTCAAGAGTAATAGCTTATTTTAGAAGTTGCTAGTTGTTAGGATGCAAAAAATAACCCCAAAACAAACCACACAACTTACCTGCATCACCTAAGGATATAATTTTCCTGTATTTTACATCTGAACCTAGTGTCAGAAATTAGAAATCCTATCAAATAACAACCTCTGGTAATGCTTGTAATGCCTGCCAGCTGGTATTCAGAAATTAAAAGACACAGAGGTAATTAGCTAAATGCCCCATCTGATGATTAGGTTTGCAAGCATCAGGGCATTAGAGCTCTGTGAATGGCTGGAAGCTGGGCAGGATCACTCAATTATCAGGAGGCTAGAAAGTCTTCCTGCCCCTCCCTGCCCCTAGGCTGTAGAAAATAACATAAAGGCCTTCTGGTCAGAGAAAGGACACTTTCTGCATCCTGTCTACAGGGAAGATGGGCTACTACAAGTTTGTAAAGTATTAATACAAGCTAAACTTCCAAGAGTGCCCTAGCCTTAGCAGGTGTGCCTCCCATTGCAGTGAGGGTCTGCAGTTTGTATAGAGGTTGGGTACCTTGGCAGCTGGGCTGTTTGTGTGTCCACTGAACCCATTCACTGCAGGAGCAAAACTCTGAACTGTGAATTGAATCAGCTAGTGGAAGGAGCTATTCATGGAGATGGACTGAGTTGGCAGAGATCTTCAAACTAAGGTGAGTCTTTCTAAATGATATATATTTGTCTTGCACCTCTTGGGTTTGTACCTTTCTGCTTCTGGAAGTGGCAGAAACTGTTACTTTTCCCTGTGTAGCAGAAGTTTTTGTATGTGCAGTAGGAGGAAGATGGCAAAACCTGAATTGGTTTCCTTCTGTTAAGGAAAATTGATTAAAAGTATCTATTAGGATTGAAGAGCACTCATCTGAGCCCCTTTTTAGCCAGTTCATCTTGTAAAGAGCTTGATCTGCAGGGTAGCAGACAGCTCTTAATCAACTGTCGTCTGCAAGCCCTTTACAGAGGAGCATGCAAAGCTTGTAGTTATTTTCACTTTACTTCCCTTCTGGCATCTGTCCTTTGGAGTGGTGTCGAAGGTTGCTGCCTATCCCACCTGATCCTTACTCAGCCATGATAATATCTGCCAAAAGCTTTCCTTCTGGCTAGGTCAGGAGCTTGTTTCATTTAGAGCCTGTCAACTGCATGTTGCCTAATTGTGCACTTTGATAGCAAATACTGTGAGCTATTACTGTCCTTTTAGGTGGAAACCCACGTGTTGTTCATCCTTAACCCGAATTGCACTGGGGGTTTCTTCTCCCCACCTATTGCAACTTCTCTTTCTAGTAACAAGTACAAATGTCATTCAGGGTGGGAGAATGAGGCACTGGAATGGACTGCCCATCAAGGTGGTGGAGTCACCATCACTGGAGGTCTTAAAGAAAAGATTGGATGTGGCACTTAGTGACATGGTTTAGCTGATGTTGTGGTGTTAGGTCATAGGCTGGACTTGATGATCTCAGAGGTCTCTTCCAGCTTCAGAAACTCTGTGACTCTGTAATGGTGCCCACAGCATGCATCTTCCACGCAGACAGTCTTTGCAGATGACATTCATGCTCGTTGCTTGAAATTTCTTCGTGCTTTCCTCTGTAGAATGATTTGCAGGAGCATTTTGACAACAACTTTGGGTCTGCAAGGGGCAAATAATGTGAAACGTGTTTCTAATGAGCAATAATTACAGGTTTAAATAGCTGGCACAATCAGTGTGCAGTAATTTCATTATTAGATGGCACTGTAATTTATGCTAATCCTGATAACGGTTCCGGATGAGAGAGGTCCAGGCATAGGCGACTGCGCTGCAATTATTTACAGCCTGCCTTTCTGAAACAATAGATATGGTAATTTGGAAATCAGATGATTGTGATTTCATTTATTCTGGTAGGAAACACATGTAACAAGTTGTGTCAACAACTCTGAAATTAAATGGGATTATTTGATTTCCAGTTCTAGATTTATACCTTGTTAGCTCTCTGCGCCCTAACAGACCCCCGAATCAAAGGCTGTCACAAGAAGGGGGAAAGAGAGTTCTTTGGTTGTTTTTTTTTTTCCAGTGGAGACCTGTAATCTTTTATTTTTCTAGCATTTTGTAAAGCTTACATTTGTCTACATGCTCTCAGTGCAAGCAAAGATTCAGAGGTGAGCTTCAAGAATCTACCAGACAAAGCCAAGCATCCCAGCTCTCTCCAGCCTTTCCTAAGTGACTGGGGTACCCTACCCACTTGTGCCTTTCAGCTCCACTGGCCTCTTGTGCAAGGAAGCCATTGGTAAACTGGGGATTTTCAAATTGAAATTCATTAAAACTTGCTAGCTCTGTTCAAGGAAGTGCAGAGAGGGACCTGGGGGTATTGGTTGATAGTAGGCTGAACATGAGCCAGCATTGTGCCCAGGTGACTAAGAAGGCCAATGGCATCCTGGCCTGTATCAGGAACAATGTGGCCAGCAGGAGTAGGGAGGTCATTCTGCCCCTGTACACTGCACTGGTTAAGCCACACCTTGAGTACTGTCTCCAGTTCTAGACCCCTCAGTTTAGGAAGGATGAGTTGCTGGAACATATCCAGAGAAGGGCAACAAACCTGGGGAGGGATTTGGAGCACAAGCCCTATGAGGAGAGGCTGAGGGAGCTGGGGTTGTTTAGCTTGGAGAAGAGGAGGCTCAAAGGAGACCTTATTGCTGTCTACAACTACCTGAAGGGAGGTTGTAGCCAGATGGGGGTTGGTCTCTTCTCCCAGGCAACCAGCACCAGAACAAGAAGACACAGTCTCAAGCTGTGCCAGGGGAGATTTAGGCTGGATGTTAGGAAGAAGTTCCTCATAGAAAGAGAGATTTGCCATTGGAATGTGCTGCCCAGGGAGGTGATGGAGTCACCATCACTGGAGGTGTTTAGGAAGAGACTGGATGGGGCACTTGGTGCCATGGTTCAGTTGATTAGATGGTGTTGGATGATAGGTTGGACTCGATGATCTCAAAGGTCTTTTCCAACCTGGTTAATTCTATTGTTCTAATTGTTGTTGTGAAGAAGACTGAATTGCTTGGGGGTGTGTGTGGGAGAACGACACATTCAAAGATGACCCTGTCTGCAATGGCTGACATTTTCTGCTGACTTTTAGCTGGGGACTTACATGGAGTGAGCTGTGTCATTTCCATCTGGAGGAGACACTTGTGATAAGACATACTCCTGACTGCAAAGTTGCATCCCTCCATCCAAATTGTAAACCTGAAAAGACAGATGAGTGTTAAACAGGCAAAATGCCAATGGGAATCTTAGATGGTGAAACATATGAGTGTGCAAACTCTCAACATTTGTAATGTGCTTTTTGTAGCTTAGTGAGGTCTGGAGGGTATCTCAGAAACCTGAAATAAGGGGAAGGTAGAGAAGTTGAATAAGAGGGTCATGGAGTACTAGAATAGGCTCCCCAGGGAGGTTGTGGAGTCCCATTCTCTGGAGACTTTCCAGACATATCTGGATGTGTTCCTGTATGATCTGTGCTAGATTCTATGCTCCTGCTTTGGCAGGGGGGTTGGACTCGATCTCTGGAGGTCCCTTCCAACCCCTGACATCTTATGATCCTGTGTTGTTAAAATTCCAGGCAGTCACCTGGAACCCAAGTGCCAGGGCTCAACTACTGTCTTTCCTCTTACAAGCTTTTGACAGTGGGAGTTACCTCTCTCTTCTTCATATTAACCCTGAGACTAATCAGTCCCACAGTCCCACAGTTCAGCTAGACCCGCAGCTGGGAGTACATTACAAAAGGTTTAGTGGGGAAAGGCATGGATGCTGGAGTGTTTTTCAGTAGGCAGAAGCCTGGGAATGCCTTTAACAGGAAAACCTCTGCTTGAGTCTCCAGTTCATTCCTCAGTCGTGCCAAACAAGTCAATTAGGCTGTACATGTGTTTAAAGTTATGCTCATCCTACGTGCTTTGTTGGACTGGAAGATCAGGTCTCTGGTGTTACTAGGTGAGGTAATAGTCTGTTGATTGTTAGAAGTTCCTGGAACAATCAGGACTCTAATCAGTCTGACAAAATATTATTCACTGGAACTAGGACAATGCATGCCATTTAAATGCCATTCACTCCACCTCTCATCCTTTCCTCCTCCAGTAAATTTGTGTAGTCTTCCATAAATAGGAATGCCCAATCTGAAATGCCTGCTGCTGTAATGGAGCAGAGGTGCATATTCTAAGGAGGAATTCTCTTTTCAAAACATGGGCACAGAGAATCACAGAATTGTCAGGGTTGGAAGGGACCTCAAGGATCATCTAGTTCCAACTCCCCTGCCATGGGCAGGGACACCTCACACTAGATCAGGCTGGCCAGAGCCCCATACAACTTGGCCTTAAAAACCTCAAAGGATGGGGCTTCTACCACCTCCCTGGGCAACCTGTTCCAGTGTCTCACTACTCTTATCATAAAGAACTTCGTCCTAACATCTAATCTAAATCTTCCCTCCTCTTGCTTTGATCCATTCCCCCTAGTCCTATCACTGCCTGACACCCTAAAAAGTCCCTCCCCAGCTTTCTTGTAGGCCCCCTTCAGATATTGGAAGGCCACAATAAAGTCTCCTTGGAGCCTTCTCTTCTCCAAACTGAACAACCCAAACCCTCTCAGCCTGTCCTCATAGGAGAGGTGCTCCAGCCCTCTGATCATCCTTGTGGCCCTGGTCTGGGCACTAAAGACCAGAATGTATATATTGTATTTCCTTTCTTTGATTGCTGGGACTTCCCTGCAGCATCCACACTGGAGTGTGTAAAGGAAAGCATGTAAATACCACAGCTATGGAAGCAATGAGGGATTAAGAGCTCACCAATTTGCAAGATTAGTGAGCTGGTGCATCCTAAATAGCCTCTACCATGAAGTCTCTGTGTCTGTGACGTGGTAGAAGAAGGTCTGGGGTGGCTCTAATCATATTTGGTTGGCAGTATTGCAAGCATGGAGAAGTATAATGGCAGCTTTGAGGGCAGCTCATCAGCAGCTGGGATTGCAGAGTTCCTACATGTTACCATTCAGTTGTTTGGTGTGTTCCCTGGTGTTCTTGCTTTCTCTTGGTCAGGTTCAGGGCTCCTCACTCAGGCCTCCTGACATTCCAGCCTCCTTGGGCAAGGAGCTAGGAGAGGCTGATGTGGGTGCCAGACCTAGGAGGCACAGTAGCTCTTGGAAAGTTGAGAGCTGGTTTTATGAAAGTTGAATGTCCACATCTCTGCAAACTCCCATCAGAAAGGGTAGGAAATCCCTGCTGAACAAGCTCATGTATTTGACAATGGACAGCCATGGAGGTGTAGGAAATCATATCCAGTGGCTTTGCCAAATCTCATCTGAACTGGTCAAGGTGTCAAAGCTGAGATACTTCACAGGAGAGGCTCTTGCTGTGGGTTTGGTGTTTGCTGCTCTCAGCACAGCTGAAATTTCACAGTATCACAGTACATTAGAGGTTGGAAGGGACCTCCAGAGACTGAGCCCAGCTCCCCTGCCAAAGCAGGGAAAAATTTCTGAGAATAGCCATTCTTTGTGATCTGTAATTTCCTATTTCTGACCGTAGCCTAACCTGGAAGGACCGAAGTGGAACAACTGCAAAACAAACAAACAGAAAAGGCAAAGCTGTAAATCCTCTTGCCCTAGCTTTTTAGATCTGCCAACTTTATTCTTTTAAAGCTTTAGGCAGGTGAAGTTCCAGGATAATTCCCTTTTTGTATACCTTAAGTACTGTGTCCAGTTCTGGGCTCCTCAGTTTAAGAAGGAAATTGAGATACTTGAACGTGTCCAGAGAAAGGCAACAAAGCTGATGAGGGGTTTGGAGCACAAGCCCTGTGAGGAGAGTCTGAGGGAGCTGGGATTGTTTAGCCTGGAGAAAAGGAGGCTCAGGGGAGACCTTATTGCTGTCTGCAACTACCTGAAGGGAGGTTGTAGCCAGGTGGAGGTTGGTCTCTTCTCCCATGTGGCCAGCACCAGAACAAGAGGACACAGTCTCAAGCTGCACCAGGGGAAGTTTAGGCTCGAGGCGAGGAGAAAGTTCTTCACAGAGAGAGTTGTTAGCCATTGTAATGGGCTGCCCAGGGAGGGTGGTGGAGTCACTGTCCCTGAAGGTGTTCAGAAGAGTATTGGATGTGGCACTTGAAGCCATGGTTTAGTTGTCATGAGGTGTTAGGTATTGGGTAATAGTTTGGACTTGATCTCTGAGGTCTTTTCCAACCTGGTTAATTCTGTGAGATTTGCCTGTGTGTTTAGTAATAATATAAATTGCAGGAGGACGAAACCTGACTGTAGTGTATAGTGTGTTGTCAGTGCTAGGATGGTAGCTGTCAAAAGCAGACTTCAATATAATCAGCTTGTCTCTGGCTTCATATACAACCCATTAGTATACCAGCTTTGACTTGTACAGTATTTCACTATGTTTAGAAAAGGAACGCTCCAGTGTCTTGATCTCTTCCAGGAAAATTGCTTAATTTACAAGCTTGAGTTTATAAATAGAGAAGTGAGTTCCACAGAACTGCATCTTCACTTCATAGGAAAATGTTCTGTGTTTATCTTCTGAAAGCAGCAGACATAAAACACTCCCCGTCGGAAGCCTCCAGCATGCAGCTCCGAGTATAGGGATCTGCTTTCGTCATGGTTAAGATAAACAAAGATCTAACTGGAGGAAACAACTCCATTCTGGAGTTGTTTTATGTGGAGGTTACAAATTGCTTCGTTGCTGTGTAACATAAACAGTTTTTCAGAATGCTGGTGTTGAGCTATTGATATTTAAGATCACCTCGTTAATCATGTGGGGAGGAACAAAGTTATCTGAGTTCACGGACTGGCTTCCCAAAGTGGATAATAATAAGTAGCAGGGAAGAAATAACATTTAAAAATGCATTAGTGAAGCTTTGGATGTGAATGAAGGTTGATTTGAAAGGGTGAGGTACATCATAATAAGCTCTCCTAATGTTGGGGAAATGATCTGGTCAGGGGTCAAGCGTGCAGTGCGGAAATCAGCAAGGAAAACAAGAATGCAAGTGGTGTGAGTGTCATGCAGAAAAATACTCTGGGCTAAAATGCCAGTAGCAGATTATTTTTGCCTGACTTTGGAGATGAAAAGCAGGATAAAATTTGGCCTATTGCAGTTCTGAGGAAAAAAAATAAATGTGAAAACCAAACCTTTTTTTTTGTAGAAGAAAAAGTACAAACCTGACCCTTCTTGTCTCTGTGATTTATGTGAGCTCTGGCAGGAAAGAGCTGCAAAAGAGAAGCAGCTCAAGAAGACCTAAACTTGCTCAAGCTGAAGGAAGCAAGGCTTCCTAACCAGGGTTAGAAAGAGGGGCTGGTCTTGCCCACAGGGGAGCATAAGAGATAGTCAAGAGGTTGTGGAAGCATAGGGAGGTGTGGTGTGGAGGTGAGCAGTCATTCTTTCATTATTTGCCTTTGTCCTTCTTGTCACGTAAATCCCAAAGTGAACATGCTCTCTGATCACAGTGGTCAAGTTCTCCAGCTGCATCACCTTCACTTGGTGTAAATGCATATAGCAATCCCAGGCACAAATACAGGCTAGGCAGTAACTGGCTGGAAAGCAGCCCTAGGAGAGAGACTTGGGGGTGCTGGTGGACAAAAAGCTCAATATGAGCTCTCAGTGTGCACTTGCAGCCCGGAAAGCCAATCAGATCCTGGGCTGCATCAGGAGAAGTGTGGCCAGCAGGGCAAGGGAGGTGATCCTCCCCCTCTACTCAGCTCTGGTGAGACCCCACCTGGAGTACTGCCTCCAGTTCTGGAGCCCCTATTACAAGAGGGATGTGGAGGTGCTGGAACGTGTCCAGAGAAGGAAGGATGATCAGAGGGCTGGAGCACCTCTCCTATGAGGACAGACTGAGGGAGGTGGGGTGGTTCAGTCTGGAGAAATAAGGTTCCAAGGTGACCTAATTGTGGCCTTCCGGTATCTGAAGGGGGCCTACAGGAAGGCTGGGGAGGGACTTTTCGGGATCTCAGGTAGTGATAGGACTAGGGGGAATGGATTGAAGCTGGAGGTGGGGAGATTCAGGCTGGATGTGAGGAGGAAGTTCTTCCCCATGAGAGTGGTGAAGCCCTGGAATGGGTTGTCCAGGGAGGTGGTTGGGGCCCCATCTCTGGAGTTGTTTAAGCCCAGGCTGGATGAGGCTCTGTCCAGCCTGATCTAGTGTGGGGTGTCCCTGCCCATGGCAGGGGGGTTGGAATTAGATGATTCTTGTGGTGCCTTCCAACCCTGACTGATACTATGATTCTAGCTGTGAAAGACCAGCTGAGGAACTGGGAGTGAACAAGATATTTGGGGATGTTCAAGAGCTCGTGGGAAGGAGAGAAATAAGGACAACATTAAGAACAGAATGAGTTGGTTGGTAGCTTTGCATCTGAATACCTGTGTAAGCTGGAGAGTGAGTAGTAGTGCATTGTAACCTCGTTTGTGAGGTTTCGTCTAAGAGAAAACAAGGCAGGTTCCCCAAAGCAGTGCCTTCAGAAATCAGTGGCATTCAGCTGAAAGTCTTTCTGGAACCACTGAAGCAGTGTTGGGTAATGTGTTTCTGTCCTTTTGCTGAGTGGTTGGAAGAATCTCTTTTTTGCTCTTACAATATTTGGAAGTGACTCAGGACAGAGCACAACACAAACATTTAAATGGCTGCTCAGATGTAAGCCTGCAATTTTGAGGACCAACAATTTATTTTTGTTCTATTTAGGGTGGACTTTGTTAAAAGAAAGCTGGAGGGGGAAAAAAAAAACCTGTTAGCTCAATGCCATCTAAACTGTCTGTGATGGGAATTAAAAAGAGCTGCTATTTGTGAAAGGATGTCTTAGTCTTCATGTCTAAAGTGCACATCATGACTTGACCTACTCCTGCTGTGGGCAGCCTGAGGACTAGTTTGATTTATCTCTCTTTGTTCTCTGGGACTCAAGTGCCACGTTTGGCACTGGAAGCAGTTGACAGGATGATTTGGGGAAAGTTTGTCACAAAAATACTCTGCACTACAATACCTGGGTCTGCTTTTGCTATCACTGGACCTGACACTACTTCAGTTTACTTCCACTGATATCAGCTGCTGTTTTTCCTTGTCCATGGCTCATGTAGGAACAGATTTGAGCTTTGTGTTCAAATTGTCTTGTTGCTCAGATCTGCTTAGTTGACATGGAGATTGGACTGCTGGGAGGGGATCCCACCCTGCTGGTTCCACAGCTCCTGTCAACAGCATTTTTAGGTTAAGAAACCAAAGCAAAAGTGTTATGACATATTCAGAGTTGGGCTCATTCGTTCTCTTCTGTAGTGGCCTTGAAAAATTTTACAAAGTGGCAGAAATTGTTTGAGTAGATCTTTTTCTCCTAAATTTTCCATCCCTTTACAGTGTTGTGTATTGTACTTTTCTGATCTCTTTGAATGAAGGCAACTCTGTTGTGCATTCTGGTTTTGTTAAACTTGACTCTTATCTATCACAATCTTGCTTGGATTGCAGACTTTTTTGAGTACCTCAGTGTCTACCACAGTAAGGGAGACTTTATTGCTCTCTACAACTACCTGAAAGGAGGCTGTAAACAGGTCGGGGTTGATCTCTTCTCCCAGGCAACCAGCACCAGAACAAGAGGACACAGTCTCAAGCTGTGCCAGAGGAAGTTGAAGCTCGAGGTGAGGAGAAAGTTCCTCACAGAAAGAGTAATTGGCCACTGGAATGTGCTGCCCAGGGAGGTGGTGGAGTCACCATCCCTGGAGTGTTCAAAAAAGGATTGGATGTGGCACTTGAGGCCATGGTTTTGTTAGGATTGAGGTGATAAGTATTAGCTAATTGGTTGGACTTGATAATCTCTGAGGTATTTTCCAACCTGGTTGATTCTGTGAGTCTAAGATGCTTCCATCTGACTGAGGAACCTAGAAGCTACCACAATCTAAGGGCTACAGCAATACTTATTTACCCACATTGCTATCTCAAAGAAGACTTAAAATACGGCCAGGATGTATCAAGTCCTAACCTTGGGCAACCCCAGGATATGATTGTTGGTGCCAGAAGTGTTGCACAGTGCATTAATACACAAGGCATTTGTCATACAGGGAGAAACAGGCAACCTGTTGCTAGAGAATGTGATTAAATGTTTATCAGTGCTGTGCAAATACAAAGAAGGAACAAAAAAAGGTGTGCCATAGGATTAGAATAAGTGACTATAATGCCATGTTTGTAAATACTGTTCAAATCAAAGTTAACAATTGATTCTGCTTGGAGACTGATCATGTATTGATCATATGATTACCTATTTTGTTGTTTTAATCATTTATTTAGAGCAATTCAGTGGGCAGGGTTGTTGGGTTTCTTTGTCCTGGCTGTCTTTAAGAACCCTGACAGAAGCCCAAAGCTGTAGGTTGGTTCGTAAGCATGAGAGCACTGCTGCTTTAAAAACAATTTAATATGACTTGGGTTTGATACAAGATGGACAGAATGGCTTGCAGAATGAGTTAAAAAACCCCAACCCCAAACTAGAAGTGTTTAATGTCTTTATTTCAGCATATAATAAGGTTCATCTTTATAGAGGTGGAGGCTTATGTATTTCATGTAAAAAATCAAACCCTGTAATTAGCATTAATTATCCTTTCTGGAAAGGTGTTTGGAGAAAAGCCAAGGATTAGCTGAAAAGGGGACTGACATGCTTTCTCCTCCTCAGGGGCTGCCTGAATTCAGCAGGGAGAAATTCTGCTGTGTGGTGTAGGAGCCTTACACTGGGCAGTCCCTGGTGGAGCTCTTTCACTGGAAGACCTAACTCCCTGTCAACATCTGAGGTTTTGGGTGGTTCTTTTTCCTTTGCTGGAGGTTCTTTTGTTTGGAGAACAGGCATTCATAACTTTCTCCAGTCAAATCTTCCCCTTCCTTCATTGAGATGAATGTCTATGACATTTCCTATGAAAGTCTCATAGTATTTATTTAAAATTATATTTCATAGAATCACAGAAACATTCAGGTTAGAAAAGGTCCTCAGGATCACCAAGTCCAACTGATAACCCTACTCTACAAGGTTCATCCCTAAACCATATCCCCAAGCACCACATTCAAACCACCTTTAAACACATCCAGGGTTGGTGACTCAACCACCTCCCTGGGCAACACATTCCAGTGCCTGACCACTCTTTCCTTGAAAGAATTTTTTCTAATGTCCAGTCTAAACCTACCCAGTCACTGCTTGAGGCCTTTTCCTCTTGTTTTTCACTAATTACCTGTGAGAAGAGACCAGCACCAGCCTCTCCATAGCATCCTTTCAGGTAGTTGTAGAGAGCAGTGAGGTCTCCCCTCAGCCTCTTTTCCAAACTAACCATGCCCAGCTCTCTCAGTTGCTCTTCATCAAATTTATTCTCCAGGCCCTTCACAGCTTCCTTGCCCTCCTCTGCACTGGATCCAACACCTCCTGTATTGAGGTGCCCAAAACTGAACACAGTATTCAAGGCATGGCCTCACCAGAGCTGAGTACAAGGTATTGGTTCCAATCTGGTATTCCCAGAATACCAGGTTGGAAGGGACCTCAAGGATTATCTAATCCAACCTCTCAGGGTAAGAGCACAGTTTAAACGAGCTGGCCCAGCACCCTGTCAAGCTGGGCCTCCAAACTGTTTAATGTTTATATTTCCACTGCCATAAGTCATATGAAAGTGAATGATTTTTAAGGGGAAAATTCTTTAGAAAAGCTTACCCCTGAGAAATGCATTTAAGTAGATTCTTGTCTCTTACTTAAAACACTTCTATTAACTCATGAAAAGTGCTATTTCAGCTTATACCTGCCACTTGATTAAGTTGCATCAGAAAACAAAACCAGTCAGGACTGTAAAGAAGAGGCTCCAAAAGCAGAGCTGTGGCAAAACCACTGAAACAATCTAGTGGAGATATGCTTCATAAAATATTATTTGGGGGTCAGTCATGTGATTCTTCAGTTATGTAGAATTGTTACGAATGAACTCCTCTTGCTGAAGAAAGGATACCTCCTTGCTCTGTAATAGTAGCTCTTATGGGGAGAGACTGAGGGAGCTGGATGTCTTTATTCTGGAGAAGAGGAGGCTAAGGGGTGAGCTCATCCATGCTTATAAATATGTAAGGGGTGAGTGCTGAGAGGATGGAGCCAGGCTCTGCTGATGCCCAATGACAGGACAGGGGAAATGGGTGGAAGTTGAGGCACGGAAAGTTCCATGGAAACATGAGGAAAGATTTGTTTTCACTGTGAAGGTAACAGAGCATTGGAATAGGCTGCTCAGGGGGGTTGTGGAGTCTCCCTCTCTGGAGATACTCAAAACTTGCCTGGATGCATTCCTGTGTGATCTGGTATAGGTGATCCTGCTCTGGCAGGGGGGGTGGACTGGATGATCTTTTGAGGTCCCTTCCAACCCCTAGCATTCTGTGATTCTATTGTAGCAACCTGATAGCATTCTCTCTGCAGGGCAGCAAGTGCCAAAAACCTGCAAGTATGTGTTACCTGTGCTTAAGGGACTTGGACTCTTGTACCTCCTGTGTTTCTCAGCAAATAAATCACTGTGCACAAATCCAGAGTACCGGTTTACATGGTGGCTGCACCATGACTCCTCCAATCTCCATCCTCATCTGGGGAAGGAGGGGAACTGCTTTTACATGCATCACTTAATCAACCTTTGCAGCATAAATGGTGTAGCATAAACAATTGCCTAGATAATGGGTACTTGTTCTCTCTCTCTCTCTCTTTTCCTTATCCCTGAAGGGATATTTTGCTTTTGCTGTCATTTGAGGCCCATGAAAGCTCTGTATTAGCTTTTACAGTGCAGAAGCGTTGAAACTGGGTTTCAAACATTGTCATGAATTTAAAATGGGTATGGGTCCTAGCAAGCCTCCCCACACTGGCTGTGCTGCCTCAACAATGTGCCTCTCAAGTAATGCTTTTGTGAGCAGAAGAAAAGAAAAATGATCTGCAAATCCTTCCTTTAGGCTGGTTGTTAGGAAGAAGTTCTTCACAGAAAGAGTGATTGGCCACTGGAATGTGCTGCCCAGGGAGGTGGTGGAGTCACCATTACTGGAGGTGTTTAAGAAGAGACTGGATGGGGAACTTAGTGTCATGGTTTAGTTGATTAGATGGTGTTGGGTGATAGGTTGGACTTGATCTCGAAGGTCTTTTCCAACCTGGTTAATTCTACTCTATTCCATGAGAGAATGCGGTGGGCTCACAAGGAGCCTTCAGGAAGGCTTTCCTCAAGCAAGTTATGCTCCTGAGAGAAGGTTTGCATTTTGCTGCCTCTGCAAGGGCTACTTGAGCTCTGATCTAACCAACAAAATACTCAGGTTTCTCTTTTCATATATCTTAGTGTGTGTCACTCTGATTTCTTCCACCAGTGATAGAAGTCCTACATTTAATAACTGAGTTCCCACCTCAGGTAGGTAGCTTTAATCTCACTAGAGAATTTGATTTCAGACTTTATTTTCCAGAGTGGATTTGTATGTCTAAAAAAGCCCATCAATTGCCTGTACTGAACTAATGCCTATTTAGCAGCAAAGAAAATGGAGTGAGCCTAACTCTTTAACAAGGTGAATATTTATGCCAAGGTGAATCTGCCAAGTGGGGAGAGGCAAAAGCAGCATAAGGGTGTGAAAACTGGTGCATACCTTCAGGCAGTTTTTGAGTCTAACTGCATAGGTTTGCAGTGGTCCTGATTTTCATCTTACTGCTCTCAGTCACTCTGGCAGGGGGAAATTGTTCTGTTTTGCTCCTAGGGAAGTGAATGTTCTAGGTGCACTGTATATACTCAGCACAGGAGAGTGAAAAGTAATTTGAAATAGGAATTATTCATGCTATTAGTCCCATCTTCACTTGTTAAAACTAGTTTTGAAGCTGGTATGATGCAGCAAAGAATACTGCTTGTTCTGACAACAGGAGATATTGTTCTGCCACACTAAGGCTGCTTCTTAAACTCATGTTCAGCTTTTTGAAGGTGCCATGTCCACGCCATCTGAGCAGAGCCTTGTATGGTAAAAGAGGTATGATCAAGGCCTTAACCTGACACTAAGCCAAACTCTGCCAGTGCAGATAGTGGTTTGGAACTCAGTGTCAGATGAGGCTGGATGTAGCTGTCGTGTTGATGGGGATGTGCGGGACAATGGGGTACTACCAAGATGAATATAAACTCTTTGTGCAGTGTGCTGGTTGTTATACTCTTCACCTCTCTAAGCCTGCCTTTGAAATTTCTCCATGCAGACTTAGTTCTTTAATTCTTGCCTGCACCAAAATGGCAAACTTTCTTGCAGGGGTTTGGTAAATAAATAGATATTTACCGAAGGACCTTTACTGAAAGGCCCCAGAGGGACACTGCTGGAAACTGGTGCATTTTGTTTATGGTGTGAACAGGGTCAGTATCAATTTCTCTGTTTTCTCTGCAGGGGTGCCCTTATTTTAGAGGTCTTAATAAATTCAGCCCTCTAGATGGACCACTCACCATCCTGTTGGTGAAGTTTCCATTGAGAGGTGGAATTTGCTGTCAGAAATCCTCATGCCTGTGCTCTTGTCACGGTCTTCACAACAACCTCAGTGTGTTGGACCTGAGTCACTCACTCTCCTACTTCATACCTCACATAATAGCTTAGATGTGTTTTCCTTTGGATAGGTGTTTGCCTTACTCACTTAGAAGAAGGAAGTTTCTTAAAGATTGGTCTTGTCTTGTGGCATAGAAGTTGAGCTTGTAAATATTTCAACAGACACTTATCTCCTTTGATGCTGTGTTGGTGGGTGTTGCAAAGTTGGCATACTGTTGCTATTTGGGAAGCCTGGGGGAGGAAATCTTGTTTCTCAGGAAAGGTGAGAATGAAATCAGCTAAGGTGTGACTCCAGATGAACAGAATAGCTTTTAATACAAAATGTTCATCTAGATTAAGTCCAGCCACGTAGGAAAAGCAAAGGCTGGGGTTGGAGTGGCTGGAGAGCGGCCAAACAGAAAGGGACCTAGGGATACTGATTGATAGCCAGCTGAACATGAGCCAGCAGTGTGCCCAGGTGGTCAGGAAGGCCAATGGCATGCTGGCCTGCATCAGAAATAGTGTGGCGAGCAGGGAAGTTGTCTTGCCCCTATACTCAGCGCTAGTTAGGCCACACCTTGAGTCCTGTGTCCAGTTCTGGGCCCCTCAATTTAAGAAGGACAAGGAGACCCTTTGAAGGTGTCCAGAGAAGGGCAATGAGGCTGGGGAGAGGCCTTGAGCACAAGCCCTACAATGAGAGGCTGAGGGAGCTGGGGTTGCTTAGCCTGGAGAAGAAAGAGGAGGCTCAGGCGAGACCTTATTGCTGTCTACAACTACTTGAAGGGAGGTTGTAGCCAGGAGGGGGTTGGTCTCTTCTCCCAGACAATCAGCAACAGAATAAGAGGACACAGTCTCATGCTGCACCAGGGGAGGTTTAGACTTGAGATGAGGAGAAAGTTCTTCACAGAGAGAGTAGTTAGCCATTGGAATGTGCTCCCAGAAAGGTGGCGGAGTCACCATCCTTGGAGGTATACAAGAGGTGTACAAGCATGTCATGCTTGGTGCCATGGTTTAGTAGTCATGAGGTCTTGGGTAACAGGTTGGACTTGATGATCTTTACAGTATTTTCCAACCTTATTGATTCTATGATTAAGGTGGCTTATGTCAGAGTTCTGCATAAGTACACAATGAACCTAGTTATGTATAGGATATCACCTGGGTCTGTCCTGACCACCCTGGACACAATTTATATGTATACAGAGGCTAAATCCTGAGGTAGCAGAAAGGATGGCTTAGTTAATTTCTGAAGCAACCACAGATGACATTAAGAAGCTCAAAAGCCAACTTGTGACATCTATCAGGATATAGAATATGTTTTGGTTGCCTTTTCCCCTCTGATGACATGCTGGGAGGTCCTGCCAGTCAGTATTTTGGAAGTCCCATGTGTAAAACAAGTGCATTTCCAAGCAAAGATATTGCCTGTCTCTAGGGGATGGAAAATAATGTCACAGTTGTCAAAATAACTGGCTTGCACAGCTATGCATACTAGATGACTCTCTTATCAAACCATGAAATAATAGTTTCAAAATACTGAGTTCCACTTGTCTAGCTCTTTTGGAGTACTAAAGAACTGTGGAAATTTTGAGGGTGGTCTTTTTGGCCTGTAATTAAGTACAAGCTCTGTAATGAAGTAGTTGATGCTATCTGCACGGCTAAAAGGCAGCAGAGTTATGGCCCAAACAGTGTTGGTCTTCCCTCTTTATCCTGCGTGACCCTGAGTGTCAGGATGCTTCAGAATCCAACAGCTCACCAGTAGAGCTGACACCATCACAGAATGGTAGGGCTTAGAAGGGACCTCTGGAATCATCTAGTCTAACTCCCCCCGCTAAAGCAGGTTCATCAAGATCAACTTACGCAGAGACACATCCAGGAGAGTTTTGGAAGTTTCCAGGGAAGGAGACACTATAACCTCTCTGGCAGCTTGTTCCAGTGCTCCATCACCCTAAAAGCAAAGATTGTTGTTTTTTTTTCCTTCTTATGTTTAAGTAAACCCTCCTGTGTTCTAGTTTGTACCCATTGCTTCATGTCTTATCCTTGGGCACCCCTGAGAAGAGGCTAGCCCCATCCTTTTGACCTCCACCCTTTAGATATTTATATGCACTGTTAAGATCCCCTCTTTGTCTTCTCTTTTCCAGGCTAAAGAGTCCCAGGTCTCTCAGCCTCTCCTTGTAAGAGAGATGCTCCAGTCCCCTAATTGTCTTTGTGGTCCTCAGTTGGACTTCATCAGTTCCCTGTCTCTCTTGAACTAGGGAGACCAGAACTGGACACAATACACCAGGTGTGGGCCCCACCAAGGCAGAGTAGAGGGGTAGGAGAATCTTGCTTCACTTGCTGGCCACTCTCTTAATGCACTCCAGAATACCATTGGCCTTCTTGGCCATGAGGGTGTGTTGCCAGCTCATGGTGAACTTCTTGTCCACCAGGACTCCCCAGGTCCTTCTCCACAGAACTTCTTTCCAGCAGGTCAGCCCCTAACCTGCTCTGGTGCATGGGGTGGTGTTACTGGTGCTACATTCTTTCTTTGAGATGATATAAAAAGATTGCAGATTATTTCAGTATTCATATTTTGGACTCTTTGGAAGAAAGAAGCAGTGATGAAGGAGTTCAGTTGTTGAAATGAGTTGATAGATTTTCAGGTAAAGATTAAATGGAAGTGTATACCTATATTTCCCCAGAGCATGAGATAATTTGGTTGATGGCCAGAGGATTTGGTTAAGAACTGAGCTTGCAGTAAACAGAAATAAACTGTTGCAGGATGCCTTAGACCTATGGAAGTCATTAAGCCAAAATTTCTGTTAGGTATTCCTACTGGATCATCAAATCCCCCTGAACTGACACCCCCTCTCTCTTGAGGCCTGTGAGGAGAAATGTGAATTAAGGTCTTTATTTACTGCATGGCTCTGATGCAGTATCTTGGGAAATGGGAAAGATTAGTATTGTATTCATTTCTACAATGGAAAAACAGTGAAAATATTCAGAGAAAGCATCAAAAAGCAACACAGGGGAAACTCAGTCTCAAGCATGGGGTGCAGGAGTTAGTTATGGATGATAAGAAATTCTTTAGCATATCAAACTGAGCGGTTGGCAGCTGTTGGTCTTGAGCAATTCTGAGACTAGCACTTCCTTTGAAGAGTCTCAGCTTCCTGTGACAGATAAAAACCCCAAATATTTGGTTTCAGTGGCTTTAGTCTACTTTCTTCTGTGTGGGCCAGACGAAGTCCCAGGTCCCCAAGCTGTAATGTGCTGGCAGCAAAACCTTGATGTTTCTTCAGAGGAGGTGAAGAAAAGGCTGCCTAAAACTCAGTTTTGTTCCTGGCAGACATCAATGCAAATCTCCTGAGTATTTTGGCTTTCTGTTGACAAATGTGGACCAAATTAGCATTGCCCTAGAATAAAGTGAGTTTGTGTACGGCCTCATATAAAGAGCTGCAGAAATTTTTGGCTCTTGGCACAAAGCCATGCAAGAGGTGCCTGAATCTCTCCTCCAATTTAACTACACCCATTCCACAGCACTTGCCCGAGGTGAAGTCCCCATTTGTTTTTGTTAGTGGCCTAAAGCCTATGATTTGGTTTTCTAGTATGTTATTTTTTTTCCCTAAAAAATGTCTCTGTTTATCTTTTAGTCTTTTATTTTCTTTAGCTATGCAGTAAGCATCTCATTACAACAACCTGGGCAGCCTATCCCAGAGTCCCACCACCCTCATACTGAAGAACTTCCTAAGATCCAGTCCAAATCTACTCTCCCTCACTTTAAAACCATTCCCCCTTGTCCTGTTGCTAGACGCCCTTATGAAAAGTCCCTCTGCAGCCTTCCTATAGGATCCCTTCAGGTATTGGAAGGCAGCTATAAGGTCCTCTTGGAGTCTTCCCTTCTCTAGGCTGAACAACCCCAGCTCCCTCACCCTATCCTCAGCAGAGGTGATTCAGCCCTTGGATCATCTTTGTGGCCCTCCTTGGGACTCACTCCAAGAGCTCTGTGTCTTATGACGGTGATGCCAGAACTGGATGCAATATTCAAAATGGACCCAGTACAGGTCCCTGAGGAACTCCACTTGTCCTGATCTCCACCTGGACATTTAGCTATTGATCACAACCCTTTGAGTCTGTCCACCTAGCCAGTTCCTTATCCATTGGGTGGTCCATCCATCAAGTCCATGTCAATGTACTGTGACAGATAATTTTCATCCTTCAGCTCCTGGGGTTTTGAGATAACTAACTTCCTATTTTTCCCTTCCCTTGCCCCAAATGTAATATTTAGAGATAAATGTGGGGTTTTTTTTACCTTTATTTGTCTTGCAACAAATATTTGGGTTTTATCTAAATACATTTTTGTTTCCTTTAAGGCAATATTTTGAAAACCAAACTACTTAAAAAAAACCCAACAACAAAAAACTAATTAACTGATACCTTGGAGTTTTATTCCTGCCACCATTGGTTGCATCAGCTCCAGCTTCACACCTACATGTTTGGAATAAACCAAACCAGGTTGGAAGAGACCTTCAAGATCATCGTGTCCAACCCATCAACCAATCCAACCCACCCAAACAACTAACCCATGGCACCAAGTACCCCATCAAGTCTCCTCCTGAACACCTCCAATAGATGTGCATCTATTCCCATCTGCACAAGGTTACTGAAATGTATCTTGCATGATCCATGCTGTAAATCAGGACACTCCTATCTTAGGTCTGGGAGACAGGAGTCTCATTAGGTTAGAAAATCCAACCCAACAGCCTATATGAGGATCTCCAGGAAGCTGTTGAAAATAATCCTATTGTGTCCTCTGTGGTTTATTTTTCTTTCCCAAGACGTTGGCCTTAATATTACAAAATGAACATTGTTCTGGTAAAGGACATCAAGTCAGCAATGTAGATAAATAAACCATTTGGTGGTGGGACATGGGCTATTGGTCAGTTGACTTTTCCAGTTGTGATGTTTTGTTTATGTTTCTTGGAAGAACCCAGGCCTAGGAGAGTATTATTTTTCTCTCAAAGCCCTGGCATGATGAAACTTCAGGGGCTTTGTGTGTGATATATGTTTCCATAGGCACAGAGCAGATATTTTTTTGTCTGTGTGTCAGTGTCCTTTTATTTTCAGGAGAGGAGACAATAGGTGTAGTAATAATGTGTGGAAGAGGGCCAGGTGAAAATAATAAAGTCTCAGGTCATGACAGAATACACCAGGTTCAATCAGGAGCTAAATTAAACATTTGGCAGTAAAATACCCACTTAACACATCAGCAAGGAACAATGAGCCCTATGAGAAGAGGATGTGTTTGCTGAACCACTCACACTCTGCTGGATCTTAGCTGTGTTACACAAATCATCAGCTTGGTAAAATGCATATTAGCTTGATGTGGCTGTTTGGTTTTCAGGCTCCAAGCCAAACTGGAGAGAGAGGTTGCATGTGGGACCCCAAGGCTTTCTTCTAGTCAAAGAATGTTTGGTGATTTTAATTTGTCTGCACTTTCTCCTGCTCGCAGGAGAGGTTCCTTCCTTTAGAGGGTAAACAAGCTGCAGCATAGAGAGAAGAGTAGAATAGAATAGAGTTAACCAGGCTGGAAAAGACTTTTGAGATCATAAAGTCCAACCCATCACCCAACACTATCCAATCAACTAAACTATGGCACCAAGTGCCTCATCCAGCCTCTTCTTAAACGCCTCCAGTGATGGTGACTCCACCACCTCCCTGGGCAGCACATTCCAATGGCCAATCACTCTTCACAGAAAGAACTTCTTCCCAACATCCAGCCTAAACCTCCCCTGGTGCAGCTTGGTCTCTTCTGCCAGGCAGCCTGTGACAGAACAAGAGAACACAGCCTCAAACTGTACCAGGAGAGGTTCAGGCTGGATGTTAGGAAGAAGTTCTTCACAGGGAGAGTGATTTGCTATTGGAATGTGCTGCCCAGGGAGGTGTTGGAGTCACCATCTCTGGAGATCTTCAAGACAACACTTAGTGCCATGGTCTAGTTGACTGGGTAGGGCTGGGTGATAGGTTGAACTGGATGATCTTGGAGGTCTCTTCCTACCTGGCTGATTCTATGATTCTAAGAATATCCAGCTTTCCTCCACTCCTTAAGACTACCTGGACCTTCAAAAAAGTTTTGTGTTTTTTTGTTTGCTTTGTTTTGGGTTTTTTCCCCCTTGAATTTGATTACTAGACACTTTTATGGAGTTAGAATTATATTTCAGTGACATGAGTAATGGAAAACCTGAACTTAGAAGCATCATTTCTGCTTCAGAAAACGGGGGCACACTTTTTATTTTGTTCTGAAACCCAAAGTTGCTTTTCTAATCTTTAAAGCCGCAACACAGCATTAAGGCAATAAATTCCCTGTGCTTCTCCAGGCCAGCAGGAATGGTAAAAACATCACTAGTGAATTGGGAAGAGGGGTGATAAATTCTGAAAGTCTGTAGTGGTTGCATTACCACTCTCCTTGGTGTTTTTACTAGATGACAGTGGGCTGGAGGAATCCCTGAGACTGTGCTAAATTACCCACATGCTAGAATCCTTTTCCAGTTGAAATAACGACAGCAGAGAAAGGAAAGGCTGAATACATCTAAGAAAATAATTTTTTAGTCCAAGCAGCCAGTGAGGTGTGAGAATGACTGGAGTAAAATAGAAATGTTTTCTGACAGGAATGGAATGGATTGGTTATGTGCCGAAGTAAATCAACTGCATAGAACTTAAGTATATGGTGAGAATCAGCTATGTGGAAAGCAACGCTGCCTAAATGACCTTTAGATCCTCGCAGCGAAAGGTTCATCAGTTAAAAATTACTGTCTTGGATGAATATGGCAAAAACAGCATGCCCCTCAGAAAATATCAGAGAGTATTTAAAAGTAGCTTTCTGAGCACTTGGGGGAGAGGAGTGTTTGTAAAAACGAAACCAGCTTGATAAATGAGAAATGAAGCCGCCTCATCCAAGCATGTATAATAGCTATTGCCATTCAATACGGCTGAAAGGTTTCTTCCTGCAGCTAATGGAAAATGCAGCTTCTAGGGTGTCACTAATTTTGACAGAGACTTCAGAGTCTTCAGTTAAGTCTCACACTTAAATGGGATGTGTAAGTGTTTGTTTTTTTTCACAGCCTCTTTTGTTTTCTTGGGCGCTAAATCCAAAATTACTGGCCCTTGGTGCTCGGGCTGCGTTGCTGATTGTTGCTTGAAAGTTTGCCTGTGGTTAACCTAGTTTCTGTCTTGTCTTTAAACAATCCCACCATGTAATCTGATGCCTCTTCCTCCTTTCCATGTCCTTGGCAAAAGTAATTTTCATTGAGACCCTACTTCTGGGCCCCTCAGTTTAAGAAGGACATCGAGACACTTGAACGTGTCCAGAGAAGGGCAAAAAGGCTGGGGAGAGGCCTTGAACACAAGCCCTATGAGGAGAGGCTGAGGGAGCTGGGATTGTTTAGCCTGGAGAAAAGGAGGCTCAGGGGTGACCTTGTTGCCCTCTACAACTACCTGAAAGGTGGTTGTAGCCAGGAAGGGGTTGGTCTCTTCTCCCAGGCAACCAGCACCAGAACAAGGGAACACAGACTCAAGCTGTGCCAGGGGAAGTTTAGGCTCGAGGTGAGGAGAAAGTTCTTCACCAAGAGAGTTGTTTGTCATTGGAATGGGCTGCATGGGGAGGAGGTGGAGTCACTGTCCCTGGAAATGTTCAAGAGGAGATTGGACGTGGCACTTAGTGCCATGGTCTAGTCATGGGTCTGTGGTGACAGGTTGGACTTGACGATCCTTGAGGTCTCTTCCAACCTTAGTTATACTGTGATACTGTGATAATGACTGGCTAAAGCTCAGGTTCACATGTGACTTTTCACCCTTGTGTCTTAAGAGTCTACTCAAATCAATGAAATCTCTGTCGAATTAGAAGCCTTAATACTTTTAGTGTGGCCTTCATTGTTCCTGTGTTGCAAAGGACAGTGAAGTCCAAATCTTCATTATAAGGTGCCAAAACACAGATGCTGTGCAGTGCTTTAGAATAGAATAGAATAAACCAGGTTGGAAGAGACCTTCAAGATCATCGTGTCCAACCTCTCATCCAACACCTCCCAACCAACTAAACCATGCAACCAAGCACCCTGTCAAGTCTCCTCCTGAACACCTCCAGTGATGGTGACTCCACCACCTCCCTGGGCAGCCCATTCCAATGGGCAATCACTCTCTCTGTGTAAAACTTCCTCCTGACCTCCAGCCTGAACCTCCCCTGGTGCAGCCTGAGACTGTGTCCTCTTGTTCTGGTGCTGGCTGCCTGGGAGAAGAGACCAACCTCTGCCTGTCTACAACCCCCCTTCAGGTAGTTGTAGAGAGCAATAAGGTAACCCCTGAGTCTCCTCTTCTCCAGGCTAAGGAGCCCCAGCTCCCTCAGCCTCTCCTCATAGTCTAAACTCTTTGAAGCCACTGGCATGATACTAACATTCATGGGATGTATCTGGCTTATCACATGATATTTTTGCAGGGAGATGGTCATGACAACAAACTTCAGACCCCTTTTAATTCAAACTGCACTCTGGAGAAGCATGTTTACTTTGGTTTCATTTTTGGACTCTATAATTTGTGCAGTTCAGATACACCCTTATGAATGCAGCATTAATATGACACTCTTGGTACTCTATGCATGCTGAGCACACAGTGTTAACTTACTGCATGCATTGTGAAATAACAAGTTCAGTAGTATTGAGCAGCTCTGCTCTACTTTTGGTTTTGTTTGCTTTCTTTTAGTTTAATCTAAAAGCAGAGCTATCTCAATCCAAACCTGTTGCTTGAATTTAGAAATACAATAGACAATATTCATGTGCTTGTTGCTCTGGTACAGGTGATCCTGCTCTGGCAGGGTTGGACTAGATGATCTTTCAAGGTCCCTTCCACCCCCTAACATTATGCAGTTCTGAAGCCTGTGGTGGGACTCTTGGAAGTGTCAGACCAATTATTCCTAATCTGTTTAAGAAATGGAGCCACATAAACCAGTGTTTAGCCCTCAGCCCTTTCCATTCAGAAGTTTTAGGCTGTAACTGAAAGCATGACTGTGGAGAAGCAGCGCAGCTTAGATGTATTCTGGAGTGCAAAAAGTAAAGTTTTACAGAATCACAGAATGTTAGAGGCTGGAAGGGACCTCAAAAGATCCAGTCCAACCCTCCTGCCAGAGCAGGATCACCTAGAGCAGATCACACAGGAATGCACCCAGGTGGGTTTTGAATATCTCCAGAGAGGGAGACTCCACAACCCCCCTGGGCAGCCTGTTCCAGTGTTTTGTCACCCTCACAATGAAAAAGTTTTTTCCTCATATTTCCATGGAACTTCCTATGCCTCAACTTCCACCCATTGCCCCTCATCCTTCATTGGGCATCATCGAGCAGAGCCTGACTGTTGGCACTCACCCTTTACATATTTGTAAACATTAATTTGGTCACCCCCTAGTGAGCTAGACATGTAACTGTTAAGAGCAAGAACAAGGAGTCTTTTTATCTTTTTGCCTGCTGCCAAGAACAGACTCTGCACAGGGGCAGCTTCTGGGGAACCAGAGACACCTGGAAAAATCTGAAGTGCCCCATGCATCAGGATACCTTATCACGATCATTCATGCAAGAGAAATGTCATGTCAGTCCGTGCTGCAGAGTCATACGAGAAGTGGCAGGCTCTGACTTCATTGCCCTGGTTCTGTTGGTATGTTTATGATCTGCTTTTAAACAAGAGTTAGCTACTTTTCCAGATTTCCCTGAATCTGTTGTTTTGTTTGCCTGCCTGTCTGGAGTGGGATATAAACTGGTTTTCTGGTTTTTCGTAATTGCAGGGGAGACAGTGTTGCCATTTTCTCTTGTTGGTAAGCCCTTCATATGAGGAGAGACTGAGGGGGCTGGGTCTCTTTAGTTTGGAGAGGAGGAGACCTCATAAGAGGTGACCTCATGAATGTTTATAAATGTGTAAAGGGTGAGTGCTGAGAGGATGGAGCCCGCCTCTGCTCAATGATGCCCAATGACAGGACAAGGGGCAATGGGTGAAAGGTGAGGCATAGGAAGTTCTATGGAAACAGGAGGAAAATTTTTTTTCACTGCAAGGGTAATGGAACTCTGGAACAGGCTGCTCAGGGTGGTTGTGGAATCTCTCTCTCTGTGGAGATATTCAAAACCTGCCTGGAGGTATTCCTGCATGATGTGGCATAGGTGATCCTGCCCTGGCCAGGGGGCTTGGACTGGATGATCTTTTGAGGTCTGTTCCAGCCCTTAACATGCTGTGATTCATAATTGTCTTGCTGACAGTTGGCTTTGTTAGGGGTCTGAATATGACATAAGTGTATTTTAGGAGATGAAAGGAAGGTTTATGATATAGCAAGGTTGTGATACCCTTCTCAGGTGCAAGGATTCTAAGCTTGCCAAGCAATGCTGTTTTCACTGCTTCTGACGTGACAGGGACCTTGTGCTTAAAGCAAAGTAAGTTCTGTGGCTTGCATGAGTTGCATGTATGCACAACTTTTTAAGTATGCACTTAGTCTGCACATTAAATATTGAAGTTCCTCATAACAACTGGATTACTGGGTTTTAAAATGCATGTGTCAACAGCACAAACTGGTTATTTCAGTGACTGAGCTTTTATTGGCTTCTTATGCAAAGGAAAACCAGGCTTTGTTACAGCCACTGACTGTCTAGGAAATCTGTGAGCTGCTAGGTTTGATATCCTGGGTTTTGTTCTGACAGTGCTCTTGCAATTCAAATAATTACATTGCCCAATAAAACCAGAGAGAAAAACAATTTTCAGAAATAACAATCTGAGTTGGCCAGAGGGTAACTACTTTTATTATGCACAGAGGAAACATGAAACCTACTTGTATTCTAGGAAAAGAAAGGGATCAGAGTGAGCTGTCAGGCTAAGAAAACAAACCTGGCCTCAGCTTTCTTAGAAGTCAGCACAGGACTTTTTCTCTCCATAAATGTAATGGATGGGGCTCTGCACAGCTGCAGGAATAGGATTTTGTATTTGTCAGTATGTTCTAGAAGCAAATGGGGGGGAAATGCAGTCCAAAAGCCAGCTGCATCCTGGGCTGCATCAAAAGAAGTGCGGCCAGCAGGTCAAGGGAGGTGATTCATCCCCTCTGTTCCACTTTTGTGAGACTCTGCCTGGAGTACTGTGTCCAGCTCTGGAGCCTCCAGCACACGGATGACATGGAACTGTTGGAGTGGATCCAGAGCAGGCCCACAAAGATGATCAAAGGGCTGGAGTGCCTCTCCTGTGAAGACAGGCTGGAGAAGAGAAGTCTCTGGGGAGACGTCATATCAGCCTTCCAGTATGTGAAGGGGGCCTGCAGGATAGCTGGAAAGAGACTTTTTACAAAGGCATGTAGTGATAGGCTGAGGGGTAATGCCTTCAAACTGGAAGAAGCCAGCTTTAGCTTAGACATTAGGAAGAAATTCTTCCCCATGAGAGTGGTGAGGCACAGGAACCGGTGGCCCAGAGACGTTGTGGAGGTTCCAGCTCCAGAAGTGTTCAAAAGCAGGTTAGATGGGGTCTCAAGCAACCCAGTTTAGGAAGTGTCCTTGCCCGTGACAGGATGGTTGCTGGAACTGAATGATCTTTATGGTCTCTTCCAACCTAAACTATTCCATGAATTGAAGGTAGTAAAATATGCTTTCAGGGTTAAACTTGTTCGTCATGTGTTATACTCGCATGAATGCAATCTGGTTGACCGCAAAGAGATTTGAGAACCAGTGCTACACCTTTGGCAATGGAGCTACACCTTGGTCTTGTGCAAGTTTTGAGCCAAAGCCACCTAGGGTTAAGGTTTATGGTTAGGGTTAGGAGTTGGGATTGGGTGTTTAGGGTTAGGGTAAGGTTTAGGGTTATGGTTAATGTTAGGGGTTACAGTTAGGGTTAGGGTTTGGGGTTAGGCTTAGGGGTTAGGGCTAGGGTTAAGGTTATAGTCAACGTTAGAGGTTAGTGTTTGGGTTAACACTTGGGTTAGGGTTTGTGTAAGGGTTCTATGGAATCTGCTGAATATTCAATACCATGCTGCTGTCGTGCCAGTTTTAAGATGAAATTGCTGTCCAGAGTAAAGTTTCATTTGGGTTGTAGTTCAGATTGCAATATGAGATGCTTCCTGTCTCTGCTGTTTCGGTTTTGAGGTGTTGGTCTATTATGCTGGGCTAGCTGTTGTTTTGGGAATTTGGAGGGGTCATTTTATCTCTGGCTTCTGCTGCTGCTTCTACTTTTGCTGTGCCTTTTTGACAAAATAGCTGCTGTTCTGGTGCAGTGTATTATTTTCATTAAACACTCTTTATCTCAGCCCAGGGGTTTTGTGTGACTTTCCCTTCTGTAGGTGGGTCTTGTTTGTTAGAGCAAACTGTGATCAACTAGCACAGAGGGCAAAAAATATTTGCAGTTTGACTAGAAAGATCCTTTCAAATTAATCTGTCAGAAAAGACAGATGAAGAAGCAGCAATATATGGAGAGAAGTATCTCCCTAGAAGTGAGGCACACTTTCAACTCGTTGGCATGCAAAGCTTAATGGCAGCAGAGGGACTCAGATAACTGAGGTATTTTTGTAGAGGTGGACAGGCTGGATTGTGATGGCATACCCAGAGGATGGAGTCTGGACAAGCTAGATTTGAGTGATCTGAACCACAAAAGGAGCCAAACATTCCAGTATTGCCAACCCTCCCCTTGATTTTCTAAAAACCAAAATTACAGGCATTGAGCCAAGCAGCTGAAAAGCCTGCTGAAAGGGTTTCTGTGTGGATGGAAAGGCAAATCTGTAGTCTGAGAATCACATTAGGTGTGACAGCTTTGACAAGAGGGCTCATGAAATCACAGGGAACATGGACAGAATAGAGCACTTGGGTCATCCTGTCTGCCCACCTTCATTTTGTTACTGCTGACTGCCTCGTTCTTTGCCAGGAAGTGCTCAGAGTAAACATTAACGCACAAACATTTTCTGCTAGGCAAACTTAGTATAGAAAAGCCCAGAAACAGAGCACTTGATGACCTGGAACTGCTTATGCTAACTGTGGCTTAACAGAGTGGTTATCATCTTGCAGTGTGTGTTCAGGGTAGGATTAGATCTGCTGTAGATAAACAACAGGTAAGCTGACCACAATTCTGTAGTGTAAGAGCATCACAGTGGCATGCTGCCATGCACTTGGCATAGCTAGATGGTGAGAATAGTTCTGCCTGGAATACAGTCATGTTGTGGTTATGTTGGTTTTCTCAGAAGGAGCCTAAGAGCGTGAAAGTTACAGAAATTTACCTTTAAAACAACCTCTGAGAGTCTGCAGATTTCTGTGACATCTTAATGTTCAACTTGCCTGCACTTGCAGCCCAGAAGTCCAATGGTATCCTGGGCTGCATCCAGGGTTGGACATTATGATCTTGAAGGTCTCTTCCAACCTGGTTTATTCTATGTAACATTCTATGTACCAAAGAAGTGTGGCCAGCAGATTGAGACAGGTGATTCTGCCACTTTGCTCTGATGGGACCTCACCTGGAGTACTGCTCCAGCTCTGGAGCCCTCAACACAGAAAGGACATGGACCTGACGGAGCGAGTCCAGAGGAAGGCCATGAAAATTATCAGGGGTTGGAGCACCTCTGCTATGAGGACAGGCTGAGGGAGCTGGGAGTGTACAGCCTGGAGAAGAGAAGGCTCTAGGGAAAACCTAATAGTGGCCTTCCAATACCTGAAGGGAGCCTACAAGAAGGCTACAGAGGGATTATTTACAAAGGCCTGAAGTGATAGGATGAGGAGCAATGGCATCAAATTAGAGAAGAATAGATTTAGATTGAATGTTAGGAACAAGTGCTTTACCATAAGGACGGTGGCACACCAGAACAGGTTGCCCAGGGAGGTGGTTGGGGCTCTATCCCTGGAGATATTCAAGATGAGGATCAATGGAGCTCTGGGCAACCTGATCAAGTTGAGGATGCCCCTGCTTACTGCAGAGGGGGTTGGACTAGATGACCTTTGGAGGTCTCTTCCCACCCAGACCATTCTATGACTGTACAAGAAAGGGAGTAGATGATAGCTTTTAATGTGGGCAGAACTACTGTTAAAGGTTTTCACTCTTGCTCCATGATGCAGAGGATGCTTAATCTGCAGGTATCAGTATATTGTTGTTTGTTCCTGCTTCTCTGGTGTGGGGAAGCACTGCTAATATACTCCTGGAGAGAGCTGGGCCCAGGGGATGCGAGTGGTGGAGGAACAGGAACTCTCAATTATGGCATGAACCCAGCTGGAATCCCTCACTGGAAAGGGTCCAATGCACATGCAAGGCATTGCTTCCCTGTGGTGTTTCTGATCACCCTGTGTTAAGGAATCTTTGTGGAATTTTGCCTGCATCAGGTATCTTTAATATTTCTGCAAAGTATTTTGGGTGGCAGAGGGGAAAACTTCTTGCTTCAGGCTCTTCTCCTGAGATGAGGTGATGGAAGAATGACATGCCCAAGATACTGCCATCCTTCTTTAAAATATAAATCGAGGTGGTAAATGTATTTGCATAAAAGATGTCCATCTAGTAAATCAGGCACCAAGGTGTGGTTCAAGTGAAGCATTTTCTAGTACTCTGGCTTTGAGATGAAATAGATAATTCTAGCTAGACCTGCATGCAGAAAACAACTTGGCTCTCCAGGTCAGTGGTAGGTACTGGTCTCCTTATACACATCACAGTATAACTAAGGTTGGAAGAGACCTCGAGGATCATCGAGTCCAACCTATAAACACAGACCCCATGACTAGACCATGGCACCAAGTGCCACGTCCAATCTCCTCTTGAACTCCTCCAGGGACGGTGACTCCACCACCTCCCTGGGCAGCACATTCCAATGGCTAACAACTCTCTCTGTGAAGAACTTTCTCCTCACCTCGAGTCTAAACCTCCCCTGGTGCAGCTTGAGACTCTGTCCACTTGTTCTGGTGCTGGTTGCTTGGGAGAAGAGACCAACCCCTTCCTTGTCTACAACTGCCTTTCAGGTAGTTGTAGAGGGCAAGAAGCAGCTTCAAGTTACTGCAAAGCTGGTGGATTTGACTAACAATTACTCAATACATTATTTCAGTTAGAGGCATCTATAAGGCTCAGTGAGGAATCATTGGCAATTTGCTGCCATTTGCTATTCTGTTTTGCTTAACCTGATAGTCTGACCAGTTCTGCTTAGGTTCCCCATCACATGTATCTGAGTTATAAGCTGTATGTTCTTGTACAGATAGATTATGATGGAGATATACCACATTTGGTGTAGTAACCATAGCATCCATGACTGATTTCCACCCCCCCACATTGATTCATTAATTCATGTTTGCAAGGGAAGTTTTAGCAGAAGGAAACCCTTGGTGCGGAAAACTGATGCACACAGAACTGCTCTCAAGGTTTTACTTCAATTTAGAAACTGAACTTCCCAAGAAACTCTTGTGCCAGTTGGATGTCAGTGATGCTTCTCAGTCAAGAGCACAATAGCTTTGAATCTGCTTAGGGAGCACAGGCAAGTCAAAGGAGATACTCCTAATTTCAAGTAGATCCTGGGTTCAGTGTTTCCTTACTAGGCTCACTCATTAAGAGGAATATGCCCTGAACTCAGAGGCTGTTGATCTGAGGCACCTCTAGCAATCTGAGAAAGCCTTGCTTCATGTTTTGTTGGGTTTGTGTCTTTCATATTAGTCTCTCTCCTTGGACAGATGGGCAGAGTCCGACGGCATGAGATTTAACACATCCAAGTGTCGGGTTCTACACATTGACCACAACAACCCCATGCAGTGCTACAGGCTGGGGTCAGAGTGGCTGGAGAGCAGCCAGGCAGAGAGGGACCTGGGGGTACTGATTGATGGTAGGCTGAACATGAGCCTGCAGTGTGCCCAGGCAGCCAAGAGGGCCAATGGCACCCTGGCCTGCATCAGGAACAGTGTGGCCAGCAGGAGCAGGGAGGTCATTCTGCCCCTGTACACTGCACTGGTTAGGCCACACCTTGAGCACTGTGTCCAGTTCTGGGCCCCTCAGTTTAGGAAGGATGTTGACTTGCTGGAACGAGTCCAGAGAAGGGCAACGAAGTTGGTGAGGGGTTTGGAACACAAGCCCTATGAGGAAAGACTGAGGGAACTGGGATTGCTCACCCTGGAGAAGAGGAGACTCAGGGGTGACCTTATTGCTCTCTACAACTACCTGAAGGGAGGTTGTAGACAGGCAGAGGTTGGTCTCTTCTCCCAGGCAGCCAGTACCAGAACAAGAGGACACAGTCTCAGGCTGCGCCAGGGGAGGTTTAGGTTGGATGTTAGGAAGAAGTTCTATACAGAGAGAGTGATTGCCCATTGGAATGGGCTGCCTGGGGAGGTGGTGGAGTCACCATCATTGGTGGTGGATTCACCATCATTGGAGGTGTTCAGGAGGAGACTTGATGAGATGCTTGGTGCCATGGGTTAGTTGTTTAGGTGGGTTGGATTGGTTGATGGGTTGGACGTGATGGTCTTGAAGGTCTCTTCAAACCTGGTTTGGTTTATTCTAAATAAAGTTTATTCTATTCTAAATAAATGATATCTGCAACGTGTTACCTGAATCTTTTCAACCAGAAGAAAAATCCCTGCATGTGAGAGTTAGTGAATGATCTCACACTAGTTGTAGCTAGGAGTCCAGATACTCCAGATACAGAAAGACTCATGTCACCCACTGTGCCACTGTGTTCTCTATACTAAGAGAATGGCCATGCTATAAAAAGTCCACTTTTGTGGAACCTTGCATAATATTCCACTTTAAGTCAAAATTCAGAGGAATCTGACAGGCTATAAAGTACAATTAAAACTGAGCACATTAGTAATAAGAAGCCACAAAGCATGCATAATCGTGAGATAAATGACCTCAGTGGACAGATGATGATGAACCAAGGAGAAGCCAAGGTCAATTATCAGGACTTCTAATTTTAATGCTATAATTAATAATGAATATTTCAAGAAAGAATATTTGAAGAATAATTGTATTCTGGTATTAAGACCTGTTTAAATGTTAAACTTATGCAATTTATGCAAATTAATCTGATAAGGGGAGACAATTAAGGTTTATAATTAACAGATAAATACAAATGATCCACTGATGAAGGTCTTGGTTTCTCCTCTGTCTTGTGAGACAATGTAATTGATTTTTATAAATGCTAATTTATATGCACTGCTAACCATTAATACATTGAAGAGATCATTTATTAAATTAAAGATGAATAGTGGTGTATGCAGAGATAGCACCTAAGTCTTCAACATCGTAAAGATTAAAAGGAAGCAGGAAGAAACCAAAGCCTTGAATGTGATTCTGCTTTGTTGGTTTGCTTCCAACTTTTACCATGTGAAGCCCAAAGTATAGGGGAAAAAACGTAGTGGAGACAAACAGTCTTTGTTCAGTGAGTCTTTACGTGACAGTAAGAGGGATTTTGGCACAATTTTCACCTTTTAACCATTTGTTCTCATGGACTGGAAGTGATGTGCATTCTTATTTTGCTTTGCCATGTACTGCTCTTTCTTGTCTTGTACAAGATTACATGCTCCCGCTGGAATGAAGCTGCTTGTAACAGGACAGGGAGAGGTTTCCTGGGATGAGTGTGCTGACTTGGTGTTCCCTTACAGAATCACAGAATCAATAAGGTAGGAAAAGACCTCAAAGATCATCAAGTCCAACTCAAGTCCACCCAAAACCTCATGACTAACTAAACCATGGCTTCCAGTGCCACATCCAATCCTTTTTTGAACACCTCCAGGGGCGGTGACTCCACTACCTCCCTGGGCAGCACATTCCAATGGCCAATTACCCTCTCTGTGAGGAGCTTTCTCCTTGCCTTGAGCCTAAACCTACCTTGACACAGCTTGAGACTGTGTCTTCTTGTTCTGGTGCTGGTTGCCTGGGAGAAGAGACCAACCCCCACCTGGCTACAACCTCCCTTCAGGTAGTTGTAGACAGCAATAAGGTCTCCCCTGAGCTGCCTCCTCTCCAGGCTAAACAACCCCAGCTCCCTCAGCCTCTCCTCACAGGGCTTGTGCTCAAGATGTCTCAACAGCCTCCTTGGCCTTCTCTGGACACGCTCAAGTGTCTCATATGCATTGCTAGGAACAGAATTATAGTCTTCCATGCATTACAGTCACCTGCTTACTTTCTGATGCACAGGGCATCTTATTATGCCTTTTTTTTTACTTCTTTGTCTCCTTGCCTAGGACATTTACACCTATGCCACAGCACAGCTACACCAAGACTAGCCTTGGGACCAGAATGAAATGGCTATGCCCCAGCAGATCAGTGCTATGTCAAAGTACTCCTCCTTTGAGGCAAGGCTAATGACTCCAGTTATCACTCAGGGCTAATTAGACGGATCCAACCCCATGTAGTGTTTCTGGCAGCTAGGCCAGCATCGCTGTCCAGCATCTTGCCTCAATTACGTAGCGCAAATATTCCCCCAGCCAGCTGTGGTAGCTTTAAGCTGCTCCTTGACAATTTTCCACAGGTCTTGAAGAGAAAGTGGTAGAATGTAAATAAACCACCACTGGATGTGAAAAGGAAAACAGTGATAAGGTCTAAATAATCCCATTGGACAGATAACAAACATAAAAGTTAGATATGTAAACTAGCTTTCTCTGTTTTTGGCTTCCTTGCTCTAGCAGGTACTAGCTGTGGGTTCTGATGACTTTGCTGACCTTGGCTGCTTTGTTGTGGCTGAGGATTAACAAACAAATCTCTGCTCTTTCTCTTGTCCTGTGTACAAGGGGATAAGGAAGGGAGCAGGGATGGGGAAGCTACTAGTAGCTCCCTGGCTTTGTCCAGGGGGGTTCTTGTGCTGTTTGTAAACAGCACATGTATGTAAATATTGTTATCTTTTGTACATATTCATTGCATTTCATTTTAGATTGTAGTTTTGTTTGTAAACACAGCTTCATTTGCTTCCACTGAGCTGGGCTGGCAGTTTTATGTTGAGGGGAATTTTCAACCCAGCACACCAGCAAAACCTCCCCCACGCTATGCCCAGGCTGCCATGTGTAGGTCTCACTGCCCCACACCCAAGATGGGCTCAGAGCAGGGCAGAAATATATCCTGCCAGCCAGGCCTCCCTCCCACACAGCCCAAAGTGACAGCAGCAGCCACATGTCTGGAGCAGAGAGGCCAGAGAGAGAGGAGGATTGACCCAAAAGTCTGCTCCTCATATAGGGAAATAGAGGACAAGGGAATAGAGTAACAAATTACAATATCCTGTGCCCTCCCCTTGGGACTCTCCAGCCCCTGGAGGGCTTTTATCTTTATGGTTTTACAATTAATCCTTAACCTAGAACAGGTGCACATCAGCTGCTCCTAGGGAGCTGAGAGGTTTGTGAAATGAGGACACCTGAGGCTCTGTTAGAAGCAAAGTGTGTCTTGCACCAGGGATTCTGAAAGAGAATGGCTCCTCCTGCAAAGCATACAGCAGGGCTGAGCCTGGCTGACGGTGCTTCCTCTCCCAGAGCCAGGAATTGCCTTTTCTTCCCCTGCTGGTGGCTAGAACTCGTTCCTCTTCTCATCTCTCCACCAGCAGGAGAGACACATTTCTCTCCTTCTCCTGCCAGAGACATGTGTAAGGAAACATGCTGAGATAAAAGCACTGGGCTGCTGTGTGAGGGTCACTGGTGCTGTCTGTGAACAAAGCGAGGAGGTGGGGGTTGTCCAATCCCGCACCAGAAGCTGTACAAGAAAGGTAGTGACGGGAAAATGTAGAAATCTTTACCAGAGTGATTACTCAGACAGATGTTGGCAGGAGTTTTACTGTTGTCTTCAGCAAACTTCAGAAGGGACTTTGGCTTTCTGAATAAATAGCTGATCTTTCACTGTAAACTAGGAATTTAGAAAGCAATAATGAGGTGATTCTCCCCCTCTACCCTGCTCTGGTGAGACCCCACCTGGAGTACTGCATCCAGTTCTGGAGTCCCTATTAAAGGAAGGATCTGGATGTGCTGGAATGTGTCCAGAGAAGGGCCATGAAGATGATCAGAGGGCTGGAGCTCTTATCCTATGAGATCAGACTGAGAGTTGGGGCTATTCAATCTGGAGAGGAGAAGGCTCTGAGAAGACCTTCCAGTATCTTAAGGGGCCATACAAGAAAGCTGGGGAGGGACTTTTTAGGGTGTCAGGTAATGATAGGACTAGGGGGAATGAACAAAAATAGAAATGGGTAGATTCAGACTGGATGTTAGGAGGAAATTCTTCCCCATGAGGGTGATGAGACGCTGGAACAAGTTGCCCATGGAGGTGGTAGAAGCTCCATCCCTGAAGGCTTTTAAAGCCAGGCTGGATGTGGCTGTGAGCAACCTGCTCTAGTGTGAGGTGTCCCTGTCCATGGCAGGGGGGTTGGAACTAGATGATCCTTGAGGTCCATTCCAACCCTAATTGGATTCTGTGATTCTATGCTCTCTGTATGACACAGAAAAGTGAAAACATGTCCACTTTCAACACACTTCCACACTAACCTCTTTACTTTGGCTAGGAAAGGACCTTCAAAGCATGTTTACATTTGTGTTTCTGTCTAAGCATTGTGGTTTTGCCTGTGAGGAGAGTTTGTTCTCCTTTTTTTTGGCATGAATCTGTCAGTTTATTCAGCTTCAAGCAATTTTATTGAGCTGCAGCACAGGTTTGACTGACTTCTAGCTCCTGCAGCCTGACTGTAAATCACTGTGAGATGCTGCTAAAGGCACGTCAGCCACGCAGAGAGCGAGTTCTGCATGGAGAGGGAGACAGGAGTTCCCTTTGATCAGCCTGGCCCTGAAATCTGAACATGGCTTCAGCTGGGAGGCCACAGTCAGGTGAGGGTGGAAGTTCAATTCCCTCTTTCCAGGGGATTGCTCATGTAGCTGCTTCACAAATGTTCAATGTTCACTTGGTAAAATTTTACCTGTTTCAGGGCTGCAACAGCAGATTCTAAATATCCTGTTATTTAAGAGCAAACTCAGCGCTGTTATGTTAGCTTCAGGATGAAAACATTAATGGAAACATGAGCCCTTGAGATTAGCCCGAGTCAGATGGGTAGTAAAAAGGGTATTTGATTTGTTTCAAGAGGCTGGACTATGTCTGGCACTGATGGTATGATCCAAGACCTTGTTAGTTTTGCCAGTGAATTAAAGAGCCAGTGTTAAAGAAATGAATATCTAGAGTGGAGGGGGGGAATGCTTGATAAGTGATTGGTATCTAAGTGAACTAGTTAGTAGCTTAGTAGGGGTTTGATATGCTATCTTCCTGCATTTTTCAGGGGAAAGAAACAAGGCCAAATTCTCACATACTCATCAGCTCAGTTCCACTTGCTCACTTGAAACTGCAAGGGATGCTTTTATGTGCTGGTTGCTTTCAGCAGGTTGAACTCAGGTATGTTTTTTGTATTTTAGCAGACAAAAAATATTCCAGTGATGTTTTCCAAGGCAGAACTCTTGGCAAATAGATTAAACAGAGTCATAGTATCAGTCAGGGTTGGAAGGGACCACAAGGATCATCTAGTTTCAAAATATAGAATAGAATTAACCAGGTTGGAAAAGACCTTTGAGATTATTGAGTCCAACCTATCATCCAACACCATATAATCAACTAAACCATGGCACAAAGCATCCCATCCAGTCTCTTCCTAACCATCTCCAGTGATGGTGACCTCCCTGGGCAGCCAATTCCAGTGGCCAATCTCTCTTTGTATGAAGAACTTCTTCCTAACATCCAGCCTAAACCTCCCCTGGAGCAGCTTAACACATTGAAAAACTAATTTTCCTTCTCCTAGTTGCTTAGATGGTGTTGGATGATAGGTTGGACTCGATGATCTCAAAGGTCTCTTCCAACCTGGTTAATTCTATTCTATTCCTCTGTGATTAGATGGCCTACAGAACTGAAGACATGTCCAGCATAGAGATTGTAGCTTCAGTCACATCCTACTGTTACCCTCCCTGCTGTCTTTCGAGCAATTGGCCTTTGCAGTGGACCAGGAAAGACCATAGGGCCACAAGATGAGGAAGTGCAAATTTTTATGTGTGAGGAAATTAGGAAACATCAAATGAACTTGACATTCAAATATATTTGTATGTTGAACAAGTCTGACTTGTTTGCCTATAGAAGCAGGTGCCCACCCCTTTGTTCCTGCCCCACCTTCTCCCTGGAGTACACAGGTTTCTGAATCTGCAACACTGTGCCATGTACTTCTACAGGCAGTGTCTAAATCCTAGCACTTGGCCACAACAACCCCATGCAGTGCTGCAGGCTGTGGTCAGAGTGGCATGCAGAGAAGGAGCTAGGGGTACTGGTTGATAGTAGGCTGAACATGAGCCAGCAGTGTACCCAGTTGGCCAAGAAGGCCAATGGCATCCTGGTCTGCATCAGGAATAGTGTGGCCAGCAGGAGCAGGGAGGTCATTCTGTCCCTGTACTCAGCACTGGTTAGGCCACACCTTGAGTCCCATCTCTAGGTTTTGGGCCCCTCAGTTTAGGAAAGATGTTGACTTGCTGGAACGTGTCCAGAGAAGGGCAACAAAGCTGGGGAGGGGCACAAGCCCTATGAGGAGAGGCTGAGGGAGCTGGGGCTGCTTAGCCTGGAGAAGAGGAGACTCAGGGGAGACCTTACTGCTGTCTACAACTACTTGAAGGGAAGTTGTAGCCAGGAGAGGGTTGGACTCTTCTCCCAGGCAACCATCACCAGAACAAGAGGACACAGTCTCAAGCTGCACCAGGGGAGATTTAGGCTGGATGTAGGAAGTTCTTCACAGAAAGAGTGATTGGCCATTGGAATGAGCTGCCCAGGGAGGTGGTGGAGTCACCATCACTGGAGGTGTTTAAGAAGAGACTGGATGGGGCACTTAGTGCCATGGTTCAGCTGATTAGATGGTGTTGGGTGATTAGGTTGGGCTTGATGATCTTGAAGGTCTTTTCCAACCTGGTTTATTCTATTCTAAAATGATTGCCTTGTGCATATTCTGTTCCCAGTTTCCAGAAAGATGTGCATTCCTCAGTGATGTGAGGGTTTTGCCCCTGATGGAACCTATTGACTGTCTTTCAGGTAGTTTTTAATGAGGTTGGTTGATAGCCAGACCTATTTAGCTTCAAGTACTTTAGCAGATGATTGGATTCTTTAACCTTTAAAGAATCCTATTTGTTCTCTCCAGCAACCAATTTCAGTCTTTGCTTTTCTTTGTATAAAAAGCACCAGGTGTGGAGCATCTGTTGAGGGTTTGGTTCTTTCAGATATCTGTAGACATGTGTTATTTATACCACAAATTAAAACATCAGTATTGGCCTTTAAATTTTCAGCCTGTCATTTTAGAATGTCTGAACCAGACAAAAACAAGACAAAGAAACCTGTAGGTGGGAGGAGATACAGACTTGTCTTATTTCTGCCTCAATACTTGTGAAGACTTGTTTCCAGCCAAGGAATTAATTGCTTGAGCTTTTCACAAGGAGACATTGTATTTGAGTGGTGATGTTAAGCCAGTGGCTTGATGTTGATACCTGTGGCAGCAAATATAGAGGTGATTCTGTCACTTAGCACTGGTAAGACCTGACATGGAATACTATGTCCAGCTCTGTAGCCCTCAATAGAGGAAAGACATGGAGCAGGTTCAGAGGACTGCCACAAAAATGATCAGGAGTGGGAGCACCTCTCCTATGAGGACAGGCTGAGGAAGCTGGTGGTGTTCAGCTTGGAGAAGAGAAGGCTCTGGGAGACCTAGTAGCAACCTTCCAGTACCTGAAGGGGGCCTACAAGAAGGATGTAGAGGGACTACTTATGAAGGCCTGTAGTGATAGAACAAGGGGCAATGGCATCAAACTAGAGAAGAGTAGTTTTAGATTCAGTATTAGGCTCTTTACCATAAGGGGAGTAGAGCACTGGAACAGCTTGCCCAGGGAGGTGATTGAGACTCCCTCCCTGGAGATATTCAAGGTGAGGATCAATGGAGCTCTGGGCAACCTCATCTAGTTGAAGATGCCCCTGCTTACTGCAGGGAGGGTTGGAAAACATGACTTTTGTAGGTCCTTTCCAACCCAAACCATCCTATGACTTTTGCATTTTTGGCATTCAGACCTCCTGAAGGAATCCAATGTTCCCCAGCATTTAGGAGCTGGAAGGCAACCATCTGAAGCTCAGCCAGGTCTAGATGTTTTAATATATGACAAGGAAAATAAATTGGTGATTAGGGGGAAAGATTGGTTTTTAGCAAAGTATTTCCACTCCTTTAGAGCAAAGGCAGTGGCTGTGAAGAAGTGCTTTGTGCACAGAGCTCATACATGAGGGGAGTCTTGGTCATGATACCTGATTAGTTCTTCTCTAAAATCAAACCATGGTTCCTGATTTTACACCCTGCTCATAATATTGGAAGGTAGAGGTTTTGGTCCTAAGAGATGAAGAGCAGGAGTGAAGGAGTGGGAAGAATGTAGCTGTTCCAGTGCCTCTGCACGTGTGCAGAATGGGGAGCACAGACAAAATCATGGTGTTGTCTTATCACCTAGGAGTTGTATGGATCCGTTTTGGAGCTTAGTGTGCCTCTGTACTCAGCACTGGTTAGGCCACACCTTGAGTACTGTGTCCAGTTCTGGGCCCCTCAGTTTAGGAAAGATGTTGAGATGCTGGAATGTGTCCAGAGAAGGGCAAAAAAGCTGGGGAGGGGTCTGGAGCACAGCCCTGTGAGGAGAGGCTGAGGGAGCTGGGGTTGATTAGCCTGGAGAGGAGGAGGCTCAGGGGAGACGTTATTGCTCTCTACAACTACCTGAAGGTGTCTGTAGCCAGGAGGGGGTTGGTCTCTTCTCCCAGGCAATCAGCACCAGAACAAGAGGACACAGTCTCAGGCTGCACCAGGGGAAGTTTAGGATCAAGGTGAGGAGAGAGTTCTTCACAGAGAGACTTGTTAGCCATTGGAATGTGCTGCCCAGGGAGGTGGTGGAGTTGCTGTCCCTGGAGGTGTTCAAGAGGGGATTGGATGTGGCACTTGGTGCCATGGTTTAGTAGTCATGAGGTCTGTGATGACAGGTTGGACTTGATGACCCTTGAGGTCTTTTCCAACCTTATTGATTCTATGATTCTAAGATTCTATTTATTTACTTGTAAAGAAACATCCTGAAAGACCAAACTCTGCCCCTTCAACAGGGCTGGGAATGGGCTAGAGCCAGGAATGGCATAGGGAAAGGCTTTGAAAACCCAATGTGCTCACTACTAATTTATGCAGAACTGAGATGTGCTTGCTGCATACCAGCACCACTATGGATAGTGGTGTAACAACAAAAATATATCCCTGGTTTAGCACAGAAAAAGCTTGAAAATATGTGAGGATATAGCACTAACAAAAGGCAATACAAGGAGTTCCTTTTGACCCACAAAAAATCAGTTTGGAAAGTGCCCATAGTATTCCAACTACTACTCACTGTGTTGTACAGTGTTTAACAAGAAGCAGGGGACTCTGAGAAGGAGAAACACTTCCTTACCTGGTACAACAGTTTTGTATTCTAACTTGAGGGAAAGCATCTCAAGTAGTTCTGGAAAGCCAAAACTTTGGCATGCATTGCAACCAGGAGGCACACGAAGAAGTGGTGATATTCACACAGATTCTTTTTGAGTATACAATAGAATTAACCAGGTTGGAAAAGACCTTTGAGATCATCAAGTCCAGCCTATCACCCAGCACCATCTAATCAACTAAACCATGGCACCAAGCACCCCATCCAATCTCTTCCTAAACACCTCCAGCGATGGTGACTCCACCACCTCCCTGGGCAGCACATTCCAATGGCCAATCACTCCTCTGTGAAGAATTTCTTCCTAACCTCCAGCCTACACCTCCCCTGGTGCAGCTTCAGACTGTGTCCTCTTCTGCCACAGGTTACCTGGGAGAAAAAGCCAAGCCCCACCTGGCTACAACCTCCGTTCAGATAGTTGCAGACAACAATAAGATAGGTGTAGGAAGTTGTATTCTATGAGTCTTACAATATCCTTGCAGGGAGGTCATTGTGCCCCTGTACTCTGCTTTGGTTAGGCTGCACCTTGAGTACTGTGTCCAGTTCTGGGCCCCTCAGTTTAAGAAGGACATCGAAACACTTGAGCGTGTCCAGAGAAGGGCAACAAGGCTGGGGAGAGGCCTTGAGCACAAGCCCTATGAGGAGAGGCTGAGGGAGCTGAGATTGTTTAGCCTGGAGAAGAGGAGGCTCAGGGGTGACCTCATTGCCGTCTACAACTACCTGAAAGGTGGTTGTAGCCAGGAAGGGGTTGGTCTCTTCTCCCAGGCAACCAGCACCAGAACAAGGGGACACAGTCTCAAGCTGCGCCAGGGGAGGTTTAGACTCGAGGTGAGGAGAAAGTTCTTCACCGAGCGAGTCATTCGTCTTTGGAACGGGTTGCCCAGGGAGGTGGTTGAGTCATCGACCCTGGAGGCGTTCAGGGGGAGATTGGACGTGGCACTTGGTGCCATGGTCTAGTCATGGGGTCTGTGTTGATAGGTTGGACCTGATGATCCTCGAGGTCCTTTCCAACCTAAGTGATACTGTGATACTGTGATATTCTGCAGGTCTTTGCCACGGTGTGTTCATCCAGTCAGCATTTTGTCAGTTTGTTTTCTCCTGGCAAGCTGCTAACAGAAGCTCAAAACAACTGCCTGTTAAGCAGGGAGCTACACAACGGAGGGTGGAAACAAACTTTTTTTTAGCCCTTCCTGCAAATGTTAATGAGCTTAGCTAGGTAATGCTTTAGTTTTTTATTCAGATGGATTGTTATATACCCAGTTCCCTGAGCACTACTTGGACAAATTGTCTGTCTTGATAATAAAACAGACAGTAAACTGTGTGTTCTGCTTGCTGAACTGCTACAACTGCTGCTGTAGCAACTGCTGCGATCAATGGTGCCTGCTGGAATGGCTACCTGAGCTTTATAGCTCTCTCAGACCCAGCAGCAAGGTGCCAGAAAGCCAGTGCTTGCACCTAGCTCTACAGAAGAGGCAGAGATAAATAAAATGCTAAATAAAGCAGGTACCCTCTCGTTATCTAAAATGGAAGTATAAGAACGTAGCCAAAAGGCTTATAGAAATGAGGCAGCTGGAGCATCCAGGTTGGAATATCTTTATTCATCCCTCCATGAGCATCATTTTAAATGGAGCCTGGATTGTGTCATGCTTTCCATGGGAATCTCACAAATGTCATCCTCCCTCTTGATTGGGCCTTTGTGATGCAAAACCTCCGCATTAGAACCAAATCAAGGTAAAGAGGAGCAGGACACAATTCCCAAGCCTGTCTTAATGTAGGCAAATTATTTCAGTAAATCTTCCTGCTAGCTGTGGATATTTTCAAGCTTAATCATCCATCCTTAGACGTCTACAGTCTTGCTGACAGCAGTAGGGTTGTGGAACAAACAGCATGTTGGGAGATTCTCTAGGGTTTTTTTTTTCCCTCCCTGCAAACTAAAAACTGAGGTGACTTAAATTATCTGATGGGGTTTTGTTGCTAATTATTTTTTTTCATGAAAGTCTGTTCTCTGAAAGGTAGTGTCTTGTAGCCAGGAGGGGGTTGGTCTCTTCTCCCAGGCAACCAGCACCAGAACAAGAGGACACAGTCTCAAGCTGCACCAGGGGAAGTTTAGCCTCGAGGTGAGGAGAAAGTTCTTCACAGAGAGAGTTGTTAGCCATTGGAATGTGCTGCCCAGGGAGGTGGTGGAGTCACCATCCCTGGAGGTGTTCAAAAGGGGATTGGACGTGGCACTTGGTGCCATGGTTTAGTCATGAGGTCCGTGGTGACAGGTTGGACTTGATGATCTTTGAAGTCTCTTCCAACTGTTGATTCTGTGATTATAAGGGAACTAAGTTATTTTCACACAGAATCACAGAACATTAAGTGTTGAAAGGGACCTCTAGAGATCATCCCAGGGAAAGAAAAGACTCTGGGGAGAGCTTAGAACAGCCTTCCAGTACTTGAAGGGGTCCTACAAGAAAGCTGCACATTTTACAAGGGCTTGTAGTGACAGGTCAATTGCTGTTTATTAGACAAAGGTCTTCACTTGGGCACCCTGACCTTCAAAATCTGTTTTGAAGTTGGGAACTTCTGTTATTTTAGCCTTGCTTCATTAGTTTTAGCCAAAGCAGGGCCTTCTTATCTCCGCAAGACTCCCTCCTTTGGATGCTTGGCAGGCTGGCTTTGTGGATCTTTGTATCACACAAACACCTGCTGATTGCAAATGACCTTGGTTGCAAAGAGTACTAAGTCAGCTTGCCTTCCTGTCCCATGGGAAGCTAGGCAGTTAACTTTTTCACAGTGAGGGTGACAGAGCCCTGGAACAGGCTGCCCAGAGAGGTTGAGGAGCCTCCTCTGGAGACATCCAAAACCTGCCTGGATGCATTCCTGCATGACCTGCTGTAGGTGATCCTGCTCTGGAACACGAGCTGGACTGGATGATCTTTTGAGTTCCCTTCCAACTCCTAACATTCTATGCTCCCACACAACCCAATTCTTTTTTGTTGTTGTTGTATCAGCAAGAAAATATACTCTTTTTTTTTTTTCCTTTTCATTTTTTAGTATTACTTATTTTTGAGGCTTGATAGCAATATCTCCTCTGCTCACCCTCTTTCACACACTTCATAAACTCACAAATTAATTCTCTGTACATAAAATACGAAGCATCTGTAGCTCTGCTTGCATTCAGCTGGAGTGGTCTGCCTCTCCTGGAGTACTGGTGTGTAGTTATCCTAGGCTCTGCCAGCTCTCAAGTTCTTAGTGAATGGACCTCACAGTGAGACTCCACAGCTGTTCCTCCGTTTTCCTACCCATAAAAGGAAGATGAAGTGTCACAAAGATGGAAAAGCGTTTTTGACTGCTTCAGATAGAAAGCACTTATGAATGGCAGTCTTTCTTACCTTTGTAATTATTATTTGTAGGGTGTCAGGTAATGATAGGAGTAGGGGGAATTGGGAGAAAAAAATAGAAATTAGTAGATTCAGGTTGCATGTTAGGAAGAAGTTGTTCTCCATGAGGGTGGAATAGGTTGTCCAGGGATGTGGTAGAAGCCCCATCCCTGGAAGTATCATAGTATCAGTCAGGGTTGGAAGGGACCACAAGGATCATCTAGTTCCAACCCCCCTGCCATGGGCAGGGATACCCCACACTAGATCAGGCTGGCCAGAGCCTCATCCAGCCTGGGCTTAAACACCTCCAGGGACAGGGCCTCAACCGCCTCCCTGGACAACCCATTCCAGGGCTTCACCACTCTCATGGTGAAGAACTTCCTCCTCACGTCCAGCCTGAATCTCCCCACCTCCAGCTTCATTCCATTCCCCCTAGTCCTATCACTACCTGAGATCCTGAGAAGTCCCTCCCCAGCCTTCCTGTAGGCCCCCTTCAGATACTGGAAGGCCACAATTAGGTCCCCTCGGAGCCTTCTCATCTCCAGACTGAACAGCCCCAACTCCTTCAGCCTGTCCTCATAGGAGAGGTGCTCCAGCCCTCTGCTCATCCTTGTGGCCCTTCTCTTGACACATCCTAGCATGTCCATATCCCTCTTGTAAGTTTTTTAAGGCCAGGCTGGATGTGGCTGTGAGCAACCTGATCTAGTGTGGGGTGTCCCTGCCCATGGCAGGTGAGTTGGGACTAGATGATCCTTGAGGTCCTTTCCAACCCCAATGATTCTATTATTCTATTTTTTCTGCTATCTAAGAGGGACTAATTTTCAGTCCTACAGTTACCTAACTTTTTTCCTCAGCCTTTACTCCACTTCTCTGCTATTTGAGTCTGAGAGTGGAAGAGGCAGATATCCTGTTTAAAGTCCTTTTATAACCATATGAGAAATAGTGTTGGAAATTATTAAAATGAAGGACACATTGTATACCCAACTGCCAGGTCAAGGCCAGGGCTACTGGAAACTTTAGCATAAATATTAATATAGCAGGCACTTTAATTAGCTGTGCCCTTCAATCACTGGTTGTTTGGCCCCTTGGTCTCCACCTTGAGCCTTCATAGAATAGGATGACCCCTGCTTGTCAAGTCAGATTTCATTCATTTTATCTAATTACTTTTGGGACCATTTTAATACACACTCCACAGAGTACTAAGATTGCCCAGCTCTGGCTCCATTCCTGGACTCAAAGCTGTAATACAGGATGCAAAAGATGCACATCAGAATTTCACCTTAACACATGCACAGCCCACTTTAACCTGCAGCTCTTATTAGTGATTCCTTGCTTCCAGTCAATGGAAATAGCTGGGAGCAACTGGACTTTAATTTTCTCCTGTTAATGCTTTGCCTTTTTCTTTCTGCCTCCTTCCCTCCAAGACTGCTTTTGTTCCAGAGTTAATGGAAGGAGAACTAAAAAACTTGTCTTAGATTGTATCACTGAAGTGTAACCTTTAGGGAGGTGCCAGTACTGGTGCTGAACCACTTTTGTAGGTCTAATCTTGCCATGTGATAGCAATTCTCCAGTGGGGGAGCTGCAGTCACTGCCCCATTGGTGGTCTTTTCCAGCTTGTAGAACAGAATAGAATTAACCAGGTTGGAAAAGACCTTTGAGATCATCAAGTCCAGTCCATCACCCAACACAATCTAATCAACTAAACCATGGCACCAAGTGCCTCATCCAGTCTCTTCTTAAACACTTCCACTGATGGTGACTCCACCACCTCCCTGGGCAGCCCATTCCAATGGCCAATCACTTTTTCTGGGAAGAACTTCCTAACATCCAGCCTAAACCTCCCCTGGCACAGCTTGAGACTGTGTCCTCTTCTTCTGGTGCTGGTTGCCTGGGATAAGAGACCAACCCCCACCTGGCTACAACCTCCCTTCAGGTAGTTGTAGATATCAATGAGGTTTCCCCTGAGCCTCCTCTTCTCTAGGCTAGGCAACCCCAGCTCCCTCAGCCTCTGTCACTCTCTAGCAGTGTATGTTTCAACTTAGAAGAAAAAAATAAGGTTCTTTTTGTTACTTATCATGCAATTCCCTTAATAGTAGTCCACAGACCTGACACTTTCCATAAATTGCATGTTAAGAGTCTGATCTCTTTCTAAAGTTAAATATTAGGTCCTTATGCAACCTTCAGGTTAAAAAAAAAAAAGAATCTCTGATTTAGTCTTGGATGGAAACTGGTTGGTATAATATGCTGAACTGAAACATCACATCTCAACACCCCTGACTTTAACACAGTTAATAGACCCACCTTCATCTATATCTATTTAGAATAAAACTTTACTTAGAATAAACCAAACCAGGTTGGAAGAGATCTTCAAGATCATCGCGTCCAACCCATCAACCAATCCAACCCACCTAAACAACTAACCCACGGCACCAAGCACCCCAGCAAGTCTCCTTCTGAACACCTCCAATGATGGTGACTCCACCACCTCCTTGGGCAGCCCATTCCAATGGGCAATCACTCTCTCTGTATAGAACTTCTTCCTAACATCCAACCTGAACCTCCCCTGGTGCAGCCTGAGACTGTGTCCTCTTGTTCTGGTGCTGGCTGCCTGGGAGAAGAGACCAACATCCACCTGTCTACAACCCCCCTTCAGGTAGTTGTAGAGAGTGATAAGGTCACCCCTGAGTCTCCTCTTCTCCAGGCTAAGCAGCCCCAGCTCCCTCAGTCTTTCCTCATAGGGCTTGTGTTCCAAACCCCTCACCAACTTCATTGCCCTTCTCTGGACTCCTAACCTGGTGCTTACCCGGGGTTAGTGCTGTTTTTTTAGGACAGGCCTAGTGTGACTGAAGCAGTGCTGGGGAGGTGGAAATGGGGAGTGAAGCTAGTGGGAAGGTGAATGAGTCTGATTTATCCCAAAGGTTAAAAAAAAATAAACCTTGAGAGTGGAGGGTGATGTCTTGTGATATGCAACACTTCTTTTTTTAATCCAAAAGCCCTTGTTTCTAAAAATAACTAGTTTTGGAAGGAGAACAATTTGCTCACTATGAGGGGAAGCAGGCCAGCTGCTTAACAGGACATGGTAATTCTAAACAGTCCTAATCAGGAAGGGAAGCAGAACATGCTACTCAGATGAAGTTCAAGGGCAATTTAGAGAGGCAGAAAATAATACATATTACTCCAAACAGAATGTGACCAAATTATAAGGGATTATAGCTTGAGCATCTGGGGAAAAAAAATATCCAACTGAGTTACTGAGACCTGGCAATAAGTAGTTAGAAGTTCACAGGTTTTGTTCTGAATCCTTGTGTTTCATGTACCAGTGTATGCTCATGTGAAACTTGAGGCTTCCAGCTGCACTGAGCAGTAACCATCCAGATGCTGAAATTGAAATAACCAAAGTCACTGCTAGCAGAGCTTTCTGCAGCTTGTTACAGGCCTGTGCAATCAGTCAGATTGGATGTCTTCACATCTCTGGGTGTTATGGTGATAGTCCTGTTATTTACAGTAATAAAAGAAAAGGTAATGTTGTTAATACATGTAGTTAATACATGTATTGACTCCCTCCTCTCAAATTGTTGGGTTTTTTGCCTCTTTCTCCTTCCCAGTTATACACACATAGCATAACCTCAAATCCCTGCACTTATTTTCTTATCATAGAATCATTCAGGGTTGGAAGGGACCACAAGGATCATCTAGTTCCAACCCCCCTGCCATGGGCAGGGACACCCCACACTAGATCAGGCTGGACAGAGCCTCATCCAGCCTGGGCTTAAACACCTCAACCACCTCCCTGGACAACCCATTCCAGGGCTTCACCACTCTCATGGTGAAGAACCTCCTCCTCACGTCCAGCCTGAATCTCCCTACCTCCAGCTTCATTCCATTCCCCCTTATTCCTATCACTACCTGAGATCCTGAGAAGTCCCTCCCCAGCCTTCTTGTAGGCCCCCTTCAGATCCTGGAAGGCCACAATGAAGTCATCTCGGAGCCTTCTCTTCTGCAGACTGAACAGCCCCAACTCCTTCAGTCTGTCCTCACAGGAGAGGTGCTCCAGCCCTCTGCTCATCCTCATGGCCCTTCTCTGGACACCTTCCAGCACCTCCATATCCCTCTTGTAATAGGGGCTCCAGAACTGGACACAGTACTCCAGGTGGGGTCCTCCCCAGAGCTGAGTAGAGGGGGAGAATCACTTCCCTTCACCTGCTGGCCACACTTCTCTTGGTTCTTAACAGGATATAGCTTTGGGAAGTGGTTGAACGTGCAGAAAGTGAAATTGAAAGGGTACAAATTCCTGCAAGTGAGGCACAGACATCTGCAAAACGGATGCATGTGATCTAAGAAACCTCTGTCAACAAAGCCATTGCATGTCTCCCTTAAACATGATATTTCTTCTGGTTTCTTTTGATCCTTTATATTACTTTAATGCTTTTTTAAAAATGCATTAAACCGAGAGTAAGATCAAGGGAGGAATCTAGAAACTGTCTTCAAGAGTCTTTTCAGTTCCTGCTCATAGAGGATGTGTTTCTGCTCTGATGCTGCTGTTTTTATGTTGTGTATATATATAGGTTGGTTTAATGAGCATTTTTATGTGAATTTACTGAATACAGTGCACTGAGGATACTTGAATGTACACACATCTTTGCATGGACCTCACATTTATTAAGACTATTCAGACCTGAAGGGTGGTTGTAGCCAGGAGGGGGTTGGTCTCTTCTCTCAAGCAACCAGCACCAGAACAAGAGGACACAGTCTCAAGCTGCACCAGGGAAGTTTAGCCTCGAGGTGAGGAGAAAGTTCTTCACTGAAAGAGTCATTCGTCATTAGAATGGGCTGCCCAGGGAGGTGGTGGCATCACCATCCCTGGAGGTGTTCAAGAGGGGATTGGATGTGGCACTTGGTGCCATGGTCTAGTCATGAGGTCTGTGGTGACAGGTTGGACTCGATGATCTTTGAGGTCTCTTTCAACCTTGGTGATACTGTGATACCTATTAACATCTGCTGAAGTAGCCCTGATATTACACTCTACATTCAGACAGCCCTGCAGGTCTTTCTATAGGCAAAAAGGAGGTGAGGAGAAGGCATTATTATGTGGTCCCTATAGGGAAGTTATTGGATAGCTGGATCCTCTTTTCTTCAGGTGAAATTTTGACTGAGGAAAGTTGATCAAAAACCTGCAATGAATCTGTTTTCTCTGGAAAGGTGCTGACTGATTTAAAATTCAACAAACTAAGATTGATTTATTTTTTTTCCTTCTCTCCAAAACCCTAGAAATATTGCTGTGTTGTCTTATGAAGTATCTGAACTTCTGTGTTGTCCTGGGTTGGTCTCTTCTCCCAGGCAGGCAACCAGCACCAGAACAAGAGGACACAGTCTCAAGCTGCACCAGGGGAAGTTTAGGCTGGGTGTTTGGAAGAAGTGCTTCACAGAAAGAGTGATTGGCCATTGGAATGGGCTGCCCAGGGAGGTGGTGGTGTCACCATCACCGGAAGTGTTTAGGAAGAGACTGGATGAGGCACTTGGTGCCATGGCTTAGTTGATTAGATGGTGTTGGGTGATGGGTTGGACTCGATGATCTCGAAGGTCTTTTCCAACCTGGTTAACTCTATTCTATTCTCTATTCTCTCTTGTCTACAGCTCTGGGTATGCTGTTGTGTGAGTCCTCAGGAAGAAGGTACTGATAGCTCAGTTAACAGGGAAGACTGCAGAAAACAGTGTCAGGAACTCCTGTATGTGAAAGAAGAAGGGGACAAAAAAGTATTTGAGCGGGTCACTGAGGTGGTGCTTCTACACCACCTTTTTTTAAGTTCACAAATGTTGATTTTTCAGTCAGAATTACAGAATTAACCAGGCTGAAAAAAACCTTCAAGATCATAGAGTCCAACCTATCACCCAATACCATCTAACCAACTAAACCATGGCACCAAATGTTTCATCCAGTCTCTTTTTAAACACTTCCAGTGATCATGACTCCACCACCTCCCTGGGCAGCCCATTCCAATGGCCAATCACTCTTTCTATGAAGAATTTCTTCCTAACATCCAGCCTAAACCTCCTCTGGTTCTCAGTCTACCACTGAGAATATTTTCTGAAAGATGGAACTGAATGTCCAAATGCCCAATAGCAGACTCATTAGAGCTGTGTTGAAACCTTTGGTCCTTACTGAGAAGCAGTTTTGGTGGGGTCTGATTCAGTTTATTTAGCAAGAGCTAGCTCGACCAGTCCCTTAATTAAAAGCGTTGAGCCTTTTCAGTGCTGAGGAGTCCAGCTGCCTGTGAAGAACTTGCAGTTACCTCATCAATGCACCCTGCACAAAAGCTCTGCCTTTACTTCAAAGCTGCAAGTGAAACCATCAAATTCCAGGCACAAAATGTGTGTGTGTGGGGAAATTATCCACCCTTCTTTGCCGTTTTGTGGAGTGCTGCTAATAGGATGGAATGGGCACGGGGAGACTTCCCTGTGCCAACTCCAACAAAAAGATTTTGGCTGCCTTTCAGGCTGAAAATAGTAGGTGCTTACATTTTTAATCACAGAATGAGCAAGGGCTCACGTACACACACATCCACAGCACACAACGCACACACGCTCTGACGTGTGAATGTGGGCCTGGAGGTTTGTTGTTGACAGCAGGAACACATTCAACAGTGGCTGGCTGATTAAACAAAAGTAGGCTACAGCATGGCAAACAAACTGTTCTCTGAGTTTCTGATCTGTCCAGCAGCCTTGCCAAAATGCCAGCTAACTGAAAAGGAGGTTTCATTGTCTCTAACGAAACATGCTGTGCTTGCTGGTCTAGTGCGAGCTTTGGGAACCAAATGCAATTGGACCCCTTTCGTTTGCACTGTTCCCTCTGCACGACTACTGCCACCACCACCTCCTCCTCTTCTCACATTAATCAACTCCATTAGGTGTTTTCCCAGCAGCTTTATGTATAGTACAGTCTCTTAAGTGTGGGGAAGTAACTGCTCTATCCTACAGATAAAACGTGTGATTTGGGGTTGCAGAAATGCTAATTCCTTGGCAAGGGAGAAATCTAAACAGAAGCTTTGTGTCTCCCCGGGTAGCAAGTGTTGTTATCTTAGAAACAGTTCTTTGCACGCATTGACATAAACCTACCTGTATGGGCCTAATGTCCTAAGGTTCCTGAGTGGAGTAGGATGAGTACAGCAGGCTACTGTTGCCTAAATGCAAATGGAATGAAGGCACTTTATGCTACCATAATGTACAGGCTCCTGCAAAGTGACCTCTTGTAAACTAATGCTCTTGTGTTTAATACAGTAGATGAGAATCTTGTTAATTGAATTTGACTGTGGAGTACATCAGAAATCATAGAAAAGGCGTGATCTTATCTCTCTGTGGCTGTCAGGCTCAGATAACTCATTTCTAAGCCTTGAAAATTCCAGATGGGGGAGTAGATAAGGAGCAAGCACACATGAACATTACATGATACCATGAGATCTTGCAAGCAGCGTTCATTCCCTGCATGTTGAAAACTGACATTTGGTGGGGAGAGATGGTCAACAGTGACTAGAGAAGGAGAGTAGGAACTTTCACAGGTATAGAACCCATGATCTGTGTGGAAAACCTGGAAGAATTGAGGCTGATTAATCTAGAGGAGTAATAGCCTTCAAGTAGGTTTAACATGTTACAAGTGCAGAGAAGGAGCAGCGTTATGTTCTGTCTACTGCAGCAATGTGGTTAAAGTGCACAGCAAAGGGTTCTTGATCTAGACATTCTTCAAGGTATGAGAAAGTCAAGCATTGGAATGGATTCTGAGCAATCTCTGCCATTGGAAGTTCTTTGAATAGCTTTAAAGTGTACTCTGCCCTGGTGATGCCCCACCTGGAATGTTGCCTCCAGTTCTGGGCTCCCCAGTCCAAGAGGGACCGGGACCTACTGGAGGGAGTCCAACGCAGAGCTACCAGGATGACTGAGGGACTGGAGCAATGCTCTATGAGGAGAGGCTGAGAAGACATTGAGGGGATTTAAAAAATGTTTATAACTATCTGAGGGCTGAGTGTCAAGAGGGAAGGGACAGGCTCTGCTCAGTGAGGAGGAGGAACTTCTTCACTCTGAGGATCACAGAGCACTGGAACAGACTCCCCAGAGAGGCTGTGGAGTCTCCTTCTCTGGCGACTTTCACGACCCATCTGCATTTGTTCCTGTGTGACCTGTGCTAGATTCAGTGGTCCTGCTCTGGCAGGGAGGCTGGACTTGATGATCTCCAGAGGTCCCTTCCAACATCCATAGAGAAATGGACTCAACATGCAGGAACAGAGGAAAGGGTGCGAGCTAAGCATCCTCTTAAGAAGCTTTTGGTTGGGAATAGGGCTTTGATTTATGTCTGGCCTTTATGTGCTTCAAAAGGATCAGTCAATTGGCTTTCCCAGTTGCACCATGGGTATGTTTCCAAGTCAAACAGCATCTTATACGCTTTCCTTCAGAAGAATAACAAAGTGTTGCAGAAATTGACAGCCTGTGGCAAATGGTTGGGTTTCAGAGGTGACTGCAGCAAAGATCAATCTCGGTCTTAACTGGAGGGCCTTTAAGAACTGCAAACAAATCAATGGGTAGTAAATGTTAGTGGCATGGGAAGAGTACATATTTAGGGATCACCTTTTGGGATTGTTTTCCTCCAGCAGGTGGGCTTCTTTTTAAGATGCTTTCTGCTGCATAGCTAAATTCGCAGTGACAGCAAAATGTAGCAGGTGATTGGAGTACCTATTCTAATACTCTCTTGGCTGGACTGAATTGTAGTCAGAACCACACAATTGATGACATACTCCTATTAACATGTCATAGACTCAGGTTTCATTAGGATATATATTACAATCTCTTCTGTCTTTATTGAAGAGATCCTTGGTGGCTGTAAGGTTGGGATGTCACTATAGCACCTGCCTCAGCTCAGCAGTACGCCTGAAACTAGAGGTGAGAAGATACAGCACTCATGTCAGGGTTTGGCACAGAGAGCTTTCTAAACTCCCTCCTAAACAAGAGTTTAGAGTTCTACCTTTCTGACTATATCTGCCTCTTAGCTTTCTTCCCTACTGGTTGTATTTCTAAGCTGTGGATATTTTGGAAAACAGAAACCTTTTTGAAATGTAGAATGCTCAAACATTATATATTCTACTTTTTTGGGATGTGTGTGTAACAGTATTCAACCATTCTGTAACTTAGGATCCTGAATACTATGCCTTCATTTATGGGTCCAGAGAGCAGCCATTCCACACAGTTGTGGTGCACTGTCAGAGGAAGTGTTTCATGATTTATTGAGTTTCTTATTGAATAAACATTAACATCCAACAAAGGAAGTATTACTGTAGAGACAGGCAAGTGATGCTTACAATAAATGTGTTGCCTGCAGGTCACCATTCAGGTCACCATTTTCATTACTTTTTTCCCCATGACTTCAGGAGTAAAAGATGATTTCAAGAAGCTTTAAAATTATTTTCATTCATTTATTTATCTTATAACATAGGACTATTCTACACACAAGCTGATACCAAAAGCATTAAAAGTATTTTGGTGTTAAGTCTGCTTATAGATTGCTCTTTCCTCTTAGCTTTGAAGTCTTGCCTACACAAAGAAAATTGCTCCCTCTGGCCTGTGAGCAATGTATGCAGTTGAGCTGATACTGAACATAACTTGTCTGGAAGTGTCAAGGAGGATAAACTATCTTCTGCTCCTTACAGGAATTGTGGCTGAAATACATTAAACCCAGAGATTCCTTAGTACAGACTTTACGAGTTTTGTTATAGAATAGAATAAACCAGGTTGGAAGAGACCTTCAAGATCGTGTCCAACCTATCATCCAACACCACCTAATCAACTAAACCATGCAACCAAGCACCTCTGCAGACATTTAAGCATGGTCTGCTTTTCCTGTGAGCACTTGGCTCCTACTTCCTCTCATGCTATGTGCTAAGTGTTATAGTCTCCAAAGTCCTTGCGTCTTTCCAGTGCTGCAAACACCACTGTGAAGGCAGGGAGGTGATGTTCCTGTGTTTGCAGGTAGACAGACATTCCATGGCTGGTAAGAACTGTATCCCTGTGAGACTGCACATGATTTGCCCAGGTGATCCATTTTCTAAGATCGCTCTGGCAGCCCAGGTATGCATGAACAAAAATGATGGTTCTTTCTTGTTATACTTATTTGGTTACCTTGGTAACCAGAGAATAATTACCCTGAAATGCAACTGGATCAGGTAATTGATACATTTTGAGGAATGCCTACAAGCAATAATAGGTATTTAGCTGGCACTGAGTGTTCCAGGCTTCAGAAAAAATTAAGATTAGGCTCTGAAACTGGACCAAGTGTCTTTTCTGCAAGTCTGGCTGCTAAGGTAGTGCTATCCTTCCTTGTTCCTTGAAGGGTCCTTGAGGGACTTCTCTGCTACTTCAGTACAGATCAAACTGCATCTATGATTTCTTTGAATATTTAATTTTAGACAACCCAAACCCAGCTTATAAAACCTCTGAACTAACGAGTCCCCACTGTTGTCTTGCTTCTTATTAAAAAGAATTAAATACCTTGCAGCAATCCTCCTGTACAGGAATTTTCACAGACACTGATGACCCATTGTTGTAGATACAAATGACTGACTGGGGTTGATAAAGTGGCTCATTGTACTTCAGTCACAGAATTGTTAGGGTTGGAAGAGACCTTAAGGATCATCTAGTTCCAACCCCACTGCCATGCATAGGGATGCCTCACACTAGATCAGGCTGGCCAGAGTCACATCCAGCCTGGCCTTAAAAACCTCCAGGGATGAGGCTTCTATCACCTCCCTGAGCAACCTGTTCCAGCATCTCACCACCCTCATGGTGAAGAATTTCTTCCTAACATCCAGTCTGAATCTACCCACTACTAGTTTTGCTCCATTCCCCCTAGTCCTAGCACTACCCAACATCCCAAAAGGTCCCTCCCCAGATTTCTTGTAGGTCCCATTAAGATACTGGAAGGCCACAATAAAGTCCCCTCAGAGGCTCCTCAATCTCCAAGGACAGTTAATGCGTCTTGATCATCTACTACCTTGTATTGGTGGTCAATATTGTTGGGATAGGTTGGACTTGATGATCTTGAAGGTCTTTTCCAACCTGGTTAATTCTGTACCTGGGAATAACTTAAATAACTTAAACCACTTCATGTTTTCAGCACCTTGCTAGCTTTCCTCCAACCCTTGCACAGGACATAGAGTAAGATCTACTTCCCAGGGAATGAGAGGTTAAAGTCTGATCCACTTTCATCTTCTGCACAGAGGCTGACAGGCAGGGGGTGTAAGAGTGGCATGGGAAAACAGATGGGGAGAGTGCCTGTGGGAAGACTGAACAGATGACCCCAGGGTCCTGAGACTCACTGGGTACATACTGGAGAACAGCTCCCTCTGACTTCATTGCTAGCTAATTTTCTCCTTTTAACACTAACCTCTTGAGGGCAATGTTTTTTCTGCTAAGCTGTTCTCCCAGGGGGCTTTGTTCTCACACCTGACTTGGAGACTGCTCCTTCATGACTGGTGTGAGTCTTACTTGCTGGACAGCACAGGAATGTCTTGTGTCTTCTCCCAGTAGTTTCTTTGGCTCCCAAACAAGAAATAAAGCTGGCCTCTAACTTAAATGAGTAATGTTCATCCTGGACTTAAGTCTGTTTATGTGAATTTATCAGCACCTCGACAGTTTAATAACAATTCTGGGTTGTAATACCAATTATCCTTGACACTTTATTCATTTCTTTTATGTTTCTTCATTCCTGACATGGAATCTGATACCAAGAAAATTCTCCATTCATTTTAAACCAGCTCTGAATAAGGTAGAGCTCAGAAAGATTATCTGTATTCCTGGAGAGGGGAAGCAGAACTTCTCAGACTTTCCCAGGAATATAAATTTCAGTGGCAATAGATCACAAGGTCACCACGATTAGAAAAAGGAAAATATTTACTTTATTATAGCAAGGCACCAACTGGTGTCTGCTTTCACCTTGAGGACCCTGGAAGGAAAATGTTTCCAGAAAAAGCCAAGTTAGAGCCCTAATGGAAGCAGAAATACTTTTCATTCCCTCAAGACACTGTTTATTGTGTTACTATACAATCCATCAGCAGCAGTAAATAGACTCAATAAACAGGGCAGTCGTCTAACACACTCGGAGATTTTGTGCTAAGAGAAATATGATTTGCTGTCTAGTACGAGACAAGATCTTTCCTTAGTCACAGAAGAGGGCACACTGAAGGGACAGCACCTATTCTTGAATCCTTACACCAAAAATTTGCAACTGGATTGAAAATTTACTTGTGCAAGGCTGCAAACTGCCCGAGCCTGAAAAACTCACAGCCTGGGGAACTCAGAAGTAACTTCTCAAGCCATGCCAATGGGTTGCATTCGTTCTCTCTCATCAGGGAAAATGTTCAGTTCATGGTGGCTGAGCAATTATGAGTTTATCAGCAAACAATAGCAATAAAAAAAAAAGGATCACAGCTGAGCAATTCTAATACCAGAAAAATCTCCCAGACTAGTACTGAGGTAATAAAAATGAACAAATAATCTAACCAGTTCTGAAAACAGAAAGGCTTATTGTGCAGATGAATGTATCTTTTAATTTGCTTATTGTTGTTCCCATTATCCCTTCCCTAGAAGACAGCCAGGAATAGAAGATAAGTGGAAGAGGAACTAATAACAATAGTAGTTAAAAATCAGGACTGGATCTAGGCATTATTAAAGTGACTGAAGAGAACCCAACAAGAGTCAACTAAGCCAGCTTGTGTCCAGTATGTGTCTCACAAGATCATCCTACCTATGAAAATGTGTTTCCACTGAAGAGACAAACATGTCAAGGTCATTAAATTAAAATATAATGTTTAAGAAAATTTTTTGGCCAGCAGGAGCAGGGAAGTCATTGTGCCCCTGTACTCTGCATTGGTTAGGCCACACCTTGAGTACTGTGTCCAGTTCTGGGCCCCTCAGTTTGGGAAAGATGTTGACTTGCTGGAACGTGTCCAGAGAAGGGCAACAAGGCTGGGGCGAGGCCTTGAGCACAGCCCTATGAGGAGAGGCTGAGGGAGCTGGGATTGTTTAGCCTGGAGAAGAGGAGGCTCAGGGGTGACCTCATTGCCCTCTACAACTACCTGAAGGGTGGTTATAGCCAGGAAGGGGTTGGCCTCTTCTCCCAGGCAACCAGCACCAGAACAAGAGGACACAGTCTCAAGCTGCGCCAGGGGAGGTTTAGACTCGAGGTGAGGAGGAAGTTCTTCACCGAGCGAATCATTCGTCATTGGAACGGGTTGCCCAGGGAGGTGGTTGAGTCATCGACCCTGGAGGCATTCAAGGGGAGATTGGACATGGCACTTGGTGCCATGGTCTAGTCATGGGGTCTGCGTTGATAGGTTGGATTTGATGATCCTCAAGGTCCTTTCCAACCTAAGTGATACTGTGATACTGTGATACTGGAGAAGAGGAGGCTCAGGGGTGACCTCATTGCCCTCTACAACTACCTGAAAGGTGGTTGTAGCAAGGAAGGGTCTTTTTTCTCAGGCAACCAGCAACAGAACAAGGGGACACAGTCTCAAGCTGTGCCAGGGAAAGTATAGGCTCGAGGTGAGGAGAAAGATCTTCACTGAGAGAGTCATTAGTCATTGGAATGGACTGCCCAGGGAGGTGGTGGAGTCACCATCCCTGGAGGTGTTAAGAGGAGATGAGATTGGACGTGGCACTTGGTGCCATGGTCTAGTTGTGAGGTCTGTGGTGACAGGTTGGACTCGATGATCCTCAAGGTCTCTTCCAACCTTAGTAATGCTGTGATACTGTGAAGGTACCTCAATGATTGTGTATATATATTTTTGCTAGGAAATCATGTCTGGAGCTCTTCAACCTTGCTTACACAAATAACAAGGTCTGGTGGCCCAAAAATTGAAGTTGAACATATTTGGCCTTTAAATTAGATGTATTTCTTTAGCTGGGGAGGTAACAAAATAGTTGAACTGCTGTCCAAATAGACTTTGTATCACCAGACTACTATTTTTAAAGTGGTCTACATGGGCTTTAATTTAGGCTCTGGCAGACATCCTACAGCCTCTCTGGGTGGAAGTGAGCTGAATACCTGTCCAGGCAAAGTTGTTGACTCTGGCCTGAGTGTACCTTTTTTCTGGCACTCTGAGAAGGAAGCAAGGAGAAAGAACCATCCACACTTCTTTCAACATCCTTTGGTCCTTGTAGCTTTACAGTACAACTGTCATCAGTCTCATCATTCAGATGTTCACACACATTGCCTGCCTAGATCTGGGGGACAGACATTGGCTTGCTCTTACGCTTCCTTCTCATGCTTGGATGTCCTCTGAGATGAAGTCTTTCTGTTAATTCGAACCATTGGAGGCTGTCTGAACTGTAGTGAGGACTAATGCAGCAGTTTATGAGGCATCTCTGCTCATGGTGAGAAGGCTGGAGTAGATGATCTCTAAAGTCCCTTCAAACCTAAGCCATTCTATGACAATGTGGTCTTGTGGGTCCCTGCCTTGTTTACATATTCAAGGTCATAGAATGTCATGCTTAGGGAACTTTTCCACAGGCCAAAGTATCTGTGGCATTGGATTCTTTTTCCCTGATATGCCATGTGTTGAATGATTCACCTGTTGGATCATTGATCCATATGGCTTTTCTCTACTTGGTAGAGAAAGCACCTCTACAAAACAAGGTTTGCTCTGCTTTGAGCTTCTCTAACTGCTACAGAGAAGTCACTCATGAGAATATGACACTTATTTATTCCTGTTGATTTTTCCCTTGAGTTAAAATTAATCTAAGTGGCTGTCCTTTACAGCTGTTGAATGGCTTCTTCCTGAATAAAGCTGAGACTTGGGAAGAATAATTCTTCTAACAACTCTAGATATTTTTCCAGGAGATGATGTGGTCTGGGAAGAGGGAAAATGGCTGCTGGAGCTAGTGGCTGTGACCACAAGAGGGGACAAAAAAGAAAGACAAGCTTTGCCATTATTTTTCAGGCCCTAAATTTTTTTGCTGAAAGCCTCTTTTGTGGTGATTGTCAATCATTGCTCTCAGACATTGTATGACAGGGTGGAAAGGACTTAGCCTTGTAGATAAGACAGGAGGAGACCTGTGACAAGGGCAGTGGTCAAGGGTAGTGTAAAGCAGTGTATATTTTCAAGAGCTTCTGTCAATGTGAGTTTCTGACTGGCTGCACAATAGCACATGAGAAAAAATGCTTTTAAAAAGGTGTTCTCAGCACAGGGCAACTTGTGCTTTCGAGTGTGGTTCACCATGATCCTGGCCTGTGTCTGATGTTATGTAGACAGACTTTGATTCTATATTTCTAATGGAAGAATGAGTAAATAAAGGGCCAGCTTTAATTGTTGAAATACTTTTCTGTCACTTTAGGCATATGCAACATCACAGTCTACAACACCTAAACTTGTCCAGGCTCCTCACAGGAGAGCCTAAGGGGAGGAATGAGCAATTTTAAGTCATGGTTCATTTGTTATGCTTTAAGGATGATTTGTACACTAGAAACATGTTTGTTTTCCATTACCTGTAAGAGGAGTTTCCTGAAGAAGCTCTCATATGGCTGTCTATACTCTAAGTTATACTGTAAAGAACTTCATTTGGTCAAGTGAAGCCCCTTCTTGGTGATACAGGTACAGTCTGGAGTGAAATGCTAGAGACAGCAAGGAGGGGGTCGTCTTTTCACTGCCTGTGTCCACAGCTTTGATATAGTAATGGCAGCAGTTGCTGTGTTTCTTACCTCAGTACAAATTGCATACCTTCCTGCTAAGTGTCATGGTGGACCTGGCTGAATTTGGGACACAAAATACACAGCAGATGTCTGCTAGAAACACAATGCTGCAGAGAGGAAACAGTCCAGGAGGTTCTTGGTGCGTGTGTGTGAAAGGTAATTTCCTGACACAGCTGATGAGCAAACCAGCTAGAGAGTGAGCCAGCCTACTGGACCTGTGGCTGTTTATGAACAGAGAAGCACTTGTGGGTGATATGATGGCCCAAGGCTGTCTTGGGCACAGTGATAAACATCTCAGTGACTGGAGAAGTAAAGAGAGGGGTCAGCAGAACTGCCACCTTAGACTTCCAACAGGCAGACTTTGGCCTTTTTCAGAAGATGGTTGAAATAGTGCTCTGGGAGTCAGTTCTAAAGGGACAAGGAGTCCAGCAAGGCTGGACATTTTCCAAGAAGGAAGTCTTAAAGATGCCAGGAACAGGGTGTCCACATGTACCAAAAGAGGAGCTGTCACAGAAGGTGGTTAGTTGGGCTGAATAGAGAGATTTGATTGTCCCCCTGTACACAGCACTAGGGAGGTCTTACCTTGAATACTATTTTCAGGTCCAGAGAATGGCAAAAGGCTGGTGAAGGGTCTAGAAAACAAGTCTTATGAGGATTAGGTGAGAAAAAGGGATTGTTTAGTATGGAGAAAAGGAGGCTGGGGAAAGACCTTATTGCCCTCCACAATTACCTGAGAGAAGGTACCCAAAGGTGACCTTGTTGTGGCCTTCCAGTATCTGAAGGGGGGCTACAAGAAGGCTGAGGAGGGACTTCTCAGGATATCAAGTAGTGATAGGACTAGGGGGAATGGAATGAAGCTGGAGGTGGGGACATTCAAGCTGGACGTGAGGAAGAAGTTCTTCACCATGAGAGTGGTGAAGCCCTGGAATGGGTTGTCCAGGGAGGTGGTTGAGGCCCCGTCCCTGGACATGTTTAAGCCCAGGCTGGATAAGGCTCTGTCCAGCCTGATCTAGTGTGGGGTGTCCCTGCCCATGGCAAGGGAGTTTGGAACTAGATGATCCTTGTGGTCCCCTCCAACCCTGACTGATTCTATGATTCTATCTTACTTCCTCATCATAATGAAGTGCATTTCCTCCTCTGCAATCAGAACATATTTTCTCTTATCTGGCTTGTCAGATGACTCCACAGCCATCTTGTTCTCACTTGCAGTCAGAATTGCTCCTCATGAGGGAGGACTTAGTGTGCTTTTGGTTGTTTATTTTTCCTTCAGTTTAAGTGGGAAGAGCATCCCCATAAAAAGCTACACCTCCTGTTTTGTTCCTTATTGAAAACAATTGAGATGATGGTCTCAACATAAAATCTCACCAGACACAAAAATACTCAGGGCTTTCCTGGTTTTGTCTGGCCATCGCCGACCTCTGCTGAAGTATATCTTGAGCTGCTTGCATAGGAATGAAAACTGCAGCGTCTTGGATAGAAATCTTACCCTGAGAAACTACATTGTAGCTGCCTCTTGTCCTACTGCTGAAGAATACTGATCTTTCTTCTTCCCTTGGCAATTCCAGAAGGGTTCCTGACATCCAAACATCTGTCCAGCTGCCACAGGAGGGAATGATTTCAAGCGAAATAGCAGGGCATCAAGTTTCAGTCACCTCAGGGAGCACTGACACAGACTACCTTACAGCCTCAGGTCTGCATGTATGATAAAATACTCATTTGTGAATGGACAGTTTTGGCACTTCTTTCAATCAATTTTCCCTCTGAAGTAGCACACTATTGATACTGCTGGGGGTGTATGGTATAACAACAGACCTATTATTTTCTCATTAATTTATCTTCCGATATATTTGAAGCTGATTACAAATATCCACAGCATCCTTTTAAATAGTATGGAGTTTCCTTTAGCTTGGAGAGGTCTCTTTAGCTTGGAGGGAAGGAGACTGAGAGGTGACCTCATTAATGTTTATAAATATGTGAAGGGTGAGTGTCAGGAGGATGGAGCCAGGCTCTGCTCAGAGATGCCCAGTGGTGGAACAAGGGGCTATGGGTGCGAGCTGAAGCACAGGAGATTCCATGTGAACATAAGGAATAACTTTTTCACTGTGAGGGTTGCAGAGCTCTGGAACATGCTGCTCAGAGAGGCTGTGCATTCTCCTTTTCTGGAGACATTCAAAACCCAGCTGGATGCATTCCTGTGCAACCTACTCTAGAAGTTCTTCATGGAGAGAGTGGTTGGCTGTTGGGGTGTGCTGCCTGGGGAGGTGGTGGAGTCGCCATCACTGGAGGTGTTTAGGGGGAGACTGGATGGGGTGCTTGGTGCCATGGTTTAGTTGATTAGATGGTGTTGGATGATAGGTTGAACTCAATGATCTTGGGGGTCTTTTCCAACCTGGTTAACTCTATTCTATTCTAACAGAGGATCCTGCTCTGGCAAAAGGGTTGGACTAGATGATCTTCCAGGGTCTTTTCCAACCCCTTACATTCTGTGATTCCTGTGTAGTTGGTAGGGCTGAAGTTTATAGGAACTTACAGCTTCTTCAAAGATGAAAAGTAAACCAGTTATTTTGAAATCCAGTTGTGCTGGCTGTCTTGCTTATCTTTCACGGTGGAAAAAACCTCTGACCCTTCATGAGGATCCTCAAAGAAAGTGGACCATAACACCCCACCCTCCCCACCCCCAAATTGTAGCCTTCATTGAATTATTGAAATAGTCTGCTGCTCTCTGGCAGCAGGGTCAGAAATCTTCATTCCTACTGCATATTTTATCTCTGCAGGCTTTCTGTCCCTCACTACAAAATCTGTAGCTGGCAAAATTCAATATAGCCTCTGAAAGGATTCCTGAACACTGTTGTTACAGTTGTATTGTGTTCTTTGATTGCTTTGAAGATGGTTTAAAAGGAGGAGCAGGGATAATATTTGAAAAATTACTAAAACAAAGTCAAAGGTGGCAATTTGAAATAAGAGCATGCTTGACTCTTTTAAAATCTGCTTTCAGTGTTTCCATCTCCCCTCTATAGGCTCCCACTGTGCAGCAGATGTAATTGTCTTTAGGATCAAGGGAATGGTTTCCATTTTATTTCATGGTAAATATTTTTCTTTTCATGTTAGGGGTAGAAGGAATCCTTCTGCAATACAGCAGAGCAAGAGCTGTAGAAAACCTCCTGCCTGTGGACTACCTACTTCTGGAAGTCCAGCTCTCTTTAAAAAACTGTGTCCAGTTCTGGGCCCCTCAGTTTAAGAAGGACATTGAAACACTTGAACATGTCCAGAGAAGGGCAACAAGGCTGGTGAGAGGCCTTGAACACAAGTCCTATGAGGAGAGGCTGAGGGAGCTGGGATTGTTTAGCCTGGAGAAGAGGAGGCTCAGGGGTGACCTCATTGCCCTCTACAACTACCTGAAAGGTGGTTGTAGCCAGGAAAGGCTTGGTTTCTTCTCCCAGGCAACCAGCACCAGAACAAGGGGACACAGTCTCAAGCTGCGCCAGGGGAGGTTCAGACTCGAGGTGAGGAGGAAGTTCTTCACTGAGCGAGTCATTCGTCATTTGTCATTGGAATGGGCTGCCCAGGGAGGTGGTGGAGTCACTGTCCCTGGAGGCGTTCAACTGGGGATTGTACGTGGCACTTGGTGCCATGGTCTAGTCATGGGGTCTGTGTTGATAGGTTGGACTCGATGATCCTCGAGGTCCTTTCCAACCTAAGTTATACTGTGATACTGTAATTTACAGTGTGATAAAATTAGACAAGTACTAGGCTTATAATTGGGAATATAGCTCTGGAGGGGAACTCCTGGGTCACTAAAAGTGCTACAGAGAGATCATGTAAACTCCTCTAACAGGGGGCCTTCTCCTACAATTGAGCTCTGTTTGAACAGGCACCTCCAAAGATCATTCAGTTCAACCTCACTGTGTTGAGCAGGGACATCCGCCATTAGATCAAGTTGCCCTGAGCCCTGTCAAGCCTGACCTTGAATATGTGCAAGGACAGGACCCCAACTGCCTCCCTGGGCAACCTGTTCCAGAGTTCCACTACCTTCATGGTAAAGAACTTCCCCAGAATGTCCAACCTAAAGCTTTGTTGCCCTTCTCTGGACACGTTCCAGCAACTCAACATCTTTCTTGAATGGAGGGTCCCAGAACTGGACACAGTACTCAAGGTGTGGCCTAACCAGTGCAGTGTACAGGGGCAGAATGACCTTCCTGTTCCTACTGGCCACACTGTTCCTGATACAGACCAGGATGCCATTGGCCTTCTTGGCCACCTGGGCACACTGCTGGCTCATGCTCAGCTTACTATCAACCAGTATCCCCAGGTCCTCTGTCCTAGCTGCCCTCCTTTGTGTTCTCTTGACATGTGTTGCTAGCTTATGCAGCCTATTCTTTTGGTATTACTGTCCTCTTTGATGGCTGCTTTTCCTTTACCTTTTCTCTTTCCCCCATTGCTCACTGTGTTTTTATAGATGGTGTTATCTCTCAGGCAGCAGGATATCAGGCAAAAAGAAGTCCTATCTCTTGGGCAATATATGTGCTGCCTCATGAGATATTGTCTCAATTCTAGGAGTGAGACAGGCTCTCTAACTCTTCTCAAAGTAGTTAAAGAAGAATTCCACCCAGGACTGGATAGAAAAACAGAATATTGTTGGAAGTTTAAATGGAAGTGCTATACATAAACCACATGCTACAGTGGAAAACACATACATTACACAAAATCCATAGTTTGGGCTTAACACAGAAGCCTATTAAGCCAAAGATTTCCCCAACCTCTACCAAAATTAGGCCAAAATCCCAGGCCGGAATCCCCCCTACCCCTGTGGCTCTCTACTTGCCCCCATTGCCAAACCTGTCTGACACAGCTAAAATTTGGTTCACCACCTCCAGGCCTCAGCCAGGCTCCTCCAGACCCAGTTCCCACACACTAGCAAAGATAAGGGACCCAGCCAGGAAGGAAGGGAGAGACAAAGGAGAATAAAACCCCTAAACTAGCCATGCAGCCAGCTTTGTATTGGTGATGCAGGTGTTATGGGAATGAAATAACAAAAGATTGCAATTTCCTGTCCACCCCTGGATGCTCTGGACCTCCTGGAGGTCCTCAACTTTGTGATTCTTAAAGGCATCCATGTCAAATCATGACAGATATCTGCTGTGCATTTCCCTCCCCTGTTCAAAATAGGGAAACTGTTGCAGTATGTCTTGGCTTCCTTCTATCCCAGACATCTAAGCTGCCTTCTGGTGGAAACCAGAGCCTAAGGGAGAAAGAGGGAAGCAAGGTGTATTGTGACCTTGTCCTGATGAGGAAAAGCTTGCAAACTAAAAACAGGGAACACACTTTAAGATCCTGCAGTAGTACAGATATAACTTTAGCATCTTTCAAGAGTACTGTGTCACCTTGAGTACTGTGTCCAGTTCTGGGCCCCTCAGTTTAGGAAGGATGTTGACTTGCTGGAATGAGTCCAGAGAAGGGCAACGAAGTTAGTGAGAGGCTTGGAACACAAGCCCTATGAGGAGAGACTGAGGGAGCTGGGGCTGCTTAGCCTGGAGAGGAGGAGACTCAGGGGTGACCTTATTGCTGTCTACAACTACCTGAAGGGGGGTTGTAGACAGGCAGAGGTTGGTCTCTTCTCCCAGGCAGCCAGCACCAGAACAAGAGGACACAGTCTCAGGCTGCACCAGGGGAAGTTCAGGCTGGAGGTCAGGAGGAAGTTTTACACGGAGAGAGTGATTGCCCATTGGAATGGACTGCCTGGGGAGGTGGTGGAGTCGCCGTCACTGGAGGTGTTCAGGAGGAGACTTGACAGGGTGCTTGGTTACATGGGTTAGTTGATTGGGTGGTGCTGGGTGATAGGTTGGACGCGATGATCTTGAAGGTCTCTTCCAACCTGGTCTATTCTATTCTATTCTATTCTATTCTATTCTATTCTATTCTATTCTATTCTATTCTATTCTATTCTATTCTATTCTATTCTAGTCTATTCTAGTCTATTCTATTCTAGTCTATTCTATTCTATTCTATTCTAGAGATTGAATGGCAAGGGGATAGGGAGACTAATAAGTAGCACCTGCTTTGTCTGGAGTTCATGCTCTTCAGATGTGGGAGAGATGAGCAAGATCTCACTGGTGTAAGTAATTTGTAAACAATTGTGATAGGTTTTTTGTGTCTCCTTGAAATATCTTTCCTAATAGACTCCTGGTGTACAGGCTGGCTCTCACATCTCAATTACTGGTGGTTTGTCATCATCAAACAGTCTCCATTACTCTCAGGGAATTTTTCCCCCCTCTTTTTGTTGTTGTATAGAAGGAAGATGTATTTCTAGCAAGAACACTTGACCATGCATGCATGACCTTGTGCTTGGTACAAGTGACTTTCATCCCATATGTCTCACTGCAGTTTCCAAGGTCATTCAACTCTATTCAACAATGTGATGTTCCTATGTCTTGATGCCTTTGTGTTCTGAGACAACAGCAATTTTTAATGGTGCAATCCCATTTTTGCACCAGATTTGTTAAAGAAAACATGAGTCAAACTTATTCTGGAAAGTAAACCCTCAACAAGTCACCACTTTCCACAGAAAATCCAAGCAGACAAAACTCCATAATCTGGTGCAGCATCTTTCTAATCAGAAACAGACAACAGCTGCTTGGAGGCTGTGGTCTTTCTTTTGCCAGACATTCTAAGAGGCAAAGATCTGAAAGGTACAGAAGTCAAAATGTTATGGGAATGATTTTGTTAGCAGTTTTGGTAGAAGTCAAACAGAATTAGACTGTGCCTGGTCATTTGAAAAGGTTGCAGCATAGTACTCAGGTATATAAATAAAATGGGCAGGTGTTCAAAGCACGGTGGAGTAGGATGGAGCTGAAAGATAACCACAGCTTAGACCAAAATCCAAGTGCTTCTATGTCAGTTGAATGAAGTATGATGGAAATAGTGAATGGACATGTAAAGGAAACTTGACTAAATAGTACAAAAATAGGAACCCAAAGTACAAGCGGCCAGGCGGAGAGGGACCTGGGGGTACTGGTTGATAGCAGGCTGAACATGAGCCAAGAAGGCCAATGGCATCCTGGTCTGTATCAGGAACAGTGTGGCCAGCAGAAGCATGGAAGTCATTCTGCCCCGTACTCAGCACTGGTTCGGCCACAACTTTAGTCCTGTGTCCAGTTCTGGGCCCCTCAGTTTAGGAAAGATGTTGAGTTGCTGGAAGGTGTCCAGAGAAGGGCAACAAAGCTGGTGAAGGGTTTGGAGCACAGCCCTGTGAGGAGCAGCGGAGGGAGCTGGGGTTGTTTAAACTGGAGAAGAGGAGGCTCAGGGGTGACCTTACTGCTGTCTACAAGTACTTGAAGGGAGGTTGTAGCCAGCTGGGGGTTGGTCTTCTGCCAGGCAACCGGCACCAGAACAAGAGGACACAGTCTCAAGCTGTGCCAGGGGAGGATTAGGCTGGAGGTTAAGAGGGAGTTCTTCACAGAAAGAGTGATTGGCCATTGGAATGTACTGCCCAGGGAGGTGGTGGAGTCACCATCACTTGAGGTGTTTAAAAAGAGACTGGATGGGCCACTTGGTGCCATGTTTTAGTTGATTAGATAGTGTTGGATGATAGGTTGGACTCAATGATCTTGAAGGTCTTTGGTCTTTTCCAACCTGGTTAATTTTGTATCCTGTGTCCCTGCCCATGGCAGAGGGGTTGGAACTAAATGGTCCTCAAGGTCCCTTCCAGCCCTAATTCTACAATTCTGTGATTATGTTACTATGTTCAAGCAGAAAGAGACTGAAGGCCTCCATGCAGTCCAGCTTACTGGAGGCTGGGTTGCTTCCAAGCCTCAAAAGATATGACTTCTGAACTTGCAGGTCCACTCTATAGAATTCATTGTCAAAATCTTCCAAGCAGCCATAAAGCCAGGGGACAGAAAATGAAGAAGCAGCACAACCTGGGTAACTAGAGGATTATTAGTCTGACCACAACTTTTTAGAATACACTTTGATGGAAAGTGTAGTTAAAGACACAGAAGGAATTGGAAAGAAATGCTGCACATGTTTACTGAAAGTAGAACATGCAAGACTGAACAAATGATTATGAAGGCTGAGGAGAGGCAGCTAATTCAATCTGCCTAGACACTTGTACTATACTAAGTACAATGTGGCATGAGAGAGGAATCATTGAAACTAGAGGTTAATATATGCATATAATATGCAATATTTACATTTTACATTTAGAATAAACCAAACCAGGTTGGAAGAGACCTTCAAGATCATCGTGTCCAACCCATCAACCAATCCAACCCACCCAAACAGCTAACCCATGGCACCAAGCAAAGGACAAGTCCAATTACTCCTCCAAGATTTGAACCCATGACCTCAACACTCATAGTTCCACACCCCACCAACTGAGCCACTGAAGCTATCTGTTAAGGAAAATATCTTTAATTTTACTGTGTGAAGAGTTGCTCTTTACCTGTGCTTAATACTATTGATTTTATTGAGAATACAAAATCATGGAATCTAGAATGTTTTGGGTTGGAAGGGACCTCCCAAAGTCATCTGGTCCAACGCCCCTGCAGTGAGCAGTGGCATCCTCTACTAGAGAGGTATTCCTAAGGTTGGAAGAGACCTCAAAGATCACGACCTTCCCATTAAGGGTCTGATGCGCTACCAACTGAGCCACCTGAGGGGGTAGCAGATCTAGCAGACCTCCAGCAGCTCTAGCAGACCTCTAGCATTCTTCCCTGTTCCCCGGCAAGCCTGGGACACTCCCCCGTTACACCCAGATATCAGTAGCAGTATTCCTAAGGTTGGAAGAGACCTCAAAGATCATCGAGTCCAACCTGTCACCACACACCTCAAGACTAGAGTAGGGAGGACACTACTGCCCACTGCAGGCTTGAACTCGTGACCTTCCCATTAATGGTCTTATGCACTACCAACTGAGCCACCAGGACCTCCACCCACGCCTCCATAAGGAGACCATATATTTAGATATATTTATTATGTGTGATATTATATATCTAGATCTATAAACACAATATTAAGAAATTAAGAAAATAATTGGCTAAAGGGGAGATTACAGAGAAATTAGAAGCCTGGAGGTAAAGGGTAATCAATAGACAGTATCTCATTCCCTGGTTTTTGGAGGATTTTTTTACATGGTTCAAAAATATTTTGAGAGTGCTCTCCAGCATTGTGTTGAAGGAATAGGGAGAAGGAAAGCATAATAAATATGATTATTGTTTTGCCTAGGATCAGATGTAGGCCCACATCCCCAGGCTCTTAAACAATGAAGAAAAAGATATGCTTTCCTTCTTAACCATCTTGACTTCCTTGGTGTGTTTTTTTAACTATTTATAATCTGTTTCACCACACTTCCAAGGTAGCTGAATCCTGAATTTAGTGTATAAAAACCAGCTGAGAAAAGGAGAATAATAGAGGGTGTAATTTTTTTGTCCCCCTTAAATCTCAGCTAAAGCAAGCTTGCTGGACTAGTCATTGTGGGCATGGAGAGAAGAGGAGGAAGGACAGGACAGTTTTAGTGCTATGTGATCAAGCTTGGGTACAAAAGGTTTTAATTGCTCTTAATCTGTCTTGTTTGTGTTTGGAGCTTTGAAGGCTTCATGAAATACTGAAGTTTTCACAGGGAAAGAAAATTTTCTGCTCTGTTCCAGGTAGAGTTTTTGCACTCCTAATCAAGCCTCATAATTAGTAGTAAGTTAATTTTGAAGCTATGGTCCTTGTTTTTTATGTCTGTTGCCTAAGACTGAAGGTTTTGGCTGGGGGGGAGCTAATTTTTCTTCAGAGCAGCTGATATGGGGTTGTGTTGCATTTGTGATGGAAACACTATTGATAATGTAGAGATATTTTAATTACTGTTGAGCAGTGCTTGCACAGAGCCAAGCCCTTTTCTGCTCCTCATACCACCCCTTCAGTGAGAAGGCTGAGGTGCACAAGAAGCCCGGAGCAGGCACAGCTGGGATGGTTGACCCCAGCTGACCAAAGGCAGATTCCATACTCAGCAATGATATTCCATACTTAGCAAGGATATTCCATATGCTCAGCAATAAAAGTAGAGGACAGGTTGGCCAGTGGGCTGCTGCTCCAGGGCTGGATTAACATCAGATGGTGAGCAACAGTGTTCACTTGCATTTCTTAGCCTTCTTAGGATTATTATTGTTGTTGTTGTTGGTATCACAACCCATGAGTTTTCTCACTTGTACCCTTCCAATTCTCTTCCCCCAAATCATGCTGGGTACAGCGAGCACCGATGTGATGCTTAGCTGCTGGCTGGCAAGTGCCCTCAGGATTGTGCCCTCAGAATTGTGATGGACATTGAGCTTACTTGTGTGATCTTCCTAGGCACACTTATTTGAATACAGCATTCAGACAGATGTTTTTTATTTGAATTATAAAGTAAAACTGGGCCAACTCAGTCCTATAAATATGATTTCTGCAGTTTAGCCATCAGTGTGAAGGAGTGATACAGCAATATGACTCAGAAACTGATGTGCTAGGACTGATCTGTGGTAAAAGCTATTAACAATTTAAATTACATATAATTAGGATTTGGACACAATGTCATGGAAACATCAGTGAGACAGAAGCTCCAGGTTCAGAAGCCTAACCAGGTTGGAAAAGACCTTTGAGACCATCAAGTCCAACCTATCACCAAACACCATCTAATCAACTAAACCATGTCACTGAGTGATTCAGCCAATCTCTTCCTAAACACCTCCAGTGATGGTGACTCCACCACCTCCCTGGGCAGCCCATTCCAATGGCAAATCACTCTTTCTGGGAAGAACTTCTTCCTAATATCCAGCCTAAACCTCCCCTGGCACAGCTTGAGACTGTGTCCTCTTGTTCTGGTGCTGGTTACCTGGGAGAAGAGACCAATCCCCACCTGCCTACAACCTCCCTTCAGGTAGTTGTAGAGAGCAATAAGGTCTCCTCTGAGCCTCCTCTTCTCCAGGCTAAGCAGCCCCAGCTCCCTCAGCCTCTCCTCACAGGGCTGTGTTCCAAATCCCGCCCCAACTTTGTTGCCCTTCTCTGGACATGTTCCAGCAACTCAACATCTTTCCTAAACTGAGGGGCCCAGAACTGGACACAGGACTCAAGGTACTTCAATGTTGTAAGGGATTTAGAGGTATGTCATTCTAAAACTGAACATAAGAATTATAAAGTTCAAACAAACTGATTTCCCTAGCTTGTCCAAATCCTGCATTTCATGAAATTCAGGCCTATCTCATTACAGATTTTGATCTCTTAAGGAAACAAAATGAAGAGAATGAGAACTCTTTAGCTTTCTCTCTTTTTTGGGGGGGGTTTGGTTTTTTTGTCTTGATACACTTTATCTTGCTTGGCTTTGAGTTACAACTGTGACTTTCAGTTAAGTGGTGAAAATGCACTGGTTGGTATGACACCAAAAGACAAAAAAAGAGAATAATTTGTCACAAAAATACAGTTCCTCTAGGATTTCAACTCCCTACTTGATAATGTAAAGCAATTTGTGGTGTTTATCTTCTTTCTTTCTTTTTTCCCCCCTTCTTGTCCTGCAAAGATTTTGATGGGAATTTATAGGTATTAAATACAGCCAGAGCAAGCCTCTAATTCTCCTATGAATGTAGTGAAAACCTGTTGGGAATTAGAACAAAGTGAGAAACTTTCCAGTTAATGAAAAAAGCAAGCAAGCAGTGGCCTTTGTTGATTCCTATAGCTTTTATTGATTCCTATAGCACATTTATTTCAATATCTTTTTCAGTGACTCAGTGCAATTCCTTCATGGAACCAAGCCCATGAAATACACCCAGCTGGCACTGCACATGCTGCCCAAATTGCCAAAAGCATCTTCCTGCTTTCAGAAGGAGTCCTCTCTCCTCCCCTCATCATGGCTGAGCAGTGCTGGTCTTTCTCAGCTTATCTTTGTCCCCCTTCTCCCTTCCATTTGTCTTGTCCTTCTTCTTCCAGGCATGTCTTGATCATAACCACTGTGGCTTACTTTATATGGCAGCAAATCAGGATAGGGAGCCTGGTGAGACCCTGGAATGGGTTGTCCAGGGAGGTGGTCGAGGCCCCATCCCTGGAGGTGTTTAAGCCCAGGCTGGATGAGGCTCTGGCCAGGCTGATCTAGTGTGGGGTGTTGCCCATGGCAGGGGGGTTGGAACTAGATGATCCTTGTGGTCCCTTCCAACCCTGACTGATGCTATGATACTATGAAAATGTGCTGCTCAAGAGAGAGAGGAGAGGTGAAGGTAATGGCTGTCTAAGCCCAGATAAGCATCTAAGGAAGCAATCCATGGGAGGGTTGTGGTCATCTAAGTCAGTACACTCTGCTTTAAATAGTGCAGGCACAGCATTCTTTTCACATCCTGAAAATTATCTAATCTATAGCTGTTAGATTCCTCTTTGAGGCTTTAACCACTCTTCCTGCTTGCAGCTAAGAATAACATTTGAGCAAAATTTTACTCCAAATGACAGACTTCAGAGTGAGTCAGAGTTTGTGTCTTTTCTGACTACTGTAGCATTCTGAGTCTTCACCTGTACAATCTTCTTATATGCTCATCATGTTCCTTTCTCCCTTCTACCCAGCTACCCAAGTCTGGATAGAAAAACTCACTAAAGGATATAAAATCAAAAGTCTTAAAAGTCTGGAACCAGGTTATTTATAGAATTGAAACTGTTCCATATGGAGGATTTCCCTGCTCACTGTGGGGGTTTGGGCTAGATGACATTTGGAGGTCCCTTCCAACCCAAACTATTCTGTGATTCTATGATTTTATATGTGCATATGACTCAGTCTTTAACTATATGGTCCATACCTTCCTTTCCTTTCTCCTGTGAAACATTGGTTGCATACTGCACAGTGTGAACTGGCTCTGTGGGTGAATGGGGGCTTTGAATTGGTCGTTGGGATGCAGATTTCCCCTGAGGAGACACAGTGTAGTTTCATGCCTCAGGCAACTGGAGGATGGCCTGAAGAAGTGAGTCTTTTCTTCCTGCTGCTGCCACAGAGATCCATATGATGTCATGGAAAGTGACATGAACAAAACTCTCTATAATTGACCATGCCCTCTGTTTTTATTTTCTTGACGACTTCTGTTAGGCTTTTTGTCCCAATGTACCTGTGCTGGCATTTGCATAGCAGTGGGACCAGGGCTAATTGAACAGGTGAAGTCCTGTATGACAGTATGCTCTCTGGAAGCATCCTGCCAGGATATCTACTTGGGCACAGAGATAATTAGATTCTCTTCAGTGTTTTCATGCTCTCATTTCTCATATGTGAGATGAGTCTCAGCCTGTCTCCCCCCTTCACTCACTGTTGTAATACTGAGTCTAGAACATGTACAAAAATACCCTGACTGGTGAACAGCATGGATCAGAGCCTGTCCCCATGGAACTGCACTGGTGTCATTTGCTTTGTAGATGAGACTGCTCTTTAAAACTGTTTAGTAATTATTCTTGGAGCAGTTAAATCCACCTGCTTAAAGAACAGGTCTTCAGGTGAGTAATACTTTACACATTAAACATTAAGCCCCATGCACTGACAGTGCTTTCACTTCTGTACTGCTTTAAAGTTCAGGAGGTTTTCTTCAATGGCATGCTTGAATACATCAGCTGGATATAATTTCCCCACTGGTTCTTATTTCCTACATCTGTACTCTTTGATCATATTTGCAATGCATCGTGAGCTTGTGCTTATGAGTCTCACGAAAAACCAAAAGTGACTTTGACTTCAAGCTCCCTTTTTCCTTGTCAAATTTCCAGGACAGATAGGGACAGAAAACAGATATAAGGGAAATAAACTTGCTGGACTTCTGATCTGAGAACGTTCAGCACTGGTTAAATGCTTAAAAGCCCAAACTACTCATAACTATCTTAACATACATAACCATGATTCACTGAACAGCAGCTAAACAGCACACTTCTACCAACTGGTGCAGCAGTACAATAGGACTCCTTCAGCCCTTCTTTACTGGCACATAAATACCTTGCAGCAAGAATAAGCCATTATAACTTTACCTTAAAAGGGCTAAGACACTGTGATCAAAAGCTGTTACAATTACTGTCATGAATGGACTGGCACTGAACGGGGTTTATAATCTTTACCAGTGAGGTCACTGTTTTGCCTTCATTTTGCACTACGTTTCTCAACCCGATCAGTTGTTTGAATAGCAATTTGTATTCTATTTTTGCCTGGTTGTGATTAAAGCCTTAACACACAATGAATTTATTTCCCAGCCCCCCAAAGGTCCTCTCCACCTGGTGCTGAACACTTTTCCATTTCCTATTTGACTGGAAATATTTTCCAGGACTTCTTTCTGCGTGTGAGAGACGTGATAGAAAAAGTGCTCCCAACATTTCCAGAGGAAACATTGACTTGATGCCTGCTCATTCGGAGATTACAGGTGCTTGCTTAATTTCCACCACATGTGGCTTCAGTTTCCTTTTTGTTTATTTGTTTTAAGGAATGTATCCAAGGCACAAACTTCAAATTCAGATCTTGGACCTTTCCAGAACTTGCAACTCAATATTATGCTTTGTTCCATTGCTGAAATGGATTTTCATTTTCCTGAACAGCAAACAAGGGAATAAGGACCCTAAGAATTAGGTGTTGAAGACATAGCTTCCAAAGTATGCAATGCAGCTACGTGGTAGTTTCATTTCATAACATAATTTTGTCTGCTTTCATTTTTTTTTAGCTTTATACCTCAAAGACTCAGGCATGAACTGGTTCTCAGATGTAAACCTCTTCTAGATGCTGTAGATAAACTACTTTCAGACGAAAATGATGGTATTTCTCATGCTTATACTCTGAATATGATCTAGTCCTAATATGCTTGAAATTGGAAAATCAAAAGGTCCCACAGTCCAGTTAGATGTTCCCAGCCTGTTGCAAGCGTTGGAGGTCTTTCACTTGAGGTTTGTCACAACAGCTTTGCCCAGCTGCTGGCAAATATCAGTTGCTGCTCAACTTTCACTAGCTGATATGGATTTTTGAATGTAAAAGAAAGGAAGAAAATGGGCCTGAAAATGTCATCACTTCCTTTTCTGAAAGCACTGTATGTGCATGCTTTTGTCACACAGGAGTGAACTGCCACTGTGAGTGTCTTAAAACTCACTAAAACCGTTTTACCATGCTGCACTGCAGACAAAGCTTTTCAGTGCTCAGTTCTCCTCACTGAAGTGTTTTCCTTCCTTGGATCTCAGCCACAGATTAATAGTCTGTAACCAAGCTCACTCTCAAAAATGTCAAATTAAATTGAAAAAGGAAAATCAGGAAATAAAGAGTTATCTGGCATGACTCCTCTGGGTCCTACTCTTACAAGTTTTGCAGCTTCCCCCGCTTCATTAACCAACCCTGTGTTGGAAGGCTAAGCCCTCACTGTCCTCGGTGCAGCTTCTGCCTAGAGTCCCTGGGGCACAATCCAGCTGTGGTGCCATCAGAGGAACCCAGGTAGTTTCAGTTCTGGCTCACAGACTGAGCAGAACAACAGTGAAGGTGTTTTGTCTCCTTGCTGCCATCCCTGCTTTGTCAATAACCTGAAGAAAAGCAATAGCATAAGGTATGACATGGCTATGGGCACAGGCTGCCATCTGCATTCTGTAATTTCTGGGTCCTAACGCTGTGCATCCCAAGGGGTGCTGGAATGGAAGATGTCAAGTACAGAGAGAGGTACAAGCAGCAGGGATCTTAGAGGAGGCTGTGGCTAAAGTGGGACGAAAGATTTCCCAAGAAATAAAGGATTGAACAGGAAGAATTTGATTTAGAGCATATTGGTTTGCTGTGCTTCAGATGAATCAGAGAGTGGTGAAAGAGCTTGATGTCTTCCATGGTGATCTTGGAATCCAAGAAAGTGCTGACCTCAGATCACCATGTAACTCTAGAACTCATTTGCTGGGAGCTGCTAGTCCCCACTGGTCTACAAAATTGCCTGCCTGGTCAATTCTACTATGTGCATAACCTCTGCAACTTGTAGGAATGTCTGAACCACAATCTCATTCTTGTTTGAATTTACTGAAGATCAGAACACTGAGTTTTTGGCTCAAGTTCCTGCTGGGAAAAAACTGTCAAAGCAAAGAAGTTTGTCTAGGAAGCAGCTGTTTATAGCTGTTGTAAATGTGCACCAGGCCCAAGTTGTGTTTGATAGATAACACATGCCCCCAGTTATCAAATCTTTCCAATGCTTTTCCTTAGTTTTGAGTCCAGCAGACTTAAGAAGTCTTGTGTCTTACAGCAAGGAAAATTGGTGTTACAAGAACTTGGTGTTATGGTAAATAGTGCTTTGTCAAGAGAGAGGCTCAGCACATAGAGTTCCACCCAGCCCTGGGAGGGCCTCTTGGGGTGGGCAATTATTCATCTGCTGTTTGAATGCCATCAGAGTGCAAATGATCCCCATTTCTGGCCTGCAGATAGTAAATACTCTTTTGCTCTAGATAGTGGCATGGTGCTGGTGATTATCCATTCAGAAGGAGCACACACACAAGGCTTTGCAGTGTTGTTTTTTTTAATGCTATTATTTTAACCTGTGACATCTACAAGAACTCTTACTATTTCTCTTCTGTGTTTTATCTCAGAGGGAGGTAAAATGCATCAGAGAAGCAGCTGAAGCCGGGTTTTAAAATGGAGCTGTCTTTCAATGGAGGTGTGGTGTGAGTCCTGAGTATTCCTGTATGTCATAGACTTTTTCCTGTCTTCACATAGTGCTACAAAATTTATAGCAGGAGCTGTTATTAGAGCTTACTACTTGCTTGCTTGCTCTTGAATGTGCTGTGCAGTACAGATAAAATTATAAGACAAGTAAGAATTGTGAATGTCAGAAATTCATTGTGTTCTGTAGAATTCTCCTTATGTATCTAGTTTTAATCTATTGAGCAGCTGGTTTATTTGTGGCTTCTTATTCCGGTTGATATTCTCCCTAAAGAGATGAGAATGCTTGGAACAGACACAGGAGGTCACTCTTAGGTAATACATTCAGAAATGTTGCCTGCATTTTCCTGGCGGTTGCCCCGATTTGACTCTGTCATTACAGCCAGGCTCATCCTCAGTCATTCCTGTTGGAGAATGGAAGACTGTATTTCTGTTGGGAACCAAAACTGAAGAGGTAGGGAGGGTTCTCAGCAAGGAGCCTTAGGACTTTCTGTAGTAAGTAAGTAAGTAAGTAAGGAGACTTGCCTTGGCAGAAGCCAGGGCTTGGAGGATATTTTTAGCAGAACACAGATAAGGCCTTCACCCATGTTCTGTATTCTCCAACTGTATGAGGAGCTACGAGGCTGTTGCTGCCACAATGGCCTCCTTCTTTAGGCCTGAAGGCTGTGCTGATTAGTGATTAAAATAAGAGTATGACAACGAAGGTCTCTTCACAACTCTATCATTGATTTGCCTTGAGCCCATTGCCTCACTTTCCTTATTCCCAAATCTCCTGAGCTCTAAACAGTGAGTAATCACACCTGTGACTTTGCAAAGTCCTTTTGAGAAACCAAGCAATGGAAAGTGAGTATTATCCATGAGTCTAGTCTGGGACTGCATTCCTGTATGTGGGCAGTGGCTTTTTTATCAGCACACCATGCAGCAGCAGCCTATTTTGTTAGTTTCTGTGGCTTACATTTCTTCTAGAAGTAAGTTTGCAGTGTTCACTTGTGCTTAGCTCGATGTTCTAGCTGCTGTAGGTGTCACTTAGTCTCCTCTATCACTTAAGGGTGGTAAGGCTAAGTGCTGCTAGTAAAATCAGGCTTCCACTTTATCCTTCTCACAGCATTTTAAGGCAGCTGATCTCAAGGTTTCTTTTGCAAGAGCAGAAAACAGGCTGCACTGGCAACAGTTGTGGTGCAACCCTTTTCAATAGATGTAGAGAACCTGCTGCAGACCCCCCAGGCAGTCCTCATGTTCATTGAGAGCTTTGGGTTTTCAACCACTTCTAAGAAATGCTGTATTCCCATCAAAGCAAATAATTCAGCCCACAAAGTCAAGCCTGAGATCTCTCCAACCCGGGATGTGGGGGGAGGCAGGTCAAGTTTACATTGGCAAAATTTGGATCACTTTTAGAGAGGTTTGTTGGAAGAGGTGGGTAAACTATAATTGTGTGTATATATATATTCAGTAAAATAATCACCCATCTTAAAGTAGCACTAGATGGAGGCTGGAAATCAGCACACAAATACTACAAAAGGCAAATAAAAGCCAGACTCCTGGAGAATATAATGTGTGCTCAAAGTTACACTGAAGGGCATTTATTGCCTGCAGACATGTTTCAATTTGAACAACTTCATAAAGACCATGAGAACAGTGTTCAGGCATTTATAGAGAAACATCAGTATGCAATCTCTTAAAGGATTGGGGGAATAACTAAATAAAATTGATTTATATGACTACTTACCTTCCAAACTCTTTAAATGTTAAGTACCCTAAAAGTCATTTGCAGTCCAGCTCAACATTAGGTCTGTAAAGAATCTGCAATTGATCCTAAACCTCACAGAAGGGATTGGAATGAAATGAAAGTTAGTTATCTGAAGCTGGTAATGCTTTCTTGATGAATGAGGAATGCAGCTGTTTGAGATAATGGGGGATCTCCCTACTGCCAACCAGGTGACAGAAGCCATGGAAATAGAGATGTGGTTTTGATATATCTTTGCAAGAGGTAACATGGTTATGAGACACAGCAATAATTTGTGTTCTGCAAGTGCACTGCTACGTCTGTATGTTTAGGTTGTGGGACAATGTGTCCAGAGAAGGGCAGTGAGGCTGGTGAGGGGCCTCGAGCATAAGCCCTATGAGGAGAAGCTGAGGGAGCTGGGGTTGCTTAGCCTGAAGAAGAGGAGGCTCAGGAGAGACCTTATTGCTGTCTACAGCTACCTGAAGGGAGGTTGTAGCCAGGTGGGGGTTGGTATCTTCTCCCAAGAGAAGAGAGTCTCAAACTGCACCAGGGGAAGTTTAGGCTTGAGGTGAGGAGAAAGTTCTTCACAGAAAGGGTTGTTGGCCATTGGAATGTGCTGCCCAGGGAGGTGGTGGAGTCACTGTCCCTGGAGGTGTTCAAGAAGGGATTGGACGTGGCACTTGGTGCCATGGTTTAGTAGTCATGAGGTCTTGGGTGACAGGTTGAACTTGATGATCTTTGAGGTCTTTTCCAACCTTATTGATTCTATGATTCTATGATAATGGCAAATCCATCTCCGAAGAAGCAGATCTGGGTCATTAGATGTTGCTGAGGACATAAGAATTATAAAGATCATCTTAGTTCACTCTCAGTTACCTAAGGAAAAGCCTCTTAAGGGATTGGTGATTCCTTCAAGTTGCAATTAACAGCTTTTGCCAGTTTGTGGGACACATAAGGATTTTGAGATCTCTTTCAAAATGACTGGTTACAGTAATAGTTACAGTCTGCGCTAATTGTAGGAGAAATAAAGAATTCACTTCTCTTACAGGTCTTTAATAAGGAGGTACAAGCTGTCTTTGAAGTACTAGCAGTTATTCCTATGTTGCTGTGACACAGCATGTACTCACAGAATCACAGAATCGCTTTGGTGGGAAAAGGCCTTTCACATCATCGTGTCCTACCATTGTCTGACTCTACTAAGTCTGGTGCTAAACCACATCCCTTAGCACCAAGTCTTGGCAAGATGTGGCATTAGGAGATGACTCAGTTTGGGCTCCATTCCTAAAACTCTTCCCCAGCTGTGGGGCCAGCACATCCCCACAGCCATGACTTCTCGGGTTCATGGGTCTATTCTGTTTGTCAAGCAAATAGGTCAAAGCACAACTCCAAAACTGAAGCAGCCTTATCTGCAATACAGAAAATAGAATTCAGCTTATATTTGATGGCACATAGGGTGCTCATTAAAGAGCAGTGTCTATCCAAATCAGATTAAGTTTTACCAATAGTAAATTAGGGAGAAAGGTAATTGTACCTGAAGGGAGGTTGTAGCCAGGTGGGGGTTGGTCTCTTCTCCCAGGCACCAGCACCAGAACAAGAGGACACAATCTCAGGTTGTGCAGGGGGAAGTTTAAGCTTGATCTTAGAAAGAAGTTCTTCACAGAAAGAGAGATTGCCCATTGGAATGATCTGCTCACAGAGGTGGTGGGGCCAATGTCCCTGGAGGTGTGTAAGAAAAGCCTGGATGAGGCACTCAGTTCCATGGTCTAGTTGATTAGACAGGGTTGGATGATTGGTTGGACTTGTTCTTGGAGGTCTCTTCCAATCTGGTTGATTCTGTGAAACTGTTTCTACAGTAGTCAGTATTGTGCCATGTGAATACCATAAGAGATGAGCTGAGGGGGAGGCCATAATGAGCCACAACAAAGATCTTCCTGACAAAGTCCTTTCCCCAGTGGTGACTTGATAGTTATGCTAAGGGGAAAGTGTAAGAACAGAAAAAGAATTCAATGACAGTTTCCCAGCATGTTCTTCCAGATTATTTTGTGTGAAGTGTTTTCATATCGATACATTCTTTCCTCCTTTGGTCAAGTGAAAGGGATAATGAACACAGGCAGAGAACTGCCTGCAAAGCAGCGGTAACCAGCAGTGGCTGCGGAACAGATGGATCTGGAAGGCCCATTTGCTGAGTGCAGATCATCTAAGAGTGCCTGTGGCACAAGGCCAGCACAGGTTCACTTTTCATCAGAGGGAGATGTCTGTCATCTGCCTTCCTGATACATGTTGCTCCCGAGAGCTGCTCGCTGATTGCGGAGCGGTTTAGTGCTGTTTCTTGAGGTGTTAGGGCTGTAGTCGCCGCCGATAATGTTATGTAAAAGAGTGCTCTGCCCTCGTTTTTGCAACATCAGATACAACAAAGGAGATGAAATGATAGATACCCAGGACTGCAATTTCAATGAAACACAGAGGTCAGTTATGGGACCTGGCTAGCAGACCTTCAAATGCATTCAAGTGCCTAACTCCTGCTGAAGCAGCCTGCTTATTTGGTCTTATGAGATTCCAAAGCATAATCTAAAATTAAACTCCTGATTTTGTCTGTGGTGGAAGTTAATTAGCACATCTCAACTTGCCCACCAATATCACTTTCATTTGGTGTTAAGAGCAAGTTTAGCACTCAAGCCTCTTTTCCTTCAGAGCAAACAGCCTGTGCTTATTATCATATTAAAGGAATGCCACTGGTTAAATCAAGCAATGAATATAAATAGCTATATTACTGCCATCAGGCATCAGTGTTTATTTAGTGGATGTGAATCATGCGTGCCTCTTTGATCTGGCTTTGACTAAGCTGTTGCTGTTTTCATACAAAAAAGGTTATTTGCAAACACTGCAAGAGTATCATATACATTAAACATGGAACTAATCAATATGGAAGGCTCTCTGCAACTTTGACAGTGCTGTGTGCTGCCACAGTGTCTTTAAGTGTTTTGAATTTCTCTGTGAGTACCTGGGTCCCTGAAGATGCTTTCAGCTCTTTCTCTTGGACGAGAAAAGATCAAGATTGAAATCTAGGCCCCACTGAATCCCGTGGCCATATCACTCTCAGGTCCCTGTGAAGGGTACATACCTGGCAGTAGAGAGGACAAAACCAATCAAGGGCAACAGTGATTTATTTGTGGAGTGGTTTGATTACAGTGTGTGCAAGAGAGTATTTGAAAGAGAAATTTGTTTATGCATAATTAGATAAGAGGATAGACCCAGACCTGCTTGTGCTCATTACACAGACTGAACTTTTTATTGCTTTTTGCTAGAATAAAGCTCCTGTGTTGAATTTTAAAGCTGCATACACGTGAGTCCCCTTCCCCAGACTCTACACTGTGTGCATTGGGAAAGCAGATGATAACCCACAGGTACTGCCAAAGTAAAGTTATCACACTCACTGTTATAAAATCTTAGAATGGGGCTCATTCTGATGCCAAACATTAACCTGGGCAAAATAGCTGAGAGGAATGGTGTTTATTGAACCATGAGACAGGGCTGACCTCAAATGCTCTCCAGTGCTGTAACTGGGGACAGCAATGAAATGGAAAAATTGTAGAAGCACCCAAGCAATTAGGTGATTCCTGCTTCCAGAGTGTGCATCCCTCGCTCACTTTCTGTTACTTCTATAGTAGGTAGAAAGTCCTACAGAAGCTTTAGGAGTCAAAGGAAAGGTATGTTGAACATGAGCCTGCAGTGTGCCCAGGCAGCCAGGAGGACCAATGACATCCTGGCCTGCATCAGGAACAGTGTGGCCAGCAGGAGCAGGGAGGTCGTTCTGCCCCTGGACACTGCACTTGAGTACTGTGTCCAGTTCTGGGCCCCTCAGTTTAGGAAAGTCGTTGACTTGCTGGAATGTGTCCAGAGAGGGGCAACAAAGCTGGTGAAATGTTTGGAACACAAGCCCTATGAGGAGAGACTGAGGGAGCTGGGATTGCTTAGCCTGGAGAGGAGGAGACTCAGGGGTAACCTTATTGCCCTCTACAACTACCTGAAGGGAGGTTGTAGCCAGGCAGAGGTTGGTCTCTTCTTCCAGGCAACCAGCACCAGAACATGAGGACACAGTCTCAAGCTGCACCAGGGGAGGTTTAGGCTGGATGTTAGGAAGAAGTTCTATACAGAGGGAGTGATTGTCCATTGTTATGGGCTGGCTGAGGAGGTGGTGGAGTCACCATCACAGGAGGTGTTCAGGAGGAGACCTGATAGGGTGCTTGGTTGCATGGTTTAGTTGATTAGGTGGTGTTGGATGATAGGTTGGACATGATGATCTTGAAGATCTCTTCCAACTTGGTCTATTCTTCTATTCTATTCTATTCTATTCTATTCTATTCTATTCTATTCTATCCTATTCTATTCTAAAGCTGGCCCACAGGGGTTGGGGCAAATTTGGTCTTCACCTTTGTAGCCAAGTTAGATTAGTTTTGCTTCATTTGGGATTTCTTTGTTATTACTTAATGTAATTTTAAATATTTATCTCCCTCTGTTTATCTGCAGAAGAGGATTTAAAGGAACTAATTTGGCATGATAACTGTACTAGGAAAGCTTAGTGGACCAGAGAACTCCTTCTATTTCAGCCTCTGATATTTTGTGGTTAACTGAATTACAGCCTCACTTTGTTTAACCTTTGGCAAATGATGAGAATTGTTAGGATGAAACTGAAACAGGGATCATTTTGGAAAATGAGGAAGGAGGGAGTTTTGTTCTTTTTGTAAAGCTCTTACACTGTTCCTGCTATTGTCATGATGCTCTCTTGGTGTATTATTGCATCCAGGATTTAGTCAGAAACTGAGGCAAAACTATTAAACAATGACGTAGAGTCTTTGGAGACATGGTTATGGTGGAACGCCTTCTAGGTGGCTTCAGTCCTAATTGGAATGATTTATTCCTTATAGGGGCTTAATCTACAAACCCAGAGGTGCCTGTGTCTTTGGGATTCTGATAAGTCCTGATGCAGTTAGTGGAAGGGAATAGATTTTACAAGTTTTCAGAGCTTAAACTAGGAAATAAGCCAAATGGTTTCTTCTAGGTCAGAAATCAGAAATACTAAGGCTGAGGGGGTCAGAGTGACCAGGTCTCACTTATTTTAAGGGATGGTCTTCATTTCATCCAGTGCTACATGAATAAAGGGAAGCTGGGTCAGTCAATCAACCCTTTGTTTTATTGACTCAATCAAAGCAATGCAGCTATTGACTGAAGCTGTTTTTCTCTGTATAACTCAGCCTGAAGAAATGTCATCTTTTAACATAAACTAAGCCAAAGCTTTGAGGTATGTGTGGAACTGCATGCTTTAAATTAAAATCATGGCTGTGACTCCATGGTGGGAATTTAGCCTGCTAAAACACAACATTACCTCAGGCTTCTGCCTCTTGCACCTTTACCTAAGAAAGGAAAAGGCACACATGCAATTAATAGTTGTGTTGTTTGTTCTGTTTACTACTGAGCTGTTTCACTGGCTCTGTAGAGATGGCAGCGTCTCAAATTGTGTGAATATCCTATTCCTATAGCAGATGACTGCTCTGCCTTGCAGCTGGGTGTTCAGTCAGACTTTACTGTAGTATATGTAAGAAAAAGCTGCTACAACCTCACTCCGTTTCTCAAGGCAATTTGACTTCAAGATATGTATCTCCAGTTAGTTAGTCAAAAGTTCTTTCTGATGGCTTATTAAACCCACTTCTGAGCATTTATTTCAATCCTTCTTTTAGTGGGTTCCTTCCAGAACTCCCCACTGCAGTACTGAAATTCAGACTACAGCCCAGAAGTATGTTGCAACACATGAAGCTGTTAGGAAAGGTATCTTAAGAAAAAGCCTCGTTTCCTACATTATTCTAGATGGACAAACTGGTAATATTGTGAAAGGTATCTTCCACCTTTACCCTCAGCACTGCTGCCAACCCCTTCATGTGCTTTGGCAGCAGCTTCAACAGGATCCCAGCTCAAACAGAGGAGAAACAGGGGGGTTTGTGTTGCAATGAGAGCAGGTTAGTGCTCAGACAGTGAGGCTGCTCACCTTGCCCCAATTCAGGTGCAGAGCCGAATATTCTATAACATCATAAAACAAACAGCAGAAACTGTTGGTCACAAAGATAAATATTTGCTGTTAGAGAATCTTATCAGAGGGAATGTGTTCTTGCTGTTTGCTGGTGGGACTTTCCAGGAACTGGGGATACACAGGGTCAAAAATGCCTGTCAGCTTCAGCAGAGCTGAGTTTCCTTCCACCGTCAGTGTTTACTGTTTGAAACCACAGTTTCCATGCTTTCTTGCTTGCTTTCTCTAAACTGCTCTGCTCTCTATCAACTCTAAGCTGTGGACAAGGCACATAACTTTCATTTCCATCCATGCCTAATGTTTCTGAGAGCAGCCTTTGGCAATGCTTCTTAAAAAAATATGTGATGCCTTGTCTCTGGCCAATAGAAGCCATCCTGTCCCTGTTGAAAATTAAGTCCTCTTTACAAGACATTTCTCAGTCAGACTGGGTTATGTTAGGAAGAGATTCTTCATAGAAAGAGTGATTGGCCATTGGAATGGGCTGCCCTGGGAGGTGATTGGAGGCACCATCACTGGAGGTATTTAAAAAGAGCCTGGATGAGGCACTTGGTGCCATGGTTTAGTTGATTAGATGGTGTTGGGTGATAGGTTGGACTGATGATCTCAAAGGTCTTTTCCAACCTGGTTAATTCTGTATTCTGTATTTTGATGTGGATATAGATAATATGGATTACCAGGCCCCTAATTCTACAATATATCATGTGTAAGGAAATACCTGTCCCCTATATTGTCTTAGAATCTGCAGAGAGGAATCTCTTCAGAATTTAACAGATTACTTTGACTGTTTTTTTTAGCCTAGTTTTCTAAGAGAAGTGTACTCACAGTGGGTTTTGAACTGCCAAGCTAGTTTGAATGGAGGAGTCTTGAACTTTAAAATTAGCCTGGAGAAGAGGAGGCTCAGGGGTGACCTCATTGCCCTCTACAACTACCTGAAAGGTGGTTGTAGCCAGGAAGGGCTTGGTCTCTTCTCCCAGGCAACCCACACCAGAACAAGGGGACACAGTCTCAAGCTGTGCCAGGGGAGGTTTAGGCTCGAGGTGAGGAGGAAGTTCTTCACCGAGCGAGTTGTTCGTCATTGGAATGGGCTGCCCAGGGAGGTGGTGGAGTCACCATCATTGGAGGTGTTCAAGAGGGGATTGGACATGGCACTTGGTGCCATGGTCTAGTCATGAGGTCTGTGGTGACAGGTTGGACTCGATGATCCTCGAGGTCTCTTCCAACCTTAGTTATACTGTGACTGTCATACTGTGATAACATTATTAGATTCCAGGTGAGACTATCAATAACCCTTCAGAAGAAATGATTGCAGTGTGATCTTGAACATATTCTTTGGTGTTTAGTAACATTGTGTGGAGGATGTGATGAGTCCACAGCTAGAGAAAAAAACTGAAGGCCAAGAATGCACAATATTAGACTCAAGAAACTCCAACCAGGAGCATCTAATCCACAGGGAGTCAAACTCAACCTGTTGTGCTGCTTGTAGAGTTCCACAATGTCTTTACACGTGTAGAGCTACAACAGGAAGCTTGCATTTTATCTCTGTGTCATGTGCCCTTATTACCATGGCATTTAATTTCCTTGATGAGCCAACTGCCTGGTTAAAAAACATTACAAAGATGTCTTGCAAGCTGGGACACACATCACAGCTATTAAGTCATCCCTCAGGTCCAGCCCCATTAAAAATGTCATCGCATGGAGCATTGCTGAAGTCCACGAATCTCTACACGCATGCATAGCTCTCCTTGACTGTGTTTTAGTTATTGTGTGTGGCAGTTTTAGGCTGATGCCTAGGAAAATTTTCCACAGATTGAGTAGAAAAGTGGTAGGATGTAAATAAATTACTGTTGGATGAAAAAGGGAAAATAATAATAAGGTCTAAATAATCCCATTGGTCTGATAACTGACCTAAAATTAGTTGTATAAAGTCTTTCTCTTTTCAGCTTCTTCTCTCCACCAGATGCTAGCTGGTGCTTTTGCTTGGCTGTTGCTGACCTTGGCTGTGTTCTTGTTGTGGATGAGTACAAACAAGCTACCATTTGCTCTTCTTTCTCTTGTTCCGTGTACACGGGGAAGGGGTGGAAGGAGGGGACGGAGGGGAAGGAGGGGAAGAGGAGGAAGCTGTTGGTAACCCCCTGGTTTAGTCCAGGGGGAATCTTGTGTTGTTTATGAGTTGTAAATACATGTAAATGTTGCATAGCTTGTACATACTCCTGGCATTTCATATTTCTAGATTGTAGTTTTGCTTGTAAATACGGCTTTGTTTTCATCTGAGCTTGCCTGGCTCTTTTATTCTGGGGGTAATTTCAACCCACCACACCACGTAACTAGGCCCTGGCTCATGAGTCTATTGAACCAGTGACACTTTATAGATAAGACAATAATGTTGTATTGCATGTAGATAGCTGAACAGTGTGATCAGCCAGCATTGTGCAGGGCAGTGTTGTAAGAAGAGTTTCTTACCAATGAGCCATTATGGTTTGGGCCTGTCCCTCGCACTGAGTTAATTCTCTTTAATAAGCAATGCTTTCACAATTTATTTCCAAGTGCTCTCAATACAGATCCCAAGAATAAGTCTGATAGAAATGGCTTGTTGTGAGAACTTAATTAAAAAAAACAAAGAGACAAAAAACCCCAGTTGAATTTTTTAATAAGTGCATCATTGTTTTTTTTCACTTTGCTCTTGCAAATTACATTCTTTGCACTTTCAGTGTGAACGTGGGTGTCTTATGAGTATTTAACACGTGTTTGTCCATGGCTTCTTTGTCATCTGAATTCCTTGTATAGACATCTATGCTCTAGACCATGCTCTATGCTCTGTAGTGGTTCATCTCCTCTGGTGAATATAGTTCCTAGAATAGAATAGACTAGACTAGACTAGAATGGAATAGAATAGAATAAACCAGGTTGGAAGAGACCTTCAAGATCATCATGTCCAACCTATCATCCAACACCACCTAATCAACTAAACCATGCAACCAAGCACCCTGTCAAGTCTCCTCCTGAACACCTCCAGTGATGGCGATTCCACCACCTCCTTGGCCAGCTCATTCCAATGGGCAATCACTCTCTCTGTGTAAAACTTCCTCCTGACCTCCAGCCTGAACCTCCCCTGGCGCAACCTGAGACTGTGTCCTCTTGTCCTGGTACTAGCTGCCTGGGAGAAGAGACCAACCTCTACCTGTCTACAACCTCCCTTCAGGTAGTTGTAGACAGCAATAAGGTCACCGCTGAGTCTCCTCTTCTCCAGGCTAAGCAGCCCCAGCTCCCTCAGTCTTTCCTCATAGGGCTTGTGTTCCAAACCCTTCACCAGCTTTGTTGCCCTTCTCTGGACACACTCCAGCAAGTCAACATCCTTCCTAAACTGAGGGGCCCAGAAATGGACACAGTACTCGAGGTGCAGCCTAACAAGTGCAGTGTACAGGGGCAGAATGACCTCCTTGCTCCTGCTGGCCACACTGTTCTTGATGCAGGCCAGGATGCCATTGGCCCTCCTGGCTGCCTGGGCACACTGCAGGCTCATGTTTAGCCTACCATCAACCAGCACCCCCAGGTCCCTCTCTGCCTGGTCACTCTCCAGCCACTCTGACCCTAATGTTCCCACCCGCTCCCACCGAAGGTAGGCTGGGCTTTCCTTTGACAAACTCTTTGGGTGGGAAGTAGTTAACCTCAGTTTGTGACTATTTAAACTTTCCTGGAGTGCTTTGCTGATATTGTTTGGAAGGAAGTGCTGGGATACTACTGACTGTGACAGCAGTCTTGCTGGAGCATGTTTTAACACATTATTCAGATGCAAAATCAGCCCTTCCTTTACCTTAATGCTATCACCTGGGCATTGCTCAAATTACACACCTTGCTGTCATGGGATGTTTTTACTGCAGCTAAGCAGGGACATCCCAAAATCCTGTTCTGCTTCTGGCCATGCTTCCTGCAAGAACAAAGCAGAGATAATCTCCATCTTTGCAATTTTGAGGCTGCCTGTCTCCAAGGGTCCTTCACTGGGAGTCTCTAACCTGAAGAAGGTGACAATTATCAAAGTTTTGAAGTCATGGTTATTTACCAGAGGACAATTCCTATGTTTTAATCTTGCAGCTGGTTCTCACGGTCGCAAGTCCAAGGACCTGGAGCCAACCCCTTTGGTTGTTGTGTCTGAGTTTTTATCAACAGTGCACTATTTTATATAGATGTATCTGTTTGTTTGGGGGTTTTAAAATATGAATATGAAAATATGGTGCTGATGATAGTCATGATAATTATTCTGTCATGAGGGGAAGAGAGAGGCAGACGGGGTTGCCTGTTACCACCAGCTGCTTCCTAGTTTTGTCAACCATTGTGTCTCCTGATGTTGCAATGAGGGGAAAAAGCCCAAAACAACTCACAAAGTGTTTTCAGCTCTGCTGAATCGCTGTGAGGAATGTACAGGGAATGCTGAGAATGGATGAATTTGCTGGCTTTACTCTTCTGAAGAGTTGAGCTGTGCTCTGTGGTCTGCGGTGCCTACAGGTGTGAGTTTGTCTAGACCACAATTTGCATGGTGACTAGTGGAAATGAAGAGTCACTCATGGGGAGGGGGGCTGGAGGTGAAGGGTGATATATAGTTTCTGTACAACACTTTTTCTCTTTTAAAGACCAGTTTTCTGTGGGAAATAAAATTCCATTCATTTCACCATATACTGGGAACCATACTAGACCCAAACCCTATCAGTAATAGATAAAATACTTTATCTACTTCTTCTTCCTTTTTTATTCCAACTGTTTCTTTCTACCTTTCATTCTGTTATTTTTTGTGTGTGTTTCTCAAACCCATTCGTTTCCTTCAATTGATTTTCTCTTCTTTCCTGAAGTTACTCTTCAATTTTCTCATAGTAGAACATCCTCTTTCAAGCTCTGGGCTCCCTTTCTTCCTTCCCTGAAGTCCATCTCTCTCTATCTTGCTCTCTCCTTTACTACACTCCATCTTTTGATTAAATTTCTGTTCTGGCCAACACTCATCTTTCATGACCTGCTTTAACACCCCTTTAGTGCTCTTCTCCATGCTTCCCTCATTCTTTCTTTCACCTCTGTTTTCTTCAGAGCAGTATATTCCTTTCCCCTTGCCTTTGTATCCAGAGGTTTTTGTAACATGTGGATGTCTATAGCTTTCTTGGTTTATACACATCTTCCTACCTGCTTTGAGATTTTACACCAAGGTTGAGAGATAGGGATGAAAGTGGCCACCTGAGAGAATCCAAGATAGGAGTAGCCCATCCCAGTTGTGGACCTCTTATTCAAACACCAAAGAAATACATTGTTCTGGTAAAGAACTTACTTAGCTTTTCCATAAACTGTTTGCTATGAAGCCAGCTGCTTTCTGTGTCCAGCATTACTCAGCTGGAACAGCAATTCAGAATCTGCAGTAAACTTCCTTCCTGAGCAACTGCCCCAAAAGGGCTTTTAATAAGAGCAGCATGATAATTTTTGGAGGTTTAGCTCTAAGTGGATAAACATACCCCTGAGAGACAGGGAGAGGAGGGAGATACTCATTTTCTCACGTCTCATGAAGGCACTGAAGGGAGTTGAATATCTCATGATAACCACACCCCTTGTCATCCTCTATTAGTCACATCACACGCTTCCTGAGTACAACACTTCGTTATATTCCCCTGACATTTTGCACGTCTCACAGGAACAGTGCCTAGTTATCTTCCTCAGGGCTAACACCAGCTCAACATGCAGTTCAGTGAGCCTTTACAGGAACTACTAATTGCCTATGTACAGTATGCAAGGCTTCACAGAGGCTCTATTTACTCTTTCCAAAGAGAAAATGCAACTGGATAAGACATGATTAGTATATTTTGACCTTAAACTTCTGCCATATGAGTTAAAAGGCAGCTGGAAACTTTTGCCTTTTACTATAAAATCGTGAGGGCTGCTTGCTATGGCTCTGCCAAACGGCACTTGGAGCAGGTCTGCATAGTAGTATCAAGGTGGTCTTCTGCTAACTGCTGCTTCTTAACTCCAAGGCAAGGACTTCCAGGTGGTGCATTCATGGGCTCTAAGGTAGCAGAGGAACAGTTGTCCGAAGGGGAATTCCGGTTATGTATCTATATCCTGTCTGCAATTGACAATGGCAGCCTGTACAACTTTGCAGTAAACATGATAACCAGGGGCTACTTCAGCTGTCTCTTCTCATAAAGCCACTGTAGAAGTACCAAAGAGAATTAGACACTGAAATCCCTTTGATTTGCTGTGTGCATTAGTGGGATTCAGAAGCCATGATTGCCCAAATGCTGCTTTGTCTTTGGGGTTTTTATATCTGATATGACAGTACTATATTATGATGTTGTTGCATCAATCAAGATAAAAAACAGATATGCCACAGACTACTTTCAGTGTGAGAAGTACAGTCTCCCCACTTCATACCTGGCCTGGAAGTGAATTTTTCTTTATCTTTACAGAATACAGAATTAACCAGGTTGGAAAAGACCTCTGAGATCATCAAGTCCAACCTATAACCCAACACCATCTAATCAACTAAACCATGGCACCAAGTGCCTCATCCAGTCTCATCTCAAACACTTCCAGTGATGGTGACTTCACCACCTTCCTGGGCAGCACATCCCAATGGCCAATCTCTCTTTCTGTGATTTACTTTATTTTATTTTATTAATTCTTTATTTACTGCCATGTTACAGATGAAGACACACAGAGAAACTGGGGTAGGTTAGGTGCTCAGAGCACTGTGACTCCAAGTACATCTTTCACAGAAGTGCAGATAGAGCACTCCAATCCTCCTGGAGAATTATTCTGCTGACTTTGATGGGCTTAAGTTAAAAATACTGAGTTAGAACTCACAACTGCTGCATGTGAGAAACACAACCAAAGTCAGTTGTGGTTCAAGACCAGAACAAAACCATTATGTCCAAGCATAAGCCAAATACCTTTTCCTGGAATATAGGAGGCTTCCTTTTGTATCAGGCTCTGACTGCTGAGTCACTTCCTGTGGGTTTGCATTGTGTAGATTAGCAGGTGCAATTCTAGGCACGTATAGAAACTTCCTTTCTTGCTGTTCTCAAAAGTTTTATCCTTGGCTTCCTCTAAAGTTCAAACTTCTCTACTTCCTTCTCCACACCATGTCTCTATTCTTCTCTGTCTCTGCTCCTGCCTGGCCCTGCTCTCTGCCCAGGCTTTCTTCCTCACAGCTTCTTTAATTTCTTTCTTTCTGGTCTTAGAAAATATAGCCAAGGAACTACATTGACTAGGAAAGATATGTCACATGAGGAAGCCTTGATCTGTGTTTTAACAAATGCAGTCATGGCCACAAAATCTGGAATTCCATTTGGTAGCTTTCTACAAAGGAAAGAATACAAGTGGCAGAGGTTGTTGAGGATAATGCAGTCACAGAACTACAAGGGTTCAGGATTCCTCCTTCTTCCAAATCTCTTCCTGAAGTTACATCTTGGTCCTGGGGTACTTGAGCATACAGTCAAAAAAGAAACCTGAGGGGGAAAAAAGAACTTTCCCTTTTGAAGTCACATGCTATTTCTAAGGGCTGAATGTCTGTAAAATCTGCCATGAGAACATGGTGATAAATTTGGTGAATGAAATCATGACCACATGGGAGTCACAAACTTATTGAGAAGGGTGGTGCTGCAGTTTGACTGGTACTCCAGAATGGCACAATGGCCCAAGTAAATGGTTTTAAACTTTGCCAATGTTATGAGCACAGGTTAGGAGAAGCCAAGAACAATTGTGCCTGTGTTTCCCAGAGCTTGCCTCTGGCCAGGGATGGGTGAGGAATAGGAAAGAAGGAAGGACCTAGACTCAGAAGTGTGCTGAATGTTTGTTTGTTTTTAAAGTGGAAGAGGAGAAGCGACTGAGACAATGGTACTTCACATCCCAGAGGGAGTTTCGCTTGACAGATAAGCACCCTGAGTCATGAACTGAATACGTGCCTAAACGTTTCAGTAGTTGAAGGCAATCCTATCAAAGTTTGCCGTGGTGGTTGAATGTGCTGACTCAAAGAAGTCACTATGGGAGCTACAAAGGGAGAAAATGTGGCTTGAACTGAGTTGCAGTGGGCCACGCAGAAATCAGGAGGCAGGAATTATTCTTTACATGAAAGAGGACTATCTTGGTATGTGAAAATGCAAGATGTTTGTTTCAGTGAAGACTCTGGGCTTGGCTTTACTCCATGTGGTTATTTGAAGGCTATTGAGAAATGCAAATCATGATTTATTTTTACCGTGCTATGTGATGAGACTCATACTTTAGAGGCAGAGAGACTGAACTCTGTCCAGAAACCAGCCAAACCAAAAAAGAACCCTTGCTACTTATACAATTTGTCTAAAAGGGATTATGAATAACTGGGGGAAAAAAATTAAAAAGGGAAAAAAATAAAGGTGATTCACAAAGGACAAAGGCAGCTAATTGTCCTGGGGGCTGGCTGCAGAAGGAGATACACTTTGGCCAAATGAAATTGGTCTTCTGATGTCTTGTTTTTCATTAATGGATTTTTTTTTCCCCCCACTATAGGGAGAGGAGTTGGGGATACAGTTCTTTCCTTCTTGTATTTTCTTGTCTAGGTAAAACATGCTTAACGTACATATATTTTACTCCTCGGTGCCAGAGGCCTCTCATAGTCTTTTGTATTCTGGCTGTGAAAAGGCTTGGCACAGTTTTTAAGAGACAGCATGAAACATTTTTACAAATTACTTTTAGAAAGTAGGTTGCTAACTATATTCTGGTCCATGGAGAAATGCTTTTAATTTATCCTAACCCCTTCATTCTGTTGAGGCAAAAAGAGTGAGGCTTAGCTAATGCGTTAAAATGCTCTCTTGCTTAGCAGAAGAGACTTAAGACAAATGTATTTATAGGGTCATTTTGCTGTTTAAAACCATTAACTTCCTTTTGACTCTGACAAACCTGAATGGTTGAGAGTAAACTTGAGAGAAACTGGTTTGAGAATGCAGAAAACTTGGGCCAGTCATCTGGTCTAATCTCCTCCTTCAAGCAGATCAGCTTGAAACAGAAATACTTTTAAACGTGCTGCTGTCTTATAATGCCTTCTATATTGACTCACCTGCCTTTTCTGCTTGTTTCAAAGACCCCTAAGCATTAATGCTAATGAGCCTGCTCACTGAAAAATGATCAACTGAAATATTCTTGCCTGAGTGCAGCAGGAAATTGAAATGATGTGATACCAGAGGCCAGAGAAGGCGTGTGCTTGCACAGCACTGGGAAATGCAGGGGCTTTGCTTGCAAATATTCCCTTTGGGATTCTCCCTCCTACTTTCTCTCAGCAAGGGCAGACACCCAGTTCTGAGTTTCAGTCCAACACTGCCTGTGAGAACAAACCATGGTTTTTGGAGTACAAACAGAGTTGGAGCTATGAGACCACCCCTGAATTGGCCTAGGAGCCTCCTAAACAATGCATGCCTGTAGGTATGAGGTTGGCTCCTTCTGGGACCTTGCTATTACTTGCTTATACATGGATATGTCCATGTTTTCCTAGATGAATAGACAACTAACAATATTCTATGCTTAATATTATCATTAAACAGTTGGTATAAGTCTGTGTAGGTCTGCTGGCTAAACAGTGCCACCTTATATAGCTGCACTAGTGGTCCTTTTTCCTAAAGACTTTTTTTCCGAGGAGGATTCCATGAAGGAGTGGAGTTGCAAATAGAGATACATGAAACTGCCCATGCGAGTGTCATGATAAGTATTGCTGTCTTCCTTCTAAAATTGTGAGTTCATGTAAATTAGAATAATCAAGGAAGAGTTCCTAAAGTCAAGGGAGAGAAGGCAGAGAGTCTCAAACAGCACATTGGTATGTTACCCTTAATCATATCCCAGGCACCTAGATATTCTCATTAAGGGTGAACCGGGAATGCTTAAACAGATTAGCAAAATCATTTGCTATTCACTAGGCAGGGTGATCTCCTTAATTCCCTGGGAAAGCCAGCAGTGAGCCGTTCAGACGCTGTGTGGGGCAGCACGACCACTCAGCAGAGGCTGCAGGCACATTTAATTCAGCAGCGAGCTGGCAGCTGGCTGGCGCACACCGCAAAATATGCTGCATTTCTTTATCAAATCAACAAGAAGTCTTCGTGTTTGTTCTGGTCTGTGTGCAAGAGCTCACGTATGCCTGCATACCTCATAACTCTGCCCAGCCAATTACATCCCATACTTCCCTTTTCTGTGTTGCTGTATTAAGTGTTACCACATTACAGAGCTACACAGAGAATAAGCCTATCAGAATACATTCCAACATGCAGCATTTCTTTTCCCTCTTATTTCTTTCAAGCTCCAGCACTTCTTCCTATTTCTCTTTTCTTTACTCCCCCTCCCCCCACACTTTATTTTCCCCCTTAATGATCTTTATAGCATCTTGTTCTGTCTTTATGGTTATGCCTTTGCCCTGTCTACTTTCTGGCACTTGACTTTGAACTCTTCTCTCTCTTGTTGCACACCTAAAAATTAATGGTAGAGAATGAAAAAAAGACAAATCTCTTACAGTAATAACAACAACAACAACAACAACAACAACAATAATAATAATAATAATAAGAAGAAGAAGAAGAAGACGAAGAAGAAGAAGAAGAAGAAGAAGACGAAGAAGAAGAAGAAGAAGAAGAAGAAGAAGAAGAAGAAGAAGAAGAAGAAGCAGAAGAAAGGGGTGACAGAGGCAAGAGGAAAGACTACCTGACGAGTCTGGTGGATAGATTAGGGTTAATACTAGAGTGTCCCAAACTCAGTTTACATGGTTACTTCATAGAGCCTTGGAAGACAGGGCCAGAAATATTGCTTTTCCTTGTTCTGAAGGTATCCTAATTTTAAACACAGACTCGAATTTGTTCAGCTCTGCCTTATCATCCTTGCAATAGTACTGCGTGTTTGTTGGGCTCTTTTTGTCAGTCAGGTGAAATGGCATTTCTGTTCCTGTCCACCTTTCTCTCCTTACACCGGAAGTGGTCTTCTCTTAGTAGTTGTCCTTGTTAGCAATGAGACTCTTCAATTTTGTCTGCTACTCTGTGGGAATTTTCTGTAACCCAGTAATTATCCCTGTTTACGTGATGGGAGTATTTTTGCATGTCCTACTTAGCATTTGCTAACTGCTGTTTGTGCTTGCCTCTCCCTGCTAACAATGGACTTTGGATTATTTATGTTTCTTCCTTTTTCTTTTCTTTTTTTTTTTTTCCTTTCCCCCTGTATGATCAGGACTTAAAATTGTTTAAAACAATTTAACTCTTGTATAGCTGGGCCACAATACTTCAGCAAGCGCTCAAGTGGCATTTGAGCAACAGTTCTTTGCAAGTCACCTCTTCAAGAGTCCTATCTGAAAACATCAGCAGCTAAAATTAACTTTGAGATTACAGGCAAGATAGGAATCTCAGGTTAATTTATGTGCCATGAAACCACATCATTCACAGCTTTTTTTCTCTTCTTTATATTCATGCAAATAGTAAATTGGTTAACCTTGCCCAAATCATGCCAAACTTTTCTGCAACTGGATGCAGCATCAGTATTGCTGAGGCAGCTGTACAGTGGTGCATATTCTTCCCTGCCAGCTGATATGGGGCTTTTTTAACATCTAAATAGGTGACTTGGGAAAGGAAGGTGACAGAAAAGGGAGTGACATCTTGCTGAGGTCCAGTGCTAGAGCATGGAGAAAGCAAAGAGCTGAAATACCCTAAAAAGCTGAGTGCTTAGGCAGGGTAACAGTAAAAATCATCAGATCTCCATGGTCCCAAACATAGCAGCTCATTTTGAGTATGTTCTCTAACATGTTGTGGGTTGTTGTGATTAATCAACATTGAATCACAGAATCATAGAACAGTTTGGGTTGGAATGGACCTTGTCTAGTCCAACCCTCCTGCAGTGAGCAGGGACATCCTAGTGAGCCCAGAGCCCTGTCAAGCTTGACCTTGAATAGCTCCAAGGATGGGGTTTCAACTACCTCCCCAGGCAGCCTGTTGCAGTGTTCCACCACCCTCCTGGTAAAGAACTTCCTCCTAACGTCCAACATAAATCACTCTTCTATAATTTAAAACCATTGTCTCTTGTCCTATCACTACAGGCATTTGTAGAAGATCCCTCTCTGGCATTCTTTTAGGCCTCATTCAGATATGGAAGGTCATTATTAGGTCTTCCCAGAGTCTTCTCTTCTGAGAAGGCTGAGCAACCTCAGCCTGTCCTTGTAGGAGAGGTGTTGCACGCCCCTGATCATTTTTGTGGCCCTTCTCTGGACTTGCTCCATCAGGTCCATGTCTGTCCTGTGTTGAGAATGAAAGAGACTGAAATACAGCTGGTGCCAACAAGCAGGCAGTTCATGTGAAGAGTAATCCAAGGGATAATTTCTCCTTTCATATTTCATCACTTAGAAGAATTGAGGTAAAAATGCCCATAAACTTAGCTTCAGCCTGCAGGGAAATTCAAGTATGGGAACTGAGGTGAGCTGTAGCTATGGCCACATTAGCTCTTGTCGCTTTCTCTTTTGGACTGTTGAATCCACATCTGCCTGAGGCTGATGTAGATATTTCTGTTGCCTTGGGACAGGTTTCAGTTTGGATGGACAGGATTAAAGGATATTTCAGCAGCTAGGAACAGCAGGGCTAGAGCTAGGTGGTGCTCTGTCAGTGATGTTCATCCCCATTTACACTGAAACAGTGCAGCTGGCTGGAGCAAGTGTTATTTAAACAGTGTTTGTACACAGTTCAGGGCACTGTCCTGTGCTGCTGCAAGGTATTTTATGAGCACGCTAGAAGGAACGGTGATAAAAAGATGCATTTCTCTAAAGTAAAGAAACTTCCCTAAGCTCTTTCTGAAACTGCATGGAAAACCTTTAAGGGTTTTTTCTGCATCTTTGAGATGCTTTCTGTACCTGTTTGAGAAAAGATATATTTAAATTTAGTTCTATTGCTCGTGTAAAACAGGCTGCAAAGTGTTTGAAGATCTCCAAATCAGATGGTGCAATGACTCAGCATGAAAACCAGTCAGAGGCAGCAAACATTCCTCCTCTGAGACATTTCTAACAAGCAATGGAAATTAAGTGGCACAAGAAAAGAGAAGTGAATCAACCCCTCACTCCATATAGACTGGGATCCTTTTTAGAATTATTACTTTTCATTTCTCTGCAAGTACCTGATAAATGTAAGAGGAAGTTAACTCTTTTTTACCCCCTATGCAGCCAGGATAGAAGATGCTTTAAAGCAGTGGGTTTAGTTTTGTTTTGGATGGTTGGGTTTTGTTTCTTTTCTTGGTGTGTTGTAGCTGGTTATGGTTTTGTTTCTAATAAGGCCAAATATTTTGTCTATCTTAAAATGGCCACTCTTGCAGATTCTTAAGTAGAAGACTTATCTTCTACTTCCAATGAGCCATTAAGTAACTGAAATCTCTGAAGAAGTATTGTGTTAGCTGAAGGAAAGGAGTTTCCCATAGCAACCTGCTGAATAGTTCTTAATTCTATCAATTAAAAATTGATATAAATTGAATTAAAAAACCCCAAACCAACCTAACCATTTGCAAATGAATGACCAGATTTCTGAAGTTTGATCAAGGTTGAATTGCCTTGAACTGCACCAGAACATTATGGAATATGTTGTGTATTATACTTCAAATTGTGCATTCATGATTTTCCCACTATGTTGCTTTCATATTAAATAAGAGATGAGAGAGTAATCCTGTGTCTCTACTTCTCATTTAAGTCAATGTACTTCTTTCATGTGCTAGCAAATGGAAAGCATTCAGATGTATTCTGTTGAACACAATGCTAGGAGACTGCAAATGTGATTTGGTTCAGCAATGGTATTGCTGCTACTTGTTACTCTGACAACAGAGCTGCAGTGCTCTCTGAATGGTAGTAAATCTCCTAATTTTGAGTATTTAGGAATTAGAGACCCTCTTGGGTTCTTTGCAAGTGTCCAGGTGAAGGTTTTTTCTTTCTCTGTGCATTTTTTTTCCCAGTTGAATGTCATGGTAATAAGATGTCATTGTGCAGCTTCATGGAGCCTTTCATCCTGCTGAGTTGCAAGCAAAATGTTCAAGTTATAATGCCAGCCACTGGGTTCAGTGTGCATACAACAGTATGCTTCAGGACCTGGAAAAGACAGTCCTGCTGTCATTTCATGGTAGGTGACAGAAGCAGTAAATAGTGAGGAGTAGCACACATTCAAGTGTGGTTGTACAATGTGGAATAGAATAGAATAGAATAGAATAGAATAGAATAGAATAGAATAGAATAGAATAGAATAGAATAGAATAGAATAGAATAGAACAGAATAGACCAGACCAGACCAGACCAGACCAGGTTGGAAGAGACCTTCAAGATCATCAAGTTCAACCTATCATCCAACACCACCTATTCAACTAACCCACGCAACCAAGCACCCTGTCAAGTCTCCTCCTGAACACCTCCAGTGATGGTGACTCCACCACCTCCCCGGGCAGCCCATTCCAATGGGCAATCACTCTCTCTGTGTAAAACTTCCTCCTGACCTCCAGCCTGAACAACAAGTGCTAAGAAAGGCAGATTGGTCAGGAGAAGGAAACATGGGAGTTTCACAACCACATGGCCTTAAACTCACTTTCAGCAGCAAAGAGCCTTCGTAACTTTAAACTGGGTGTGGTTAGTTACTCAGAGTCTCTATTTTAGAATGGAAGGAGCTGTTCATGATCTTTCTTGAGAAAGATAATGCCAGTGACTAATCATCCTCTTTCTGATTTATGAAGCATTGAAGATCTAAAGATAGACCTCCATATACATGGAAGTCACTCCAGAAGGGCAAAGTCTTCCATAGTTTATGTATGTCTCAGCCTTTTTCCTAGTAGCGTGCATATAGTTCAGCATATCTCTTTGGCACAAAGCAGAGTTCTTAAATTTAGCAGCACAGCTTACTGGGATGATGTGAATTTCTTAAATTCTCTCTGCCTTTGTGTGCTACTGTAATCACATCTTTTGAATGTGGGAATCATTTACCTCAAAAGAGGGAACAGATTACTGGCATTATTGATGACGGTCCCTGGCGTCCATCCACTAATGCAACAGCACTGTACAAGCTCTATGTACAGATAAGGAAGCTCTAGATTCAGCTTTCTGAAACTGAAGCAAATGATTCTAAGTCAATTAGTGGCCCTATTTAAGCCAAACCCAAAACATCAGTTAACTTCAGTCAACAACTTTCAATGTAAGGATCAATTTTTAATATAAGAGTTATTTCTGGCTTTTATAATATGGCTTTTCTTGCTTTAACTTGGAAGGTAACTGCCAAAGAAATGTAAGACAATATTAGACCTAAAGATAAAAAGATAAATAGATGGACAAAAAGCTCAATGGTGGACAAAAAGCTCAACATGAGCTCTCAGTGTGCACTTGCAGCCCGCAAAGCCAATCAGATCCTGGGCTGCATCAGGAGAAGTGTGGCTAGCAGGTCGAGGGAGGTGATCCTCCCCCTCTACTCAGCCCTGGTGAGACCCCACCTGGAGTACTGTGTCCAGTTCTGGAGCCCCTATTACAAGAGGGATGTGGAGGTGCTGGAACGTGTCCAGAGAAGGGCCACGAGGATGATCAGAGGGCTGGAGCACCTCTCCTATGAGGACAGACTGAAGGAGTTGGGGCTGTTCAGTCTGCAGAAGAGAAGGCTCCGAGGAGACCTAATTGTCACCTTCCAGTATCTGAAGGGGGCCTACAGGAAGGCTGGGGAAGGACTTCTCAGGATCTCAGGTAGTGATAGGACTAGGGGGAATGGAATGAAGCTGGAGGTGGGGAGATTCAGGCTGGATGTGAGGAGGAGGTTCTTCACCATGAGAGTGGTGAAACCCTGGAATGGGTTGTCCAGGGAGGTGGTCGAGGCCCCGTCCCTGGAGGTGTTTAAGAGCAGGCTGGATGAGGCTCTGTCCAGCCTGATCTAGTGTGGGGTGTCCCTGCCCATGGCAGGGGGGTTGGAACTAGATGATCCTTGTGGTCCCTTCCAACCCTGAATGAAACTATGAAACTATGAAACTATAAAAAGAAGATTGCTTCACTCTGTTCTGAAAGCTGAAACAGAATCTAGTCTGACAATATGGATACAGGAGCACAGGATGTTAGGGGTTGGAAAGGACCTCTGGAGGTCATCGAGCCCAAACCCCTTGCCAGAGCAGGACCATAGAATCTAGCACAGGTTGCACAGGAATGCATCTATATGGGCACTGAAAGTCTCCAGAGAAAGAGACTCCACAGCCTTTCTGGGGAGCCTGTTCCAGTGCTCTGTGACCCTCACAGTGAGGAAGTTCCTCCTCATGTTGAGGTGAAACCTTCTGTGCTGTGCTGTGCTTCTGCATCCATTATCCTTTGTCCTGTCACAGGGTGCAACTGAGCAGAACCTGTCCCCCCCCTCTTGACACCCAGCCCTTAGATATTTATAAACATTTATTAAATCCCCTCTCAGTCTTCCCTTCTCCAGACTCCTGTAGTTTCAGTCAGAATTTGAAGCAAAGAGAAACACAGAATCGCAGAATCACCAAGGTTGGAAGAGACCTCAAAGATCATCAAGTCCAACCTGTCACCACAGACCTCATGACTAAACCATGGTACTAAGTGCCACGTCCAATCCCCTCTTGAACACCTCCAGGGATAGTGACTCCACCACCTCCCTAGGCAGCCCATTCCAATGGCTAACAACTCTCTCAGTGAAGAACTTTCTCCTCACACATAATTCTCCTAAAGCCACTGCCATTTGATAACAAACATGGCTAAATAAACTACATGCAATATGTTCTCTAAACCCATATCCCTTTCTATTCAACTGCACACAGCAGCAAAGAAGGAAACAGGAAAGCTTCTAACTTCAGAGATGCTTTAACTTCAGTGAACAGAATGTGGCTTAGCATGGATATACCTCTAGATGTGAAGTGCATTAGGAGCAGCAGATTATAGAAGGGCTACTTTTGAACTCAAATTTCCATCTGCTTGATACAGTTTCCTGGCGCTCCACTTAGAGCATCCTGGAATACAAAATAAGTTTGATCAAAGCCATGCTCAAATGCAATTTTCACTGAAGTCAGTGGAAATTTTTGCTTGAGCAAGAACTACAGGATTTAGTGCACAGGCCTTTCTAGCAATTATTTTAGTGGGAAGTTTAGTAGTAATGTGTGATGACAAACAATGGGGAAACAGTTGGCTTAGGGATTTTTGAGAAAGTTCCTCTGTTTGTATAAAATTTGTCCCAGGTTTTTTGTATGGAATGGAATGGAATGGAATGGAATAGAATAGACCAGGTTGGAAGAGACCTTCAAGATCATAGTGTCCAACCTGTCATCCAACACCACCCAACCAACTAAGCCATGCAACCAAACACCCTGTCAAGTCTCCTCCTGAACACCTCCAGTAATGGTGACTCCACCACTTCCCCAGGAAGCCCATTCCAATGGGCAATCACTCCCTCTGTGTAAAACTTCCTCCTGACCTCCAGCCTGAACTTCCCCTGGCACAGCCTGAGACTGTGTCCTCTTGTTCTGGTACTAGCTGCCTGGGAGAAGAGACCAACCCCCTTTCAGGTAGTTGTAGACAGCAATAAGGTCACCCCTGAGTCTCCTCTTCTCCAGGCTAAGCAATTCCAGCTCCCTCAGCCTCTCCTTATAGGGCTTGTGTTTCAAGCCCCTCACCAACTTTGTTGCCCTTCTCTGGACACACTCCAGCAAGTCAACCTCCTTCCTAAACTGAGGGGCCCAGAACTGGACACAGTACTCGAGGTGTGGCCTAACCAGTGCCGCATCCAGGGGCAGAATGACCTCCCTGCTCCTGCTGGCCACACTGTTCCTGATGCAGACCAGGATGCCATTTGCCCTCCTGGTTTCCTGGGCACTCTGCAGGCTCATGTTCAGCCTACCATCAACCAGTTTTGTTTTGTTTTTAATGTTGCTTTTCCTCATGTAACACCTGTGTTGTGATAATCAAAACCAAAGTTGCATTCTGCAATTAGCTCCTTTTAATTCCCACCACCACCACCACCTTCTTCCCCTATTACTCACGTTACTTTTCCGGGTTTTATTTTCCTGCCTTGGTAGGGATTTTCTTTTAACTCTCTTGGAGTATATTGGTGTGTGTACATTAAAATGCCACTGACCGTTTGCTGACTTGTGTCTCGGTCTGGAGAGGGTAGGAGAAATTAGAGGCACAAACCAGGCCAAAATATCAACAACTAGGCTATTTATTACATAAATAGGATGGATCAGAAGGGGAGAGGGAGAAAATAGAGGGGGAGAGAGAGAAGAGAGAGAGGAAAGGAATTATATTACCACACCCCTCACACCCCCAAGACAGTTAGTGGAGGAAAGGTGCTGCAGGAGATGTTGGGTCTGTAGAGAAATGGTGCTGAGGCTTTGGCTGTAGAAGCAATGTGGTCCTCTGGGTGCTGAGGCTTTGGCTGGAGAAGAGATGTGGTCCTCTGGGCAGCCTCTTCAGCTCCATGAGTTGCAGGAGGCGGATCTTAGGACATGGAGAGAGGGTTCAGTCTGCTTCTTCCAGGCTCCACGGCCTCTTTTCTCCAGAGCAGCATTGTCCTGGCTTTTTCCTTCTCAGTGGCATGGTCCTTCTCCTGTGTTTTCCTTCATCTCTGTTTTTCTTCTGCGTTTTTCTTCTGCCGAGCCAGTAGTGGCTCAAGTCTTTTATACAGTTTTTAGTCCTTAAGTACGTGTCCAAGTATTGTCCCTCAGGAAATCAGGGGCCAGGAAAACATCCTTAGGTAACTATCCAGGTATCATTCCCCAGGAAATCTTTCCATGTATTCCTCGGTGTTTGGGCAGAGGTCTGGATGGGGGGGAGGGGGGCTCCGCCTCCTTCTTCTCCATCTACCTGCCCACGCACTCCTTACACATCAGGAAACAGGTGGTGAAGCCATTGTCTCACCATCCTCCCTTCCTGGGGTATCTGATGGCTGGAAAATGATCTTGTCCTGAAGGCGTGATGGCTGGGTCCTTGGTCCATTGGTGTAGGCCAGCTGCAGTCCAGTTATCATGATGTTATCTTTGCACCTTCCAAGAGTCATTCCAGTGGCTCTGCCCAACACATATCAGCTATTGTCTGGGCAAGCAGCAAGTGATTTTATCTTTGTTGAATCACATCAGAAGAGACAAACTTCTAGTCTCTCACAACTTTTGAGTCAGAGGGTTAATAAATCTGCCTGTATTAATTAACCTTCTGAAAACAGTGGAAAAATTTCCCCTTGACCTGCTTTGCAGGTGGACAAATGGTGAAACTCCTGCTTAGTTGGGTTTTTCTTCCCCTCATCCATTTATTACAATGGTTTGCTTCTCTTGTGTAAGTGTCTCAGATTTTTGAGTTATAGGTCTTGGTGAGATATATGGGAGGGAGGATTAAACCTTCACACCACTACACTCACCAGTCTATAGAATTATGTATATATATAGTCTAGTCATGAGGTCTGGGGTGACAGGTTGGACCTGATGATCTTTGTGGTCTCTTCCAACCTTGGTGATACTGTGATATATATATACACACTATACAGATAATAGTACATGTAAAAACATAAGTCATGTGTTCTATATTGGCTTTAAAATGCAGACTTTTTGTGCATTTTGAAGGACATAGCCTCCTGAGGTCGGTGGTGACAGGTTGGACTTGATGATCTTTGAGGTCTCTTCCAAACTTGGTGATTCTGTGATTCTGGGACAACTGAAGCTATTTTAAATTGGTTGGTTACAGTCACTCTCTGATTTTATGAATATCTTTACTCATGTGAATAGTTTCAGTAAAACACAATAGGAAATCCAGAGCAAATCATTCCAGCATTTATACTAGTAGGAGCATAACAAAGAGAGGGAAAGGATCTTGCTGTAATGGGAACAAAATATGTAAGCATATATTTAGCATATAAGGAGGACCAAGGAGGTTAAGGTTTTCCTTTGTTATCTATCCAGCAAATGCCAAACCCAGCATTAGGACTTTGGATTTGCCTCCCACAGTGACCTTTGGGGCAAAGTGCATTGGTGAAAATTTTCAGAATTCCTAATTTTAGAAGTGATGATCACCAATAGCTTTCTCTGAACTCCGTGGGAACTGAAAACTCCATCTCCAAGATGCCACCAATTGCAGACACCCTGTATGCAGACATCCAAAAGTAGATGTCACTTGGCAAAGTTCTGGCCTTAACCTCTGTGTCTCTGAAACTGTGCCATGTCACAAATGAAGGTTATGGAAAAGTGAGAGGGACAGGGAGATATCGTGGGAGGAAGATGTTTGGCAGTGGCATTTGCTGCAGGGAAAAGAAAATAGGGGGAAAAAAGTGGGACACAAATAGCAAGTTGCTGTTTGGGCTCAATAGAAGAGGGAGCAGAACTGACACAACATCACTTTCCAAACGGAACAATGTGCAGTCTTGTCTCAACATTCATTTTCCAGCTGCATTGTGTAACCTACAGAGAGTTACTTCAGTAGTAAAGCATCCTACCTAGTGTCTGGAACTGGATATATGAAGCAATATTTTATTTGCATGCTCTTTTGGTTTTAAGCCTTCTCACATTGTTTTTAGCAGTGTTGGGTGTTTGTTATTTACTGAAAGTCAGACTTCTTGTGAGTCAGACTTGCTGAGAACAAGGGGGTATACCAAGGTAGTGTATCCCTTAGCAACAGAAAGCAAGTTAGAGTTCTTCAAAACTTTCCTATTCATGTTTTCTCTCATTGTTAGGAGGTCTTTTCTAAAGAAATTGGCTCATGCTTCATCTGGAGTGGTTTGGACCCAAATGTTAGTCAAGTTTAATGAGACCATTTTTGTGAGTTTCCTATGACACCAGTTACTGAAAAGCATACACATGGCTTTATCAAGAGTGCCAAAAGTATATATACCTCCTTGAGCAAAAGGTAGGGGGAGAGAGTTATGTCACTGTTTCTGTATGTTTGAGACTAACTTGATTACATAAACTGTAGACAGGGTCCATTGTAATTTAACTTCTTTTCAGGTTTGCATCAGTCAGGGTTTAGGCATTAAGAAACAAGTTGTCATGTCAGAAGCATTGGTTAAATGACTCTAGCCAGAAAGTGTGTAAACACTCCAGCTGTTACTTGTACAGCAACTGGGCATACAGCCTTTCTGTTTCAGTGACTGTTTTGCTTCAAGTATACAGCAACACACACAAGGTGGTGCCATGGGCTCTTGGGCCTTGTATCCTCAGATACTGTGTGCTTTCCTTAATGTGACCCTCCCCATTTGGCTTCCCATGGTTATCACCACTACCATTCCATCAGTCCTACAGCTTCCCTTGTGCTTCTTGCCTGAATTCTGACAAATCTGATGGATCCTGACAGCAAAGGACAAGGGACCTGGTTTCCACTGGTGCCCTTCTCCCAGAGGCTAGCTTTAAGCAAGTCAGTCTTAGAGAATTGCCATAAATTTCACATAGAATCATAGAATGGTTTGGGCTGGAAGGGACCTCCAGAGGTCATCTAGTCCATACAAGGCAGCAGTTGTTAGCACCCAGAGCTCATACCTGAAGCTGCCCAGCTTTTGATGTTGTGTGTTTCTACACTGATGATGTCTGATGAGCTTCAAAACACTGCCCTCATTCACATTTATTGCTCTCACTACCCAGACTCTTGCATACATAGAATCATAAAATTGTTAAGGTTGGAAGGGACCTCAAGGATCATCTAATTTCAACTCCCTGCCATGGGCAGGGACACCTCACACTAGAGCAGGCTGGCCAGAGCCTCATCCAGCCTGGGCTTAAACACGTCCAGGGACGGGGCCTCAACCACCTCCCTGGACAACCCATTCCAGGGCTTCACCACTCTCATGGTGAAGAACTTCCTCCTCACATCCAGCCTGAATCTACACATTTCTATTTTTGTTCCCTTCCCCCTAGTCCTATCATTACCTGACACCCCACAAAGTCCCTCCCCAGCTTTCTTGAAGGCCCCTTTACATGCTTAATGAAAAAAACCCAACCAAACTACAGAGACTTAAGAGAGAATGGGTAACCTCATTGTGCCCTGTGTATAATGCAACAGGTTGCAAAATCACTAAACTGGCTGAGTAGCAGTGATAAGGAAAAAAAGAAAAGGAATTGGAGAAGAAATAAATAAATGGAAATAAAAAGATTCTTTTGGCTGCCATTTCTTGGTGGTGGCACAATTCACTCTTTAATTACCTTCATTCTCAATAAACCTGGTAACTTTTAAATGGTAAAAAGCAATCTCAGTGAAGGAAAGGAAAAGAAGCCTTTAACTAAGTTGCTTAGTGAAGTGAAGGGTGTTGGATATTCTGACTTCAGAACTTTTGTTGGGTGTCTTTTCTGGGCTGTCGATCCAATGAATACTTCATTTATTTTCTGGCAGTTTTCCTGAAAGGAAAGCCAAGGAACATCATCTGAACAAATAATTGTGGTTTGTTTTGGCAATATGTTGTAATAGCTCGAGTGGTTATGTATTTTTTGTGTTTTAACAGAAGTACCCTATCGTCTTGGAGCCTGACCAACAGCTTCCTGCCACTTTGCATTGCTTGGTGGTTTCATCCGGCTCCCTGACTAGAATTTTGCAGTTCCTACAGAGGACTTATAGCTGAATGTTTCTGCTTCTAGTTCAAGAAGTCTGTCTTAAAAGACCTTGCATTAGGATCATAGTATGGATTGGGTTGGAAGGCATCTTAAAGATCATTTAGTTTCAGCCCTCAGTGTTACAAATAGTAATGTCTTTGTGGTCCACTAAGGGATATGGCTGCTATCGGAAGGGAGGCCATCCAGAGGGACCTTGACAGACTGAGAGGTGGGCACAAGCCAACCTCATGAGGTTCAACAAGACCCAGTGCAGGGGCCTGCAGCTGGGTCGAGGCAATCCCAGGCACAAATCCAGGCTGGGCAGTGACTGGCTGGAAAGCAGCCCTGAGGAGAGAGACTTGGGGGTGCTGGTGGACGAGAAGCTCAACATGAGCTCTCAGTGTGCATTTGCAGCCCGGAAAGCCAATCAGATCCTGGGCTGCAGGTCAAGGGAGATGATTCTCCCCCTCTACTCAGCTCTGGTGAGACCCCACCTGGAGTATTGCATCCAGTTCTGGAGCCCCTGTTACAAGAGGGATATGGAGGTGCTGGAACATGTCCAGAGAAGGGCCACGAGGATGATCAGAGGGCTGGAGCACCTCTCCTATGAGGACAGACTGAAGGAGTTGGGGCTGTTCAGTCTGGAGAAATAAGGCTCCAAGGTGACCTAATTGTGGCCTTCCAGTATCTGAAGGGGGCCTACAGGAAGGCTGAGGAGGGACTTCTCAGGATCTCAGGTAGTGATAGGACTAGGGGGAATGGAATGAAGCTGGAGGTGGGGAGATTCAGGCTGGATGTGAGGAGGAGGTTCTTCACCATGAGAGTGGTGAGGTCCTGGAATGGGTTGTCCAGGGAGGTGGTTGGGGTGCTGTCCCTGGAGGTGTTTAAGCCCAGGCTGGATGAGGCTCTGGCCAGCCTGATCTAGTGTGGGGTATCCCTGCCCATGGCAGGGGGTTGGAACTAGATGATCCTTGTGGTCCCTTCCAACCCTGACTGATACTATGATACTATTGCAGAAGTGGTAGGGGCTGGAAGGTACCTCTGAAGATCACCTGGTCTAACACCCCTGCTAGAGCAGGATTATCTGGAATAAATCACACAGGCACTCACAGGCATTATTTTTCCAGGAAATCTGTAAGTAATTTCTGTGGAAACCTTTAAAAAAAAACAGGAAAAGGAAAGAAGCCAAATTCTATGGAATCAGGTAGTTTTCTGTAAAAGGATCCTCCCCAAGACCTCAGTTTTGAGCCAGAAGACTGATTTGTAACTTTATTTCACCTGAACTTGGAAAACATTATTTCCATTAAAAAATTAATGGGAATTTGTTTTTTCCTTGACAAATTCTTTGTTGTCCACAAAAAAAGGAAAACAAAGCCACATTTCCTTTGCACTATCAGCTTTATTTATTGAAGAAAAGATTGGATTAAAAAGAATTAAGTGGCCATTTATGGTTTGTGCTCATGTAAAGTGCATTTATTTGTCAGGGTAGCTATTGCTATGAGGACAGGCTGAGGGAGCTGGGGTTGTTTAGTCTGGAGAAGAGAAGGCTCCTGGGAGACCTAATAACAACCTTCCAGTACCTGAAGGGGGCCTACAAGAAAGATGGAGAGAGATTGTTTACAAAGGACTGTTTACAAAGTGATAGGATGAGGGGCAATGGCATCAAACTAGAGAAGAGCAGATTTAGATTGGATGTTAGGAACAAGTTCTTTACCGTGAGAGTGGTGGAATATTGGAACAGGTTGCCCAGGAAGATGGTTGGGGCCCATCCCTGGAGATATTCAAGGTGCAGCACAACAGGGCTCTGGGCAGCCTGATCTAGTTGAGTATTCCCCTGCTGACTGCAGGTAGAGTTGGACCTTTGTAGGTCCCTTCCAACCTAGACTGTTTTATGGTTGTCCAAGAAAGGAAGTTGAGTTCCTGTATGTTTTACCTGGACCCTTGCTTTGTGAAAGGCATCAGCCACCTCTGGGACCATGCAGGGGGGAAGAGGTTTCACAGAATATCTCTTGGCAGTACCAGGCCTGAGAAGTTGTAACCTTGACTTCAAGGACATGCAGTACTCTTGCTGTAATCTTGCTATGGACTAAAAATTGTGCTTAGCCAATTCTTTAAAAGGCAGAGCCTGCAGAAGAGTCACTTTGCTATCAGTGCCCTTCCATTGCTGCTTTTTCTGTGGATAGCCTTGGCAGAAGACTCATGGCATAAGATAATTTTACCATTGCTTGGGCCATGTTTGTTTTCTCCTTCTCATTTCTTTTTCTTTCTTTCTTTTTCTTTTTTTCTCCTTTTCAAACAGAGAGCTATAAAATGAGATTTGTTAAGGGAATAAAACTTTAATTATTGGTGAGTTCCACACTGACATAGCATGAAATATGACTGCCTACTTAATGCAATATAGGTCTGTTTGATTTTGCTAAGAAGAGAGTTTCTACTTAATCAAACCAGCCATTTTCATAAATAGGAGGAGTAAAATGATGAGCAATAGAATAGAATAGAATAGATTAGAATAGAATAGAATAGAATAGAATAGAATAGAATAGAATAGAATAGAATAGAATAGAATAGAATAGAATAGAATAGAATAGAATAGAATTAATCAGGTTGGAAGAGACCTTCAAGATCATCAAGTCCAACCTATCATCCAACACCACCTAATCAACTAACCCATGGCATTAAGCACCCTATCAAGTCTCCTCCTGAACACCTCCAGTGATGGCGACTCCACCACTTCCCTGGGCAGCACATTCCAAAGGGCAATCTCTCTTTCTGTAGAATTTCCTCCTCACCTCCAGCCTAAACCTCCCCTGCCACAGCTTGAGACTGTGTCCTCTTGTGCTGGTGCTGGGTGCCTGCCTGAGAGAAGCGCCCAACCCCCACTTGGCTACAACCTCCCTTCAGGGAGTTGGAGAGAGCAATGAGGTCTCCCCTGAGCCTCCTTTTCTCCAAGCTAAGCAACCCCAGCTCCCTCAGCCCATGCTGAGCTCAGGGGGTGTGAAGGCAAGACCTGATCATAGCAGTCAGAGGGCCTATGCAGGCTGCTTTGCAGAAGCATGCCTGTGCTGACCATGCTCATATACAGGATCAAGTTTGTTTGTGTTTACATCAGTGGAAGTGGTGACAGTCAGCTGCTGTAAGTTGCTGCAATGCTCTTCAGAGCTGCAGGATGTGATACTTCAGTACAAATCATGCTGCTTGAACCTCCCCTCCACACCTCTGCCAAGAAATGGCTGCAAGTTGTATGAAAACACCTACAGACAAGAGCTGGGTGGGGAAGTACTAGGTAGGTTGTAGTATCTAGCAGACAAGGTTCTGAAATGTGGGTTTGGAAATCTTGGGCTCTGGATCCAGTACAAGTAGAAATCTCCTGTGTGAACTCAGGCAAAACAGCAAGGCTTTGCCTCCAAAATAGACATCTCTGTCCTGGTTGGGTTTGTTGCTGGTAGCTGGGGGGGTGGCTTTTTTGCTTTTAATAAAAGCTTAGGGTGTATTTGGATATGAAGGACTTGGTGAGAATAAAGAATATTTATTTTGGAGGCTGAAGCTGGGCTGTTCCAAGTCCTGTGAGTTGGGAAATGGAATCTTATTTTTCCTGGAAGACAGGGGGAGGGTGGTGATAATCAGTGTGCTAAGCCATTAGTCACCAGCTGCTGGAGTACAAATATTGACAAGTGCAAAGGTTTGGTGGTCTTGCTTTTCTGCATGAATATCAGCAATCTATCAGAGAAAGCCTGCTTGCACTGCCAGGAGGCCTGTCCCTGGGTAAGGTAATTATTGCAGTGGAACAGGGAGGTAAATGGTTAGACCCATGTTGCACAGCTTCCACTGAACCTATATTTCCCAATGTCTGGTTATGCAGAGTTTTGCCTTGCAACATAAACATTATGATTCTAAAATCAGCAGATTGCTTTCCTGCATCAGACTTCCTCCTAAGAACAATCTTGTGAGTTCACATCTGATCACTTGATTATAGTTCTCAGATCCCCATCTTTGCTTTGAAACATCACATGCTCTGAGGGATGTCCCCCAGGAAGAATGCTCTAGTTGTGTTGTTCACATGCTAGGAATAGAAGTAGTGTGGGAACTGAGCAGTCTTCAAAACTGAAGCACCCTGCAGTGAGATCTGTGAAGTGGATGCTCCATGGACTCTGAACAGAGGCCCATGAGCAGAGGGGTAGATGTTAGATGTTAGTGTAAAAAGTCTTGTCTGTAAAAAACAAACAAACAAGCAAAAGCAACTAAAAAACTCCACCCACAGAAAAAGACTGGGGAAAAAAAAATGGTAAACTTTGCACTGCTGCCAAGTCTGGATAAGCTCCATCAGCTCACAGCACTGAGTCATTATATAAAATGAATGGCTGGATGCTGTAGGCAGTTTCAACTCCTTATTGATGAGAGCTGCACAAAGCAAGGCCAGATCTGGTGGTCACGATGTCTACAGCTTGGGAGACAGGTACAGCCAAAGAGGAAGTGTGACCTTGGTTCATCACTCTGTATCCTCTCAGTCAAACTGCATATGTGTAGTGCCTTCTGCCCATAGCATTCTCAAGCTGAGCATCCTCTACAAACACTGTGCTGTCACCTCCTTTCTTTCTGAAAAATCACAAATCTCTTTCTGCACAAATCTCAGTTTTTACTAGACTCTGCAACACTCTGGAACCACTGCTCCAGCCTCCTTTCTAAAAGCAGTACTGCTGTGACAGGTATGTAGGTACCTGTATGTTGATGACAAGCTGCTGAACAAGAAAGAACAGCATCGATTAAGACTTCCACTGGTATCAGCTGAAATCACAGTTCTATTCCCAAAGCAACTGTTGAACATACTTTCAGCAAGTTCCATTCTCTTTTGGCTACTCTACATGTGCATAGCTGGGCAAACACCTCCCTGCTGTCTCCATCCTCCTCAGCTTGGAAGCCATAATGTGGCCAGACTGGATGCTTTTACTTTAACAGTATCTATTTGTTAGAGATGATTTGGGCTTTCCAGTTCAAGGGAGACAGGGACCTGCTGGAGAGAATCCAATAGAGAACCAAGAGGATGATTAGGGGACGTGAGCATCTCCCCTATGAAAAGAGACTGAGACACCTGGGGCTGTTTAGTCTTGAGAAGAGAAGACTGAGAGGTAATCTCATCACTGTCTATAAATATCTAAGGGGTGGGTGTCAAGTGGAGGGGGCAAAGCTCTTCCCAGTGGTGCACAATAATAAGACAAGGAACAATAGGTACAAGGTTGAACATAGAATATTTCACCTCCACATGATGAGAAACTTCTTTACTGTGGGGGTGATGGAGCACTGGAACAGGCTGTCCAGAGAGGTTGTGGAATCTCCTTCTCTGGACACATTCAAAACCTATTTGGATGCGTTCCTGGATTACCCTAAGTGATCCTGCTTTGGCAGGTGGGTTGGACTCTGATCTCTGGAGGTCCCTTCCAACCTCTAGTGTATTGTGGTAGTGTGATATTGTGGTTTAGGTTTAGGTACTCCTTCTGAGAACTGCTGTATGTAGCTTTTCTGTGTCCTTGGCTTCAGATAAACTTTCCTAAACCATCTAAAATTACCATTTTCAGAAGTGGTCCCAAGGAGGGGGTTGGTCTCTTCTCCCAGGCAACCAGCACCAGAACAGGAGGACATGGTCAAGGAAAGTTTAGGCTGGAGGTGAGGAGAAAGTTCTTCACAGAAAGAATTATTGCCTATTGGAATGTGCTGCCCAGGGAGGTGGTGGAGTCACCGTCTCTGGCGGTGTTCAAGAGGGGACTGGACATGGCACTTGAAGCCATGGTTTATTTAGTCATGAGCTGTTGGGTGATAGGCTGGACTTGATGATTTTTGAGGTCTTTTCCAACCTTACTGATTCTATGACTCTATGATTCTTTTCTCTCTGAGTAACAAAGAATGCAGCACCTGCACCTCTTCTTGTGCAGGTTGCATGCTACATTCATTTTAGCAGAGGCATTCAATAATGAAAACATCCATCCAGCCCTCCTGGATTTTGATTCATAAAGCTAATTCACCCCTTTCAATTTCTGCCAAAAAAGGTCTTCTTCAATCACCTGTGTTACTGTGTCTGTTACATGTCAGCTTTCTGATAAATGGGGACTCAAGGGCCATGATCTATCTTTAGGAGCAGTGCAATGACTTTTACACTTATGACCTTCCCTTGTGAAAGTAGGCACATCAGTAATAAACAGGAGCTTTGCCTGAAAAGCAGCTGAACACACTGAGTGAAGAGTCAGGACTTGGCTGGTCGGATGATTCATATGCATCGAGTCCTACACTTGCATCCATTCAGGTTTTATCACTAGAATTTGGGATGTTGTCTCAGTCACTTTATGATGATGAAGAACAGAAAATCTGCTCCTTTTCATGCCCTCATGCTAACAGGCAATTAGATATGTGTCTGCCATCTGTGGGTATTCCTGGAAATAGCTTTAGCATGACTTAACTGTTCGGAGTGGAGGTTCTGAGAATTAACTGGGTACATCACCCAGTGCATTTTTGTCTTGGACACGTCAAATTTCAGAGCAATTTTACTCACAGGAGCTACTTTGTTCATAAATGTGCACAACAATTATTTCAGTGACTGTTCCCAAGATCAGGCCCTGTGTTTTTCAGACCCAGATGGCAGTGAAACCATTTTTCTCCAGTGAATCTGCTGTGTTGTCCTATGCTGGGACATATAATATGGCATATTATAGGGCACCATCCTGAGGTGGGTATGGACTATAGTTCTGGAATCTTTGCCTGAGTCTTACATCTGGAAGTGATTATTTTGGTCATGGAATCTTTCTAAGGTTCTATTTCATGCTTCTCATCCTTAACCCCTGACATTTATTGTCAGGCATGTTCTATACAGAGCAAGGTTGTGCAAGTTTGAGGGCACTTGGGTACGAGTTCAGCCAAGGTGGCTGTGAGGCTTTCCTTCATAAGCACGCAGTAGGGTTAGTGTGGATTAGTGGTGGATTTGGCAGTGTTAGGTTCAGAGTTGGACTCAGTGAAGTTAGAGGTCTTTTCCAACCTGTATGATTCTATGGTTTTTCTTTTTTTCTTTACTACACGGCAAGTTGGAGCTCCTAATTTCTAACAGGTTAAAAGACTGTGTCTTGGAGCACTCAAACTATGGCTTAATGCTTCAGATCTGTGCCTTTTCTGGTTATCTTAAATCATCATGCTCTTCTCCCTGGGATTATCCTAGTTAGGGTTAACTTGATTATATTGAGTAAGCATGTTGCACAAGACAACTCCCACCCAGCTGGGGAAAAAAAAAACAACAAACCAAAAAACAACTCAAAACCAAATGCCAAAACACAAATGGAATCTACAGAATGAAAAATCACAGTATCAACCAGGTTGGAAGAGCCCTCCAAGATCATCAAGATCCCTCCAAGATCATCAAGTCCAACCGATCACCCAACCCTAACTAATCAATTAGACTATGGCAAGGTTTTGAAGTGCAGAATTTCCCAATGCTATTTCTGCCAGAAAAGGCCTAAAGACAAGGTTTCTAGGGTAATGAGATCCACTCAGCAGCAGTGGTAGTGCAGCCCTGAAGAAAAAGATTTGGGTGTGTTGGTGGATGAGAAGCTCATCATGAACCACCTGTGTGCGCTTGCAGCCCAGAAAGCCAACCACATCCTGGGCTGCATCAAGAGAGGCATAGCCAGTCAAGGGAGGAGATTCTCCCCCTCCACTCTGCTCTGGTGAGACCCCACCTGGAGTACTGTGTCCAGTTCTGGAACCCCTATTACCGGAAGGATCTGGATGTGCTGGAGTGTGTCCAGAGAAGGTCCACGAGGATGATCAGAGGGCTGGAGCACCACTCCTATGAGATCAGACTGAGAGCTGGGGCTGTTCAGTCTGGAGAAGAGAAGGCTCTGAGGAGACCTTTTTATGGCCTTCCAGTATCGGAAGGGGGCCTACAAGAAAGCTGGGGAGGGACTTGTAGAGTGTCAGGTAATGATAGGACTGAGTGGAATGGAGCAAAACTAGAAATGGGTAGATTCAGACTGGATGTCAGGTAGAAGTTCTTCCCCATGAGGGTGATGAGACACTGGAATAGGTTGCCCAGGGAGGTGGTAGAAGCCTCATCCCTGGAGGTTTTTAAGGCCAGGCTGGATGTGGCTCTGAGCAACCTGATCTGGTGTGAGGTGTCCCTGCCCATGGCAGGGGGGCTAGAACTGGATGATCCTTGAGGTCCCTTCCAACCCTGACAATTCTATGATTTGCTCATTGTTTGATGTTCCCCTTCTGAAGCAAAGTTAGTGATGCTTTCCTACCTCATCTGTAGCTCTGAAGGAAGAGGCAGTGTCGAGGATGAAATCTCAGAGTCGCTGGCAAATGTCCTGGTCAAGGGGCAGAATTTTGATCCTGTCCTGCATGTTTTGCTGTGGATAAGTTCTCCACAGCTGCTACAATTGCATGTGTGCCTCTCCATGGCAATTTTAATGACACCTGTCTGTATGAGGACAATGAATGCCTTGGGGGGGGAGGGGGGGAGGGGAACCCACAACATGTGGATGAGTCATGTATTACTAGAACACCAGCTTTGAGACTGCTCCTTTTTCTTACTGTGTGAAAGGATTTTCAGGGAAAGCCCTGTGCAGCCTCAGCAAGCTTCATCATTTTAGAAAGGGCATTTGTGTCTGGGTGTTTTGCAAAGGAAAATAACAAAACAAACCAAGACCAAATAGGAAAGAAACTCTCAGATGTTTTGCTTACCTGGCATGTTATGGTTAGTTTTGCCCTTTTTCCTGCATTTCAGTTGGGCAATCAGTTTCCTGGGAAGCTTTATGGCTTTGTGAAGCTATAATATCATGTGCTGCTATTTATAACTGCTCTGGGTTGTGAAAGCAGACAATTTACCAGAGAACACAGATGCTGATGTAAACTATTTGCAGATCACAGTGTTGGGTAGAGGGAGAGTGGAAATGCCCTTCTTTTGAGTGCAGACCTGCAGAGGACACAGCATTGTGAAGGGGGACAGTAAATGCATGGAATGAAAAGAGCTATACGTGCAATGCATGGCATGGATCACATCATCTACTAAAAGTCACAGAATCTATAAATAGATCAGATATTGAAGCTGAGGTAAACAGCCACCAGTGGCTATTGTATGGACATGGGTCAGATGTTAACAGCTACATGTTAACTCAGATCTGTTTAGCTGTGGTTTAGCTCTTCAGTCAGCCCTGCAGCAGGGAGAGGCAATGGGTGACCTCCTGATGTCCTGTCCTGCTCTTATGTCTGTGTGTCCAAAAGCCACACGTAAATAGCCACCAGGAGAAAGATAATGGCTGTGACAAGACCATTCCTACCTCACATCCTTTATTTTTTTTAGCATAGCTGCAGCAAAGCTCAAATAAAGTCAACGATACAGAGCTCTGTTTGAAAGAAAATCTCAGTCTCACAATTCTTTCCATGCTAATGGAATGAACATAGAAATGGATACACTTACATAAAAGAGAGAAAATAGATACATGAAATACTGCTGCTTTGTCAGTTTAGCTGCTCACTATACAAATATGAACAAGACAATAAAAGAAAACCAACACTGCTAATTCTTTCATTGCTTGGGTTCCCAAGATCAGTTTGTTGTGGGGGAGCTGTTACCTATCACTGCTTACCTATCATTGCAGACAACAGCAGTCACATTGGACTGAAATGTAAGTAGAAGCACTGGTTACTGTGATGTCCAGACAAGTAATGGTTTATGGCATAACAAGCAGTTCTTGTCTTTTGCTAACCTTTATGAGCCATCTCATAAACATTGAGGTGACTGGCACACAGTGCTATGCCCCATAGCTTGTCTTACTGAAAGTAGACAACACAGAAAACACATCTGCAAAATAAAGGTGCCTTGTGATGGAGAGCACACCTTTAATGCTGAAGAGGGCTTAACTGGGCTAGTACCTGCACGGAAAATCCATTAAAGCTCTTGTATATAGGAACATTTGACTACTCTGAATGAGGCTCCAACGTGTGGAGGTCAAACATGGTTTATCCTCCTGCATGGGTACTCTTACTCAAAAGGAAAGTAGGTGAATGTAGGTGCTTCTCCTAGGTCTAGATTCAAGCAAGAACTTAGGATTGTATAGCCTGAGTTATCACAAGCCCTGTGTCCCAAATGTAGGAGAAGAATTTCTTACCTTCCAGGCAGAGATATCTTTCATTAACAGTTAAAACTGAAGAGAGTTGGACTCCTTATAATTTGGACCATTTATTTTACAAGTACTTTCCCTAGCTAAATTCCCTGGCAGCAAGAATGAACTTAAGACAAATGAAAAAGAGTCTTGGAAAACATGAAGGATGTCCTCCTGTAGATACCCTGAATTTAATTTTCTGTTTAAAAATAGCTTTCCTTGACACATCAGAGCTTCTGTCTCTTTTTATTGGAGCTTAAAGAAAAGACCATTTGTGACTATGTGGGAAATAAGACCATTTGTGACTAGAGGATGGGGAATAAGTACACATTTCAGAAAGCAATCCTATGAAGGCATCTTCAAGAATGTCAGGGTTTTTTGAGGTTTCTCAGTGAGAAAACTAAGGACCTGAGAGAGCTGGGAGTCTGGGCTGTGTGAGAGATGGTAGTGCAGAGATGATAGTGGAAACAAAAGTGGAGCAGTGTGGCTAGACAGGTATATAGGGACTATATTAGGGACAGAGAGAAAAATCTGTGGAGGAGAATCACAGAATGTTAGGGGCTGGAAAGGACCTTGAAAGATCATCTAGTCCCTGCCAGAGCAGGATCACCTATACCAGATCATGCATCCAGGCAGGTTTTGAGTATCTCCAGAGAGGGTAACTCCACAACCCCACTGGGCAGCCTGTTCCAGAGTTCTGGCTGCCCAGAAGAGACCATAGAAGTTGACAGAGGAGCACTTGAGGTCCTGAATGATATTAGAGTTCTTCCAGTGGGCCTGCTGCATCAGTCTCTCCCTCTGCCTTTTGTAGCTCTGGAACTAATTTTACAGATTAAATAAAGTACCTTGTCGTCTCAGTGTGTCTGGAACTGAATTTGTAAATCCATCCTTTCTATTTCAGTCAGGCATGACTGGGTGAACAACCTCTATAACTAAAAGAAGTGAAATGAATAATTCTTCCTTGAAATAAGGTCAGTGTTATCCTCATGTGACTTGAGCTGTGTGGAAGGAACAAAGACATCAACTGGGTGCCACTAGCAACACTGGGTGCAGATGTGTTTACTGCTAAGTCTCAGCTAATAATTAAGAGAGTCACGAGCGGTTCTCTCAGGTTTTTTATTACGAGAACCACAGCTGATAGAAATGCATTTTGGTATCCAATTCACCTCGAGGGTGGAAGAAATTTTGTCACTATGAAGCAACTTTTGTGTGATGCCCAAAGCTATGCATTCAAAACGCCCATTTGCTAAGTTGCTAGTATTCATATTCTGCTGGCTCGTCGGTGTCATCATAAAGCCTAATCTTTTCTTGTCACATTAGAAAGCAGTTTGTGGAGGCTTTTTCTCTAATTTTGGGGAGGAGGGGGGCTTTCTGTTCCTTTATGTACTTCTTGCTTCTCATTTCAGTGTACAATATAACTGATTTAAACTGCTATTGTCAGCTGTGTTTGCTATACATGCGATCTGTTAAACGGGGAAGAAAAAGGAGGTAATAGTTGGTGCAGCATGCTGCTGTTTTCAGATAGCATCAGGAAGGAATGATTTCCCCCCCTATTTAATTTTTAAATACACAATCTTATTGTGTCTTAATTTAGTGTGGAAATCATATTTTGTCCTTACCACAAAAAGGAAAGGAAAATTCTGTAGCTGACTTTTTCTTTCCTCCCTCCGGCCCTGCAGAATGATAGAATAGCACCAGTGGTCATAAAAGAGCAAAATGCAGGATGTCTTGCTAGCAGGACATGACAGCATCTTCAGCAAAATGAACTTCATAGATTGATTTTTTTGTTGTTTAATTGGTAAAAATATCCTGCATTAAATACTAGGTAATCTCTTTAGAAATGGTTAAGTTGCCAGTTTCACTGCCGTATTTTTAACATAAAAGTCATTCCTTTCTCATAAGAAAGACACAGAGCTGCTGGAGCGAGTCCAGAGGAGGGAGTCCAAAGATGATCCAAGGGCTAGAGCACCTCTGCTATGAAGATAGGCTGAGGGAGCTGAGGTTATTCAGCCTGGAGAAGAGAAGACTCTTTGGGGGGGATGTTAGAGCTGCCTGCCAGTACCAGAAGGGATCCTACAGGAAGGCTGCAGAGGGACTTTTCATAAGGGTGTCTAGAGACAGGACAAGGAGGAATGGTTTGAAGCTGTGTCATGTTAGACTGGATCTTAGGAACAAGTTCTTCAGCACAAGGGTGCTGAGACTCTGGAATAGGCTGCCCAGGGAGTCTGTGACTACCTCCTCCCTGGGAGTGTTTGAGGCCAGGTTGCATGAAGCCTTGAGCAGCTGAGTCTAGTTGGGTGGTGTCCCTGCCTGTGGTGGGGAGGTTGGAATAGATGATCTTCGAGGTCACTTCCAACCTGAGCCATTCTAGGATCCTCTGTTTCTCTGTTTCTGTATTATACTGCTGCTTATCTGTCAATAGAGATTCACATTCTGCACCATGTCTGTCTAAATCTACTTAGAGAAAGGAATGATAAGGCAGATGTATTACACTGGAAGGCCTACATTATTTTCTTCTCATCTTCCTTACTTAACTGTAACTGTTCTCAGCATAAATTAAACAGCATAGGTAGGAAAATTTGGCTTTCTCATACACAGATTTTTCAGTTCTAGGCATAGTATTGAATCCATGCCAAGCAACTTTTCCAAACAGACCAGCAGCTCTAGAAACATAGGATTTTAAAATCAGCCTGTGGGAAGCTCATGACTGTCTCAGCACAAAAATTCTCCTCAGCATGGAAAAACATTATGTAAGAGGGTGTGGTTTGTTTTAATCAATTGATGGTTTTGCTTCAACTCTTGCAAAATCTGCAGTTGTTAGTAATATGTCTTAGCCCTAAATGAGTGCTCAGTGCAGAACTTCAGATATTGGAGAAAAATTGCTTCTGCTTTTACTGCCCAGTCCAGATGGATGGTGAGGAACTGCCCTAGACTGCAGGGGCTATGGCAGGAGATGAGCATGGTGATGGAGCAGGTGTATGAGAAGCAGACTTTCCATTGCCCCGAATAATACTGGGTAACTCACAAAAGCAAAATCACAAATAAACCCATGAGCACCACAACATCTGCCTAACTCTTTGTGTGGCAAATATTTCAGGACATGCTCCCTTGAGAGGCCTGTAAACAGATTGCTGGTAGTTGTGAGCAGCAGCAGGAGGCCAGGTGCTGTGAGGACTGGCGCACTGCGCTGCAGTTCCCTCGAAACAGAGTGTGCAGTTGCTCCCTCCCTTCTCCTGCAAAAAGCTGGGGTAAAGCAAGAAGGTAAAGCCACTAGTCTCAGTGGCTTCAATATATAAGTGGTTTGTTTGAGCTGGTTTTTGTCCAGAGGAGACTGCTGTCAAGTAGCAGCCAACAGCGGGGAGAAGGATGTTATGGATAGGAACCTGTCTAAAGCTCAGAGGAAACAATGCTATTGTTGAAAGTGCTACCCCCTTGCACCAGTGTTCACAAGCATATTTAAAGGTTAGGCTGAGTACATAGAAGGCAAGAGAGATCATAAAACAATATTCTGTACTACAGCCTTGGTGAACCTTCTCAGATCACCTAAGAGAAGGCATCTAAATTATCAGCTGCTCTGGCAAGGGTGTGGAGTAATTTTAGAATAGAATAGAATTAACCAGGTTGGAAAAGACCTTTGAGATCATCAAGTCCAACCTATCACCCAACACCATCTAATCAACTAAACCATGGCACCAAGTGCCTCATCCAGGCTATTTTTAAACACATCCAGTGATGGTGACTCCACCACCTCCCTGGGCAGCCCATTCCAATGGCCAATCACTCTTTCTGGGAAGAACTTCTTCCTAACATCCAGCCTAAACCTCCCCTGGCACATCTTGAGACTGTGTCTTCTTGTTCTATTGGTGCTGCTTGTGTTATGGGAACCCCTTGCTGTAACTCCCAGACGATCAGATTATCTTCACATCATGACATCTGACTATTCTGGTGAGTCTACAGAGGCTGGTTAAAAGAAAGCAGATGGATTTTCCAATACTTGTTGATGAACTGTTTTCATTATTGGAATCTGGCACAGGTCATAGAACACTGTGAGTAACTTTGTTATTATTAATTTAACTCTCTTTTGCCCTGGTTGCACAAACACAGCTAAAAGTCATTATTTTTACTTTCAGTTTCCTAGTGGTGGCTGGCTGGCTTGTCCCAGGGATAGTAATCACTTCTTATTTTTCACTTCTTTTGTTTTTTAACCTAACAAATTGCCCAAATCTGCCTTTACTTCACAGTTTGTCTAGATGCAGCTGTAGTCATTTACAGCAGATGACAGATCTTGTGCTCTTCCATCACAGAAGCCTGGCCAAAATCATCAGCCACTTCAGTGATAGGGGAATGTGACCAAAAGGCAATTTCTTATCCATTGAAAATAGGTCAGGAGATTAAAAAGGGTTGAACAAAGGCAGAAAGGCTGTTAATGGGGGTTGGCAAGTAAACTCTAGATGCAGGTATTAATAAAACTATATCAAAGGAGGACGTATTTGATTTTAGGGCACTGCAGCCAAGTTCTACTAGATCTTTTGCACTTTTTCAAATTTATATAAGCCAGTTTACATAAGCTGCCTCTTTTGGAGAGGTGGGAATTCAATTTGCATGTGAGCTCTGTATTTCTGATGAATTCAGTGAATGTACTGAAAGGATGTTGTGGTGAGGCTGGTGCTGCTCTCTTCTCACAGGTGTGATAGTATCATGGTATCAGTCAGGGTTGGAAGGGGCCACAAGGATCATCCATTTCCAACCCCCCTGCCATGGGCAGGGACACCCCACACTAGAGCAGGCTGGCCAGAGCCTCATCCAGCCTGGGCTTAAACACCTCCAGGGACGGGGCCTCAACCACCTCCCTGGACAACCCATTCCAGGGCTTCACCACTCTGATGGTGAAGAACTTCCTCCTCACATCCAGCCTGAATCTCCCCACCTCCAGCTTCATTCCATTCCCCCTAGTCCTATCACTACCTGATATCCTGAGAAGTCCCTCCCCAGCCTTCTTGTAAGCCCCCCTTCAGATACTGGAAGGCCACAATTAGGTCACCTCAGAGCCTTCTCTTCTCCAGACCGAACAGCCCCAACTCTTTCATAATTAGTGATGGAACAAGAGGGAATGACCTCAGACTGCAACTGGGTAGGTTTGGACTGGACTTCAGGAAAAAAATTTTCACAGCAAGAGTGTTCAGGCTTGGAATAGGCTGCCCAGAGAGGTGTTTGAGTCACCAACCCTGGATGTGTTTAAAGATCATTTGGGTATGGTGCTTGGGGATATGGTTTAGGGGTGAACCTTGGAGAGTGGGATTAATGGTTGGACTTGGTGATCTTGAGGGTCTTTTCCAACCTGAATATTTCTGTGAGATTCTGTTATAAAGCCAGTGGTTCTTTTTAATGCTACTTCTTCTTCTAGTGTCAGATAATATTTTAGTGATTAGAGAATTAGAAATGAAAAACTGGATTAGTGCCTCTTTCTTTCGTACCCAAGCTACTGCTCTGCTAAACAAATTGTTAGGCACCTTTTAGGATCCTGCTTCCAGGGTCCAGTCCAGAAATGGAACTTGCACCCCTAACTCTATTTAACCTGTTTCAACAGAAAAGAAACCAAATCTAAACTCTGAATTTGACATCACATCTAAACAGCACACCATAGTGAGGCTATTAGCTCTTTAGTGCTAAACATAGTGATGAGCAATTCCCTGGATGATTTTTGCATTCCAGAGCTGCTGCTGCCGCCACACAAGATTCGTGGGGACGTGAGGAAGATTCAAGTTTCTTAACAAACACACAGAGAGATACACAACATATATAAAAATTACATTATTCCCCAAACAGCCTGATAAACCAACATTCTCCTCTGACACAGCTAATCAGGCCTTGAAAAATTCTGTGGTGTCACAGATGTTACTACAGAGGAAACCACACTGGCAAGCAAGGAGGAAATGGTAACAACTCTTTGGGTATTTTAGCAGAACAGAAGGCTTAAGCCTTTTAGGGTTAGAACATGGCCTTATGTTCTACATTAAATGTTTTAATCCATTCTGAGGTGTTAGTACTTTTTCCCTAGAAAGAGGTTTGCCAGGGACTGGCTGCACACTTCACCTAGGCTCTGTTTCAGTCTCTCCCCCAGGGCCTGATGCCACCATATCAAAAGGCGGATCTTTGATTCACCAGATCATAGGTTCCTTGGAGTAATCTGGCTTCAGACTCTACTGATAAAACTCAGGTCAAAGTCTAGCTCTACAGACCAGAGAGGAAAAAACATCTGCAATAGAAGGTACAATAGTCACAGAATACAGTTCTCAAAAATGTACACAAGCAATGTTGGAGGCTACCACAAGTTTGTTTCAGTGTTTCACCACCCACTCAGCCTTGTCTGCTCTCAGATTCACAGAACAGCTGAATTTGGAAGGGACCTCTGCAGGCCATCTAGCCCAACCCCATGCTAAAGCAGGGTTACTGAGGGCTGTGCCCAGGATAGGGCTGCATGAGTTTTGAATATGGAGATTCCACAACCTCTCAGGTCAGTCTGTGCCAGTGCCCAATCCCTCTCGTAGAAATTAGTGTTTTGTGATATTAATGAGATGTCTTTGTCATAATAACGGCGTCTTCTGCCCCCACCTTTCTTTAGAACACCTTCCAGCTTTACAAAGTTTTATTGAGTTAATTGTACTTGGTCAGATCTGGTGTGTTCAAGGCAGGCAAAAGTTCTGCTGGCTTACCAGAGGAGCAGGTACTTGCCACTTCGCAAGAGTTAATCTTCTATCAGCAAAACTCAGCTGAGCACTTCTGTGTTTCAGTTTGTGTCGACTTTCTATGGTGCTGGGTGTTACCAGAAAGAGCCTGGCTTTGTCATCTTTGCACTCTCCACCCTGGTATTTTTGTACATTAATGAGATCTACTTCAGGGTAAACAGCCTCAGCTCTCTCAGCCTTTTCTCACAGGAGATGTTCCAGTCCCCATTCTGTCTCCAGTGTGCCCAAGCCTTTCTTGTACTGGGGAGCCCAAAACTGGAGGCAGAACTTGGGGTGTGGTCTCATCAGCACTGAGCAAAGGAGAAGGATCCTCTTCCATTGCTTTTCTCTTCTGTTTTCTTCCTTAAACTAGGATCAAGGGCATTGTACTTTCTAACATCTTTACCCCAGTTTGGTAAAAGATATTTAGTCCTAAAAAAACTCCACAACACACAAACAAAAAACCCAAACAACCCTCCCAAACAGACAAAAGACCAACCAACCAAAAAAACCCCAACAAAAGCCCCCAAAACCCAATACTTAAGATGGACATCTGGATCAGCCCATTGGAGCTATCTTCTCTGTCCACAGGTGTAGGAGAAACCACTGAACATTCACAGTGGTGCTTCATTCAGTGGTGCTTTTATTGTAACTCCAGTACCATGCCTACTCTTTGGGCTAGACAGAAGCCAATAAGCCTCTTTGATGCTTTGTCAGCTAGGGATGAAATGATATGCTCAGTTAGTAAGACCTCTAGTAACAAGGGCTACATGGCTGGAGGTGTTCAAGAGGGGATTGCACATGGCACTTGGTGCCATGGTTTAGTAGTCAAGAGGTCTTGGGTGGCAGATTGGACTTGATGATCTTTGAGGTCTTTTCCAACCTTACTGATTCTATGATTCTATGATTCATAGTTCAGTCTCTAGCTTAGGACAAGACAGAGCACACTGGAAAGTCTCTAATGCTGGTTCATGTGCCTCCAATGGAGGAAAACTGGTTGCTGCATTTGGTTAGTTATTCCCCTTGCTGTGGCCCTTATTGCTAATCTGAAATTGAAGCTTTGGCTTTTAGCCATTGTATATTTGTACACTGCATGAAAGACTTCTGTCCCTGTGAAGTAAAGCAGCCTCCTCAGGCTCCCTGTAAAGCAGGTTTTCTGCCATTCCCACCATTATCTTTAGGAGCCTTTCAACCTTTCTTACATTTTCTTTTGAAGTATGGACACTGGGCTATACTATTCCAGTCATGGTCTGGCTGCTGTTGTGCGTGGTGGCATCAGATATACCTGTATCAGCATGTCATGTACTAATGGTTCTGCCTTTCCAAACCTACCCAGAAGTTAGCTAAAAATGTAACTACTGAGGCACAAGGTGGTTGGTTTTGCTCACCCTAAAAATCTCATTGGTAGGGTTGCTGGTTCTGAGCCCCCCTGTCATGTCCCAGCTCTTCTCTCTGCATGGCTGTGTGGAAGTGCACCACACATGGATGGATAACCAGTGCCTTCAATCTTACTTGCTGCAGCCATGGCTCATTAGAAACATGAGCAGTATGATCATGCTGTGCATCAGGGTGCTGTGAGATGAGGGTCCATGGGACCAGGCAGGGCAGGGCCTCCTTGACAGGAGCATGCCACCGCCTGGGACCCAGAGAAGGCTGGGGAGCACTGGAAAGTGGCCAGGCTGAGATGTCAGCCTGCAGAGGGGGGTCAGGATCAGGCCTAGTGAGGGTAAGCAGGATCAGCCAGCCTTGGGAAGGTCGTGTTCAGGTGGGAGGCAAATGGGAAAGGCTTGGGTCAAAGTAGCTCTCATGGGAAGGAGGGGGCCAGCCCTTGTTGAGGCTCCCAGCAGCACTGCCTGGCAGCCTCTTCCAATAGCAACCAAAAGGACCCTGAACACCACAGCTAGATCCCTGGGACCAAGGATGCTCTTGTGGCCCTGGCAGTATACCTGCTCTCATAATAGTGGGACCTGAAGTTCAGTCACTGATTTTTGCTTTGTTTAATCTATTCATTTACTTAGCTGTCTCATTCTTGAGCCTATCATTACTTGCATAGATGGAGAATGAGTAATTAAGCCCATTGTTAGATCTTCCCATTGCAAAGGGAAGGACACTGGAGGTGCCTGTGCCTAAGGGTGGAGAACATGTGAGAGGAATGAAGTTTAACTGCTTGTGAGTGTTGTTTGCAGGGCAGAGATGTATTTTGGTGAATCTGGTTGTTATATGAACCAGCAGTGCAAAAACCTCAGGGCATGTCATATCCTGTGTGTTTTCAGTGACAAAATGTACAGGGTGCCTATAGTCCATGTATGCACTCATTTCAAACTCCTAATTGACTGTGGATGCTATTTTTTGCCATCTTCAATCACCTGCCAGGAAGATGACTGTGAGCTACTAACTCCCATGTTGTAGCAGTTTCCCCACTGGGAAAGCATCAGTGCTGTCAGCCCAGGCTGGAAAAGAGTGTTAGGCAATTCAGGAAACATTTTGCAAAGCTATTAATATGGACTTCTCCCTTTTCCAAACACCTAGTTGATATTCATTATGCTAATCAGGATACTAGCTGTCCCAGCCTGTCTTGTCTTTTCCAGGATGATGAAATGTAGTGCTCTTTTCCTGCTAAAGGAGACAACAGGTGGCAAGCAGCCACAGAGGGTGTGGAGTAGATCTGTGGAAAGCCAACAGAAAATTGAAGTGTTTCATAATATGGCTTCAGCTCAACATGAAAATAACACTGGACTACATCTCCTTTGGTTTTTGGTGAGTTCTCTTCCACCCTGTGGGTGTACTGCCATTTTGGGTGGGGATGGGGAATGCACTACTGACTTAAGAGCAGATGATCATGATAAAGTATTTCCTTGCCTGAGTGATTGTAAGGCTGTACCCCAGTGCTCATCTCTACTGTCTCTACCGTTCATCTCCTGTCTATTGTTATGGTTATCACTTGCAATAAAGGGACATTGATTTACAAAACACTTGAACTTTATTAACAAGCTATTGTGGCTGTGATGAAGTCAATTGAGAGCTCCATGGGAGGAAGAGGTGACTTGATGGAGTGTGATGTACTTATGGGCAGGTGGCAATGGCTTGCATGCCTTCAGAACTGTAGCTCTGGGGTTATGTTTCCTGTGGTTGTCAGCATATTCCCTACTATTGTTTCCAGCGGTTCTGCCTTGTGTTTCATTGTCCTGGATTGCATGCAGCTGCATGTCTTTCAGTACTTCTTTGCTGTTCCCAGAAGAATGACCTTACTAGATTGAAGCTGATGTCCAGTTAATTACCATTTTCCTTGTGTTAGCATTAGGTGCTTCAGGAAAGTCCATGATAATAAGATTAATCTCAAGGGTTGCTTTCCCAGGTGTATCACCCTAACTTGCCACAGCCACCACTGTAGGATTTCCTGGTTCTTACTGGTATTTTCTTGGCCCCTGGACATAAGCACACAAAGCAGACACTCACCACTCTCTACTTCCTTGCAGCTGAAATATTTACCAGAAATTTCCCAGAAATGTGGAAAGATATTGCAGAAATTTGCTCCTTGAGGTCACAGGTGAACTAAAAAACCAAAGCAGGTAACTGTTTCTAATTCTTGCATTTCCCAACTTAAACCCCATCTGCTTAAACCTTAGAATCTTGAGGCTAACACTGTATTTAAAGCCTTGGGTGCTGAGTATTTTTTCCCCCTTACTATGCAAGATCAGCAGCTTGTCAAACTTCTCCTGGAAATGCAGAAATAAAGGGATAGGAAAGGGTAAGAAGAGGATTTAAGGGAAGATATTAAGTTATTCCAGCCAGAATCCTAAAGGGAATAGCTTTCAAGAGCAGTCCTTAAGTGGCAGGATGCAAGCTGGGAAAATATGCAGCCAATATATTTCACAACTTTCTGAGAAAGGCTGGTGGAGTAATATTCCTTGCCACATTCACTTTCTTCCTCTGTCCTGTAAAATACTGCCTCTAAATACATGAGTGTCAACAGCTTCCTATAGCTATAAGCCACTGGACTGAGTGTAGCTGCCTCCACTGAGGTTTTTATTGGCTTCTGCCAAGCAAGGTCTTTTGGCTCCCTCCCCTCTTCTGCCTCCCCAGAGGTGACTCATCACCCTGTGTTTGCACTGGGAGACCAGAGCAGACCCTGAGTGGCCCTAGCAAGCGCTGTAACATTACAGTGTAGCTGCTGCTGCTGCTTCCCATCACCTAAATAAGTAGTGCCATTGTGCACTCTTCTTCTATCACATGGCAAGATAGGCAGAGCATAACCTGAAACCTGCATGGCACAGCCCACTACTCAGGTCTGTGTCTGAACAACAAAAGTGTTTCTGATACACATATCAAGTTTACACACTTCAAGTTTACACATCTGTGACTGAGTTTGTAGCAGAAGGAAAGGAAAATCCTGTTCTAGGTCACACCCACATAACAACATCCTTTAATTTCTGTAAGCTGTTCTGGCTGTCTTTTGCCTCAGATGCCTATATGTGTGTATCACACTTGTGTATCACTGCTACAGTTTTAGGGCTAATGCCCTAGTGTCCTATAGTAAATAAGAGTTTTCCAGGGAATTCAGGAGAGTCCAGGGGGATGGACAGCCCCCTAGGAGCTGAACAGAACATAAGAGATACGTGAATGGAATGGAATGGAATGGAATGGAATGGAATGGAATAGAATAGAATAGAATAGAATAGAATAGAATAGAATAGAATAGAATAGAATAGAATAGAATAGAGCAGAACAGGTTGGAAGAGACCTTCAAGATCATCGTGTCCAACCTATCATCCAACACCACCTAACCAACTAAACCATGCAACCAAGCACCCCATCAAGTCTCCTCCTGAACACCTCCAGTGATGGTGACTCCACCACCACCCTGGGCAGCCCATTCCAATGGGCAATCACTCTCTCTGTGTAAAACTTCCTCCTAACCTCCAGCCTAAACCTCCCCTGGTGCAGCCTGAGACTGTGTTCTCTTGCTCTGGTACTGGTTGCCTGGGAGAAGAGACCAACCTCTGCCTGTCTACAACCTCCCTTCAGGTAATTGTAGGCAGCAATAAGGTCACTCCTGAGTCTCCTCTTCTCCAGGCTAAGCAACCCCAGCTCCCTCAGTCCCTCCTCATAGGGCTTGTGTTCCAAGCCCCTCACCAACTTTGTTGCCCTTCTCTGGACACGCTCCAGCAAGTCAACCTCCTTCCTAAACTGAGGGGCCCAGAATTGGACACAGTACTCGAGGTGTGGCCTAACCAGTGCAGTGTACAGGGGCAGAATGACCTCCCTGCTCCTGCTGGCCACACTGTTCCTGATGTAGGCCAGGATGCCATTGGCCCTCTTGGCTGCCTGGGCACACTGCAGGCTCATGTTCCATTGCTCTGCAAAATATCTATGTAATCTGAAGCACAGCTGCTTCTTCACTTGGTTCTTGCTCCTTTCCCCCCTGTCTCTTTCTTCTGACCTTGCTTGCTTGGCTTGTTTGTTTCTGTTTGGGTTATGGTAAGAAACAGTGGTGGGGAGGGAAGAGAGAGAATACTTTGTTAGCTCCCAGCAGGCCTCTGGGCTGTTTGCTTTGTTGGATTACAGGTATGTATATGTATATATATGTTTATGGCTTTCTATATTTAGTTTACCTTTGTGTTTAATCTACTTTTGTAAATATTATTTTCATTTAACTTCCAGTTCAGAGGACATGTGGTCCATATTCTGTCTGGTGCCAAACCAGCACAATCACAACATTCATTCCCATAACATAACCACTCAGCACGTTTTGTGCACACCTATCCTGTCATTTACTCCTCTGCCTTTCTACATTACAGTAAACTCGTTCTGTCATACCAGGACTGTGTAATACACTTCATATGGTTTAAATTGCTTGAAGGGCAGCAGAGCTGGTGAGAGGTCTGGAGCACAAGCCCTGTAAGGAGAGACTGAGGGATCTGGGGTTGTTTAGCCTGGAGAAGAGGATGCTCATGGGAGATCTTACTGCTGTCTACAACTACCTGAAGGGAGGTTGTAACCAGGTGGGGGTTGGTCTCTTCTCCCAGGCAATCAGCAAGAGGTCACAGTCTTAAGCTGAGCAGGGGGAAGTCTAGGCTTGATCTTAGAGAGTTCTTCACAGAAAGAGTTGTTGGCCATTGGAATGGGCTGCCCAGGGAGGTGGTGGGGTCACCATCCCTGGAGCTGTCCAAGAGGGGATTGAACGTGGCACTTGGTGCCATGGTTTATTTAGTCATGAGTTGTTGGGTGACAGGTTGAACTTGATGATCTTTGAGGTCTTTTCCAACCTTATTGATTCTATGACCATCACTGGAAGTGTTTAAGATGACACTGGATGAGGCACTTGGTGCCATGGTTTAGTTGATTAGAGGGTGTTGGGTGATAGGTTGGACTTGATCTCAAAGATCTTCTCCAACCTGGTTGATTCTGTGATTCTGTAAATAAGTTTTGTTGTTGGATTGAATTGCCTGCTCTAAAAAGATCAGAAACTAGTGTGTGCCATGCTGCTGGAGTGAGAGTGCTGCCACCCCCATGCACTGTCTCTTGCTCTTGCATTCAGCCCGTGCTTTTGGCAGTAGTAAAGCTGCCTTTTGGGATTATGTTAGGACATAAAGGCCACTCACTGGCAATTACTCAAATGTTTAAAAGAAATATTTTAGTCAGTTTGAGGAACCTTATGATCCATTTTCAGGAAACTACTTTGGTGGTTTGGGATGGGGGTGGGTGTTGGGTGTCTGGTTTTTGGTTTTGTTTTAGTTTTGTTTGGTTTTGTGTGTGTGTGTGTGTGCTTGGGGTTTTTTTTAGCCAGTGTAGACTCAGAAAAAGCTTGGTAGAGAGGAAATGGAAGATGATTCAAAACCCACCCAGATGTGTTCCTGTGAGGTCTGCCCTAGGTGACCCTGCTTTGGCAAAGAGGTTGGACTCAATGACCTCTGGAGGTCCCTTCCAGCCCCTAACATTCTGTGATTTGGAAGCATGTGAATGACCTGGAGGAAAAACAGGATCCCCATTTTCTCACTCCTACCTGTTTTCATTGGCTGGGAAGGTAAGGGACAGAGTTGTTACTTCAGAATTTAAGTACAGTAAACATTACTTAGAATTCAAGGTTCAGGAATTTGTCAGAGGTTAGTGTTTAGCTGAATTTTGTTTCTTGTGGAGTAATAAAAATCCAGGCATCTAAGTGAGGTTTTGGGCTCCAGCTGAATGTTAGTGTTGGACCTGGACCAGTGCTGGGCTTTCAGGCAATTCATTGTACTTGTTCTTTTCCTCTGTGTCCAAAACAATCCACTGCTTCGTCTCTGCACCTTACTGACCACGTAGTTAATGTTCATTAGCAGGGAATGGAAATGGGAGTGCAGCACTTGGTTGTAGAAATACCTTTTTAATATCATTGTGACTTTGAATTATGGACAGCAGCATCCAAAAAGTTTACAAGATACTTGACTGTTGAATGTGAGAAGACCTGCATTCACATAGCCGTATCCCTGGTGCTCCCTAGTGATCAGTGCTGGGCCCCATCCTGTTCAATCTCTTTATTGATGATCTGGATGAGGGCATTGAGTTCATCATCAGTAAATTTGCAGATGACACCAAGCTGGGGGCAGGAGTTGATTTATTACAGGGTAGGAGAGCTCTGCAGAGGGACCTCGACAGGCTGGACAGATGGGCAGAGTCCAATGGCATGAGATTGAACACATCCAAGTGCCGGGTTCTGCACATTGGCCACAGCAACCCCATGCAGAGCTACAGGCTGGGGTCAGAGTGGCTGGAGAGCAGCCAGGCAGAGAGGGACCTTGGGTACTGGTTGATGGTAGGCTGAACACGAGCCTGCAGTGTGCCCAGGTGGTCAAGAAGACCAATGGCATCCTGGCCTGCATCAGGAATAGTGTTGCCAGCAGGAGCAGGGAGGTCATTCTGCCCCTGTACACTGCGCTGGTTAGGCCACATCTTGAGTCCTGTGTCCAGTTCTGGGCCCCTCACTTTAGGAAGGATGTTGACTTGTTGGAACATGTCCAGAGAAAGGCAACAAAGCTGGGGAGGGGTTTGGAGCACAAGCCCTATGAGGAGAGACTGAGGGAGCTGGGGTTGCTTAGCCTGGAGAAGAGGAAGCTCAGAGGAGGCCTTATTGCTGTCTACAACTACCTGAAGGGAGGTTGTAGCCAGGTGGGGGTAGGTCTCTTCTCCCAGGCAACCAGCACCAGAACAAGAGGACACAGTTTCAAGCTGTGCCAGGGGAGGTTTAGGCTGGATGTTAGGAAGAAGTTCTTCACAGAAAGAAAGATTGCCCATTGGAATGGGCTGCGCAGGGAGGTAGTGGAGTCATCATCACTGGAGGTGTTTAGGAAGAGACTGGATGGGGTACTTGGTGCCATGGTTTAATTGATTAGATAATGTTGGGTGATCAGTTGGACTCAATGATCTTGAAGGTGTTTTCCAACCTGGTTAATTCTATTCTAATTTAAATCACCATTTGAACTGCTCTGATGTGGCCCACTGGGAGGAGTTTACACTGCTAGAAAGGAGTTTGCTAAATTAGCAACAGCTTCAGGTTGAAATGGGCATGGTGCACAAGGCTCTACTAGAGCACAGCGTAATTCCTGTGCTTAGACAAGCAGCTAGGTTGTGATTGCATCCCTTTCTCAACCATGACCCTGCAAAGCAAACTTATTTTCCCTGATCTTTAAGACCTTTTGAAAATCACTATGGATCCCAAAGCACATAATATTATGTAGTATAGCTTTTATGCATCTAAATATAGATGCACACAGAGACCCTGATCTTATCTATGTTCTTTGCTACTTAGTGTATAAATTCACTTTTGTCTGCAGTAAAATGCCTGCTGTTGGTAGGAGACATGAATGGAATAATCCACTTTTCCCTGTACAGTCAGCCTGTCCTTATCATTGATGCTGTAACTACCCCTGGTCACATTTAATAATGCACATAACTCTCAGACAGCTTGCTCCTAAAACAGCAGCTTGCTTAGAAGATAATCTTTAAAAAGGTTGATTTATCTTTCCTGTATTTCAAGGAAAAGACATAAGAGCTACTAGCAGAAACATCAAGGAAAAGATGAACAGGAATGAATCTGCCCTGTGGTCAGTACATGTAAATGCACAAATCTGTGGGTGTGGGATGCACCCACGAGTGCTGAGGGAGCTGGCTTGTGTTGTTGCTCTACCACTCTCCATCATTTCTGAAAGACTGTGGAGAACAGGAGAGGTGGCTGAGAACTTGAGACACTTGAATGTGTCCAGAGAAGGGCAACGAGGCTGGTGAGAGGCCTCGAGCACAAGCCCTATGAGGAGAGGCTGAGGGAGCTGGGGTTGTTTAGCCTGGAGAAGAGGAGGCTCAAGGGAGACCTTATTGCTGTCTACAACTACCTGAAGAGAGGTTGTAGCCAGGAGGGGGTTGGTCTCTTCTCCCAGGCAACCAGCACCAGAACAAGAGGACACAGTCTCAGGCTGCACCAGGGGAAGTTTAGGCTCGAGGTGAGGAGAAAGTTCTTCACAGAGAATTGTTAGCCATTGGAATGGACTGCCCAGGTGGTGGAGTCACCATCCCTGGAGGTGTTCAAGAGGGGATTGGACGTGGCACTTGGTGCCATGATTTAGTCATGAGGTCTGTGGTGACAGGTTGGAATTGATGATCTTTGAGGTCTCTTCCAACCTTGGTGATCCTGTGAACTGGAAAGCCAATGCCACTCCAGTCTTCAAAAAGGACAAGAAGAAAGTTCCAGGATACTACAGAAGAGTCAGTGTCAACTCTATCCCTGGAAAGGTGATGGAGCAGCTCATTCTGGAGGTCATCTCTAAGTACATGGGGAAAAAAAAGGTTATCAGGAGTAGAGGAGTAGCCAGCATGGATTTACCAGGGGAAATCCTGTTTAACTCATCTGATAGCCTTCTCTGATGGGATGACTGAATGGGTAGATGCAGGGAGAGCAGTGGATATTGTCTACCTTGACTTTAGCAAGGTTTTGACACTGTCTGTCATGACATCCTCACAGGTAAGCTCAGGAACTTTGGGTTAGAGAAGTGGACAGAGAGATGGATTGAGAACTGGCTAAATAATAGAGCACAGATGGTCATGAACAGCAGCACAGAGTCCAGTTGGAGACCTGTAGCTAGTGGTGTTCCCTGGGGGTCAGTACTGGGTCTAGTCTCATTCAACATCTTCATTAACCACCTGGGTGAAGGAGTAGAGTGTACCCTCAGCAAGTGTGCTGATGATATGAAAGTGGGAGGATTGTCTGATAAACCAGAAGGTTGTGCTGCTATTCAATAAGACCTGGACAGACTGAAAAGCTGGGCAGAAGGGAACTTAATGAAGTTCAGGAAGGATAAGGGTAGAGTCCTGTACTTGGGAAGAAAGAACACCATGTACCAGTACAGATTAGAGGCTGACCTGCTGAAAAGGAGCTCAGTGGAGAAGGGACTGGAGTGCTGGTGGACAGTAAGTTATCCATGGGGCAGCAATGTGCCCTCATGGACAAGAAAGCCAATGGGATCCTGGGGTGCATTAAGAAGAGCGTGTCCAGCAGATGGAGGGAGGTTCTTCTCCCCTTTTACTCTTGCCTACCTGGAATGCTGTGTCCAATGTTGGGCTCCCCAGTTCAAAAGAGACAGGAAAATACTAGAGGGAGTCCAATGGAGGGCTGCAAGTATAAGAGCCTGGAACATCTGTCTTATGAGGAAAGGCTGAGAGACCTGGAGCTGTTTAGTCTGGGGAAGAGAAGACTGAGAGAGGATCTGATTAATGTTTGCAAATATCTGAAGGGTGGGTATGAAGAAGAGAGGCCAGTCTCCTTTCAGGGGTACTCTGTGATAGAATGAGGGGCAACAGATACAAACTGGAACATAAGAAGTTCCACCTCAACCTGAGGAAAATTTTCTTACTGTGAGAGTGACAGAGCACTGGAGCAGGCTGCCCAGAGAGGTTGTGGAGCTTCCTTCTCTGGAGACTTTTCAAAACCTGCCTGGATGTGTTCCTGTGTGGCCTGCCCTAAGTGATCCTGCTCTGGCAGCAGGGTCCTTTCCAACCCCTGCCATTCGATGATTCTATTGAGATTTTGGCCTCTAGAAAAGGAATAACTGTGCCAGAAGAAATACTCGTGTTTTTCCTGAGACTTTACTGAGGTCTTGTGGCAGATTTCAATGGGCTTTTCACCAGGCAGTTTGTTCTTAACATTTGAAAGGCAGAGCAGCTCCTGGGATACAACATGGCCTTAAGGATAGGCTCCTGGGTCCCCAGGATAGACTCATCCCTAGAGCAAGCCTAAAAGCCCCACTGTAATCAGCCTCTCAAATTACAACGCAGTGGGGCACAGATCTCTTGGGGTGATCCCTCACCCCTGCACCAGAAGGAATAATCACACAATAATTCCTAGTTAAGGGAGGGTGTGATAGTTTGCTATAATCTTTGTTTGCAAAACATAAAACAAGTTTTTCTTCCTTAGGGGAAGAGAGAAAAGGAACAATTTGATGGCTGATTGTTGGCTTGCCCTTTTGTTTTTTTCCATATTCAGGTCAGATCATTCAGAGAACAGCAGTAGAGATAAGAGCTCAGATGAAGTTTCCATTCACCACCACACAATGGGGAGACAAGTTTAGTCATGGGTGTCCTTGGAGTGGTTTTTTTCTTCCTTCCATATACCTTCCAAAAAAAAAGGATATTTTTCTCTGAAAATTGCTAAAGAATGAAGCAGGCAGCAGCTCACTTAGTGTGGCCATAGAACTTTGAGCATGTGCTTAACTACTCCAGTCTGTGGATATGGCAAGCACCTGCTATCTGTTCAAATTAACTAAAGTCAGGGTAAGTCTTCTCTGAAGAGTCCTAGTGAATAGCAAGTTCTCCATGGGACAGCAATGTGCCCTTGTGGCCAAGAAAGCCAATGGTGTCCTGGGGTGCATCAAGAAAAGCATGTCCAGCAGGTCTAGGGGGGTGGTTCTACCCCTCTACTCTGCCCTGGTGAGACCACACCTGGAATACTGTGTCCAGTTTGGCTCCTCAGTTCAAGAGAGACAGAGACCTGCTGGAGAGAATCCAATGGAGAGCCACAAGGATGATTAGGGGACTTGAGCATCTCCCCTATGAAGAGAGACTGAGAGATCTGGGACTGTTCAGTCTTGAGAAGAAAAGATTGAGAGGGGATCTTATCAATGTCTATAAATATCTGAGGGGTGGGTATCAAGTGGAGGGGGCCAAGCTCTTTTCAGTGGTGTGTACTAATAAGACAAGGGACAACAGGTACAAGGTTGAACATAGAAGATTTCACCTCCACATGAGGAGAAACTTCTTTACAGTGAGGGTGAGGGAGCACTGGAACAGGCTGTCCAGAGAGGTTGTGGAGTCTCCTTCTCTGGAGACTTTTAAAACCCACCTGGATGCTCACTATCATAGGTGATCCTGCTTTGGCAGGGAGGGTGGACTCGATGATCTCTTGAGGTCACTTCCAACCTTTAATGTACTGTGATACTGTGATGATTCTAGCTGCATCCATCTGGTTTGGGCACCCACATTCCCAGAGGCATCATTGCTCTGTGTTTTGCAGGCTTGACTTCCCTGGAGGTTGCTATTGAACCCTCCCTGGGGTTTTAACAGTAAATAGCTACTTGCCCTCAGACTTGTAAATCCCCAGAAAGGCAATGAAGGAACTGCAAAGTGAGATTGATCTGTTTATTAAGGAAGAATGACATTTTGAACTGAGCCTAATTACTGCAATTTCTGTGCAGGAAAGGCAGCACTAAAGATCTCTCATAAAAAATAGGAAGGGTTATGGGAGAAGATGTCCCTCATTTGAAAAGCACATTATGGTCACCATGTTTTATTTGGACATAGCAGCATCCTGACATGCTTACATTTCATACTCAGACAGTGAAAGACAGAATTTAACACCAGCCTCTGTGGACAAATGATGGAAAACATGAATTCAGGTCAATTAATCCGCTGTGACAGTGAATTAGGAGTAACTGGAACCTTGCTCTGGCCACAATGTGAGCTGTACAAACACTGTCTTGCCTACCAAATGAGTGCTTTAAATATATAGGAATGATACAATTTACTTTTAGTTTAATCAGCATTCTAAATGGATGGTGACCTCATTTGGTTATAATACTGCTTCTGCTTTTATAACTGATTAGCTAAGACAGTTGTTGCACAAGGTCTTTCCCTATTAAACCTCCTTATCTGTCATTTCAGTCACTATATTGGGCCTGCAACACACAGATTCCTTTCCATTTTCCCCATAGAACACTGTAAACCACAATAAAAGAAATAATCAAGAGTAATTCACAGTATTATTTTCTGTCTACAACACTTAAAGTTCCTTTAGGAATCTCCTTTTTTACACACTACATGAAGGCTTGGGTTTTCATTTTTGCATTGCTATCTGAAGGGTTCTCTGAGGGGGTGGGGTGGGAAATACCTCTGGCTAGCTGGAGTCAGCAAAGTTATGTTTGAAAAGGCAAATTTTAATGGCAAGTGGTGGGCTTTTTGCTGAGCTGCATGTGGTTTGTGAAAGGCAGTGTCATTTGGTCAGAGCCCTGTCTCAGAGGTGGCAAAGCCAATGCCCACCTTATTGGAACACCAGGACAAGGGCATTGAGGTTTAAGAGGAATAGTGTATAGCGTTTGCTCAACATGAGCTGAAAGCTCTGCAGGTGTGATCAATAGCCACTGTTAACACCTCTCCTATGAGGACAGGCTGAGAGAGTTGGGGCTGTTCAGTCTAGAGAAGAGAAGGCTCTGAGGAGACTTTTGTGTGGCCTTCCAGTTTCTTTAGGGGGCCTACAAGAAAGCTGAGGAGGAACTTTGTAGGGTGTCGGGTAATGATAGGACTAGGGGGGAATGGAGAAAAACTAGAAATGGGTAGGTTCAGATTGGATGTGAGGAAGAAGTTCTTCACCATGAGAATAGTGAGACACTGGAAGAGTGAGGTGGTGGAAGCCTCATCCCTGGAGGTTTTTAAAGCCAGGCTGAATGTGGCTCTGAGCAACCTGATCTAGTGTGAGGTGTCCCTGAACATGTAATTCTCTCTTTTACCTTGAATACGATGGAGGAAGGGAGCAGGGAGGGGGAAGCTGTTTTTAGCCCCCTGGTTTTGTCCAGGGGGGTTGCTGTGTTATTTCTAAATAGTGCATATATGTAGATATTGTATCTTTTGTACATATTCATTGCATTCTGTATTTAGCTTGTAAATATAGTTTCATTTGCTTTCATCTGAGCTGGTCTAACGATTTTCTTTTGGAGGTAATTTCAACCCACCACACACACTGATTTTTGTTGTTATTATGTGGCTGGATAACTTGCTGTCAACTCTTGATGCAGCTTATCAGCAAATCAAATGTGTGAACAAGAGGTAGCTACCACCAAGATCCTTGGAATGATGAGTGTCAGGATCTCAATTAAAATTTATTTACCAAAACCCAGGGCAAGTCATATTTTAAATAGACCAAAGCATATGTCCTGCTATGAAGGCATTTGAAACCATGCACAGGACAATCTGACTGCAGTGTTGTTTTAAGGCTGGCACTACAACTATTTATCTGTGGAAGCTGTTAATTTTATAACTTGGCATGAACATGTATTCCACATTTTACTCAGGCAATAGTTGCTCAGAATAACATCTGGCAAACATCCTACCAAATAGATGAATTTTATTAGAAGCATTAATTTCAGAGAGGGAAACAGATCTTCGGTTCAAGTTTTATTAGCAAGCCATTCAGAAGAGAATTTAGGGAACAGTACCTCCATGGTTCTGCATTAGGAGGAAAAATTGCTTTAATTAGCTATGGTAAGTGATCAATTCTGCATGCTATGATTAGGAGGACAGCTCTATTAATTATATATACAATAAGATGTCCAAGTCCATGAACATCTGTTCCTAATCATCAAACTCAGAATATACAAAAAGCTTGCATTTGTATTCTTTTTGTACCACAGAAACCCAAATCCCAAATATTTTATTGTGAGCTTTATGCCACTCTGTTTTCTCATAAACTAAAACCAGAAAATCAAACTATATGCCATATTTTCTTTAATATAACTGAAGCCCCCCCAACTTTATGATACAGATAAGCATTTGGCCCCTCAGTTTAGGAAGGATGTTGACTTGCTGGAACGAGTCCAGAGAAGGGCAACAAAGTTGGTGAGGGGTTTGGAACACAAGCCCTATGAGGAGAGGCTGAGGGAGCTGGGGTTGCTTAGCCTGGAGAGGAGGAGATTCAGGGGTGACCTTATTGCTCTCTACAACTACCTGAAGGGAGGTTGTAGACAGGTGGATGATTGTCTCTTCTCCCAAGCAGGCACCAGAACAAGAGGACACAGTCTCAGGCTGCACCAGGGGAGGTTTAGGCTGGATGTTAGGAAGAAATTCTATACAGAGAGAGTGATTGCCCATTGGAATGGGCTGCCTGGGGAGGTAGTGGAGTCACCATCATTGGAGGTGTCCAGGAGGAGACTTGATGGGGTGCTTGGTGCCATGGTTTAGTTATTTAGGTGGGTTGGATTGGTTGATGGGTTGGACGCGATGATCTTGAAGGTGTCTTCCAACCTGGTCTGGTCTATTCTATTCTATTCTATTCTATTCTATTCTATTCTATTCTATTCTATTCTATTCTATTCTATTCTATTCTGTAAGTAGGCAGAGGTACCACATTATTTATGATGAGCATTTAAGTAGGGAGAGGCACCACATTATTTATGGCCTGGCTATACAAAACATGCATCATGAGATATTTCTTTTGGTCAGAATAATGATATTGCTATATGTGGTGGTTTGAGCCTTAACTGGGAGATAAGAGCTCAGATGAGGGCAAGGCTGAGAATCTCTCCCCCGCTCCCCCCTCCTCCCTCCCAACAGAGAGGGGGAAAAAAAAAGGAAAGGGAAGGAGCAAATCCACCAAGAAATAATTTGGAATCAGCTTGGAAGTAGAGAGGTAAAGAGTTTTCTTTAAACAATATATATATCACAGTATCACCAAGGTTGGAAGAGACCTCAAAGATCATCAAGTCACCACAGACCTCGTGACTAGACCATGGCACCAAGTGCCACGTCCAATCCCCTCTGGATTGTTGCCTTCCTGGATTCTGTACTTTATTACAGCGTTTATTGCAGCGTTTGGGGCTGATTTACTTTTCTGTTGTCAGTATTTGCTGTGTAATCCCAGAAGCACTGAGATACACTTGGTAGCAAAGGATATGGTTTCTGGAGATTGGTGCCTGTTTAAAAAAGAAATAAGCTTTAGGGTAATCATAATGTTATTTATGGTAATTTTCTTTTTCATTTCAGCAGGTCAAGGGAGGTGATTCTCCCCCTCTACTCCACTCTGGGTAGACCCCACCTGAACTACTGTGTTCTGGAGCCCCTATTACAGGAAGGATCTGGACCTGCTGGAATGTGTCCAGAGAAGAGCCACAAGGATGAGCAGAGGGCTGGAGCTCCTCTTCTACGGAGACAGACTGAGGGAGTTGGGGCTGTTCAGTCTGCAGAAGAGAAGGCTCTGAGGAGACCTTATTGTAGCCTTCCAGTATCTTAAGGGGGCCTTCAAGAAAGCTGGGGAGGGACTTTGCAGGGTGTCAGGGAGTGATAGGACTGGGAGGAATGGAGCAAAACTAGAAGTGGGGAGATTCAGATCGGATGTTAGGAAGAAGTTCTTCCCCACGAGGGTGGTGAGACACTGGAACAGGTTGCCCAGGGAGGTGGTGGAAGCCCCATCCCTGGAGGTTTTTAAAGCCAAGCTGGATGTGGGTGTGAACAACCTGCTCTAGTGTGAGGTGTCCTTGCCCATAGCAGGGGGGGTTGGAACTGGATGATCCTTGAGGTCCCTTCCAAGCCTAACAGTTCTATGATTCTATAAAATGTAAATATTTGCCCTAGATGTATTTCTCAGCAGTCCAAATCACAAAGGTAAGACAAAAACCTCTCTAAAATTTGTAAATATGTATATGGATGTCTCTACAGATTCCTAAAATGATGTTAGCAATTTAAAAACCATTGAGCCTTGTTATATTAAAGCATTACCCTAGTAAAATTGACTGCTTTCCCTTGATTGTGGTATTTACCTACCACATTGAACTTCTCTGTTTGCATAATGAAAATCTCAATAGTTGCCTTTTTTGTTTCTCATAGCCACACTTACTTCCAAGCTCTTTATAATGCAATAGTTGAGAGCCATAAAATTAATGGCCAGTTGCTGAATTGCCAGCTTGTGCATTAACTGCATTTACTGTGCAACTTTGACTGCTCACTTGTTTACTCCCTGCACATCAGTTCTGAGCACCTCACTGCTTTTCAAACAGCTCTCAGAATGTCACAGATAGGCAGAGAAGATGCACACCAGGCCAGTAAAAGCTGCAAGTTTAGTATGGCATATCTGAAGAGACTGCTGGAACAAGATGTGGGGGGGAAGGGCACTTAACCTCATCAGGAAGCTGGGAACCTCACTCCCAGAGGGCCATAGTTACACCTAGGAAGCTTTAGAAAAACTTTATGAAAACACTCTGTCGTCACTGCTGCTAGCTGAGCTCCCTTGGCACTAACAACATTTGCAGAGCTGTTTTTTCCCTGGGGTATGATTTGGAAGATACTTACTGGTGCATTAGTTAAGGCATATTTGCAGCCTACTACAAACAAGGCAATCTTTTGCTGATGTCAAGCTGAGTCAAAGCCTAGCCTGCAGTTCGGTTGTGTGTCAACCAACTCTGAACCCTAGCGCAGACCAGATGTCTGTGGCAGTGAAGGAAAGAAAGCTGAGACATAAATTCAGTCACTCCTACCCAAAGGGGTCACTGCCAACGGCTGCCATCCTTCTGGTGTTTCTCACAGGAGCTGACCTGAGACAACTCAGCTCCATGACCTTGCAGACAACGACTCCTTTTCAGTTGTTTTTTTCAAGAGTCCTTTTCTGTCATCTTAGCAAATGGGATCAGTCATGGAGAAGTCCAAAGTGTGCCAAAGCAAGTGCAAAGAGAGGTGTGGGGGGAAAAGTGCTGAACAAGCTGTTAGATCAGCTCAAGCCATGACACATACCTTTGCCCTCATGCCTGCTTTCAGTATAACTTAATATTAAGGGTGCTGACAAGGAAGCTCTGGCAGGTCTCATTGTTGTAGTCAGAGACACCACACCAAAACACCACTGCTCTACCAGCATTTGCTGCCTGCACAGCAGGCAGAAGAGCAGCATAGGTGCTGATGCCTCAGCTGCTTCTGCGTGACACTAACCCCCACCCTGTGAAAGTGGGTTTAAGGCTCTGGACTTAGCACTTTTGAAGGAGCTGAAGCAAACCCACATGCTGGTTTCTTGTCAGTGCTTGGAAGGAGAGGTCAAAACCCATAGCAGAGAGATGGGAAGGGGAGGTGGGGTTAGTGGCAAGGTGTGCTAGCCTTGGTGTGCCATCCTTGCACAAATGCTGCCTCCTCCCCAAGAACAGGGGTTGCCAAACCATACCAGTACCATCAGAACACATTCTTCTGCGGGCAGGTCTTCAGTTATTGCCTTACTACACTGTAAGACATCAGTTCTGCAAATCACATTGTGAGGTTTCTCACTGTTCTAAAGAATACTGTTCCCCTCTTTCCCTTGCTGGGGCCTTTGCCAGTTCAGCTCTTGGCACTGAAGGGGGTCTGGCTTTCTGAAAGGAAGAATCTGAAAACAATACTGAAAATGTTTAAAACTTTCTGCCCTAAAAAAGTGTGAAGCAGTTCATCTCTAAACTCTGTTGTCCAAAAAAAACCCCAAACCACCCAGAAGCCTCAGTATGTAATAAGGTATCCAGGCTTTACTGACACCAATTATTTTCATCCTTTGAAACACATCTCCTTAAAATCTGGAACATGTCCAGAGAAGGGCAACAAAGCTGGGGAGAGGTGTGGGAGCACAAGCCCTATAAGGAGAGGCTGAGAGAGTTGGGGGTTGCTTAGTCTGGAGAGGAAGAGGCTCAGAGGAGACCTTATTGCTGTCTACAACTACCTGAAGGGAGGTTGTAGCCAGGTAGGGGTTGGTCTCTTCTGCCAGGTAACCACCAACAGAACAAGAGGACACAGTCTCAAGCTGTGCCAGGGGAGGTATAGGCTGGATGTTAGGAAGAAGTTCTTCACAGAAAGAGAGATTGGCCATTGGAATGTGCTGCCCAGGGAGGTGGTGGAGTCACCATCACTGGAGGTGTTTAGGAAAGAGACTGGATGGGTGTGCTTGGTGCCATGGTTTAATTGATTAGATGGTGTTGGATGATATGTTGGACTCGGTGATCTTGGAGGTCTTTTCCAGTCTCTTCTCCTCTTCTCTTCTCTTCTCTTCTCTTCTCTTCTCTTCTCTTCTCTTCTCTTCTCTCCTCTTCTCTTCTCTCTCTCTTCTCTCTCTCTTCTCTTCTCTTCTCTTCTCTTCTCTTACTCTTCTCTTCTCTTCTCTTCTCTTCTCTCTTTCTCTTCTCTTCTCTTCACTCTCTTCTCTTCTCTTTCTCTTCTCTTCTCTTCTCTTCTCTTCTCTTCTCTTCTCTTCTCTTCTCTTCTCTTCTTCTTCTCT